>NC_135784.1:257911927-258571927 GCF_051106095.1 Pogona vitticeps
GTCTTCCTTCACAACGTGTTTGGACACCACATGGCATCTTTCTCCGCTTCTTAGGTTCCCGTTGGCTTGCCCGTCTGTTCTTTTGGCATCTTCCGTATCATATCTTCTCTCTGCGGATGGGTAACTTCTTGTCAACAGGTTTACATCATAAATATATAAATAAAGGGGCATATGGTATTCCTGGGATGGAGGAAGAGAGCTTTGAAGGAAAGAGAGAGCTTTTATGGTTCTTTGTTAATTACCTGTTACTGGAACTGACATATCATCTTGCAAGTGGGAAGAGTGCTGGGGCTTTCACAGATGGGCATGCTGTTAATAGGGAAGGTGTTTAGCACTTCAGGAGAATCAATGCGCAGGTGAGGCACACAATTCCCAGGGAGAAATGTGACAGTTGCTATCATTAGGAGATCCTTTATGACCACATGGCAGTTTCAAGGTTGTAGAAAAATTACTTTCTGATAAAACAATCCAAGAGCTTCTAGACTGATTTGCACTACATTCAGAATTATTAAATGAAAGGATAATTCTTTGTAATAATAGGGAATCCTGCAGTTATTGCAAAATGCAGTATGCATAACACTTACTAAATTAATAAGGAGTTATATGACATCTTGAAAGCTGTTTTATTGGGCCTCTTGAAAGCCAACATATTTTATTTTTCTGGATTCCAGCCTCTCTTCTTGGTGACTCTGAAGAAGCAGGCTGCAGTCCATGAACGTGTCTGCCAGATGAAACCTGTTAGGTCTTCAGGTGCGACAAACGTTCTTCCTTTTGCTGCCATAGATGACACAGCTGTCCCCAGCTTATTACTTTAGAGGCCCTTCACAGTTTCCGTTGCCTAGTGAGTTGAGGCGGGTGGCCCTTGAGGAAGAAGTCTTATTTGATTATGGCACCCTGGTTATGTGTCCTGTTTTCCCCAGAGAGGCTTATCTGGCATCTATGCTCTTATCATTATGAGATGGAGATCCTTTCATAGAACTGGAAAATATTTCTTATTTGAATGAGAGTTCCAGGATACCTCAGTCAATGTGGCTAGTAGCTATGCGGGTCATCCAAAAAATAAACTCTTCCCATTCCTGTCTCCTTCCCCGCCCCTTAGTTCTATTACTTCTGTATTTTTAGTATGTTTCAGAACTTTGACACTTTCCCTTTTATAGTTTTTAGATTGTTTTGTATTGATTTTCTGTCTTTTTGTACTGGCTTTTAATGTTGAACTTGTACTGAATTTATGCCGCGTCTTGTAATTTTTAACACTAGTTGCGCTGATACTGTTTCAAAACTGTGTGTGTTTTATTTTATTTTATTTTATTTATTCTATTTATATCCCACCTATCTGGTCGATATGACCACTCTAGGCGGCTTACAGAGTCATAATACTATAATAAAATAATAATAATAATAATAAAGAGTTATGACATTAAATAGTAAAAGCTTCAAGATGGAGAAGAAAAATGAAAAATAAACTACAAAGAAAAAAAAGGAGAGAAACAGATATTAACTGGAGGGGAAGGCCTGCCTGAACATCCAGGTTTTTAGTTGGCTTTTAAAAATACCCAGTGAGGGGGCCATGTGAATCTCCGGAGGGAGATTGTTCCAGAGGCGAGGAGCCACTGCCGAGAAGGCCCTGTTTCTTGTTTTTTCCTTCCAGGCCTCCCTTGGCGTCAGGCTCCTCAGCCTCACCTCCTGGCTTGCACGAGTGACACAGGTAGAGCTTGGTGGGAGTAGACGTTCCGCCAAGTATTGAGGCCCTAAACCATTTAGGGCCTTATACGTAAGCATCAAAACTTTGAAGTTGATGTTGCATTTCACTGATTTATAGATTTTGAAAGTCATCCAGAGTCCTTGATTAATGAAGGAATGGCTCAAATATGCAGTAGCACCATATAGCAGATATAAATTTTCTCTTTCTTTCTTTCTTTCTTTCTTTCTTTCTTTCTTTCTTTCTTTCTTTCTTTCTTTCTTTCTTTCTTTCTTTCTTTCTTTCTTTCTTTCTTTCTTTCTTTCTTTCTTTCTTTCTTTCTTTCTTTCTTTCTTTCTTTCTTTCTTTCTTTCTTTCTTTCTTTCTTTCTTTCTTTCTTTCTGCATTATTCAATTTATTTAGTGATTTTATATGGAACTTCTCAGATAATGGGTTTCTGAAACATCTACTGTACTTTTTTCTTGCAATTTTAATTATATATTTATCTTCATTTAAGTCACTTGGTTATAAAAATGTAATTAGGAACGCCAGATTCTAAAGTGTAGGATTCAACAAGGGTGGTACACTGTGGATATGAATACACTTCTGTACGGTACCGATAGTTGAAATGTACAATGCACACACACATTATCTGTCTTGGGATGGATAAATCTGAATGTTATATCGATATGGCTGTTTTTTAAAATTGTTCCACAAATTTGTGAGCACATGACACACATCTGAGATTGACTCAATTTCCCGGCCAGCAGTTTATTTCAGTTTATTGGTTTATTTTCCCCTTGACGACAGAGTGGTTGTAAACTGTACCAATGTGGTGCGTATCTATGCATTCTCAACCAGTACAACATGTTTGCATGTTCCTATAGATTCTTTCCCCATGCAGCAAGATTTCCAGAGCAGGAGGCATCTTTGTCACCAGGAGTGGCAACAGCAACAGCGGGAATGGAGTCCTGGAGTGCCAGCTTATAAAAGACCACTCTCTCACTCTCTCTCCTCAGATCCTGCCCACATCACCTGATTCTTCCCTTATATAACTGCCATCTGGGAAACAGCATGTGTTTACCTGAGCAACAAAAGAAGGAATAAGCCAAAACATTTTGCTTAAATTCTGGAGCCAGAAAAAGTCCACTTGACTGAGATGTTGCTTAGCTCTCACCAGACATGGGCACGAACCACGGCTTCAGTGGTTCATCCTGGTTCGTTTAGTGCATTGAGAGATGTCTGGCAGTTCAGCACCCTGCCCCTCTGGCAGACTCCCACTCAGAGGCAGTGCCCAGAAGAGGCAAGACAGGGAAGCCGGGATACTGCTTCCTAGTGGGTGAACCACTGAACACCTGTTGAGGCGGTAAACGAACGGGACTGAACTGGCAAACCAGCAGTTTATGTCCATCTCTAGTTCTCACCGTCTGTGAATGTACTAAGATACTAATAAAATGTTTTAGCTAGAATGACATTTGATGGCTAAGGAAATTACCTGTAATTTTGCTTTTAACATTTTAAAATATCTCCCTCTTTCAATGGAAGATGTCCCCCCCCACGCCTTTTGCCAGTTTCTTGCAGACTACAGAGTGCTATTATAATGATTAAATAATTAATTGTCTTGCCACTGAAGTCATTCTAAGCTTTTGAGACTAGGAAATATGAAATATGGAGAAGAAGGCATGATTGTTAAATGCTACAAATTTTGGTATGAGTAGGTTGTACAGCAAACTTCTCTGTAGCAGTGTGTATTTCCTTCCTTAGTCATATTTACATGTGACTTAAAATACTGTTTAACATTTTTATGATTGGATGTGTTATTTAGCTAATATCCTCAGAAATAATATTTTTATTCAGCCATCTAAGCCAGTCTACAACTCAGTTTACTGAGATCAGTTTAACACTGAGCAAATCTCTGCTTCCTGGGAGTGAGTGTTTTTAGTGAGTAAACAGAATGAGCAAGTAGAAGGGTTTTATTGTCAGACTGGTCAGAGGCAAAGAGTGGGTAAATGTATTTTTTCAACTTGCGTTTGGGGCTTGCTTGGGTTCTCATTCTTTCTTTGGTCTCACCTGTTGTTCTCTCCCTCTTTGCTCAGCAACCTGTTACTGAGATGTGTTTTTCCCCCCTCTTTTGCAAACTGCCTTAGGCAGACAAAGCTGAGGGGTACAGAAAAATACATAAAAATAAGCATTTATTGTCCAAAACAACTAATGCCCTTAAGAAAAGGGGTACATTTCATAAAGTCAAACTGAACCAAGTGTCGTAGATGTTAAACTTGACACAGTATCCTACATCTTCATGGTTCTGTGCTTTCTGCATCCCAGCACTCCACAATGTTCAGAGAGCAATAAGGGGTGAGGAGCACAATTTTATGTTCTTGCTTTGAGCACAGAATTAGCTAGTTGTGGAGAGGAAGAAAGAAAGAAGAGAAGAAGTACAAACTGGAACAGAGCAGGACAAAATAACCATATACCATGTACTGTATGTACTGTACCTTGTTTTTGTTAGCCAGCACTTCAAACCTTTATGACCAGTGTAAAGATGATGACTTCTCATTTTCTGTGGCCACTTCAATCTGATCCCACTCCCATAACCATGTGTACTAGATATTTATTTCCGAGGCTCAACTATTATATTCCACACATCTCAGGAAGTGAATTCTAGCCCATGAAAGCTTGTGCTAAAATAGATCTGTTCAGGTGCAGTCAGATGGGGAAATAGCTTACATCTTGACCACTTGTAGCACATCCGGTACAAACTATTTCCTGGTGATTGCATGACATGTAGGAGATTGCAAGCCGGCCCAACTCTGATCCATGCCTAAGCTGGACCTTTTGTCCACTGATAACTGTCACTTTGGCAGTTTTTAATGGCAAAACCATCATGGTCTTTAGAGATCCAGTTTGGCTCTATGGCTGAAATAAATTCTGCTTTTGATCTAACTACATACATAGGATTTTACATGAGGCCGGCCAGCTGGCCGAAGAGGCAGCAAGGCCGGTATTGACAAGAGTTACACAGTTGCCAAAGTCTTGGAGCTAGCGAGGCTGCCCTGTTGAGCTGCCTCTGAAGCAAAGAGCCAGCTGCATGACTACTGTCAAATCTTTCTAGAGGCCAATGAGGTGCCTGTTGAGTCTCAGAAAAGCTTAATGGGCTATGAGCTCAGAATGATTTTGAACCACCTACTCAGTCTCTGGGCAAATCTGTGGTCATGTTCCAGAGTAAGAATTAAAGCATCTTACATCACGGGCAGCTTTATTTAAAAATGGTGCAAGCCAGCTGTTGCCAAAGGTAAGGATTGCTAGGAAAAGAGAAAAGGGACAGGTCAGCTATACACTGTTACTCAGGCCTTATCCATAAGGCTCCTAAATATCAGGAACAGGAGGCTCAGAAGTGGAACAAACCATAAAAGGAGGCAAGAAGAGGGGACAAAGGCAGGCCTGGCTCCTAGACAGGGCAGGAGATTCTTCTTGGAAAATGAGATACTGGGAAAAATTTCATTGTGCTTATGAAGCTTCTTTGTGTCTAAAATTATGGGTTGGTATGGAGACAGATGCATAGTGTCTAGACTCCTGTAAATTTGTTACCTGAGAGCCTAGGATGTTCCTTATATAGAGTTATGGTGCCCGTGGTAATATCAACTCCTGAAAATAGAAAATGTCTCCACAGGTTTTGGCCTACCCTGTTATTCACCAATGAAGACCCATCTTGTGGTTGGCGACTGAGGAAACCAGGAACCAGGACCAATCAGAATGCTGGAAAAGTTAGGAGTGTCATGGAATTAAAAACAACTGCACACTGAGAGAAGAGGCTTTCTTTGCTCATCCTTCCCCCCTTAAATCTCTTGGTTCCTAATTTCTTTCACTTTCCTATTGAGCCTTTACAGGATTGCCCATCTTGGTTCTCAGAGGAGGTTCTGCTGGACTTACCTATCTGAACTGATGGGAATGAATTCTTTGCATCCCTGCTTTGGATAAAGTAGATACAATATTTTAGTCTCTGTTTTTAATCATATTTTGATTTGCAAGCTTTGCAGTGGTGACCATTGTGACCAACAACCTATTGCAGTTTAAAGAGCCCTCGGAATGTGATGCCTGAGGCAGCTGCTTTGTTTAATGAAGGGACAGATGCTTGCGTAACTTGCACATATGAGCCAAATGCAAGCGTGGTTGATGCCTTCATTAGACTACTAAGAATTTCAACCAGAAGTTAGCTTCCAACCCCATGCAGGTTGGGCACCACAGAGCTGTGGATGGTACAGGAAAAAAAAACCCATAAAAGTTCCAAAAATAATGGTTAGATTTCTGTGCCAGTTTTCTTTGTTAAAAATAAGTTTCAAAATGGGGTTGCATACTCCAGTCAGAGGTGAAGCTTTTCAGATTCCACCTTTGGTGGTCTGGAGTGGAATGTTTCTCCCAATTTAATTAGAAAAAAGAATGCCAGTCATTCAGTACTCCTCCCCTCCATTGCCCTATAGTGAAACACAAGGTTCCTTTCTGGATGGAGAACGAGTCATTAATCAAACATTATTGGTAAGCCATTTGTATCACCTCACTTCACCTCAAAACCAAACAGCTCTTCTGTGGAGCCAGTTCATCCTTCAGTTGTGAGTCATGAGGTGCTGTACATGCATATATGAGCCAGCTGACAATTAACACATTAAGGCAATGAACACTTCAACAATCTCAGTTTATGACTGGGAATTTTTCTCTCCAGTGTATTCTTTGTGCATTTTTGATCACATGATGTTCACCATTGGCATGACTGAAAACCCCACCCAGCATTGCTAAATGGACACAACATGGTGCTTCCCTGTGTTGCAATTTTGCACACTGCAAAATTGTTCTCCCTCTGAAGTAAGAGATTTATGATGTTGAAACTGAAGTGCACGTGTGTCTATGGAGGGCCAAAATCATGACCTTGAGCATCTCACAAACCCTGGATCACCTCAATTTGTATACTGAGCTATAAGCATAAGTTACTTCTGATTTTGTCTGACATCAAGATAAGAGAGAGGAAATCTTAACAAATTAGCCATAATGAACATGATGATTTTGATCAATTTTTGAATCTAAGCAGAGTCAGACCTGGTTAATACTTGGAAATGCCAAGGATATCGGAGTACAGCTGGGAAAGAATCGTTCCTCAGTCTCTTGAGAGATGCTGCTAGTCAAAGATGACCATGCTAAAAAGATTCAGCAGTGGCCTCACTCAGTCTAAGATAGTTTCCTATGTTCCTAGGCAAGAACAAGGGTATATGTCTATTGCTTGAACAAGGCTATATGTCTGCTGTTTATTACGTGATAAGGTACCAGCTACTACTAGCATAGATTATTTATGTAGTTTTATTCTATCACACAACAGTTATTTTATCTTGATGGCTTACCTTTTGTGTGATATGCAGGCACAACTCACTAGTTACAAGCCCTGGATACTGTTAAGACTGCTAACAACATGGGGACACTGAGCCACAGCCTTGCCCGATGCCTACTTAGCTAGCTCTCCAAGTCTCCTGGACAGGGCATTTTTTTTCCTCCACTCTGTACATCAGACTTATTTAGCAGCCAGTGACTGGTCTTGAACCTGGGAGGGCCTCCCTGCACTGAACACATGAGCTCCACCATTTTCTCCTCAGATTCATTTTATCCCTAACTCAGAAAGCAGAAAACATTGGACTAATCCACTTGTTAGTCCCAGAAGCAGCAGACCCACTGAATGAGTTAGACCTGTTAAGTCAACGCTTGCACAAGTTCCATTGATTCCATGAGAGCACTATAGATCAAATAGCTGGATTTAGCCCGCAGGCCTTAAAGAATATTTCTGCCCCTAATATAGTTTATGCTAATTTTAAATTCCTCCAGAAGCTCTGGTGAAAAGCGATATCTTTCAAAGAAAAAAAACCTTTCTTCTAGATGTTGAAAAATAAATCAAACAGCTTCCATGCTTTACTGTTTCACATTCTGACAGAAATGTATTTTTTAAACTGATCAATTAAAGTCAATTTGCCTCTAGATAAAATTGCTTTTTAAAGTGCCAGAATGCTTTAAATGAATCTACAACAGGCAAATTGAAATTATTGCAACAAATATGGATTCACCAGTATCAACAGGCCATGTCATTTTGCTAAAGAAGATGAAACAATCTTTCTAACCAACAATCTTTCTTATCATCATAACTGAAATTAGGTTAAACCACATGGAAAATACATGGACCCAGCAGGGGGGTCATTGCATCTCCAAGTTGGGAGGGGAATGTATAATACTGTTACTCCAGTAATGAGCTGCCTGTAATTATAACCATTAATTCTTATAGTCAGCTTTTGCTGTCTTTTATTACACCAAGTTAGGAGGTTCTAATAATCCAATTAATTTTTTTACTGTCTGAAACCACTATTTCCTTGTTGCTAAACAGAGAACCAGAAGGATCATTAAGGAATCTTCAGAAAAAACATAATGATATGCTTTTATTGTCATGTTTAATGGGTGCACATGCTTTTTCTTTAAAAAAAAAAAGAATAATGGAATTGTATCTGTATTGAAGATCATGTGTAAAGTGCACATTCAAGGAATACCATACAGGCTCCAGACATCATGTCCGCAGTTTACTTGATTCCTTTAACAAAGAATATTCCTTACCCTCCAAAGAGCAAACTAGATGATACTTTTCCTCAGAGATGCTTCCACAAGTGGTGAACGACATCTGTTCATTAATATATTATTTTCTTCACCTACCCAAACTTGCATTTAGTATACTTTATTTAGTGACTGGTCATTGGAAGGTAAACATGGACTGATCAAGTCTGATTGCAGAGGCATGCGTTTTCTGAGAAAATCCTGTGACAGGAGAGTGTAAGGGGACCTGGCGAACCTCCCCAAGACCTTGTTGGCAGAGTGGCCTGAAGACACAGGAGGGCCCTGGTGGGAGTCCAAAGGTGGATGAACCACACCTGGAAGGTGGGCTGGACCCAGGAGAGGTTGGTGGGAGATGGGTTTCAAAGGGGCTGGGAAAACTCATAATCCTCAAAAAAACCTCAGAGTCAGAGGACTGGGCTGAGGCCTCTGAAAAGCCCCCTCCTATCTTGGAGTGGAACTGGAGCCCAGTTTAGGACAGAGAGCAACAGGGGGCTAGTGAAGGTAACTAAGTCTACCGGTGAACTGTTGGGGCAGGAGCTACGTACAAGGTGCCAAACTAAATACTATGCCCAATTCCCCTATCCTATTAAAGACAAACTCCAACAGCAACAAGAGTTTGGAGTAATGCAGCCTACGGTCAAGAAGACCTACCTGTCTATCCCTACTGTGGGCAGGAATAGCAGTGGTCACAGAGGGGAAATGAGATGATGGTAGAAAATAAGCATTAAAAATAATCACTTGATACACCATACGATCCTTATAATTATTTTGGAGTCTTCAGGAAACTAGGTTAAACCACATGGAAAATAGCTCTTAAATATTATAGCCATTATGTGTCACAGCATTATTTAAAATCAATTTCTGGCAATCTCTAATATAAATTAACCCTCAAACAGACCTGGAATTGGTTTAGATATTAGCACAGGCATGCCTAGAATCCAGGCCATCCTGAAAGCAACATTATTTTTGATACATGCGTGAAACAATGGGCACCCCCACACTAGTTTTTTTTGTCTTTATGTTTCTTTTTGTTTGTTTTTGCTGAGTTTCACCTGACATTTTAAAATTATTATATAATCCTTGGGCAGATTAAGGGCCAGGTTCAGACATCTGCGTTCAAAGGTTCACACCCTGTGTTTCAACAATTTATATCCCATAGAATTGAATTGAGCATCAGCTCTTTGGAGGTTTGGTTCTGCAAATTCTTCGCCATTGGGGCCCATTCTTTTTATAGTGTTGGACTTGTTTGACTCCTCCACCTTTCCTCTGTTTAATCAATGCTCAAATAAATTGTATGAGGTTTAAATTGTTGGAACAGATGGATCTGAACCTTTGACCCTACACACGAGAATCAACTATGATTAAAGGGGCTGTGTGAGGATAAAAAAGCTTTTGCTGTTTACTTAGAATGCACCAGTCATCATCATCATTAAGATATCTAAGAGCTTTCTTGATGTCAACCTATTTGCTGACAGGCTCAGTTTCTTCTTTCAGATTTAAACTGCAAGCGCACACACAGACGCACACACAAATTGTCATTTCTTCTTTACAGTGTTTTGAGGTTCAGATTTCACTAGATATGCTGTTCCTTTTCCAGCTCAGCATTTTAAATCTTTTGTGCAATTTTTTTTAAAAAAAATTAACAGCTTTATGCATTCTAGCAAGCACATATGCACAGTGAAAGCAAACAATCTCACTAAGGAATGTCTGAGGAATGAGTATGTTTTCCAGTTCTCCAAAAATAAGATTCAGTACAAACTGAAATAACAAACATGTATGATTTACAGACTGTGCCATTACAAGAAGGAGTAGTGGCTTTAAAAAGAGTCTGTAGTTTAGCATTAAGAAGTCCAAAACCATCACTATAGAACTACACAACTTTAACCTTGACAATGAAAAAATATATATTTATTCATTATTCTTTTAATTTATATACTGCCCCACTAGTCCTAGTGCACTATTCAGGGCAGTTTAACACAGATGAAAACATATATTAAACAGACAATAAACAGTAAGATTAAAATACAGAACAGTATGAAAAACAATGGTACATAGTGATAACAGGACAGGAGGTAAGCAATCCATCAACCAAGGTCAGTATGTAGGGCCTCCCTGAGAAGAAATGTTTTAAGTGAGAAAACGGCAGCAGGCAGGCATAGGTCCTCCAGGAGATGGCTCCATAACTTTGGAGCCACCAGGAAGAAGGCCCTGTCCCTTGTAGAAGACTTCTGGGCCTCCCAAAGGGTGGCCACACAGAGGAGCCTGGCCAGGGAGGATCTGGTGGGTCAGGCAGATGACATTGGGAAAAGATGGTCTGACAAGGAATGTGATCTCAAACCATGAAGGACTTTATACGTGTGTGTCAAAACTTTGAACCTGATACAAGAAGTAATCAGTGAAGCTAGTCAGAACTAGGGTGATGTGATCAAATTTGCTGACACCACTCAGCAGTCTGGCTGCTGCATTCTAGACTCACTGTAGTCTCTGGGTCAGTCTCAAGGGAAGCTCCCACATACAGAACTTTGCAGTAGTCAGCCTGGAAGATGACCAGTGCCTGTACCAGTGTCCTGAGGGAGACCTCATCTAGGTAGGGGTGGAGTTAGGTAATGAGCCTCAACTGATTGGAGACCAATCTGGACATGGCTGTGATCTGGGCTCCCAAGAAAGAGCCAGGTCCAGAGGAACACTCAAATTATGAACTTGATCCCTAAATGGGAAACACCATCCAGTCTAGGGATGACCCTACCTACCTGTTGGATACCCCCCCCGAATAAAATCTCAGTCTTCTCCACATTCAGTTTGAGCCTGTTAGCCCTGATCCATTCGAATACTGAAGCCAGGCAGCGATCAAGTGTCTGGACGGCATTCATTGCAGAAGTGGAGAAGAAGAGATAGAGTTCCGTGTCATCAGCATACTGAAATAGTTACAAATTTTGTGTACCTTGGTTCAGTCATCAATCCTAATGGTGACTGCAGCCAAGAAATCAGAAGAAGACTGAGACTCGGAAAGGGGGCAAGGAAGGAACTAGAAAAGATCAGGCTTCCAGGTTATATTCAAGGTACTGATGTTAACTTATACATCCCCTTACGGTTTAGGACCTCGCTACCTGTCAGAGTACCTCTCCCTCAGGCCATCCTCCCATCCCACCCACACCTCCCAATCCTTGAAGCTGTGGATGGCCACTCTAAGAGAGGCCCGGAAGTTGTCAACCAGAGGCTGGGCCTTCTTGGTAGTGGTCACTCCACTTTGGAACTCCTTCCCTTTGGAGGTGTGATTGGCACCCATCCTCCTGGACGTCTGTAAGCAAGTGAAAAACTTGTTGTACAGTATACTTTTGTTATTTCCTGGAAGCTGCCAGAGTAGTGGCTTGTCCACTGAATGGGCAGGGTACAAGTTTAAACAAACAAAGAAACAAATCCTCAAATTTAAAGAAGTGTCACTGGAGATCAAAACCAAGATAACCTACACTCTTGTATTTCTGACCACCATGTATGACAGTAAAGAAAGCTGAGAGGAAAATAGTTGATTTGTTAAAAACATGCTAGAGGATAGATTTGAGGACTCCCTGGACTGCCAGAAAGATAAACAAAGTTTTTTTTTTTTAAAAAAAAGAACAAATTGAGTCTGAACTATCTCTGGAGGCAAAAATGATGACACTGAGGTTACCTTGCTTTGGGCACATCATGAAAAGGACAGATTATCTGGAAAAGACAATAATTCTGGTAAGGTGGACGGCAACAAGAAAAGAGGAAGCTCAAATACGAGGTGGATTGACTCCCTAGAGGAAACCACTGGCTTGAGTTTGCAAGAGTTGAGCAGGGCTGTTGAGGACATGACATTTTGGAGATCACTCATTAAAAGGATTGCAATATGCCAACAAGTTTGGAAAGCTCAACAGTGGCCAGAGGACTGGAAAAGATCAGTCTACATCCCAATCCCAAAGAAGGGCAGGGCCAAAGAATGCTCCAACTACCGCACAATTGCACTCATCTCACACGCCAGCAAGGTTATGCTCAAAATCATACAAGGTAGGCTTCAGCAGTATGTGGACCGAGAACTCCCAGAAGTACAAGCAGGATTCCGAAGGGGCAGAGGAACTCGAGACCAAATTACCAACATGCGCTGGATTATGGAGAAAGCCAGAGAGTTCCAGAAAAACATCTACTTCTGCTTCATTGACTATGCAAAAGCCTTTGACTGTGTGGACCACAGCAAACTATGGCAAGTCCTAAAAGAAATGGGCGTGCCTGACCACCTTATCCGTCTCCTGAGAAACCTATATGTGGGACAGGAAGCAACAGTTAGAACTGGATATGGAACAACGGATTGGTTCAAAATTGGGAAAGGAGTACGACAAGGCTGTATATTGTCACCCTGCTTATTAAACTTATATGCAGAATACATCATGCGGAAGGCTGGACTGGAGGAATCCCAAACTGGAATTAAGATTGCAGGAAGAAATATCAACAACCTCCGATATGCAGATGATACCACTCTGATGGCGGAAAGTGAGGAGGAACTAAAGAACCTTGTAATGAGGGTGAAAGACGAGAGTGCAAAAAACGGTCTGAAACTCAACATCAAAAAAACTAAGATCATGGCCACTGGCCCCATCACCTCCTGGGAAATAGAAGGGGAAGATATGGAGGCAGTGACAGATTTTACTTTCTTGGGCTCCATGATCACTGCAGATGGAGACAGCAGCCACGAAATTAAAAGACGCCTGCTTCTTGGGAGGAAAGCAATGACAAACCTTGACAGCATCTTAGAAAGCAGAGACATCACCTTGCCAACAAAAGTCCGAATAGTCAAAGCTATGGTTTTTCCTGTAGTGTTGTATGGAAGTGAGAGCTGGACCATAAAGAAAGCTGACCGCCGAAGAATTGATGCCTTTGAATTGTGGTGCTGGAGGAGACTCTTGAGAGTTCCCTGGACTGCAAAGAGAACAAACCTATCAATTCTAAAGGAAATCAACCCCGAGTGCTCATTGGAAGGACAGATCCTGAAGCTGAGGCTCCAGTACTTTGGCCATCTCATGAGAAGAGAAGACTCCTTGGAAAAGACTTTGATGTTGGGAAAGTGTGAAGGCAAGAGGAGAAGGGGACGACCGAGGATGAGATGGTTGGACAGTGTCATCGAAGCAACCAACATGAATTTGACACAACTCCGGGAGGCGGTGGAAGATAGGAGGACCTGGCGTGCTCTGGTCCATGGGGTCACGAAGAGTCAGACATGACTAAACGACTGAACAAACAAACAAATTGATGGCACATACCAACAACATTGAAGGGTGATGAGAGAAATTATGGGCAAGTTGTGTCTGTCAGTAAGTTTTAATAGCAAACTTAGGTGCTGAGTAAGGTTCCATAGGTTTGGAATCTCACTCAGAAAAGAACGAAAAAGAGAGAAATGGGGGAGGGGACAGCATGTTCCTAGGAATTGTGGGGTTTGTAAAACTAAAAAAAAAATCAGACAAGCAAACAGTGAGCACTGGATATGATTAGAAGCTGTAGCATTTGGAGTATTAGAAGAAAAGAAATGAAAACTATGGGCTGGGATGTGGGTGGATGAGGAGGATGGAAAGGTCTGTTTGAAGAAGGCAGGGCCAACTAACTGAAAGCCCACCTGAACATTTGTCATCAGATGGGGTATGTCTCCTAAGGGCATCTTTCAGGCCCCTGTCAAAGACAGGAACTGCATTAGGTAGATCTTAATTGGATCCAGGGAGGCTTGGTGTGTGGCTTCTTCCCCTCAGTGCCTTTTACTTCCTCATTCACACGCCAACCTCCCCCACTGGAGGAAAAGCTCAAGCTGCCTCCCGCCTTCTCCAAGTGCTTCTTAGCACAGCAGTAACTGATGCTTTCCAAATGCCTTTTCAGGCTTGTCACAGCTTGGAGCCTGGCTGTCGCCCATCACTCCTGAAGAGAAGGGAGGGAAGGAGAGGCAGAGGAGATACCTCAGATACCCTCCTGCAAGCATTCATTTCCTGTTCCTGTTGTTTTATATAAGAAGAACCAAAATGCAGGGAGCATCAACGGCAGAGCACACACTTTCCTCAATGTTTTATGACCATGGCTAGTTCCCCTTGTCACTATTGTATACTGCAAATAACTTTATCCTGTGCATGGAAGCTACCAATGTCTACAGGGAGGAGGAGATCTCTCTATACTGTGGACCTGGGGCAGCTCATGGACTAGGATGGGGGACACCTCCTTGTCTCAGTCAGGAACTGCCCTTCCTGTGGAGACCTTACAGTTCTACTAGCACTACTTTCAGTACAGCACATGGAATAGTTATTTTTGGACTACAACTCGCAGAATTCCCCAGTCAGCCACTGAATATGCTGCCTGGAGTGCTCTGGGGACTCCAGTACTCAAAGGGAAGGTTTCTAAGCTTTGTTTCAATGTGAAAGGTATATGTATTTTCTTTTGGATTATGCCTTTTCTACACAGAATGAGCTTCAAGTTGTCCAGCACCAGTAACCTATCTACTAAAATTTCAGTGGTGTACTTTTCAGTCACCAAATCCCTTAAGTAATAATAGTGAGGTCAATAGAAGCATGGATCCTTACGTAGCCAAAACAGAATTTCCCACAAAAAATGGTGGTCATGGCCTTCTGAGATTTGCAAAATAATGACAATGCATCAACAATTCTTCTTCATTTATTTCTTGGATTTCTATCCTGCCCATCTAGACCAAAGGTCTACTCTGGGTGGTTTACAAATTTAAAAACAATAAAACCAAAAACATATATTATAGATCCAAGGTGGCCATTAAGACATATTAAGATACGGTATGGAAGGAGGGAAAGCCTGCCCAAATAGCCAGGTTTTAAGTCTTTTCCTGAAAACACCCAGAGAGGGAGCCAGGAAGATTTCTACTGGCAAGTTGTTCTAAAGGTGAGGGGAAATTCCCCTCCCTCTTTTTAGTTGGATGAGGACTGCGCATACTATAGTCAGTGGTTATGGGGTGCAGATTGGCTATGTGATGTATGTGCATGATGTGGAATGGAGTCTCTGGGAAAAAATGTGGCTGGTTGCATCCTTGAACATGAATGCCCCAACACTGCAACTTCAACAACAGCATAATAATTTGTACGTCCATTTTGTGCAATCAGACATGGGTAGATGTCTGCTGTTCTACATGTCTTTGTAGTTAATCTCAAAGCTGCCTTCAATAACATATCCCTTGGATGCGATCAATACTAATTTCTAACTGGTTATTTTTTAAATTTTTCTTCTATTTTCTTGTGCTTTCCATCCTTCTGTTTAATTTTAGATTTACTGTAAATCTAAATTGTCATATTGATTGTATTGCCATATGAGGTCATATGGATTTGGTATTTTTTAAATTTTTTAATTTGTAAAACATCCAGAGTAGTGTGTTCACTAAAGAGGTGGAATATCAATCAATCAATCAATGAACCAACCAACCAACCCACCAACCAACCAACCCATTTCACATTTTAAAAAACACGGAAGTTATTTTAACGTCTGAATATCAGATTTCTGTAGACTATCATACTGGAGTTGGTTATATTGCCACTTTGACTGTATTATTATGTTTTTATGGGAATGAAGTTGGTGAACGTTGTGGGATTCTGCTTGTCTGTAAACCAGCCAGAGTAGTGTGAATTCACTAACTGGGTGGTAAATAAATAACATAAAATTAATATAAATTAATTTCCTTCAGGTCCTCTCTTTTATTAACTTGCTTCCCTTGTCTGTCATGTTGTCAGTTTCAGCTTTTGGGTCAATCAGTTTCTGTATATAGAATTGCTGGGTGTTCAGGCTACCACGGGATCCAAGCATGAAGACATTTTAAAAGTGTTTTTTTTTTTTTTAAATGTGTGCCTGAAAAAAAAAAATTAAAAATCCCCTAGGGAAGAGGCAGTTTTTGCATCAGGGAGCTTCAGGCAGTCTACAGCCATGAATCCTACCCTCAAAACGTCTGGTAGAAATGTCTGCCCAGGCACCCGAGCCATTTCCAGGCATGGTGCAGCCCATGGAAGGGCTGTGGGGAAACCACCCCCCCCAATTGCCTACTCCTGGTGTCTATTAACAAGCCAGTTTTTACACAAACAACATCTTGTAGAAGCTTAAAATCTAACAAGTTTTATTTGGCATAAACTTTCGTGGATTGGAGCCAACTTCTTCAGAAGCATCCGAAGTTCCAGCAGCTCTTTTCCTTAACTGCTGCCAGTCTTTTCTGAAACTAATATGTCCTAGTTGCCAGTTCATACAAAATAAGAATCATTGCATGCCGTTGGGTCAGTTATGACTTACGGCAATCCTTCCCATGACTTTCTGGGCATACTCAGGTTTACCTGCCCCTCCTTCAGGGCCTGCTCTGGGAGCATGTAGCTTGCCCATGGCCACACAGGCCGGTTCTTTTGCTCAAAGCACAATGGGGAATCCAGTTCCAAACCCCTGGCTCCATTGCCAAGTTCTTCATCTCTCAAATATTTTGGAATACAGTGATGATTACTCATAATATACAGTTGCTGTTCTAGCCCATTTCTCGCCACCTGCTGTGAAGTTTGCAGCTAGGCTCAAGGAGAAAAGGAAAGGTTGAAAAGAGGTGAATGGCAGGTGACGTAATCATTCCTGCTCATAAAACATTCCTGGTGCTTCAGCTCTGAAAGCCCCAGGGCTCCACTACTGAATCAATGGAAGCCAGCAGGATGTTGTTAAAACAACAGCAACGACAACAACAACCAACAACAACAACAACAACATAGAACCATGCGTATTTTTCATCAGATGTTTCTACATCAAGCCTTTCAAAAGAAAAGCACACAGGCCTAGGAATGTTGTGTTTGATGATGCTTCGGTCCACAGTATAAGCTCTGCTGTCTGGATACAGTATCCAGGGCAGATAAACCTGAGAGTAATGTATTCCATCTGTAAGGAGACTGAGATGAACATTTGGTGCTTCGCTTGCCAAAGGAGCATGTTGCATGTAAGGTAGCATGTTCAAAAGGAGGGAAGAAGACTGGATTTCATGATTCTCTGGCTGCCTCAGGATGTGGCTGATACGTAGGAAGCAACTTCCAACAGGATAAAAGAGTACAAGTTCTTTGTGTAAATCTTTAGCACTTTTTTTTTCTTTTCCTCTTTCCTTCCTAGTTCAAGTTCTGAATGCTTCCAAGAACAGCCCAGAGATGTTAGGAAACTTGAGGTGGAAAATGCAAAAGGCAGATTCTACAGTGGTAAAACTCATTTTAGTATTATTGTTATTGGCAAGAGCAGATCCTAGGAGAACGATGTATGTGTTTGTAGTCCCTCTGTAGACCTTCAAAGGAGTAAACACTGACTGGGAGTGGGGACAGGACATACAATTCCCCTCCCCCCTTTATGGGTTTATTATGCTGCTTGGAAAGGACTTTATATTACAGAGCAATGCCCACCAATAAGGCCCACCATTAAAAGTAACAGATGCCATGTGAGAGCGCTGCAGTACTCCTCATTTCAGTTATGCTTGCACAGAAGCAGCGGTTGCACTGCCTTGTTTCTGCTCTTGCTTTTCCTGAAAAGTAAATTTTAAACTGAAAATTTGTATTATCTATCTATCTATCTATCTGTCTGTCTGTCTGTCTGTCTGTCTGTCTGTCTGTCTGTCTGTCTGTCTGTCTGTCTATTTATTTATTTGCTTGCTTGCTTCTTTGTTTGCCAGAATCCTATTGGTCTTTGCTGCAGCTAATTGACAAGATGCCAGGGTGTGACTGGGTCATCTGTTCATGTGCTCTATTGTGCCACCATGGTGTGCCCCAGCACACCAGCAACTAGCCTCAATTAGCTAGTTGGGAATAATTATATAAAATATATGGTCCTTCAAATGGCCCTGCTCCAGTTGCAACTTATTACTAAATTATAACTAAAGCATTTAAATCAACAGAACTTACAGGGAAGCTTATTTATTAAAACCTCACTGATTCATTGGATCTACTCTAGTGTGGCTTACTACACTAACCAACAAAATTTTAGCCAATGGATAAATATTTTCATTGTTGCACAGCAAATGAAGATGCACGGAGTTTGGGTTCATCTATAAGATTAAATACAGTCTATTGATTAGACCTCATAATAATACTAAAGGAAATTGTATCTAGACTTTCAAATGCAAAAACTCTCCCTTTTGGATTAGAGCCAGAAATGATAGTTGCCAGTTCTTAATAAGCAAAGTAGGAACTGCACATTTTATTCTTTTAAAATAATCTGTCATGATTGAAACGATATACCCAGGGACGTGTGTCTAATCTTCCAGATGCTGCAATTATTCGCAAAAATAATTCAAAAGACTACTATGTTCCAAGAATGATTAATTCATTTTTACATTTAGCATGTGTGCAGCTCAAACTATGGTAAATAACATTAGTTATGCTGAATACATATTGTACAACAAAGATGTTTGGATCCCCAAGTGGCTATAGCAGCAGAACACATTGATAATATTTTATTTCTCGCTTAGAAAAGGCCAAATCTGAATGTCCTAATAGGATGCGACAAAAGATATCTCAGTAATAAAGCCTTATTACTCCAGCAAGTGCACAAGTAGGATAAGATGTACTGTTATACCAGTGCAATGTCACAAAGCATCACACTGTGTTCGTCTTGCAGGGATGTTACTGTGATATGGCAGGCAGATACTCCAACGCAAATGCTTAGGATCAAGAAACTTGCTTTTAACTGGTTGCAATAAAAGGTCAACTTTCATCAAGGCCATGGGCACAGAGACTGTAGCTGCCTGCAATTCTAGAAATCTAACTTTTAAAAAAATGCTCAAAAACACATATAAATGCTTAATACTGAATCATAAGTCCTGTAATGCAGTGGTCCCCAAACTTGGGCCTCCAGATGTTCTTGGACTTCAACTCCCAGAAATCCTGGCCAGCAGAGGTGGTGGTGAAGGCTTCTGGAAGTTGTAGTGAAAGAACATCTGGAGGCCCAAGGTTGGGGACCACTGCTGTAATGGACCTACAATGAGGCTACTTGATAATGTCAGAAAGAAACAGCTGGTAAATTTGAAGGAAAGTGTTGCATAATAATTTGGCTGTAGAAAAATGGATTTGATTGTGTCCTATGTACCATCAAATTACTTTTGATTTTGAGGATCCTAACAAGGTTTTCAGGGAACATGAGATGTTCAATGAGTGATTTACCACTGGCATCCCCCAATGACTTTATCTAGCCAAACAGGGATTTGAACCTGTGTCTCCTGAGTCTGACACTCTCTTCAGTGTAGCACACTGGCTTTCAATGTATTTGAAGGAAGACGTAAGTTACAGTACTGTCTTTTAAAGAAAACTGAACGGCACAAACATACAGCAGAAGGGAAGGGCTTTACATGGTTCTAAACCCAACCGTTTCCGGGAGCCGTGAGAGAGCCATGAGACAGGTGTTCTGTTGAACACTAAAAAGCGAGAGGCATATTTAACCTAAACATGTATAAGAACAGTAAATGGTAATGAGGCATCTTTACAGCTAATAATTTCGTTCATTGTGAACTTTTATGGATTATAATACACACACACACACACACACATATACACACATACACATATACACACATACATATATGCGCGCGCACACACACAAACACACACATGTTGAAACAAACCTATTTGAAAACTTCAAACTGACAGTCAAACATTTTACTTACAAAGTAGTCTTTCCGGGGAACAGTTGATATAATCTCCATGAAGCTTGGCCTCTCTACTTTCCTGCCTGCCTTCTCTACTCTTCGTAGAGTCTTCCTCGAACTAGAGAAGAATGGTATGTAAAGCAGCAGTCACAGTTGTAATTTAAATGATCAATCTTGCTGGTTGTTGTGGGTTTTTTGGGCTGTTTGGCCATGTTCTGGAGATTTTTCTTCCTAACATTTCACCAGTTTCTGTGACTGGCATCTTCAGAGGACAGGAGCTAGAACTCTGTGTTCTGGTGTAGTGTATGGGATTGTTGAGTACAGTGGTGCCTCACTTAGCAATGTTAATCCGTTCCGGAAAAAACATCGCTAAGTGATTTAATCACTAAGCGATTTTAAAAAGCCCATAGGAACATATTAAAATGCGTTTAATATGTTCCTATGGGCTAAAAACTTACCTTAAAGCGAAATTCCTCCATAGCGGCAGCCATTTGGGTGCCTCTACAGCGAGGCAAAATAGCGGTCATTTTGGAACCGCCGATCAGCTGTTTAAAAAAGTTCGCTTTGCCACAATCGCTCCCCTGCGATCATCGCAAAGCGAATTTTAGTCATAGAGGACATTGCTAAGCGATCGCTCCAGCGATGGCCAAAAGTCCATTGCAAAGTGATTTCATTGCTCAACGGAGCGATCGCTAAGCGAGGCACCACTGTATTTGTAGCTGTGGGATCAGGTGTTGTTTTTTCAGGAGATTGGGTGTTTTCTGTGATCAGGTTGTTTTTTGTTATGGTTGTTTTGTTGTGATAAGGGGGAGATTATCTGTCACTGTGGTTGATGGGTGTCATTAGCTAGTCTTTCGTGTGCAGTGATCACCGGTCCTTGGGGCTGGATAGAGTTCGTTGACCTTTTTGCAGGCTGTATTTTTCCGTGCTGGGAGCCAGGGTTTATTGATTTTTAGACTTTCTTCTTTTTTGTTGAAGCTATGCCGATGTTTGTAGATTTCAGTGGCTTCCCTGTGTAGTCTAACATAAGGATTGCTGGTGATGTCCAGTACTTTTGTATTTTGAAATAGGATTTCATGTCTAGCTTGTTAGGAAGACTTCAGGAAGAAAACCTCCAGAACACAGCCAAACAGCCTGAAAAACCCACAACAACCATCAGATCCTGGCTGTGAAAGCCTTTGAGATCAGTCTTGCTGTCTGTCACCTGAAAACATCAAATTAGTGATTAATTTACCTTCATTGGGATATTTGTGGGAACTTTATAGAAATATTTGGTGTAAAATGAGAATTACTACTTTTCTAATCTCATATTAGGCTATTACTTTTTTAAAAAATTATCCACACTATGTACTTATAGATGATACATAACTCAGAATGTTGTACTCTGTTTTAAAGAAAGGAAGCATTTCATAGGAATCATGCACTAGCATAAAATCAGAGTACATTTCTTACTAAAGGTTTACAATGCAGTTGGTGTGCAAACAGTTAAAAGAGATGAATGACATTCACAGTGTACAATAGATTTGTTTTTTCTTTTCCAGAATGTTTTTCATTAGATCCAAACCAGTTAAACTGCAGATCTGAAGATGGCTGTCTTTAATAATTGGATGTAGCATAATGTTATTTAAAAAGTGTAGTTTTCCTGTAAGAAAATAGCTGTGACAGGAGAAGTTGCATTCTGCTTCTTTACACAATGCAACATATTGAAGGTTAAATAAGAAATCAGTAAGACGGTATCAGCAATACCATGTTCAATAGAATCAGGCCAAGGCAATTAGTCTCAGAATTCTGTCCAAACTACAACTGAATGAACAATTTATCTTACCTGAGTTTGAAGTCTTTTATTTATTTATTGGATTTATACCCCGCACCATCTGGCAACCAGACCACTCTGGGCAGCTAACAATAAAATAAACAGTACAATATCAAGACATGATTAAAAATAATAATAATACATACATTCAAACAAATATAATAACCAGCAAGATAAATTAAAACAGATGGCGGTGCAGGTGGTAAAAGGATTGCAAAAAAGATGGTAAAAGAGAGGCTGCGATCTCAGTAACCCAATGATCAGGGAAAGCCTGGTGGAAGAGCGAAGTCTTCAATGCTCGTCTGAACCCACCCAGCGAGGGAGCCAGGCGAATCTCAATAGTCAGGCCTCTGATAAAATAGGCTTTCCCAACCTGGCATCCTCCAGATGTATTGAACTGTACATCTCATTATCCCCAACGAGCATGCACTGTGTGAAGTAGTACTTCCTTTTATCTGTCCTGAATCTTTTACAGTGGGGTCTTGACTTGAGAATGGCTCGAGTTAAGAACATTTTGACTTAAGAACCGCTCTCATAGGAAAATATTGACTTGACTTACATACTTAGATTTGAGTTAAGAACTGCAAAAAAAAACCCACGTGGGAGGCAGGGCAAGTGCAAAATTTGAACTTTCAGTTAACTGTTGGCCAATGAAAAGGGTGCCTGTCTGCTTCCTCACTCCTCCCAGCGTTTAGAGAGTGGATTGGGAGACAGTCTTCGGACTGCCTGGTACTGCCTGGACTGTATTTTCCCTGCCTTCCCTGAACCTTTCTTGACCTAAGAAAAAAAGAAACAAAATATCCCCCTCTAGTGGTCGAAGGCGGAATAGCAGCTTCCCATTAGTTTCTATGGACGGAAAAGAGCAGATACGGATTAAATGGTTTTCAATGCATTCCTATGGGAAATGCAGATTTGACCTGAGAACTTTTTGACTTGAGAACCACCTTCCAATACGGATTAAGTTCTCAAGTCAAGACCCCACTGTATCTCACTTGTTTGTGTGACCATTAAAAGCGAAGGAGACAAACTTCTTACACATGTTTTCTGCATTATGCATTATTCTATGCAATACTTATCACGTTGTATCATTTTCTCATAGGGCAGTTGCTACATCCTTTGGATAATTCCACTTGCTCTTTTCTAGCTCTGTACTATTCTTTCTACAAATGCATGGGTAAATAGTGTGGGATTTGCTGTGGAAGTAAAATGGGTGCATTTGAATGTTTTTTTAAATTGATCACATGATGTGAAGCTCCATATGAATCAAGTTTGGCCCTTTTTGCCTCTGAAGGAGAGGTTTTCCTGGCTGAACGAGGGCTTCTCCTTTTTCAAGCCAGGGGGATTCAAGCGGTGACTGTGTGTGGCATTCTGGTGGAGTATTAAGCTCAGTATGATGTGTTTGGACAGTGAGAACCCACCCCTGTGATCTTTCTCCTTAGTCACCTCAAAGTATTTTCTAAAAACAAACTGCCAAGTTTAATGCTAGATCACCTGATACACTATTCTAGCGCTTGATCTCTTCCGCACAGACAAAGAGAGAGAGAAAAATCAATATGAAACACAAACAATTCTGACAAACTACAACAGTAGTGGTATGTATATATATATATGTTTGTACATCATGGAGAGCTTGGAAAAGCTATCTTTCTCCCTAACTCCAGGCAACAGTTTAAACAGCCCACTAGCTTTACAACAAACCATAAAAAGAGAGCTGGGGGATCAGCAAAGGGCTGGATCAAAGGTGGGGGGCTGTGGGCTATGGTGTGGATCAAAATGCATCTGATTGAGGGTCCAGCGTGGACACTGGCCCTGAAGGAATCCATGGTCTCAGTCTGGTCACCTAATCCAAACAGAAGTGTAAAATAAACCATGAATCACTCTGATTTGGCTTGCTAGCAGACTGATCTTCACTTTTCATTTCAGTTTCAATGCCCTTCCTGTGATTGGCATCTTGCAATAGATTCTCCTCACTTTGTCAAATACTCTATTTTGTTCCTGTGTCCTTGAAGTTTACTGTCTTGGCCATGAACCAAGAATAATCTGAGTACATCCAAATGACATCAGTGTACAATCTTAGTACACAATAGGTACAATTTGTTCCTTACAGTTGGGGCCCTCTTGTGAGTTCCTCTTATATTTCCAGATTATTAAATTCTAGCATGCGTTTAGCTGTATTGTGTCATCTCTTGACCTGTTTTCAATATGTTCAAAATTTCCTTGCTGAATATTATTTCCTCAGAGCTTCTCTTCCTTCACCCATCACTGTTTTTACAGGCATAAACCTTAAGCTATTCTAACTTGTATCTGGCAGATTTTATTCGTCATAAATGCCAGTTAAAGTTGATCTCAGTATTGGAAGGTCATGGTTGAAATAAAAGCCCACAGCTACTGATGGCATTAAGCAGACATATAAGCCAAATAAATCTTATTCCATTGCCAGTGCTTATTTGGCTGAGTGACAGAAAGAAGTTTGTCTCTTTGGTGACAGACAGCTGAGAGGTCAACAGGAAAAAACTGAGTTTTAGTGTTTTGTGCTGAAGAGTATTGAGCAGATATTGGCTTAAGTGACAGACTTGTGTGGGTGGCTGTGATTGTTACATCAGGGAAGTAAAGAGCAAACACAAAGCATTCTAAATATAGAAACTATTAGGAAGCTTCAGCTATTTTAGTCCTTTTGAGGTACCTAGATATATAGTACTCCAATCAAACATTTGAAGAAATATGGCTGATTAAAGAATGTCAATATCAAGGTTAGTTCTTAATCTTAAAAATACACATGTTTGTGCAAACAACAGAAACAGGCTGTCATATGATCCACCTTTTCCTACCTGGTATTTCATAATGTCACCCATTTTGTTTTGAGACAAAAAGACTGATGTGACAGCTTGTTTTACCTTCCTAGAACACATTTTGCCTTTCTCCACTTCTGTTGCTGTTATTGGTTTTTTTTAAAAATCATTTTGTGTGCCTTACCTTTCTGTTGTCTTATTTTTCTGTTCTTTGCCTTTATTGCCTTCTAATAGAAAGGGAAGAGATGGAGGCAGTAACAGATTTCACTTTCTTAGGCTCCATGATCACTGCAGATGGTGACAGCAGCCACGAAATTAAAAGACGCCTGCTTCTTGGGAAGAAAGCGGTGACAAACCTCGACAGCATCTTGAAAAGCAGAGACATCACCTTGCCAACACAAGTCTGAATAGTCAAAGCTATGGTTTTTCCTGTAGTGATGTACGGAAGTGAGAGCTGGACCATAAAGAAAGCTGACTGCCGAAGAATTTATGCTTTTGAATTGTGATGTTGGAGGAGGCTCTTGAGAGTCCCCTGGACTGCAAGGAGAACAAACTTATCCATTCCAAAGGAAATCAACCCTGAGTGCTCACTGGAAGGACAGATCCTGAAGCTGAGGCTCCAACACTTTGGCCATCTCATGAGAAGAGAAGACTGCCTGGAACAGACGCTGATGTTGGGAAAGTGTGAAGGCAGGAGGAGAAGGGGACGACAGAGGATGAGATAGTTGGACAGTGTCATTGAAGCAACCAACATGAATTTGACCAAACATGCTCTGATCCATGGGGTCATGAAGAGTCAGACACGACTAAACAAGTAAACAAAAACAACAACAATATGTTACTTCCTCATATGACCATCCCTTTAAGAGAAGCAAAGATTTCAGAAAAAGGCAGCATCCAGGGCAATTAAGTTTGATTTTGCTGTGATGGTGATAATCCTATCAGGTTCTGCCAAGGTCTTAATGGGGCTTTGGCTCAATAAAGTTGATTGGAGTGTAACATTTGGTGAGCCAGGCAGGAGGGTGAAGTGAAAGGATCTTGCCTTCTGAGAGGTGAACCTATCAAGTTCTGGAGAAAATGGAACAAAACTCTTACTCTCAAAGCTCCCTCGTCCAGTTTAGGCATTATATGAGCCATTCTGAACATGCTTAGAAAGGAGTGCCTAGATCCACCCCCATTGTTGCTTTGGTCATGGTTTCAATGCTCAGTCTGAAGAGGATTGGACATCTACTTATGTGTAACCTCTACAAAGCAGGAACCATAGGAAACCTTGCCTGCATGTACAACTACACACCAGCAGCACCTTTCTCTCTTTCACATTCTACACACCAGTGGCAGAGAGGGCAAAGCTAGGCGCCCCACTCTAATTACGTTCAGAATGCTGGTGAATATTATGATAGTCTGAACAGCAATACAGAAGGTAACAGAGCACCAAAAGGGACCCACCAGGGACTTAAGGTAGAGCTCTTCCTTAAGGAAGTGGAAGGGTTTTGGTACCAGCTTCAGGAAGAGCCATTGAGGGGAACTATGTGACTTTCTGGCATTTCTGGGACAGATTGTTCCAGGACTGAAACCAGTAACAATTTGGGTTTGCTGAAGCAAGTAGTGTAATGTTAGAATGGTGTGAAGCAAAGAGAAGTAGACAATGAGGGGCTGTCACCATTAGTAAAAGTTGGAAACCAGGTTGCAGAATGCAGAGGTGGTATAACAATGAAGTTAAATGATCAGAAGCCCAGTTTCAGGAACAAACTGAAAAAGATGGATGAGACAATTTTGGTGACGAGAAGACCATTTGTGGGAGTGGAATCAATCCAATGGAGAGACTTTAAGATAACAGGACAGATAGGCAAGCTCAGCAAAAAGGCAGGCTTAGTTTTAGCAGCCTGGTCCATTAGACTGGAAAGAGTGTCAAAAAGGAGTACGTGCAGGCAGAGATAATAGAAGCTGTAATTAATGCAATTTATCCTGTACTCAGCCTGGAGAGATATCAGGAAGGAAAAAAGAATGGAAGCTTAGCAAAAGTAAGACATCTTGAGATCCTATTACCAGGAAATAGATGCAACTGAAATTTATAGCTGTCAAAGGCAGGCTGAGAACTCCAAGAGATACCTTGTGATATATACAGAGAAACAGGATTCAGGTCTGATGTATGACCTCACTCTTGTATAAAACATATTCTTCCCCACCATTGGTACAGAGTGCTAATGTTACGATTAGACTGCAGCATTATTTAACTGACAGGCAGGCCACAGATTTGAGAAATTGAATGCGGCTGCAATGAAGGAAAGGGGGGGTGTGGCGAGAAAAAAATGGAGAAAGAGGTCTCTCAAGCTAGGAAAAAAAAAATCCAAAAGTGGAGCAGTTGTGTCTATAGCCTCAGAAAGGAACAGCACCTTCACCCAAGCAGAAAAGTCATCACTTGCTGAATGAGGCAATGGAATCAGAAAGCTGGCATAGGGTAAATTAAAGCTGTAAGAGGTGAAATTGCTCTTTTGAAGCAAGTTGTTTGGAATATTAATCAAAGTGTCAATTAAGGGACTAGAAACACTAATAGGGAGTATGAAAGAAGGGGTTGCAGAATCCACCAACATATTGGAAGGGAGTATTTGAGAATTTGATTATTTTCTTTTATAGTTAGCAGAGTATCAAGTACAAACAACGTGTACAGAGGAAGAATGAGAGAAAAGTAGCCCACCCCTTTTCACAACGACTAGCACTTTATATGTTAAAAATCACTCCGGAAGCATTTTAAGTGAAAAAAGATAGAGGTATCTTTACTTGCATTCTTATATTGCTTACATTATTTACATTCTTACATTACTTAGATCTCTATAGTTATATTCAGTAAAAAAAAAATAGGAAAATTGAGTTCCTAAATGTGGGATTTCTCTCCATGGTCCTTGCATGCTCCGAGGTCAGGAAAGGTGAGAGCCTAACAAACAAAGGAAGCAAAGCAAGCAAGCAAGCAAGCAAGAAGGCAAGCAAGCAAGCAAACAGGCAAACAAGCAAACAAGCAAACAAACAAACAGGAAGAGGAGAGTGGGAAGACAGAGGTGGGAAAAATAACTTTACCAATAGGTTAGTAGGAAAGGAGAATCCATTTAGGTCCTCAAAGCCACCCTCCGACTGATGCCCAGTTTTAGAAAGCATGCAAGTTTATTATCTTAACAGGGGGAACACTTTGAACCTTTGTTTCAGGTATAAAAGACAAGAAGCACTACAAATCCAGTAGTTTTCAACAAGGGAACCAGCCATGCTAGTTTCTTTCAGCACGTACCACAACAACCGCAATGGAAAAAAATAGGATCGGCTCCTTCAGGACTAACAGATTTATTTCAGTGTAAACTGTTGTGGATTACAATCTCCTTCCTCAGACACAGCTGCAGAATCCATATGCAGTGCAAGAAAGATGGCCTAGGGAGCAGCCAGGCAGGAAATAGCAGAAACCAAGGATGAGCAACCAGATAGCAATGGTCCCAGAACCTAAAGCCACATAGCCTTCCATTTGCATACAATGCAAACAATGTGAAACTAACTGGAAAGGGAGTAATTTATGTCTGCTATCTCATACCTCATCAGGAAGCAAGAATAGCTAACTTAATGGGATTGAATTTTCTTGTTTAGTTCTTCCTCAACCAAGTTAAAACTCTAGCGTTGTGGAAAACTCAACGTTGTGTTGAGTCAGAGGGCTAAAAAACAACTTTCCAGAGATACCTCTGAAGAAATTAGGATAACTGTTAGGAAAAAATAAACACATAATGAAGTAGAATTGGCAGCAGCAAATGGAACCCCATGATGGATTAAGGTCCAGCTTTAGCTAGTTACAAAGCTTTGACTGTTCCTATGCTTGTTGAACATAAGACAAAGGGAAATATAGTAATTGGCTACAGTGTTAATTGAGGAAATAGTGAAATGCTGCAATAGAGATTTAACTGGGGAAGCATCAACAGCACCCCTCATTCCAGCCAGGAAAACAAAGAATCTGGTGAGCTTAGGTAGAGAAAACGGTTCTGGCACTCAAAGTAAATTTGGGTTACCATAAATCTCAGTTGTATAATACAGTAACAACTCAGTGGGAAAGTAAGATAGATATAGGTCCCAAAGGACAGTATTATATGCCAAGTACTAGATGTAGCGTCTTCACAGAATTCTTCCAAGAAAGCCTCATAACAGTGTCTGAGCCCAGCCCCAGATGTTCCATGGCTAGAGGACTGGTATGTCGAAGAAACTTCAGTTGAAATATTTATGGAATCATCCTGCCAAGTAAACTATCCAGACAGCTGACTGGCTGAAATCCTGTTGCTTGGCATAGTTGATCTAGAGCAGGCTCATTAAATTGGGGATTTGGTGAGTCAGTTCCCATGTATGTAAAATTGATTCAAATAGCTCTACTGTAATTGTGACATACTTTAGCATAGGAAATCACAATTTGAGTAGGCCCACTTGAATCAATGACACTTACAAAGGAGTTCTCTCCAAATCCTAACTGATTCAATAGAACTACTCTAGCGTGACTACACTAAGCAACTGGATTTCAGCCATTATGTTATAGAGAAGAACAGTGCTCTATCTGATGTCTAATGGGGAAAAGGCTTTATTTGTTTCTTGCTCCAAATCTCTCATTGTTTTTCTGATTGCCTCAGCGCTGTTAAAATTACAATTAAACACAGCCAGTATAGCATTTCTCTTATTGTAAACATTGAAAGGCAGTTTTGTGGCTCTGCAATAAGCAAAATGTCATGATATACTGGATCTTTGGTTTGTAGCTTCAGGAGCAGCCAAACAGTTGGAAGGGGAAGCTATCGATTTTCTTGGAAGTTATTTATTCCAGACTGCAGTCGACTCACAGCTTCCGGATGCCATTTGAGTAAAGCTTCAACAGATAACGTGAAAGATAAGTAGTTTGTCCTTGAACATTCTTCTCCTACATGTTTCACAGCACTGATGTTTACTAGATGGGGCTGAAGATCTTTGGGTGTCCCCCCTCCCCAACCTTTGCTGTGGAAGAAAGTTAGCCAAATAAAAATAGGTAGGAAAAAGAAATATTTTTCTTTTGCCTTCAGATGAGAATGCTCATGAACAGGGAGCTATTCCTAGGCAAGACACTGGAAAACAAATTATATTGGTCATTAGACATCGGATGGAATATCTTCCTGTTCTAAAAGAAGTAGATAGAGATCTAGCTTCAGAAATTGCCCCCTCTAACAAGTGCACACTAATAACTACAGTACAGAGAAGTTCACTGCAGGCACTACAGTAATGGACAATGAGATATCAGAGTTTACAATGTATCCAATGGCAGCTGATGAGGAAACATCCTAAGCTCAGGGGCAGGTTGATGAAGTAGAGGGAAGCAAGTGCATCCTAGATACACAAAGCAATAGAAGGATCAAGGAACTGGAAGCAGGGAAGACCTTTCTCTCTGAATGCAACAGTCTACTACCTATGACAACAAAACTGTGCATCAGGAGAGGTGGATCTGAACATTCTCCAGGCAAGCTTCCTGTGCAAAGTGAGCCACCTAGCTCTGTTAAGGAAACAAGTGTTTTACTCAGGAATGTTCCCTGTGGAAAAAATTGAGTCTCACAAGAAAAAAATAGCCAGATGTTTGAAAAACGGTAAAAACATCAAGTATCCAAGGGCAACTAAACAGTAGCCTCAATCCAAGAAAATGATTTACAAAAAGCCATTCAAGCGATTGGAGACTTACCCAGGTAAATACACACAAATTTCCATTGGTTTTAAATTCAGAAGCCAACAATAACAAGCCTACAAAGCCAGGAAAGAAGAGGGAGGGGGCAGTATTTGAACCACCTATTGATTTGAACTTCACAAAGAAAGCGTCCAGCAAAGTGATAAGTGTAATAGGAAGCAGTCACCATAGGTAAGGAAGACTCAGGAGAAATCCCACCCCCTTTACAGGTATGTATACATTTGCATGGCCAGCAGCAAGTTCAGAATATCTACATTTTCATCCCACATGCATTACATAAAGTAGTAACAGAGTATCTACAAGACCTCCCAAATGAAGATTTCATTATTGTTGTTGTTTAGTCGTTTAGTCGTGTCCGACTCTTCATGACCCCATGGACCAGAGCACGCCAGGCCCTCCTATCTTCCACTGCCTCCAGTAGTTGTGTCAATTTCATGTTGGTTGCTTCGCAGACACTGTCCAGCCATCTCATCCTCTGTCGTCCCCTTCTCCTCTTGCCTGCACACTTTCCTAACATCAAGGTCTTTTCCAAGGAGTCTTCTCTTCTCATGAGATGGCCAAAGTACTGGAGCCTCAGCTTCAGGATCTGTCCTTCCAATTGATTTCCTTTAGAATTGATAAGTTTGTTCTCCTTGCAGTCCAGGGGACTCTCAAGAGCCTCCTCCAGCACCACAATTCAAAGGCATCAATTCTTCAGCTGTCAGCTTTCTTTATGGTCCAGCTCTCATTTCCATACATCATGACAGGAAAAACCATAGCTTTGACTATTCGGACTTTTGTTGGCAAGGTGATGTCTCTGCTTTTTAAGCCCCATCACCTACTGGCAAATAGAAGGGGAAGATATGGAGGCAGTGACAGAATTTACTTTCTTGGAGTCAGTGATCACTGCAGATGGTGACAGCAACCACGAAATTCAAAGACGCCTGCTTCTTGGGAGGAAAGCAATAACAAACCTAGACAGCATCTTAAAAAGAAACCCTTTTTTCTGCCTTAATTCAAGCCTTCTGTTTTGCTTGCCTGTTCCTTTTTTCATAGTTTTGAGTCAGTCTCTCTCTCATACACACACCCTCCCTCCCTCCATTTTCTACATACATTTAAACAAACTTGATGAAGCTGCTGGTCTCCCGCACCTTCCTTCCCTCGTTAACTGGAGCCTTTCCCTCCTCCTGCTTGCTTGCAGTCATCTCTGGTGGAAGCAGTCATTCACAAGCCTTGGATTGATTGACTGCCCAGGCTATTCTACAGTTGTAACCAATCAAGCCAGCTCATCTCTGATCTCTGAAAGAATGGATTTACGAGTGCCCTGCCGCAACCAAGGAAGTAACAGGGAGAGGTGGCTTACAATTTGAGGTTTGGCTGCAGGGGGTGGGGTATGGGGGATAGCACTCTGCTCAGTATCCCCAGGATTTTCACTTTTACCCCATTTGGGGTAATTTACCCCTGTTCTCCGACCACTGGGCTATAGTATGGTGTGGAATTTTAGGATTTCCATTCCCAGAATTTGCTCAGCTCCCTGCCCCCCACCAGCCAGAAAGCTTTGGGACTTCCACAGTGTATCAGCACAGTTTCTTTGCTGTTCAAAGCAGAAGTGCCTGGAAAGATCATGAAGGGAGGAAGGGCTGCTCTGAAGCCTCCTTGTTTTTGGCTCCCACTCCACTCCCAGAAAACCCTGAAAATCACATCCTTAATATAATCCACGTTACTCTCCAGTTCTAGTATCCTATTACATGTGACAAGTTCAAATATTTGAATATGTTACTTCCCCTTTATGACAGGCTGAACAGAAGAACTCTGGGAGAAGGCAACTTCCGGGGTAGTAGTTGGGCTTGATTTTTTTCAATAACCACAGCAGTTCTGCCAGGTGTCTACCAAGCTGCTGGAGCAGCTTCTTGCTAAGTAACATTGCATCTGTTTGAATTGTCCTAAGCTGGAATGCTTCTCCTAAGGCTGATTACTGGTGATTGAGAGTTTTAATCTAAAATATGTCGATCTTTTGGACCTACACTTTTCCTTGGCCCCCCCAACCATGACTGAAACTCAGCCACCAATAATTTCTTTGAAATTAAAAATTGACCCTCGGTCCATAGGGCGTATGTTGCCAGCCTGCTATGTATGTTGCTAACCTAGATGTATTGTCCCCACAACATGGCCCAGAGTCTTTATTTGATCTGCCAAGATCATGGTTCAACCCTTGCGAACAACTTTAAAAAAATCAGTATTATCTGAACAGGAATAAGAGTGTACACTCCAGAACACTGGGATGACATATTTGCTTTGATTTTAGTATGCACCATTTACCCAGTAGCTCAGGTCTCCACAGGGTCAAAAGCTCACACTAATTGACCCTGAGATGTCCTTCACTACAGAGCCAGCTTGGAGGTTTATGATAATTTGTTCCTTTCATAAGCTCTGTCGGGAGCACCAATTTGCCATCCATCAAGCGCACTGCCAGTACTGCAATCACAGATTGCATTAACTCCTAGCCAGTCTAGTGTTTCTAACCTTTCTCTGACCTTTGTTGCACAGACAAAAGCATTGATGTAGGCAATGGAAGCCAGTGATAACGGCAGGGTTTCCGCAAGGATGAGGATAAATAAATCTGTTACAGAAATGTAAGGGTAAGTGCAGAAGAACAGCAGAGAAGAAAACAAGAGCCTGATAGTTTGAAGTTCTGCACAGCTCAATAACCTTTGGAGTGTATACACAGAAATTTCACTCTTTTGATTGTGCAAGACACTTACTCAGTGCCTCGAAGTCAACAGTTCCACAACATAATAGATTTGTGTATCAGTTTGCAGATGCTCATCATTACAGATATTAGCTGCCTTACTCAACTGCCGAACTGTTTACATCAACCAGTTCCTTGAACATTTATGACCAGTATTAATACATGGACACCATTTTCTATATCCTGTTTCTTTCTGTCCCTATTCCCCTATCCATGCAAACTGTATATATGAAGCTGAGGGATGACGCTTATGCTCCACGTACCTGAATAAACAGACTGTAATCAGCAAAAGTCCTTAAGGTGAAGATCTTTGTTTTTAGTGTTGCTAATAACTAATATTCAACTAACCATTCCAGAGCAAAATAACATTCAGCAGGAGATGAGAGACAGAGAGAGAATGAATGATGAATTACATCTTAATAGGAGATTTTACCACCAGAGGTTCGATTCAATAATGGATTCTTATCACACTACATGCATTAATTGGCTTACCTAGCTCTAGGAACTTTGTGTTATCAGCAATAGCTTGTGAATAACTGGGTGAATATAATTTTCACTGTCAGTACTTACTGCATTTGTCTTTTGAGCCTTTCTGTCACACAATCAACTGAATGGGACTTGTAAACGAGGTTATAGTAGCTATAATAGTGAATGAATGGTCTTTTGATCTTGACATTATCAATATAAGAAAAAAAAATATTGCTTTGAATTCTTGGGCTTCTGGCTGTTTTATTGTAAAGAGTTTCCTTTGAAATCCGAGATGGAAGCACCATTATCTCATACTTTAAAGTGGGTCAGTCTAAGGGCAATCTGATATACCTGCCTTTGAGGGCTGACTGATTTCATTCATAGTGCATGATTCTGGATAGCTGGCAGTGTGAAAGTACCCACTGAGAGAGGCTGAGCTCCTCCTCCTGACTATGCTCTCCTTGTATTTTTCACTTCATTGCAACGAACAATTCAGGGGATCAGATATGACTATATTGGCATCAAGGCTATGAACATCCAGCATGGACAACAGGTTTATTGTGGTTTTGTATCCAAGCAGTTTCCAAACGGAAGGTATAACAACATGCTTTCTATATATATTGCTAGATTAGGGACTCTGTGAATTTAACTGATATGGTTTGCTTTTTTTAAATAGGAAGGTGTCTGTTTGATTAGTCACACCTTAGTATTATTTTTTTAAGGAAATACTATGCTATATCATTCAGACTGATGGATCTGCTTGATACATAAGTTAAAATGAGTATAACAGAGACTTTTTAATCATCTTTATTGCTTGGATTGTTCCCCGAAGCAAAGTCTTCTCTGAATTCTTATAAGCACAGTGAAAATTTATGTCTGTTGTATCAATCTTCATTGCTAATCATGTAAAAACTGTGGTCAAAACTGATGATTAGTCTAAGCTAATGATTTTCTGTAATGTATTTTAACCATTTATACATGTGGATACTTAGATTGCATGTATGTGCTTGTGTACTACCTCATTTATTATGGCATAAGCTTTTGTGGAATCAGACCCTGTTGCCACATATATAAATTGTTATTCTCACTGGATAGGCATATAAAGGCATGCTTGGAGAAGGAGGGAATTACAAATAGTGTGCTAGCATTCAGCTCCAACATTTATGCCTGTAACAAATGCAGCCATTCAGGCAAAAAATAAACCCCTGTCACAAAAATTTTAATTTTAAAAATTATTTTTAAAATTAAATACAATTTTAATTGTATTTTAATTGTATTTTAATCATTTTATTTTTATTGTATTGAATTTTAATTATTGTATGCCACCCAGAGACCTCTGGGTAGAGTGGGCGGCATATAAATTAAATAAATAAATAAATAAAAACCAGCATCTAGAATATCATTTGGATCACAGGTCTTAAGCATTTAGCTTCTTTCAAAAAAGTTTTCTTTCAGGGTCACCAAATGGAAGGTATAACATTATACTGGATATGTATTTCCTGCCATTAGCATGTTTTCCAGAAGCATGATTAAATGCAAGATATGGAGATGAAGAAAAACACTTGTTGTGGCAAACATTACTTTCACCACTCGAAGGAGCTCTGTTTCATGATAGCGTGACATTCATTTTTATAACCCTAGAGCAGTGATGGTGAACCTTTTTGAACTCGACTGCCCAAACTGCAACACAAAACTGACTTATTTATTTCAAAGTGCCAAAACTGCAATTAAACCTGAATACTGAGTTTTTAGTTTAGAAAAAACAACTGCCCCTGCATTGCAACGTTTAAAGGCATGGTTCCCCCCCCCCAGGGGCAGTATCAACAGAGAAATACTTAACAGTCCTCCAATCCCCCAGGGGGTCAGACCGGTAATGGCTGCCATTGCACCCCTCCGCTGGACCACTGCACCAGCAGAGAGGAGTGCCAAAATCTGGGATCGGAGGATGGGTATGTGTTTCTCAATGGTGACTTATGGCTCACGTGCCCACAGAGAAGGCTCTGCGTGCCAGCTGTGGCACACGTGCTGCAGGTTCGCCACCATTGCCCTAGAGGATGAGTGGAAAAATATAGTGTATGGGGAGCAAAAATGTCTTGACAGCTTCTATGTCTGGAGTCATGAAGAAATATATTTTTGGAGTATACATCCTGGAATCTCCAGTTAAGATGTCCAGGACAACTTTCCCAGGCCCTGGTTGTACTCTACACTGATCAGCTGCAACATTAAAACCACCTGCCTAGTATTATGTAGGTCCCCCTTGTGCTGCCCAAACAGCTCAGATATGTCGAGGTATAGACTCCACAAGACCACTGAACATGTCCTGTGGTATCTGGCACCAAAACATTAGCAGTAGATCCTTTAAGTCCTGCAAGTTGCTATGGATCACATTTGGTGTTCCAGCTTATCCCATAGATGCTCCATCCGACTGATGGCAACACTTTGAACTCTTTGTCATGCTTCTCAAGCCATTCCTGAACATTTTTGCAGTGTGGCAGGGTGCATTATCCTGCTGAACGAGGCCACTCCCATCAGGGAACAACATTGCCATGTAGGGGTGTATGTGGTCTGCAAGAATCTCTAGGTAGGAGGTGCGTGTCAAAGTGACACCCATATGAACGTGAGGACCCAAGGTTTCCCAGCAGAACATTGCCCAGAGCATAACACTGCTTCCGCTGACTGGGCTTCTTCCCATAGTGCATCCTCTTCCCAAGGTAAACAATGCATACCACTAGGCCATCCACCTGATCTAAAACAAAATGTGATTCGTCAGACCAGGCAACCTTCTTCCATTGTTCCGTAGTCCAGTTCTGACGCTCACATCCCAATTGTAGGTGTTTCTGGTGGTGGACAGGGGTCATCATGGGCACTCTGATCAGTCTGCAGCTATGCAGCCCTATAGACAGCAAGACTGTGATGCATTGTGTGTTGTGACATCTTTCTATCAGGGCCAGCATTAAGTTTTTCAACTTTTTAAGTTACAGTAGCTCTTCTGTGCAATTGGATCAGATGGGCTAGTCTTTGGTCCCCACATGCATCAATGAACACCCGCAATCCTGATGCTAGCTCGCCCATTGTCCTTCCTTGCACCACTTGTGGTAGGTACTAACCACTACATAGTGGGAAAACCCCACAAGGCTTGCCGTTTCAGAGATACTCTGACACAATCATCCAGCCATTACTATTTGGCCCTTGTCAAAGTCACTCAGATCTTTTCGCTTGCCCACATTTCCTGCTTTCAACTCATGAAATTCAAGAATGGACTGTTCACTTGCTGCCTAATATATTTCACCCCTCGGCATGAGCCCTTGTAATTATATAATCAATGCTATTTACTTCACCTGTCAGTGGCTTTAATGTAGAGGCTGATCAGTGTATATGCCTCATAGACCATAGAAAGCCCGCCACTGATTGACATGATCATATAATTTGATATGAAGACATGCTGGTTAAAATTCTTGTAATGTAGAGGGGCTATTGACATATTCTACCTCTCTTCCACCCTGAAATCCTGTTTGATGTGTAATACAGCAACAAAAGCAACCTTTTTATGGGAAACTGCAACAAATCACAGAATTCCGTTTTAACTCCTGTTTTACTTCTTGTTTGGATTGTGTGCCTCATTTTAAAAAACATTTTAATCATGTTGCCTTGGTATTCATTTTTGTACTATTTTTACAGTATATTTGTTACTTTACTGCATTATTTTATTTAAGTTGTGTGGCTGGATAGCTCAGTGAATTAAGCATCTGGCCACAGAGCCAGAGACCGGGAGTTCAGTTCCACACTGTGCAACATAGAGGAGACAACCTGCACAGTCCCCGAGTGACCCCAGAATAAGGGAATGGTAAACCATAAGTCAGAATTGACTTAAGGGAACACAATGATGATGATGATGATGATTGTACCCAGAGAATGAGTTTTATGGGTTTGTAAATAGAAATAAATAAGAAATATTCCTGAGACCCAGGTAATGGAAGAAAGACAAAAAGGGATGCTTCATAGAATTAGGGTATGTGTCTGATATTTTTTTTGGGGGGGGGTTGTACAGTTTCCAAGCAGGCTGGTCTCAGTGGCAAGGCCTTGGCAGTTCAATGTCAATACAGGCAAGGATACATACTGCAAGCAAAGAAAGCAGGTAAGAGGAATCCAAAGCAAAGTCATAAGGCAAAGCACAAGTCAAGCAAACAGAGCCCTGACCTACTAGTCAGGTAAAGCAAGATCTAGGCCAAGTCAAATAGCAAGTCAGGGTCTATCTAGTCCAATTCAGAGCAAAAAGCAGGCAAGGATAGCCAAAGAACTCAAGGCAAACTCAGGCCAGGATCAGACACCAGCCCATCAGGAACAGCAAGAAGCAAGGTGAGGCAGCACTTTAGCAGCTGGTGTCCCTGGGAAGTGGACCCTCCCTTACTCCTGGGAAACACCTGCCTCTTGTGGAGTCCTTTTTTGTAGCCTGACGTTTTGCCTGGCACCCTCAAATAGAGTCTGTGCTTCGCTGAGCATTGTTCCTGGGCTAGGAGTGGGTCAAGCCTTCAGAATACAGCTGCTTCTATACAGTATAGGAACGAAGCTAGAGGATCTGTAGGGACAGTCACTGCCTCGTCTCTCAGGCACAGGGAGATCCAGCTTGTCATCTCTGGAGGAATCTGAGCATGAAAGTGCCAAACCCTTCCAGACCTTTTTGGGGTGAGGTGGGGTGGTGGTGGGTGGCATGAACAGAAGTTGCATAAGCTTGTTGGTAGCCCACATATCTAAAAACCTGAATTCAGAAATGATTTTGAATAATGATTTTGATTCTGTACAGGAAGTCACATCGTGTAGGGCCGACTAATAGCATGGACGGGGGAGGTGCCCTACTTAAAAATGCTTGGATCATGGGCTTCCTATGACAGAGCTGCTTACAGAAAAAATGCAACTTGTTTGGGCCTCTTGCAAAGTAATCAGTAATAAAACCAGCAACAATAATTCATTCTCAGCAAAATGATATGGTATAGATAAACAATCATGTAGCATAACTTTCATTAATGAAACTATTTGGCTCATTTACAGTCACAAAGATTTTAATTAAAAGTGGGTATCATCAATGGGCACTTTAGTGTAATCATTCATCTACCCAGCTGTTGCTATAACTCTTCATAAATAAACATGCATAGTTCGTGATTATTCCATCTGTCCTTATGAAATCTTAATCTGTAATTAAAATCTATTTTGATATCAACAGTAATTGATGATCTTAACTAGTGTTATTAATGCGACTGCTGTGTTTTCATTCCATAAATATAAGACGATGAACGAATCTAATCTGTAAACAAGCTGGTGTGTTTGCATGTGCTGATTTATAGTCTAATGATTTGGCATTCCACTTTCATCATCTAAGTCCCTGTTTCTGAATCCACTGTGGAATTGTGCTGCTTTCAGGGGTGGTCCATCTCTTATGTCAATTTATTTATTTATTTATTTATTTATTTATTTATTTATTTATTTATTTATTTATTTATTTATTTATTTATTTATTTATTTATTTATTTATTTATTTATTTATTTCCCGCCCATCTGGTCTGGTCGACCACTCTGGGTGGCTTCCAATAAAGGTATATACAATAAAAACACAAGGATTTTACAAACAATCCGTAACACATACAATAATAAAACAAATAATAAATGAAGAAAGAATAAAGACAGAATTAAGTATTGACAGGAGGGAAGGCCTGAATGTACATCCATGTTTTTAGTTGACTCTTAAAAGTGCCCAGCATAGGGGCCGCACGAATCGCCGGAGGAAGGTTATTCCAGAGGCGAGGAGCCACCGCCAAGAAGGCCCTATTTCGTGTCCTTTCCTTCCGGGCCTCCCTCGGCGTTAGGCTCCTCAGCCTCACCACCTGACTCATGCGGGTGATCCGGGTAGATCTTGCTGGGAGCCGGCATTCTGCCAAGTATCGAAATCCTAAACCATTTAGGGCCTTATAGGTAAGCATTAACACTTTGAAGTCAATGCGGAAACGGATGGGCAGCCAGTGCAGCATGGCCAGGGTAGGAGAAATATGTTGGTATTTTCTCACTCCAGTAAGGAGTCTGGCCGCCGCATTCTGCACCACCTGAAGTTTCCGCGTCAGCTTCAAAGGTAGCCCCATGTAGAGCGTGTTACAGTGGTGACTACAGAAAGGATTTTTTACAAAATGCTAAATCAATTGAGAATATCTTAAATTGCCAGAGAGCACAGCATCTACTGAAGTCACTATCCTGTCTTATTTCAGTAAAAGTATAGAGGAGGGTCAATGAATTAGACTCAGCACTAGAGATGGGGACGAATATAAAAACGGATCAGCTTTTTCAACGAAAATAGCCAATTTGTTAAATATTCATCAATCCGTATTCGTCAAATTTTAAGTCCTGATGAATACGGATTGATGAATATTTTCCCATTTTATTCGTCCTTCATAATTAAAAAAAACACCACACATTATTCTGCCTACCAGCTGCCGATCAGCTAATTGGCAGGCTGATAGGCAGCCATCCCCCCCCCAGCTAGCCACTTCACGGCAGGGGGTGGCAGTGGGGGACGCGGGGGCAGTGTTTTTTTTAAAATAACCCCCACTTCGTTATTTGTTGCTTCATGGGGGAAACTTTGTGCTTTGTGAATCATCAACTTTTGACGATTCACCAAAATGGTGCAGGACGATTCACCAAAATGGTGTGTCGTCCCCATATCTACTCAGCACTTGTCCTTGAGTGCAAGATTAGTGTGGCAAAACAGCTTGGATGCACTCATTTCAGTACTATGTAAGAAACTCAGGTAGCGAGTCTCTGAGGACCTTGAATTATTTTGCAAAAACTGTTGTGTGTCTATGCATGCACACACATTCTTCTCTACAAAGCGTTTACTCTGGAAGAGCCATGTTTTGTTCACTTTATAATTTCATTACATCGTTCTCCTGCATTTTTCCCAACTTTCCCACCCCAAATGTGATTTTGGAGAAAGAAACTAAGAGGTGTTCAATTGCTGCAGGTGTAGACCACATGGTCATTACTTTCAGTCTTCTTAAAGAGATTTGTGCTGGGTGTTTGGAACAGCTAATTACTACTGTGTGAATTTTCCTCCATCTAACTAGAAGTCGTGTACATATGGTTGTGAACTACAACCTTGAGTCTTGGTACATGAGAGACTAATTCTGGATCTACTAGCCTTGTGCCCTTAAGTAGAAAAGAGTGTGTGTTCCAACAGGTATTTGCAAATTAGCTTATTTTTGTTTTATAATTGATCAACCAGGACATAGCATGGCTTTCTTTGGTTGTTTGATGTCTCAGGCACATTATTACAGAAGAATGTGTGCACTCAGAAGAGATGATATTTAAGAGAAGGAAATTTTATTTTGTCTAACATAGGATCTGATTCTTCGTCAGCTGGAGAGTATCCTTTGTGAAACCATTTTCTAGGATAAAATGAGAGGGGTTTTCTGATTTGAGGAATTTTCTGGAGACTTTGCTGCCCTCTAGTGATAAACCAGAAAGTAGGTTAAAAGTTCACAAGGCAATGTTCTGCTAAATTAGAAGTATGGGGAAGAGGTGTGAGAGAAGGAGAGGAAGAGGATTAGTGCTCCTTAATCATTCTCTACTACATCATCATCCCAAAAGTTCCTGTAGATTTTTCCATGGTTAGCATGAACTCTCCACTGCATCAGTGCTATGCACACCACCACCTGAATGTGGTCACAGTGTTTCTATGTTTGGCGTAGATGGGATATCAAAGTAGAAAACAAAGCAAAACCAAATGTTGTTGAAAAATTTGGCCTAAGGGATAGAAATGAAGCAGGAGAATGATTTCCAGAGTTCTGTGAAGCCAGCGATTTATTTATTGCAAATACAGTACATACTTCAGGCAATTGAACAAATGGCTGTACATGTGCGCGTTGCCAGATGGTCAATATAGAAATCAAACGGACTGCACAATTGGAAGCAGGAGGTGGAGAAACTGTATTCTCTCCGCCAAAATGAGAACAGGAGTAAATTGTGGTAATGAAAATGAACTGTTAATATCCAACAATAGTGTAAAGCTCAAAAGGAACGCTTAAAGAATTGTAAAGCCAAAACATAATTTAAATCATATTCCTGATGGATTTAAAGTCCTCATAAGGAACAAATTTGAATTACTGAATTCAATTGACTGAGAACTAGATGAACTGTGGACTGAAACCAGAGATATTATTAGAAAAGAATGCAAAAAGACAAATCCTGTACTAAAAAGAAAAGAAAAACCTAGATGGATTGACAGAAGAAACACTTAAAATTGAAAGGCCTGGAGAGAAGTACAAGGTGACAGAAAGAGTCAGAACCCTGAATGCAGTTTTTCAATGACTGTCAAATAGAAACAAAGACAACAACAACCAAAGCAAAATAAATAGAGAATATCAAAAGGAAGGGGGGGGGAAGAGAAATCTCTTCCAAAAGTGTCATGAAATGGAAGGGGAATTTAAGCCTAGATTAGGAATGCTGAACGACTAACAGGGAAGCATGCTATTTGAGGGGGAGAAATTAAAGAGAATGTGGAAACAGAAGACCTATACAGAAGAAATAAAAAGGTGAAAGACTTCTTTGAAGAGGAATCCTATGACAAAAAAACTGCAGTTCTAGAAAGTGAAGTGAAACCTGCTCTGAAAGCAGAAGTAACTCACCAGGGGCAAGTGGAATACCAATAGAACTATTTGAAGGCACAGACACGGAATCTGACAAAATCCTAACAAAAATATGCAATGAAATACGGAAAACAAAACAATGGTCCACATACTGGAAATGTTCAATATACATTCCAGTCCCCAAGAAAGAAGATGCCAAGGAGTACAGTAAATGTACAGTAGGACCATTGCTTTAATTTCCCATGGAAGCAAAGTGATGCTCAAGGTGTTTCAACAAAGAACTTTATCTTATATGGAGCAAAAAGGGTCTGATGTTGAAGCTGGATTCAAAAAAGGAAGAAGCACTTGAAATCATATTGAAAATATCTGCTGACTATTGGAACACACCAAAGAATTTCAGAAGAAGAACACCTTTGACTAAGTGGATCATGAGAAATGATGGGTTGTTCTGAAAGAAATGGGTGTGCCTCGGCACTTGACTGTTTTGATCTGTATTGTGGACAAGAAGCTACCATTAGTACAGAACATGGAGGGACCGAATGTTTTTTTAAAGGCAAAGGTGTCAGACAAGGGTGCTTTATATCCCATTATATCTGTTCAATCCATATGCACAGCATATCATATGGAAAGCCAGACTAGATTCAGATGAAGGAGGAGTGAAAATTGGTGGAAGAAACATCAATAAGAAATGCTGATGACACCACTTTATTGACAGAAAGCAGTAATGACTTGAAATGACGTTTAGTGAAGGTGAAAAAAAAAACCGGGTGACAAAGCACGACTGCTTTGATTTTCCCCACTCTGAATATCCACCACCAGTGAATTTCAATGGGATGCTTTGCCAATGGGTGTGTGCCCATGTGGTGACAATGATGGGATTTATGGGGAAGCTGTTCCTTACCCCGGGTCCTGCTGAATGCAGTCAGTAACTTTGCTTGCAGAACGGTGTTGTGCTCTCTGTTCATTTCTGTCACGTCATAGGGATGTTCAGATGGATACTTGTGTTGATGGCAAATGGAGCAAATGAAAAAAAAATGGATAGGCTTCCTGGACCTTTAATACTTGTGTGGAGGTATTCCGCCCAGCTAATAAAGATACAGGCACCCTGTCCTCTTTTTCATGTGACCACTATAAGGGGAGTGGGAAGGGACCTAATAACTATGCTCACTATATCCTCTACCAGCTGTGCATTCAGTGACCAGCACCTCTGAGAAAGGCTGTTATTGAAGTTCTAAGAGATTCAAAAAGGACTTGGAGAACTCTGCACACTTAGGTCTGTAATGCACATAGGGCACTAACTCACCAATATGGTTTTCAAGATATGAAAGTCATTCAAAGAATGGTTTCCCACCTCCACCCACACCAAGTGTTTCTGTGGAAGTTGAGGATATGAATCTGGATCTGAACCCTAGTTTGACACTCTGTTCACCACACCACTCTAGCTTTCAAGGCAGCTTCTCGTCTTGCTATTTCCTGTTTAGGCTCCCCCTCACAACACTCACCTTTCTTTCAGCTTTGGTCTTGAGAATCAGTCTCCATCTTGGCATCATTCTTCTGATTCCTAGCTCTTGGAGAGCTTCCTGCTGTTTGCTATCTTCACTAATATATTCTATTCCAGATCTGCCTTTGCTCCAGCCTCTCAGCAAATCAGAACAGAGCAATTTTTTCCATAAGTTTTTTCCAGGACAATAACAGTAACCCTATTCAGGCATTACTATCAATATACTCACCATGCAAACAAGGGGAGCATACTAGTCCTTTCCCCTCCATTGCCTTGAACATGTGGAGGGTGACATGGCTGAACAGTAAAGCATCTGTTTTCATGGAGTAGCTCAACGTAAGGGGAACACTGAATTCTCCCGCAGAGAGCAAAGGCTCTTTCTGTCAAACCCATCACCTTTCTTATGTTCAGTGCAAGAAAAACAGAAACAAAGGAGGACAGCACTGGGGTGTTTCCCTTGCACCAATTCAATTATTAACAACTGAATGGGGTAAAGGTTCCCCTCCTTCATCCCATTGCCAGGTTTCAGTTTCCTAGGCTAGCATGTTTCACCCTCTTGACCTTTGGAAGCTCCTGGGGGGGAGGAACCACAGACAGCCTTCAAAATATAATCATGTGTTGTCAAATCAGTTTCTGACTTATGGCAACCCTTTTTCTCAGAAAGTACTCAGAAATGGTTCCCCATTCCCTTCTTCTGGGGGGGGGGGGATCCAGGAGTTTGCAGCTTGCCCAAGGCCACGCAGGCTGGCTCTACCTGCAACAGGGACAGTGGGGAATCAGACTCCCAACCTCTGGTTCTGGAGCAAGATATCTAAACCATTGAGGTATAATGTTTGTAAACTAGGAGGGAAAAGTTTTGTTTTTTTAAAAATCCAATCCAAAAAATGGAGCACGAAAATATCCAGTTTGAATATTACATTGATGTACCATTATTACAAATATTTAAACTATAATTTCCACTCAAACATACAAGGAATTTCTTGTACTTGTTCAGAAATTGTGGAACCCTTTGCTCTCTGTATTATGTTGTGTTAATTTAGTGGTGAAGTACACAGCTAACATTTCTCTTTTCCCTTCACAGCCATTGCCCGTTCATCCTTTACAACAGCTTCTACATTTCTGTTAGGTTAGAGGGGGGAAAGCCTGTTTGCCAGTTCTGATAAAGATTGGAGGGAGTGGTGGAATCTGAACTTTCTGAACTTTATTTAAAAAAATTAACACTTTCTCTTACACGTCTAGAACATCCAGGGGTGTGTTAAGTGCCCCACTTAAACATTCTCCAAGATTCTAGAAAAAATTATTAACATTTTGCATTAAAAATTAGTTGTAGTTACGCAACTGACTTTCTTCTCTTGACAGTTATAATGCTTTAATCATCCCATTCATCTCCATTCTCCATGCCAGATTCTTCATTATCTGAGACATGCATTGCCTTGTGTCTCTTCTGAATTACATCCTTAAGTGCAGCTACTATTCCTCCATCACTGGGAGATGCTGGTTTGTGAGACATTGGTTTCAGCTGAGTTCTTTGTCTGATCTGGTACCTTAGAGCATCTTGCTTAAAATGAGTTAGTGAATTGTCACTGCTTGCCCTTTTCAGCTGCGCTTCCTTCAGATTTTGGATTAAAATATGTTGAGATGATCTTTTGAGAAGAGAAGGTGCTGGAGATAAAACAACTAAATATCAGCATTGCATGCTTTTGATGTGGGAAAAGGCTCTGTTGGGACATTATTCAGCCCATCCATTGAACTCGGCCCTTGGTAATCTGGTTCCCTTAGTAATCTGGTTCATTTTGCGGTTTGTAAGTGAAACCCAGCTCTGTGGGAGGCACAGAACAAAACAAAGGACAATCAAGTGATTTGGTCAGTAAACCTTTTGTCGTAGCTTCTTTCAACACAGTTTCTACACCCCCTCGTTTCTCAATAGTTCTAAAAATCTTTTTTTGAAGTTCTCTTGTCTTTCAGATGATCCTCGGTTATACCAGCCTCAGCAAATAGCATCTTTAGTTCAGGATCCAGGTAGGTCTGCAAGACAAACCACAGGAAATGGTCCATCAAAAATATGGAACGCTTCACGAATTTGCATGTCATCTTTGCGCAGGGCCCATGATAATCATCTTTGTATTGTTCCAATTTTAGTGTATGTGCTGCCGAAGCGAGCATAGTGGAATCAAGAATGTACAGCTCCACATTCTAAACTTTCTTTCTAGGGTGGTGTGGGATGGGAATTTTATGGGTATATAAATAATATTCATCACTTAGTATAATTATAATGTAGTGGTTTATTGTGTTATAGCAACACACGCTGAGATGCATTCAGTTTTAATTGCCAAAAACATTAAATCTGAACAGAAGATCACACTGTGGCAACCACTGCTAGTATACTTCTGTTGGTAACTTGCACTAGCCCTGCAGAAATATATATCAAATACAGTACATGTTTTTTTGTTTGCAAGGGTTACTAAGGGAAACTGCTGGCTGTATCCAAAACAATTTCTAACCCACTTATCATTATTTAGTCTTTTTGATGCTATTCTGTCTTATCTGTTGATCCCCCATCCCATCCTGAACCTGATTTAGATATTTTTTAAATATATGTTTGCCCTTCTGGATGAAAAGGGAGTGTCTAGATAATGAATTTTTGCAGTTTTCCCAACTTCTTTGTGGAAGATGTGAGCTAGAAAAAATTCATATGAAGCATTGGGAGAATATTACTCTGAGGATGTTCTTGTCTTGGAAAGATGCTGGATTGGATTTTGTTCATTTCCACAATCCAAGATTTGATCTGTATAGGGAGCAATTGCAAAAAAGAGGCTGATTACACTGAGAGGATTGTATGATAGGAGATTTCAGTGCCTGCAACTTGTTATTGTGGAATGTGTTGCTGGGCAGACACTACTGAAATGTGGGCCAATGTATGTGCTGAGCCATGGAGGCTAGGGCTGTTGGAAACAAGTCTTGAGCTGGCAGTTTTTGACTTGGGAAGGGAAGAAAGAACTAACACTCAGGCAGCTGGCTTCTGCACAAGTTGGAACTCATCGCTGAGTGGAGGTAAATTAGGGTCATAGAAGCAATACGCTGCTTACTTAAACAGAGATTAATTGCAGAAATCCTAGAAAAACAAAGCTTACTCTCATGGGTGGGTAGCTAGGTAGGTACTGTAGGTAACAACAAAATAAAACAGACATTGAATGTTTCAATTTAATGTTATTGAATTATTGATTTCTATTTTTAATAAATATGTTTGTGCCTCCTTTAGAAGTGTTATGTTTTTGACCTTTGGAATATACATTAGGGAAGAATATACGTGGCAGCCTTTGGAAAGTGCTCAGAAATTTCAGTGGGAACAAAATGCTACAGCCAGATTGTTAACTAGGGGTAGTTAAAGACCACCACTAGTTGGACAGTGTTACTTAGCCTGTGGTGTAGATGTTGTATTTTTAGGGGGGGGTTAGTGGGTGGGGAGTGTTTGGGGATTTTTTAATGTGAGTGCATGTGGGTCTAGTCTCTGGGTATCTGTGTGAATTTTGTTGTATGTATATACTATGCATAGACTTACAATGACAATAAATTATTTGAATTTGAATTGATACAAGGATCTTGTAACCCCTTTATTATAGCAGTTATGTTGGCTTCCAGTCTGCTTCCGGGTTCAAAGTTTTGATTTTAATCTATAAAGCCTTAAACGGCTTGAGTCCAAGCGATCTCAAAGGCTGTATTTCCCTTCATGAGTCTGGCTGGGTATTTAGATCATCAGAGGAGGCCTTTGTCCACCCTCCTCACAGGTACGCTTGTAGCTGCTCCCAGACTCTGGAACACCACAGAAGGCCAGGCTGTCCTTCTGCAAGCTAGCAAAGACCTTGCTCTTCCGGCAGGCTTTTCCTTAACAACCAGCTGTGGAGGAGAGGTTTTAAAACAAGATGGTTTGCATTTTGTTGCTTCTGAATTTGTTTTAGTAATGCTTACATATCATATATAATATAATGTTATCAATTTGTTTAACGTTTGAATAATTCACTTAATAGTGAATTAATTTTAATATTGTCTTTTACTGATGCAAGCCACCTTGGGTCCTTTTGCAGAAGAAAGGTGGGGTAAACAAACAAACAAACAAACAAATAGTGGAAACCTAATAGGATCCATGTTAGGCCAGATTAGAGGTAAAAAAGTGGTGCATCATGACAACCTGAACGGTACACTCTTGCATCTTCTTCCCATTTGTCCCTCTCACATTCCTGCGACTGCAGAACTCAAATGCAACAATGAGCTGTGCCTTCTAGCATGTGCTGTAAAGCTTGTGATATTAGCTTAAGTCCTACATTTCCAAACTCCTCCTAGTGAGCTATTATGTAACCCAAGCACATATTTACTGAACATCTGTGATGATGCTATGGCACAATTCCTGAAATGTTTTAGGATCATTCAGTACAGTGGCAAAATGCCACTTTCTCCAGTGTTGTCTGGGGGTGGAACAGAAGCACGTTAGGAAGGAAGCTTTGCAATTAGTGGGGCCACGTGTCTTCTTTCCGAGATGGCAACCAGCTATTTGAAGCAATGCTAAAGGACAATTCTCTTTTCAGAAGTGTCTTCCATTTGAAAGGCTATCTAGTTCACTGGTTCTTAACCTTGGGTTACTCGGGAGTTTTGGACTGCAACTCCCAGAAGCGTTCACCACCTGCTGTGCTGACTGGGGTTTCTGGGAGTTGCAGTTCAAAAGCATCTGAGTAACAAAGGTTAAGAACCACTGATCTAGTTGTTTCTTATTTAAAGAAACCATGAAGTTTGGGGTGCATGGAGGCAGAGGCAGCATCTCACCTGCTTGGTTTTTTCTACAGATCAACACCATGCCACAGACTAGCTGAGCCCAAAGAAACTGAGCAAGCTGTGCATCTGGCAGCCTTGCTATGGTTGGTATTGGTGCTCTTGGTACAGCTTCCAAAGTGAAAAAAAAAATGTCTGGCACAGCTTACAAAGACTTAGCTAAGGCTTCTTTGTTTATTCAATGAACATCCATGCAGTTGGATTAATCAGATGTCTGGTCTGCTGACAGTCTGAATTCCAGTGCTCCAGCTCCAGTGAGTCTCCCTTCTTATTGCTTGTTCCTGATCACATATATGATGTATGCGTATGCACATGTTGCTGAGACAGCAGTATTGCATTTTCAACCATTTCAGGATCAAAATCAGAGAGTAGATGGTAAGTCTCTCTTTGATGTCACAGGGGCAGGGCAGGTAAGTATTGGTGGGGAGTAGGAGCTGGTTCCGATCCAGCTGTTTTTGCAAATGGACACTTGGGCAATCCAGGAAAACAGACTCAGGGTCTGTGTAAACTCTGGCTAAGTAGATAATGTGACAACCTAGAGCTAAACAGGGCATAACAGTTTTGGGCAGCCAAGCAAGTGGCAGCAGTTGCCCAGTAGTTGCAGAACATATTATGCACGTTTGCCTACTGCACACAGTATGGCATGTGTGGGTGTGTATGTGTGGGTCCCAGGTCCTGTGCCAGGGCTTGTGAAAGACTCACTACCAGCCCCTTGAAACTTCTTCCCCAGGCCCTGAATCACTCCTGCCATGGTTTGTGCAGAAGTCTGAAATCGTGTTGTTGGCTCACTGGTGCTTGCCTTGCTCCAGGTAAATGGCACAGCCACGAGCCCAAATGCTACCAGTTTTCTCCACAGTCCTTTCTTTTGGGTTTTTGTACACACATGCACAATATACACATACTCTTTTATGAGTCTTTTTCCTTTTCCACAAACCCAAGAGTTGAATTCATTAGTAAATATTTAAACTGTGCTAATATTAAACAATTAACAGGCGATCATATCCAGTATTCTTAATCAGCCAATTTCAACAGAAGAGTTTCAAGCTGTTATAAAACTAAACTAAATTTAAAAAAAAAACATACAGCTGTAGGAATAGATGGATTTGGAAGTACCTTCTATAATGTGTATTTGGAGCAATGAGATTCACATAATGCTCCCCTTACTTAATAGTATTATGGGTGGGTTTGTTGTTCCACAATCCTGGATAATTTTTATTGATTTTCATTTTTAGCCCACCTTTCTCCTAGCTAAAGAGCAAGGAGGCTCACAAATTATTTAAAAAAACAGACTTAGAACACAATAAATTGACCTGTTGCTGGAAGAGCAAGAAGGAAGAAGCCAACGTAGCCACCAAAAGGAGAGCATTCCACAACCTGGGACCAGCCACAGAGAAGGCCCTCCCTCCTGTTCTCTCCTGGAGACAACAGTACCTGACAGGGTGTCAGGACTGAGAAAAGGGTCTCCTTTGAAGATCTTAGAGATGAGAAGGCTTATATGAGGAGATAAGGTCCTTCCGAAAGCCTGGGTCCAAGCCATATAGGTCATTACAAGTCATAACCAACACAGATTGGCAACACAGCTATTGCAACAGGTGAGTTACATGCTGTTTGTAGCCAGCCCCAGTCAGCAGCCTAGCTGTGGCATTTCTGAACCATTATCCAAGGCAGTCTCATGCAGAACATGTGTAACGGAAAAATGGGCTACAGGAAATCATAAGATCTGCTGGAAGAAAAGCCAAATTGAAGTAAACACTTGAATTGTCCTCTTTCACTGGAATTAACCAGCATATATTTCAAAGGAGAAAGGTCCATGGCTCTCCTGTTTATTTCAGGAATGATTCAAAGCAGACTTTGAAATGTACAGTATGTAAACCTCTGGGGGGGAAGTTCCTTCCTGCACAGAGCGAATGGCAAATGGCACTATGGGATTCTATTAAGGAAGCTATCCATTAACCGGGAGACACTTCAAAGTATTAGCAGTAATGGCAGGATACTTCAAGCATCTGTAATGCCAGGCTTTTTTTTTTGTCTATAAAGAAGCCTGGGAGATGAAGAAGGAGAGAAAACACAGCACATCCTCAAGTCAGGAATCAATGCCATCTCTCTGGAATGGAATGGGTCTGCCTACATGAGAGCAGACCTTGTTCAAGTAACAGCTTGGGTGAGGAATAAGTAACAGCTAGCTTATAGGTGAAGAGTCGAACACAACTTAATGACTAAACAACAAAAGCTTATATGCAGAATATGGTCTGAAGCTCAACATAAAAAAAACCTAAGATATCCCAGCACCTCCTTCCATAGATGCACAGGAGTCAGTGGAGGAAATAGAGGGCATGAGCACACAGGCCTAGAACACTGCAGTCGAGTGTGAGATCATTCCCAGGGATCCCACAACACAGTGTCTAGATCCTGACCCTGACCCTATCCCAAGCTAGACCATTTCAGTCCACCAGCAGGGCTACTACTTTTTTACAACCAGGCTGGAGCAATTTCCCAATGAGCAGAAGGGTTGCTTTTGGGGAGATTGCTCCTATTAAAGAAACCCTTCTAGATGTGTACCTCTTTCCTGCCATCTGATTAGCACATATAATAAATTTAAACCATAGGCTATAAAACGTATTTTCTATTTGAAGATTGTGAGGGTTTTTGTGTTTTCCCCCTCCCCCAGTTGATTTCTTGGTTTTTACATCAGGCTGATAGCCCACACTTGTGCTTTCCATTATTGGAGGAGATTTGCTGTTGGTTCTTCTAGTTCTTGACAATTTCTAATTTTGCAATTGCCCAATAAAAATGAGATCTTTATATACTGTAGTAAACTTCCATCATTTCTTTGGTAAATTGATAGCAATGCTAATACAGTACTGAAGATATCAATATAGTCTGACCTGTACTTCATTCAGCTTCTGCAAATACCTCTTCCCGCCACATTTTAACCATTAGGCACTCCTAATGTCTCAATATGTTCCTATTTGTTTTTGGACATTTGGTTTTGTTGTTTCAGAAGGAGGAGTTTCTCATAAAACCAAAATGGACAAATGCAGGATTGCCCAAGTGCCATTTGTGTTTCTAGGACTTTGACAAGAATTTTGTTCAGATTTGTTTCTGGAAAATGAGCAAGAAAAACCAAATCACTTTTCACAGTTTCCTAAAGATGGGCTAAATGAACATGAGCGTGAAAGGCGTTCACCTCAACTAGAAACAGCCTATCAATAATTCCTTGGTGGGAAGTCTTCTACAGAAGAGGTCCACCAGCTGAGAAAGTAATCCCATTGCCAGATCCACAAGAGCCTCTCAGTGCGATACTTTCCAGTGGTGCTATTTTCCTTTTGTAGTTTGAACATTACTCACACAACATTCTCAACATGAATTATCCTTTTATCTATGAGTCCTCAAGCTTTAGTCTGCTAACCCTTTGTGCAACAGAGAGGGTGTCTGAGGAAACTGCTTACTATTCTGTCTCATCCTTACTCATTGCTCCAGGGACCTTGTCTTCGAAATGTCCATTTGAGCATTCTAGGCTTTTCCCCCCCTTTGTGATGACTGCAGGAAGCAACCCAGTGCTCCAAATGAAATATAACCAAGACATAACAATATTATATTGCAGGAGTGAACAACTTCAGCAGGTCTGGGAGTTAGTTTTGACCCTTCCCCCAGACCAGCTACAAGCCCTTCCTGTGTCATTGGATGCGGGCAAACTCTATCACTGAATTTCAGTGGAAAATTGGGAAAACCTATTAAAATGTATGAGAAATACTTGATTTAGGCTTCCAGTACACCGGCCAGCTGAACTGCTGCGATTTAATTTGCAGCCTGTATTTCAGTTGAATTCGCAGTTATTTATCACACGGGGGCTACAGATTGATTCAGGAGTTCAGTGTTCACACTGGATGCACTGTGATTCACATTTCAGCCCACAGCCCCCCTTTCTTTTCTTTCCTCTGGACCCACCTCTGCTGATCCTTTAATGATTCACTATTAAGTCATTTGGTTTTGAAAGGGTTCTGCAGTGTTCCAGGCAGTGTTTCAAAGTTCTTCTTAAAATGTACAGAAATACCACATACCAAAGAAATGTCTTTAATTTCATCTGTGTTGTTTCTGGTTTTTTTTTTATACTTTTTATTTTTAAAAATTCTCATCTGGAAGTGATGTAGCACTAAACGAATATATAAATATGCGTGGTGAGGTGATAAAGTGATCTAGTGCTAATCTCATATCTGTAAACATTTTTTAAAAATCAGATGATCAGAGGGAAAGAATGTGGGAATAGGTGTTCCTGTACTCCTGAACATCACACCTAAACTGCCTACATCACTGAAACACTACCCACAGACACCTCCCCATCTTTACAAGAACAAATCAGCTGATCATACGGGGAAAAGTCTGTTTGAATCACTTTGGCTTGAAAAAAACAGAAGCCCTCAGCAGCAGAGGAAAAAAGACATGGGGGGGGGGACAAAAAGGGTGGGGCTCATTTGAACTGGCCTTTGTGTCATGAGACTGGGAAAAAACAAACTTCAAATTAACCCATACAATAACCACAGCAAATCCCATTGTGTAGTCACAGCTTTAAGTGTTTTTTTTTTCAGAATCTTTCTCAATTTCATCTGAAATATGAGAAAACTGATTTAAATTAAGCATTTTCTTCTTGTTTTAATGGCTTTTAGCAGAGATTAAACTGGGCATTTGCTAACAGGAATGGGCAATTTAATTCAATTTTTTAAAATTAAACCAGAGTCACTGGCTCAATTTCTGTATGGAATTTTGTGTGGATTTGTTACATCAGCAGCAGGAACAATAACAGGTGAAGCTTCTGATTAAGTAAAGCTAGTGCTATCTGAAATGAAGTCCACCACTATTCTGTCTGAAATGCTACCAAACTGGGTTTTGTCATGAGGATAAAATGGTGAGAATAGCCATAATTGTGCACATGATCTTAGGGTCATTGGAAGAAAAGTGGGATATAGGTGTTAACAATAAAATTATGGAGGCCACTGCAGTAGTAAAAGATATATATCTTTCTGTCCCAATTTCTATTAAATAACAAAGCCACCAATACCAAATATATATATACTGCTTGATTTAGGAGTTGATCTTTGGAGGATGATGTGGAAAACCTATTTGGGTATTGGACTGGGGTTTGACAGATCCAGATTCAAGAGCCATGACGCATACTTGAACCATATGAATGCACTGGGAAACACGGGTATTTTGAATGCAAGGTTGAGCAAACGTCCAGAATAAATTCATGTCAATCCCTTCCCAAATACAGTAGGGTGCATAATATCAGAGCTCGGAAAATCTTCATAAAAAAAACTAGCTTCCATAGTTGCCTACATAGTGTTCATTCCTATGACTTCATTGCATTTTCTGCAAATAGAGATCAGCTACTTGAAAACCAGTAAGGGACCGAGTGTTCCCATGTTTGCAATATTTATAAAGAGCCTTTGGTTGACACACATATAAAATAATACTTTTCTTAACTATTGTTAATGAGCCATATCCCTCCTCCCACAATTCTACTTTAGCTAAGAAGGGCATGGCAAGAGTTAGTATAGCTACAACAACATCCAACTTCCCATAGAAGAGGAGGAAGAAGAGTACAGCGCTGGGGGCGCTGTAGAAAAACACAGCATTGTAGAGTACAGCATTACTCTACAATGTAAGGTAGAGAGCCCACTACTCACTCCTCCTGCAAATTAAAAACATCATTTCAAAAATAATTTTAAAAATATATTCCAAGTTGTTTTTTTAATCAGTCCTCAAAGTATGATAATGTACATTTGGAGCTATTAAAATAATTAAAGAATGCTGTATATGGTTTCAAATTATGAAGCACTGCAGAGTTGTTACTTCTTAGTCAGGGCCAAGCTAAGTTATTTTGCCACCTGCTCCTAAGTCCAAATGCTATGATACATGATGACACTGCTGCCTAAGTCCAAATGCATATTACACAAAAATCTTTCGGCTACAGTCCTGTTGGCAGGCACCCACCATCTAAGTTATTACACAGAAAGGCATGTGATGTGGCATGAATTTGTTTGCTTGGACCAGAAGTGCCTTTCCTCAGCTTAGGCTGGCATGCCAGCTGCATCCATTCCTAGAGAGAAGATTTCGATCATGTTGTTGACCTATGCCTTAGTTACATCATAATTTGATTATTGCAATGTTGTGGCTGCCCTTGGAAAGTATCTACAAATCTTAGCTGGCCCTGAATAGAACAACTGAAGTTTTGACTGCACATGGGGGTGGGGGAGAGCATGTGGTTATCCTTTCCCAACAGCTTCACTGGATTTTGGTCCATTTCCAAGTGCTGGTGATTTCCTTTACAATCCTAATAAATTCAGGGCTCTGATGTTTAAACCAATGGTTCTCAACCTTCTATTTTTTATGCTCTTCCGGTCACTTGATAAAGAGCTTGAGTCCACCCAAGTAGAAACAGGAAGGCATTCTGTTATTATATTTTTCATTATGGTAATTTGGTGGGCAGGGGTACAGGGGGATTTGGAGAAACACCTGAGTGTCTGATATTACTTCTAGCATGGTAAAAGATCACAAATGGACAATCTGTGGCAGGTAAAGTTGGCTCAGCACATTTGCAAGAAGACATGGGGACTAGCAGAATGGACTTTTAGTAACTGTTATGAAATCAATACACATGACCACTGATAGAAAACTACTGGTTTAAAGGGTTATCTTCTTTGTTTTCCTGCTTACTGAAGTCCACTGGGGAGGTTCCTCTCTGAGACCCGCTTGCCACTGAGGAGTGATTGAAAAGGACATGAGAAGGTGACTTCTCCGCGGCTACAACTGCAGTAGACTGCAGCGTGCTAGACCCCATCAAAACATGGCAATACTGCCTCCACACTCTCTAGGGGGCTCATGAGGGATTTCTGAGGCAGTTTTTAAAAAGTTAACATTTTGAGGGGTTCCAGGAATGACTAGGGAGCACTTGGACCCCTGGGGGGTTGCATGAGGTGCATAGGCCATACTAACCTCACCCCTGATTTAAACTAAAGGGCGAAAAACAGAATTTTGGAAGAGAATGTAAGGAGGGAAATAAATCTTGGTTATATGTTGCTTTCATCTATGAAAGATTGAATAGACGCAAGCATTAATTATTCACTCTTAGCAATTAGCTTTTAAGGAAATAGAGGCCATCCAAAATGTTTCTTGTTCTAAAGCATGAAGAGAAATCTTTAACAGTCATTGCATATATGTGTGATTGCATTCTTGGAGCCAACAGAAAGAGGGAGGAGAAGGGAGTGCCTGTTATTACATCCTGCACATCTGGTTTATTCCTTCTCAGCAGCTGCACTGACTTGGATATCAATGCATTCTTATATTATTTCTTTGGATTTGGGACATATAAAATATACGGAAAGCGCTCTTCTTTGGCAGATTTCGGAATATTTGTCCCTGAACTATTCCTTAGCACATCTGATTAAAATAAGCAAGCAAACAAAACTGCCTTGATGCCTGTTTGGATATGAATTTTTATATTTTCATTAAAATGTGCAGTTACTGTGCTATTTGGATGCTCTTCCATACATTGGCAAAAGCGAGAAGAAGAAAAGGAGGAAGAGGAGGAGGAGGAGGAAGCAAAATACTTCAGCACTTTAAAAATTATTGTAGTACTAACAGATTTATTTTAGTGTGAGCTTTCATCAACCAATATACTTTAGGTACAAGGAGTGTTAATAACTTCTATATATGCAGACATAACTCTATGACCAGGTGAGATACAGAAAACCAAGTGACAATGGTTTGTTAACAGATTAATGCAGCCTATCAAGCTGTGTATTACCTGAATCAACATATATATATATACCTGAATCAATTATATACAGTATATATAATTGTTCCATGCATTTTTTGTGATCAGAATATCCACAAAAATGCATGGAACAATTTCTAAATATGTAATTGTGTTAAGTCTGTTTCAGTATCCTGGCAAAATTAAAGGTGGCAGGGTGAGGGGAGAGAAAAGAGATAGAGTTTTATACTTATAAGCCACCTAGTGATGTTACAGGTTCTATATTTTGACCCTATATATATCAGCACAACGCCAAAGCCAATGTATGCTAAATTGTATCTAGGATATTCTGCTGACAATGCAAAGGATTTTCCTTTCCTATCCAAAGATGATCAGAATATCCACAAAAAAGCATGGAACAATTATATATATGGTTAAAAACAAACCATGAACACAACGCCAAAGCCAATGTATGCTAAATATATATATCAGTGGTGGAATTCTTAGTAGTTGCCCATGATCAAGCATGAAGCTATGGATGATACTACCTTCTTTGCATCATGCACCCCAAATTAGAGGAAACAGAGCCAGCCAAAGACCTGAGTTATTTACAGCCAAAAAAGGCTGCATCTTAAATAAGAAAAGCCAAAAAAGGCACCTGCCCATGTTCTGGTGCACAGTACCAGCATCAGATCTCATAGCTGCCTCCTCTCTTCATTGCTGCCTTCATTGCTTCTGTTGCCACTCAGCCTCTCAGAGTTCTTGAGGGAGTTGGCGTGCCCTAAGTGCCTGGCTTTCCTCTGAGGAAGGCACCACAGGCAGGGTGTCCATGGAGATCAAAAGGCCATATCCTGAAGAACCCCTACCCACAATGCCTTGTTCCTTGAACCCCTCAGAACACAATGTATTGAGTGTGGCCAGTTTTGGACTGAGGCATTCTCTTCATTTCTCTGCTGCAACACTATTGCAACAAGGAAACAACAGCTTACCGCTCTAGACCCCCACCTAAACCTGCACTTCAGAGCTGGGCTGGATGCTGCCCAGGGCTGATACTTCCCTAAGGTTGCGAACGGTCAACCAAGTTATTTGGAGCAGTGGTAGGAGGTAGTTCTAGTGTCAGTGCTAGTGTCACATTTCATTTCTGGAATTGTGGTCGAATTGCTGCTGCTTCTTCTGCAACTGCAACTTTCCTAAGACCTGGCAATGCTAGCTGGGAGATTCTGAAAGTTGTAATTCAAAAGCACCTTTTCTAAACTCTGATCATCACTGTTACTCATGGCAGCTAAGCTGGACCCCAATGTTTAGAGGAAGTACACTCAATTACCAGATATTGAGGAAGGGAAACAGGAGAAGACTATTTGCTATCATATCCACTGTATCAGTGGATGCAGGAGAACGGGCTGAGACTGAACCCGGACAAGACAGAAGTTCTGAGGATGGGTGGCCCTGTGGATGGTGGTTTGGGAAACTCCCTCATGTTTTGGGGGGTGGCCCTGGCCGCGAAGAGTGGGGTCCGCAGCCTGGGGGTACACCTGGACCCGATGCTCACCATGGAAACGCAGGTGGCATCGGTAGTCCGCACTGCCTTTTTCCACCTTTGGCGGATTGCCTGGATGCGACGTTACCTAGACACGGGGGCGCTCACTACCTTAGTACATGCGCTCGTAATTTCTAGATTAGACTACTGTAAAGCGCTCTACGTGGGGCTTCCTTTGAAGCTGATCCGGAAACTTCAAGTGGTGCAGAATGCGGCAGCCAGACTCCTTACTGGAGTGAGAAAATACCAACATATCTCTCCTACTCTGGCCATGCTGCACTGGCTGCCCATCCATTTCCGCATTAACTTCAAAGTGTTAATGCTTACATATAAAGCCCTATACGGTTTAGGACCTTGATACTTGATGGAATGCTTACTCCCAACTAGTTCTACCCGTGTCACCTGCACGAGCCAGGAGGTGAGGCTGAGGAGCCTGACGCCGAGGGAAGCCCAGAAGGAAAGAACTAGAAACTGGACCTTCTCGGCGGTGGCTCCTCGCCTTTGGAATAATCTACCTCCGGAGATTCGCGCTGCACCCTCGCTGGGTACTTTTAAGAACCAACTAAAATGTGGATGTATAGGCAGGCCTTCCCTTCCAGTTAATTCCTGTCCTCTTTCCTTTTCCCCCTTCTTTATTTGATTTATTTTGTATTTTTCCCATCTTGCAGAATCATTTAATTAATTAATTGTTATAAATTTTTCTTGAACTTGTTATCCTTTATGTTGTAAGGCACCTAGAGTGGTCGAAATGACTAGACAGGCGGGGTATAAATAAATAAATAAATAAATAAATAAATAAATAAATAAATAAATAAATAAATAAATATTCTGTTTTGGAATTTCCAAAAGCCAGCTGTTAGTTTGGCATCATAAATAAGAATCAAAGAATTAGTTTGACACTTTTATAATAATAGGGTATTCTTATAATATTGGGTGTTTGTAATGGTTTTAATGTTTTTCTAAAGTTTTAATATTGTTGTACGCTGCTCAGAGACCATTGGTAATGGTGCGGCTAAAAAATATTGTAAATAAATTAAAAAATAAATATATCTTGTCTTTCGTTCAAGAAGCTGAAAATGACACCCATGTTTTTTCTTCTTCAACAGTTGATTCTCACAACAATCCTGCAAGGGGATGAAGTCTTCTCCATGGAGGATGTGAGCTGGCACCCAGGAACAACAAAATGGCTTCCCCTTGCCTCAGACAGCAAAATGGGCCAGTGCAGAGAGTGTGCAGGGAGCAGCACAATTGCACCAGTAGGGCTAGCAATATGAGCAATATGAGATGGGTTTTTTTGACCTCCCTCCCTCATGCTATGAAAGGAAATACAACTATCTTAGAAGGCTCGTCTTCTTACAATGTGTCATTGCAGATGTTTTTCCTCTTCATCTGCTTAAAAGCCCATTGCAAGCTGAAGAAGGTCTGGTTTATATATGAAGCACATTGAGATGATGATGGTCTGGGGGCCAGAGAATTGATCATACCACTTCAAATTGCTGGCATGAGACTATGCATTTCAATATTCTCCTGTGTAAAATTATTCCTCTAAATGAGTACAACAAAGAGCAACTCTCAACAGAAACAGCATGCATTCAAAAGTGTCCTCCCCCTTTGCCGGCTAAAGTAATAGACTCCCCCCTTCTCCCTCGTTCTCTTCTAGAGCAGGCAGGCGGCAACCGTAGACCAAGTGAGACCTGCTGCCTTAGTAAACTGACTTGTGGTGTCATGGAAGGGCAGAAACTCCACACAGAATACATTACATTTATTCAGTGTATTAATAGGTGTATTGATATATTAATAAATGGATTGACGGAGGTGCTTGTGGGATTTTATTCCTAAACTTCCAAAATATCTTGAAAATCTTGGGTAATGTACATTTTGATTTGTGTGGGAAGTGTCATTTGCTATTCTCCCAAGGAAGCAACATGACTTGAGCTAGATTCAGCATCTGTGCAGTGCTTTGTTATTTTTAATCCCAAGGGAGTATTGTCTGATAATGTTCACAAGTACTGTGCTGGACTCAAATGTCCGGCTGCATTTGAGTGGTCACCCATTCTTTTGGCATGCTTCCCACAGCTACAGAAGACCCATTCTATACAAGCGGTTTCCCACAATTGCACTATACCAGTTTTGCACTAGCGACAACAAAAGAAACTGGCAATGGACTTTCATAAGTGATTTTCCCTTTCCTCTATTTTTTAAAAATCTGAACAATAACCTTTGGGAACATTCCAAATCATTAGATACACACTGAAATGGCCAGCTACTTTAGAATCATGCATAACAAGCATCAAAAATAGCCATTTGGAACATGATTTCCAGCTGTGTTTTCGCAGCTTTCACAGCTGAGGAAACTCACATTCAGCGGGGGAACAAAGTGTGTGCGTTAAATTCAGCAGCACAGCGTTAAGGGCCCTTTGTCTTAGATTTTTACAATTCTTACAGTGCTTTAAGAAAAGAGTCTGTACTGTATATTGTATTATGCCTACATATGGGAGTCTAAGATAAAACACTTGGATCAGTTGGCTTTTAGTCCCCTATCCTTGGAAAAGTTACTTTTTTGTACTATAACTGGTTGAGATATTTGGGAGATTGTAATCCCCCCAAATAATCTTTCCAGTCTCTATCCCAAGCATGCAACTGCAAAAGCATATTGAATGATCAGGCTCTGGCCGTGGTGGCCCTACCTTTTTGGGGCCTTGAAGCTTGAGTTGTTATGAGGGGCCCTCTGCAAACAGCAAGAAGCTCTTGGTAACCACTGTTGTTTTCTTCAGCGGGGTTGTTCCACAACAGATCATCGTAATTTTTTTAAAAAAAACAGAGACTAAAACAGCTTCTGGGGCCCCTCTGGGATAAGGAGCCTTGAAGCTTCAGCTTTATTAATTTCATAGTAGATCCTTTTCTGGGCTCTGGTATTCATCATAGGAAAGTTTATCTTCTGACCGCTATTATAACAATCCTATCCCTTTCTGGATAGCGCAGCTCTAAATATTCAATCTTGTATTCATCAAGTTTCGGTTACCAATCTCTTTGATGTTACTGAGATAATAAAGTCTCTGAACGTTGTTGATGTAGTATTTCCTGTGTTGGCTACTCCGGAGATGGTTAGATTCCATAACTGTATTCAAATGACAGGACCCTTTCCCGTCATGACGACGGGAAGAGAGAGAGGGAAATAGAGGGGTCACATAAGAGCTCAAAAGGATTAAACCTTGAACTTTTTCACTTGTACATTGTATTGCTACTGTCACAATGTACATCAATGGAGTCTTGCCATAATATTTTTTAAAGACCAGCATCTTTATGGCAAATTTTAGAAGAGTCTGGTATAAGAAACAGATAAACCTGTGTGGAAGAACTCTGTCATTTTTAAGAAGGAGCATGACTTATTTTGTGAGCCGCCCAGAGTAGACTATGTCTAAATGGGCAGCATATAAGCTCAATAAAATAAATAGATAAATTATTAAGATTGCATTCTGCAGCATACTGAACTTAATGATTACTCTGACCCTGACTTGGCTACTTTTACAATCACAAGACGAAATGTGAAATCTTTGCATTAGCAATAAAATTCCAAGTTTGTAGGCTGTGGCTAATTGCTGATATGTGAAGATACTTAAGAGACTGTAGACTTCTGCAATTCTGGGATTTTTACAGGACTTTCAAGGAAACAAAGAGCTACATATTTTCAGCTTCTTCCATGACCTGTTTGAGCTAGGAGGTGTCACCTCAAACAGATGAAAACCAGGAAATAAATTGAATTATTTTAATTGAATGTTGCAGTTATATGTGTATTCATATCAGCCTAAAGACATCTGCAGAGTGACAATCCTATACATACTGACCTGGAAGTAAGTTCTGTTGAACACAGTAGGGTTCTCTGAGTAAACATACACATCCTGCAAAGAATTACAGCTTAACTGATACCTGTATCACTTTTGGCGAAATGTATTGTAGCTTCTCAAGAAATAACAATATTAATAACTGAGTCTCTCAACAAGCATTGAGGCAGGTCATGAAAACTTAAATAGAAAGCCAGGTCATGAAAACTTTCAGCTAGGCTCTCTCCAGGTGAGCCACATTTAGGTGTCTGTAGGTGTGGGTCACTCAAGTAGAACTCCCAGAATGGAAAATTATAGGTGCCAAATTCCAAAAACCCCCCAAATGCTACTACTGTATCCCTATCGATCACTGTTTCTGAAAGCTGGGTCAGGCCTCATTCCTTCTGTATTACAGATTTACAAGCAGAATCATAACTAGAAATTTTTGCTTCCCAGGGCCATGTGCACTGTCTCCTAGCCCTGAGATATGGGCAAGAGACTCAGCCAAGAATGTGGTGCTCCCCAAATTTAAAAAAAAAGTGTATGCTTTTTTTAAAAAGGGGGGGGGAGAGAATGGGGTGTGACACTAGCATTTATTTCCCTAGCACTCGCCAGAAGATTCACCTTCAGATTTCAGTTCTCTCTTACTGTTGTTGTCTTGAGGCAAAGCCCCAGTTACAGCCCTGGATTAAAAAATTTCTGAAGAACTGCAGTGTAACTTTTCCAAGGAATGTAGAAAAAAGCAACATTGTCTTCATTTGCGGCTGTGTACAGAACAGAGGGAGTTCCTGGGAAGGGGTAGGAGGGCAGAAGGAAAAGTCTTGTTAACTTCCCTTTGCCTTATATCAAGATCCTGCCAAACTTTCCCCTTCCACTGCAGGGGCCTGAGGGAAACGATGGAGGAGCTGCACGCTGAGCAATGTAACATGTGGTTTGGCTTTATGAGTAGCCATACAGGCACTTCTTGTATTTGTCCATTGCTCGGAGTTGGACATGACTTAAGGACTAAACAACAACACTTCCCTTCTTGTCCTTAACTTAACTTACATGTTTGCCTCTGGCTTTGCCTGTCAATGGTTTACAGGTCTAATGTCTTGACTTGCCATGCTTCATACCCTGCTTAGCAGTGTCGCACTCAGAATGGCTGAGAAGCTAGGGGTTATACTGCTGTTTGCTGATGAACCCCACCAGTCCCTTATCTTCACACTTGTGTCTTAGGCTTAGTGGGGTTACTTAGATATTGGACAATTTTTAAATGATTATGGAGAAATTAAATCAATGCAGCATTTCTTTACATGCAATATATGCCATACTATGTGTAAAAAATATTTAAGACATGAAGTACCCCACTTCTTGTCAAAAATAGTCTAATCATTTTAATACTTTAATTTGTTTGAATTTTATTTATGTTTCGTATACATAATTTTAAATTGTGCAATGGTCTGATATTAAAAAAAGATTTATTTTAAAATGCACGGAGGATAATAATATTCCAAATAATTTTTGATAGTATAGAAATTTAATTAATGCGATATGCTACTTCAAACAAACATAGCCATAAGAACATAAGAACACAAGAAGAGCCCTGCTGGATCAGGCCAAGGGCCTATCTAGTCCAGCTCCCTGTAGCTCACAGTGGCCCTACCAAATGCCTTTGGGAGCCCACAAGACAACTAGATACCTGTCTCCTGATCCCACTCCCCTGCATCTGGCATTTGGAGGTACCTTCCTTCTAAGCCAGGAGATTGTACATGCCCATCATGGTTTGTAACCTGCAAAGTCATATACTCTGGTGGCACACAATACTCTTCACAGTCTCATTAGACCCATCATTATTTGACTATGCTGCCTAGTTGCTTATATTAGAATCTTACACAACTTAAGACATTTACAGATGGTTATAAATATTTGGAGACGGGGATGAGCACCGTGTCCTAGAGTCAGACACGACTGGACTAAACGTCAAGGGGAATCTTTATTATAAATATTTGATTCTAAAGGACCTAGAATGCAAGAATTATTATATTTAAAGTCCAGGCTTGCCATCCATTGGATGTTATGACTACTGCAGTTTAATTCAGTAGATAAATTGATGCTGTATGATAAAAGGACAACAACTTTACGCTTAATGCCTCATCTAAATCAGTACCATTGGCAATGTGAGCAGAATTTGTCTTTGCTACAACATGGAAAAAGAAATGAGGGATCTCACAAGTAACAGGAAAATGGAAAGTTGTGACTTAGGCTGTGGCTATGTTGCAAAATGCCCTACGGTTTGTGTTGGAATTGGCATAGTTTAAATCAATTTATTTCTGGCAACTACCCTGTTTCCCCTAAAACAAGAACTAACCTGAAATTAAGCCCTAGTATAAGTTTTCAGGATGCTCGTAATATAAGTCCTACCCAAAAAATAAGCCCTAGTTAAGTGAAATCCCGCCCTCCACCATTGTGCAGCAACCAGAAGATGACATGACTGCATTTGAATAAATGTAGATGGTTGTACATGACAAAAATAAAACATCCCCTGAAAATAAGCCCTAATGCATTTTTGGAGCAAAAATTAATATAAGACCCCGTCTTATTTCGGGGGAAACAGGGTATACATGTGGAAACCAACACTATTCTCAATGTCATTCATGCCTTTTTGTTCAGTTATTAGGGGTTGTTTGTTTTGTACTGGCATTCGGCTGGCATTTCCCCCATTTCCCAGCACATCTGACAGCCTGTCTTGTTCCAGAGGGGGAGTTGTGAGTGCATTGATGGGGACGATTCAGTCATGCATGGTCTGCCATAACAGTGGGATAATCCTCCTTGTGAGCACCTGTTGTCTCTTCTCCTCTTAATAATTTTCTTAATTTTTTAAAACATTATGTTTGTCAAATTTGGTGTATCAGATAAGCACTGAGCTCCTAACACTGCCTTGCTTGCTTGATAGTTTGCTTTCTTCACTCAGGTCACTTAATTTAGGGCTCATCAAAATGAGGTATATGGTTCAGATTGATGTGAGTTGGAATCATGGTTCCTTCCCCCATAGATAGGGAATCACTTACTCCCAGCATCTATGCCTGTTTTGGAAATCAATTTGGGGTGAAACTCCGCATCTTCTTACCATAATCCGAAAGCCTCCTTTGTGTCCAGATGAAATTAAAAAAAACTAAACATTTTTTCTTGTTATTTTAAGCAATTTCTTGTTTGTCTCTCTGCCTTGGTTTGAAAGTTGCAGTAGGATGGAAATGAAATTGACAAAAATATGCAATTTCAGGAAAAAGCACAAGGCTGATAAGCTGTTAAAAGTTCAGCACTATGTCACTTCAGGAAAAACAAAACGTGTGTCCAAATAGTATACTGCAAGGATATGAATGTTACACCTCCCCATTATGCAGAAACACAAAGTTTACAGTTGTTGTATGGAAAATGGGGATTCATTCTTCCTGACAGAAGTGCCCTGACAGCGGACAACCTCAGCAACTGACCTGAAAGTATAGAAATGGAGCAGGGATGAAGGCTGGGGAAGAGGGTGGTGTTAATTAGGGGTGTTAATAAGATGGGAAGAGATCCCATTGAAAATTGTACTGATTGGGAAGTGCAGTGTGGACTCTTGAAACTGAATCATTATTCATATCTGTCTGCAAGTACAGCAGTTTCACCGGAAGAAACTACCACTCGAAATCTGTGTTTGGTTTAAAAAAACTCCAGCACAAAATGGGTGGAATGTTTCAGAGTAGTCATAGCCATTTTAAGAATTTTCTGGAGATCTGATTAATTGCTCTTTTGAAATTTTAGAAAGTACAATAATCTAAGATTCTAATATTGCTACTAGTCTACAAAACAATGAAGTGAAATATAGTAGTAATTACTATATTTTCTATTTCGCAAAATAGTAGTAGTAGTAGTAGTAATTTTGTATTACACAAAAACTAATAATATTTTTAGTCCTTTGCTGTTAACATTCCTGTGTTGTTGAAATAATCATCATTATTCCAAAGCTTAAGCTTTTTGCTACTGTGAAAAAAATATACAGTATATGCAACAGTAAAGAGACTGATGTGAACTATTCAAAAAGAGGAAATAGCAATGATGTAATCAGACACACAAGTCTGCTGAAAGGTCAGTTGTGTCTTTTGGCTTCTCACAGAACAGAAAAGGCTTAATGCTTTGCAGACCTTCTAACCCTGGGATAGAAAACCTCTCCATTGCCCCCAGGCATTCCCTCATGGAGGCACGTGTTACGGGTGGGATGTCAGCTGAGAACTGGGTGCCCACGTGTTCAAAAGCAACTGTCCTCTATGTGAAGGACTCAGATTGAAGGATTATATTACATGCCTTTTTATGCAAATTAGTGCCCTCATTTTTTTGTCCATTTTGATAATGTGTAATTGTGCTCCAGGGAGAAAAACCCACCTGTGTAGCTTTGGGCAAACTGCACGATCCTAGAGTTCCACCAGAAGAAAGGACTGGTAAACCATATCTGGTAAACCACATAAATACCTAGGAAATCTTGGTAAGGGTTGCCATAAATCTGAAATGACTTGTGGCTCATCATTATTATTAAGTAGCCTCTCTAGAAGTGAGTGGGATTGGAGCCCCCAGTGATCCCCTCGTGCTGTTTCCTGCATCCACATATCCTGCTGTGATAATAGGCATAGTTAGTATCCTGTTACCTAAACATGGAATTGAAGAGAAATCATACAAGCATTTCCTTCTGCTGCAACAGACTTCTGGTTGCTGCTTGGTGTAATTTTATAGCAATGTGGAATCATTCTGAAAATAATTTTGCAGTCTCGCAACCAGTATGAGAACAGGCATGTGACAAGGAGCCCTCCAGAGCAAGTGGGGACTTGTATAATTTGCTTTTCACTCTGCCTTTAAGCAACAGGATACTAGCCCATGGAAATTAATGGTCAAGAAAGAAGGCATGTGCACAAATGTTCTTTTAAGATTCTCAATCCATTTCTAGGGGGAAAAACCTGGGAGACTATTTTACTGAATGAAGGAGACATTTTCTAACCATTTCTTGGTGGGGGAGATTGCTGTTAGAAGTGGTTGTAAGACAGCTTTATTCTCCCTGCTCTGCGGGAGTGTTGTTTTGGTGGCTACCATCGCAAGTGATAACAATGGCAACTGTGTTGGCAGCCTGGGCATCATCATACTCTCTGTTTGGTGTCATTTTATGGCAATGTGCTAGTGGTGGAATAATTCTGAAAATATGTATTTAAGTATTTAAACTATTTTTACCTCTCATTTATCCATAAAGGGACCCAAGGTGGCTTACATCATTAAAAAAGAACAGATAAAAACAATAAATTACTATTCAAATATTTAAAAAAGAATTAAATAAACATTGCATTAAAATGTTAAATAAACTCTGCAAATGTCAAATAATTCTGCAAAATGGCCTTCTTTCTCTTGGGAGCACCACCAACAGTAACAACAAAATTTCAGACAAGAAATATATTCTGAGAAAGCTTGGCTCAGTCAATGGCTCAACTCACAGTTTAGCACCTTTGTCAAGTTTTCAAATGTTATTGTGTGTGTGTGTGGTGGTAGTCATGGTAGATGTTGCAGTTGCTTGGAAAACAGCTCTGTTCCTGTAAATCCTGTACCACATATTAGGAAGGACAGTGTTGTGTTCAGGAAAAAAAAAGATGAAGCTAGTGTTGTGCCATAATTTGTCTTCCAATGTGTTTTATTTCCCCATGAAAGATGCTTACATTCTCTTGTCCCATTCTTAGGGAATTTTTAGAATTCCTTTTCATTATATATTTCAGTTTGGCATACCAATGTTAGGCTGCTGAAGGTGCTACATTTTCTTTCTTATTTCTATTGTACTGTATAATTCTTCCTTTCTCTACACCATCCCTGCTTGCATATACTGTACTTCCTCATGTGAAAAAGATCATGGGCAATGAGTCACCTTATGACATTGTCCAGTGGTCTTTAACTGAAGTGTGGGAAGACGGGAGACTTGCAGACATACTCATCCTCAGCCATTTCATAAGGAACACAAACACTTTTGATCCTGAGTATTTCTCTCAAACTTTCCCACCTTTGAAAAACTTTTTGAAAGACATTTCTTTTCTTTAAGTGAAAATGACCAAAATTCTCATGGAGAAATTTTCTCCACAGAATTAAGTACTTTAGAAAGCAACAGTCTCTGCAGGGACTGTTGTTTCCACACAATGGGTTTGAAATTCACTCAAATGGATCTCCATCCATCCATCCATCTATCCATCTGTTTGTCCATCCACCCATGCACACACATACAAGCAGCCCCAATTCATCTTTCATCTATACATTCCCTTTCAGCACATACCACTGGAATAGTGTTTTCCCCTTTACCATCCAGCTGAGCAAGTGAGTTGTGGGGAAAAGTAGGTAGAATCCATGCTGGGAGTGCTCAACGGTTGCATGCAACCCTAGGGCTGCATATTGTGCACATTTATTTGCAGACTTTAGAACTGGTGAGATGCCCACCAAGTGCTGGCAACTGTAGAGAATTGTGGCATAGCCATGTGAAAGTAATTGCATAATGCACTACTGTTTTAAAGGGGAAAGAATCCCCTTCTTTTAATCTTTGTTCCATGTTCTTGCTGTTGCTATTGTTGATACTGTTGTCATCATCATAATCACCCAGTCCTCTTCTTTTCCCTCATATTTCTAATCTACATTTTAGGGGTGTGTGTATGTGCTATATGTCATCAAGTTGGAACCAAATTATGGCGATTTTAATAAGGCATTCAATGAAAGTGAGATGTTTAAGGAGTTGTTTTACCAGTTGTACACTATATGAGCTTCCATGGCCAAACAGGGATTTCAACCTGGTCACCCAAGTCCTAGTTTTTCAGTCTATCCACTACACCACACTGTGTACCTTGTCTTTTGAAAAGGGCTCAAAAACCTCTGGATTTTTTAAACATACTTCCTAAATTGCCTTGGGTAAACTGTTGTTTTGAATTTTATTTCATCTACCCTCTACAAAATTGGAAGTGTAACAGATCTATCTATTGTAGAGATAATAAAGATGATCAAAGTTATAACACAGTACATTATGAGTAAGTAGTACTGCTAATTATGCATCCTCTGAATTGTTAAGTTTCACTGTAGTTGCTTTCAGCTGATATAAAGTCTAGACTTGACGAGAATCCCAGGCATTTTAGAGCTTTAGAGGCTTTGATAGAAGTGGAATGGAAAGTGCTGTAGAAAAAATGAAAGAGCCAAACAGACCCTTTTCCAAGAGCTTTTGAAGTTGTCATTTGTCTGTGAACTTTTGGCATCCCTTCAATAAAGACATAATGAAAATAACTCTTCCAGTTTTAGAATCTTCTGTCTGATAAAAGCATAAAACTCCATCTAATTAATTTCTTCAACAGCTGCTTTCTTTTATGGTTTCTCTGGAAAACATCCTTAAATCCCATGAAAAAGGAAATATCCCCACAACCAAGAGAAACATTGATAAACAGGAATGCCTTTTGATTTTAAGCATGTTTATGAAGGTTTATGTGTGTGATGTTGCAGATTCCAGAGAAGCCTTACAAGGAAGTGATATATCTAAAATAAGCCATACAAATGGAGAGGGGTGTTTGGCTTGGCTTATTTTTAGATTGAACAGAGATAGGTCCAGCTTTCTAATGAATTCCTCTAGGAAATCTTTCCCGAGTACAATCCTAACTAGCCAAGGGAGATGAGGGCCAAATGAGTTGACTCTAGACCAGTTGAAGTTGTACTAAATCTAAATCCCTCCCAACCTAGGGATGTTGGAAATTATTAAGAGCTGGCATAATGGCTGCCTATCTGGGATGGAGGAGCTTTAGATTAAATATAATGTGACTCCCATATTGGTGTCCCCTCCCTCCCTCAGAACTCAGATAATTTTTTTCTTCTAGCCTTTAGCTATTACAGTCCTCTAGTCAGCATCCCAATCAGAGTATGGATGTGTGTGTGTATGTGTGTGTGTGTGTGTCTATGAGGCAGAGAGAGGAGAGAGGTGCACATCATGAATGGTCCTGCCCACTTTGAACAGTGACTTCCTCACTGCTAGCATGGAACTCCTTACATCCTTGTCCCAGGCCACTTCAAAGAAGTTTCCCTACGCTGCTCATGTAATGGATACAGATAAATATGCCCAGGATATACTATATGTCAATAACAGGAAATAATTAAATGAGTAAATGTCAGTGAGGGTAAATACTTTCCCACAGAAAAAGTGTACTTTAGCATATGTAGCTGTGATTCAGTTTTGGAAAACAGTTTTGAAATACTATCTATCCATAATGAGAGAATAATACAGTATTTTGTGATGTTGGTGGGATAGTATTGCTGTTAGTATACTTAGAGATAATGTACGATTGCCACAAATCAAGGAAAGAAAGAAAAGCTTAGGAGAAAAAAATTATTGAGATAGAAGTTGACAAATTGCAAATGTTCTTTACATATTCATTAGATTAATTTATGTGACTGCCATATTGGCAACATTTCCTTGAACAGCTCATGGAAACAAAGAATACTGGGCAACAGGAAAAGGAAATACAATAACAATATCAAAATGCAGCATAAAAACTTTGAGCTAAATCAATAATAACTCCAACTAGAATAGACACATTGAAATGAATGGGACTTCTGGAGACCCTTCCTTCAAGCGAGGCAGGAAACAAGAATAAAGGAGAAAGACAGACCAAACATTCCAGGAGAAGAAATATAAACAATCTTAAGAGGATCATTCTTGGCATAACATGCAATTATATGACAAATTCTGGCAGAACTGACAGGAAGAATAATATCCTTCCAGTGGTGCTCATCAAACTTTCTCATGATTTCACAGCAGAACAAGCCTGAGTGAAGTTATTTCTCAAAAGCTGAAACAAGCTAACAAGCTGAAAGCAGGCTACAAAACTATTAGTCTCAGAACTTTGTCTAAGAGGCTGACTATATGAGCTGTTTAGCCTGTGGTTTGGAGATAGGGACAGGCCGGTGGACTCTTTAAGACAGCAATCAGACAGTGTCTTTGCTAGAGCACACTAGGCTACCCTCAGAGTGTTCCTCCCCACACCTTTCTGGACCCTGGCAAGGGGATTTTAATTTTCTGGTGCAGGTAGGATCACTCTGGTTTGGATCAGTTCCAGTGTGTGTGATCACTGGAAGAGGTCCAAAGCAAGCCTTCCTCTTTCAATTTGCCAATATTATGAAGTAGTTTAATAAGCAGGCCACTTCAGGATATTAGCAAATTAGTCCTCCTGCTCAGCAGAGGGCAGGGGAAGTTTTAAAAATTGTTTTTCATTGTATGTAGGCTATTGCTGATGTGCTGCATCAGTTATGATTTTTTTAAAAAATTGCATCTCTTTAAAGGGGAGTTCAAAAAACTGCCCACGGTTGAATGCATGGCAGGGGCTTCAGCTGCAGGCAGTTTCTTGACTGCCCCTTGAAGAGAGGAAAAGTTAAAAAAAACCCACACAAATAACTGATGCAATGCATCAGCAATAGTTTACATAGAATCCCCCCCCCCATTTCCCTTACTCTCTGCTGTGTAGGAGAACTGATTAATATGCCAATATCTTGAAGTGGCTTGTTTAATTTGGCTACTTTACAATATTGACAGGAACCATCTCCATGTGAATGGTAAGGTGCTTTATTAAATCTTTCTAATCAAGCCCATTCTCAAGCTGCCCACACTAGCTCTCTCTCTGCTGCTAGTGTAGGTGTACCCTCAGACAGTAAGCAAAACATCTCCAGTCTTTATCAGTTATACGGCCTTTTTCTTTAAGCTGCATAGCACTTTGCACTTTGATTGTGCTCAGTTTTGCAGCAATCCAACAAAAGGCCATGCTGGACATGATGTTAATCTGATATTTCCATTTACCATGTGGGTTTCTAAAAATGAAAATAGAAATCATGGAAGGTATGTGGGAAGATTCAAGATTGTTCCTTTCTTGTCATTTTGAAACAGATCCCTCCTCAGAAACTATGATTTATACAATGAGGGGAATCTGCTTCCTCACTAGCAGCAAAGGTTTCAGAATTTCATCACCTCACACTATTGTTCCGATACTAACAACTAGTATTAGTATAATAATTAAAAACAATAGGATTTTAAAGAAACCTATACTGCATTTATTTATTTAAAATATTTTTACCCTGTCTTTCTCCTAGAAAGGATGCAAAAATAGCTTTGTCGCTTTCCTCAGGCTTAGTTTGGCTCTTAGTGACAGAGGAAGAACAGCTGAAGTTACAATGGATCTGTGTATCAAAACTAGTCACCCACACAACTATAAACTTACTCATCATTTATTTCATTGCCTTTCGTCCTGAAGGAACCTAGCCATGTGTTTGTGGTATAAAGCTAGGCAACTCTCCTCCAGAGATAAGTCCAAGCGAATCAGAATGCACACAATCTCTTCTTGCTGAATTGAGCAGATCTTAATTTCCTGGCATGCGGAAAATTCCTGGAATGTTTTTGGCAACGAAACTGTACAAGTAAAGTACTTTATCAGCTTTATGGAGACTGTGTTCTCAAAGCCAAAGCTAGTGTTCAGTGCTTAGTTATGTGGCTCTTAGTAATTTTCATGATTATTGATCTCCTTTCTCTCTTTTTAAGGACTGATTTGCAACAGCAATGACTTAAAGGATTACAGTAATGAACTGCTGCTCCCTTTTGTGATAGCAGGAGGTGCTGTAAAGTCCAAAGTCCAGTTCTTCAGGCCCCAATAAAAGTTCTGAGGGAAATTTGGGGCTTTAACTCCATATTTTCTTTGCAGTGCTTTTACAGGAGTGAGGGTGGAAGATTTACTAGGAAGCAGTGGTGGATGGGAGGAAGGTGTTTAATCATTTATATATGAATTGTTCCCTGCAAAGCCCTTCCCCAGCTCATACAATAGTGCTTCCCAACCTTGGGTCCCCAAAGGTTCTTGGATCACAACTCCCAGAAATCCTGTCCGGCACAGCTAGTGGTGAAGTTTTCTGAGATCTTCAGTACAAGAACGTCTGGAGACTCAAGGTTGGGAACCAGTGTCCTAAGACAAGAAAGCAGCCCTCTAGGGATAAAACAGGCTTGGATGGAAAAGTAGGGTAACGTACTGTTCCCTCCCCCCTTTTGATCCTAATCTCCAAATGCCTCCCACCCAGCTCCTCTGCTGTATTACCCCTGGAAGTGTGCAGCTGGAAACCAGCACTTGGCAGCACAATGTTTACATCTGCTCTTCATCCCAGCTAATGGCATGAGTGAGTCATATTTTGAACCTGACGTCTGAGCCTTCAAATACCTACAGCTGGTGATTTTTTTAAAATGTCCTGATCTAGTGGAAAGACTCAGAGTGGGCAACATATTTTGTCAGCACCAGTTCTCATATCCTGCCACACCTATCTGCTTACCAAGCCATCTCAGGAACAAATTTCAGTTGTGCATATAGCAGTGATGTTTGAACCACAACCTCAGAAATGCTGTGCACAAAAGTAAAACCATGTTTATAATATTGTTTCTTTTTGCACTGGGCCATATCTACTGTCTCCTTGACACCTTCTTCATCATTCAGCTTGTCGTCTAGAGGGGAATGAAGGATGCGCTGGACTTATTTTTCCAGAGCTATTTGCCCTTGTGTGTTAGGGTCAATAGGAATAAGAGCTGGGGAATGGTGGAAAGGTATAAGCAAGGGAAGGTATAGTGGATGTAAATAATATTCCTTATGAGGTTCCCCTTTTTCCATTTTTTCACGTCTGCAAGTATGCATGAAACCACCATATGTTCATTTTTAAACATATACCTCTGTGTCACATTGTTAGGACACAAATGTTTTGTCATCATTTTTAGACTTTGGAGCTGCTGTAGAAATACCCTCACCACATTTTGATTGTAATACGATTTCCTTCCCTAGGACTGAGCTCCGGGAGATTAATTCCACAGTTGGCTACGGATAGCCAAACTTTCCATTGTGCTGATTGGTTAAGGACAGAGGCTGGGAAACATGGCTTTTTTTGGGTTAATAATAATCACCACATGCTGTCAAATCAGTTCTGACTTATGGTGAACTTTTTCAGAGTTTCCTAGATAGAGGATACTCAGAAGTGATTTAACATTCCCTTCCTCTAGGGCAGCCATTCTCAACTTCGGTTGTGGTAGAGAAGCACGGCATAGAGGATAAGGAAGAAAGGAAGACCAGGTTGCTGGAGGAAGAGCCTGCTTCTCCTCCTGGCACAGACTAGGGGACCATATCCACTTCATGGCATTGAAGTCAGGGCTCCTGCCTTTAGAGCCTTGTGGAGGGTGGAGGAGAGTCTGCTGGCGCTTGTTTCTCCTGTTGCCATGGCCTGAAGAGAACTGTTGAACATCTGGAAGCATCTTCTTTTGGATGAGGCAGATTTCTGGTTTTCCATGTGCAACCTGTGTAAGTGAGTGAGGGGAATGATCTCAGCCACTTTACCATTTCTGGAATGGCTTGGCACTACAACCATACCCATGTTGTGGCACAGCAGGCAGAGGCGGCTGAGGTTGTTATACCATTGACAATGAGAGGTGGCAGCAGGAGATGACCTGCAGTGGATGAGGAGTGGATGGAAGTCCTGCTAGCGGCAAAGTAGAGTCATCTTGCAGAGGAGCAGCCTGGAATGGAGACTTTATGCAGATGGGTTAATTTGGGGACAGACTATCTAGAGGCTGCAGGTGCAGAAAATCACCACTGTTTCTAATCTGTACTCTCTTTTGTTGACAAACTGATAATGATGAGGATGGTAATGTGACAAATGTAGACTTTAAAGGACTTTTAGTGCTTGTCTGGATATGTCTGATGATGATTAACTTTTCCCCTTAATGTCCTGCTGTTGCTGCCCACTTTTGGAGCAGATATTGTCTCTTGCCTTGCCCCTGCTTCTTGGAAATAGTTTTGAGAGTTCTGGAGGGCTTAATTTGGTCAGACACCAGAAACTTGAATAGAGATAACTGAAATGAAAAAAGCCCCAAAGGAACCAGTTCCTTTCATGTTTAATGAAATAACTGGTACCTGCATGACCTAAGAATAAGTGAGACATGCTCCCCCAAAAACCCCAAAATAAATGCTACCTAAAAGATTTCCCCATGCACAGCAGTATTTTTCAACTTTTTTTAAAAAATTAGTAGGGTCCCCCCCCCCTGTGTTTTAGCAAGGCATCAAAGGGAAATCAATGTGGATGTACTTGCAAGAATGCTTTTTAAAATAAAAATCAAAGGTGGGTAGTTTGTCAGAAGCACACCAGGAGATGCAAGACGGATGACTCAGTCATGAATGTGCTGGTGTTTAGAAACATTGCAAAGACAAGTGGAAGTTCATTTGTTTCTGCAGAAGAAAAAGTATGGCCTCTTTTGAAGATACACCTGTAAGTCTCTTTCTGTCACTGAACTCCATGTCCATACAGACTTCCGCAGAGAGCTAGTTTGATGCATGTTCAACTGGGAAATGGGAAATCCAGAGTTAAGTCTCCAACAAGCTATGAAACTGACTAGATGACCAAGGTCTGCCTTGATATATCTTACAGATTTGCTGTGAGGATAAGAGGGGAGGGAGAAGCTGTGTATTTCACACTTCCATCATTACAAGGAAGGCAGGATACAAATGTAATAACAAACAAATAACCAATGGTGTTGTACATTTCTTGGTTGCTCTTTGGTGCTGCTTATTTATTTGGAAAATTTATATTCTACTTTTCAATAAAAAGTTCTCAAAGTGGCTTACTTAGTATGCTTATAAACATGATTCAACACAGTTGTTTACAGTCTCAGCACACACAGACTTTCTTAAGTGATATTCTCTCCTCCCACATAACAGAGGTTTGGTGGTTGAAGAATTGCTTGGTTTTCTGGTTGTGTAGAGATTTTGCCTCTTGATTTCTAACTACATATTTTCATATTTTCCTCTTAAAATTTTGTATACACTATCCTTGAACTCTTTCTGCATGAAGGGTGCTTCATAATGTTTTAAAAGAAATAAAATATGATGATAAAATAAAATAATTGTCATTGTTTGATGCCTGCTTCTCTTTTACCTGTCTTGGGGAAAACTCCCTCCATGAAGAACAGTCTGTCATTTCCTCTTCTCTGCCACAGACCAAATCTAGGAATATAACACATAATGCTCAGGCTGGCAAAACAGGGCTGATCCTACTGTCACTATCAGCTCCTCGGGTACTGATCCGATGGCAACTGGAATCCTCGAGGGAGGGAAACTTGATGATGATGCTCTCTTCTCTTGATGACATTGGTGGTGGTTCTGGCTGCTACGACCTTTGCAAACAGTACTCCCTCTCTGGAGGTACTTGACCATGACCTCCAGATTGGATTCAGGAGGAAAGAAGATGGCAATGTCCAGACCAAAGGAGTGGGACTGTTCTTGCCACATTGTTTTTCCATTAGAGAAAGGAACTAATGGCCCCATCCAAGCTACTTATATTTCTTAACATTCAATGGAGCTATCTTTTTGTTCATTTCTGAAAGTACATCTTTTTGTTGTTCCTGTTGCCCGGAACAGTGCTCTCTTTTCTCAGAAGCACATTGAATTTGCCAGGTTGTTGGTTCAACAGGAACAACTAAATGTGATACATTTCCATGCACCTCACAATTTGATGTTCTTTTTTTTTTTTTGGTCTTATCTTTTCTCTCTGCTGGATTCCTAAAGATAAGTGTTTTGACTACAAAAGTGTGTTATTAATCATTACATGCTTTATTTAAACCAACAGAAAGGCATTTCTCCAAATCTGATGGAAAGGCTATAACTCTGAGACTGATGGCGCATGGGGCTCAGGTTCAATCCCTGAGGGGCTTTCTCAATAGCAGCAGGGAAAAGCAACAAGCTTCCCTTGCCTGAAATCCTGGAAAGTTGTTTCCATTCAGGGTAGAGGATACTGCTCTCAATGGGCAAGTAATCTGTAATTCATCTTCTATGATTCCTAACATTAAAACTGGTCTACAGGAGACCATGTTTCCTGTTATTACCTTGATAATTTGGAGAGCCTACAGTCAGAATTGGCATATATAAATATATCCCTAGTCAATGGGCATATATAACCCCATTAAAAGAACTGAGAAGTATTTAATTCATTTGACTTCAGAAAGTTTGATGTTAAGAATGAGTGCTGTTTACAGACAGCACTCCAACTTGCAGTTTTGAGTAGTAAACTGGCGGTTTCAGTTTAATCAATTGCAAACAACCCCCTGGCTGCCCCCACCCCACAACCCTAACTACTAGAACAGTGAACAGATGTTTGAAGGTTGTTCTCTGTTCCGGATCTGTGACCACCTGCCAGTCTCGAGGTAGCCAGATCAGCTGGCCCTCCACTGTAAAACTGGTGCTGTTGAATGCCAGGTCTGTGTCCAGTGTCCCAGGTTATCTACGATCTTATTCTGGAAGAGGATGCAGACCTGGTGTGCATAACTAAAACTTGGATGGGCAGGGAAGGGGGTGTTCCCCTGACTGTTGCCTGTACTCATGGTTATGCAGACCAGCACCAGGGTAGACTGGAGGGACGGGGGGGAGTAGCCATTGTTTATAGAAATACTCTGGAGGTTACTAGGTGCTCCTCGGTGGTGAAGCCGGGTCTGGAAGCCCTCCACATGTCAATTGGGGCCAGGGATCGTATTGGGATCTTGCTGGGTTACTGCGCTCCCCGCGACCCAACCACCTCCTTAGGACTTTGTCTCTGTGGCACTGTTGGAGTCCCCAAGACTTCTGGTCCTGGGTGACTTCAATATCCATGCGGAGGCAGAGATTGCCAGTCCAGCTCTTGAGTTCATGGAAACCATGGCTTCTTTGGACATGTTCCAACATGTTAATGGTCCCACACATGTGGGAGGTCATATGCTAGACCTGGTTTTCCCCATTGTGCAGAGCGAGTGTGGTCTGGTGGTGACTGACCTTGTTTCTGTCCCCTTGTCATGGTCAGATCACGACCTAATAAAATGTAACCTCTCAGTGGCGCTCCCTTTCCACAGGGAGCAAGGACTTATTTTAATGATCCACCCTCGACAGCTACTGGATCCATTATGATTCCAGGATACCATGAGAGGGATTCTAGCTGATCTGGCTGGCGCTCCTGTCAAGGCTGTGGTTGATGGCTGGCTTGCTGCCGCCACTAGGGCTATAGACACAATTGCTCCTAAATGCCCTCTCTGGTGCAGAGCTTGGCCAGGGTCCTGGTTTAACCAGGAGCTGCGGGCTATGAAGCAAAATAGGAGATAGCTAGAGTGCAGTTGGAGAAAGGAACCAATGGATTATAAGAAGAAAGCTGTCAGGATCGCGACTAACCATTACCTTGCTAATCTGAAGGCTGCTAGATGATCACCTTTGCTGACTGGATAAGCGAAGTTTCAAATCAGCAGGCGGAACTTTCCCATATTGTTCACGATCTATCCAGAATTAGTCTAGGTTATGGGCCTCCTACTAGTATCTCACTTGACCAATTTGCGGCATTTTTAAAATCTAAACTGGAGGCCATCCGCCAGGATCTCTCTCCTTTTTCAAATACAGTGGATCGAGCAGAGATGTCCAGTGCTCCACCTTACTCAGTGAGTCTACAATTTTTTCAGCCTGTGACGCCAGATATGGCGGACAAAGTGCTTCCTCTCTTGACCCTTGCCCAGCCTGGCTAATCAAAGCAGCCAGGCCTGTAACAACAGAATGGGCTACTGCAATAATTAATGGGTCTCTCCAGGAGGGCAAGGTTCCCCTTGCCCTCAAGGAGACACTCATTAGGCCCATAAGAAAGAAACCAAACTTGGCAGCGGATGATGTTGGCAATTATAGACCCGTCGCCAATGTTTCTTTCTTTAGTAAAGTAGTTGAGAGGGTGGTGGCTGATCAGCTTCAGGCTCTTTTGGATGAAACCAATGCCCTGGATCCATTCCAGTCGGGCTTCAGGCCATGCCATGGCACAGAAACTGCACTGGTCGCACTGTTGGATGACCTGTTGAGGGAGGCTGACAGGGGCAAAATATCCTTGTTGGTCCTCCTTGATATCTCAGCCGCCTTCGATACCATTGGCCACAGTATCCTCCTGGGGAGCCTCTCTGAGTTGGGAATCAGTGGCCTGGCTCTCGCCTGGCTCTGATCCTACTTGGAGGACCATCCTTGGAGAGTTCAGCTTGGGGAGAGTGTCTTGGCCTCGTGGAGTCTCAATTATGGGGTTTTGCAGGGCTCAATCATCTCCCCAATGCTGTTTAACACCTATATGAGGCAGTTGGGTGGTGTCATCAGAGAGTGTGGAGCTTCGTGCCATCAGTATACTGATGACACACAGCTCTACATCTCCTTTTCAACTACTTTAGTGGATGCTGTTCTGCCCCTTCAGCGTTGCCTGAAGACCGTACTGCAATGGATGCAGGAGAATGGGTTGAGGCTGAACCCGGACAAGATGGTCCTGATGGTGGGTGGCCCCTCCATTGGCGGCTTGGGAAACTCCCTCTTTTTGGGGGGTGACTCTAGCAGCGAAGAGTGAGGATCGCAGCTTGGGAGTACATCTGTACCCAGCACTCCTCATGGAAACCCAGGTGGCATCAGTGGTCCACTCCGCCAATTATCACGTGTGGCGGATTGCCCAGCTGTGTCCCTATCTTGATGGTGGGGCCCTCACCACTCTGATCCATGCGCTCGTAATCTCAAGATTAGACCACTGCAATGCGCTCTACGTGGGGCTACCTTTGAGATTGATGCGGAAGCTTCAAATGGTGCAGAATGTGGCAGACAGATTACTTAGCAGAATGAGAAAATTCCAGCATATCTCTCCCATTCTGGCTGCTCTGCATTGGCTGCCCATTCATTTCTACATTTACTGCAAAGTGTAAATGATGACATACAAAGCCCTAAACGGTTTAGGACCTTGCTACTTGGCAGAAGGCCTTCTCCCACCTAGGTCTACTTGAGTCACTCACCATAGCCAGGAAAGACGGCTGAGGGGCCTGACTCCAAGAGAGGCCCAGAAAGAAAGAACAAGAAACCGGGCCTTCTCAGCGGTGGTACCTCGACTATGGAACAGCTTGCCGCCAGAGATTTGCCTGGCACCATCGCTGGGTGTTTTCAAGAGCTAATTAAAAACTTGGCTCTTTGGGCAAGCCTTCCTTCCTGTCATTACTTGGTTTTTACTTTTCTTGTTCTGCTGTTTATTCCCATCTTGATTATAGTATTATTGTAGATTTTAATTGTTGTTTTTAACTTGTTTATGCATAATATATTGTGAGCTGCCCTGAGTAGGCTTCTGTCTAGAAGGGCGGGATAAAAATCCAATAATAAATAAATAATATTATTCTGGTCAATTTCACAGTTGGTTGCCAAGAAGGTTCCTCTTATATCAAGTAGCAAATTGGAACCTTTAGCCAGCACATCTACTTGTGAAGAAGCATCAGAGCTTGCACATGAGATGACTATGGTAAACTAATGGCACATGGAAGTAATTCATAGCCGCTCAGAGTGGTATAGATTTACCAGATGAGCGGGATATAAATCAAATAAATAAATAAATAAATAAATAAATAAATATTTTGTTTGTTACCTGGAGCACCAACATGGAAAGATTAGATAAGCATCTTATACCTGACTGGTCATTGACACTATACAGTGGTGCCTTGCTTAACGGGCGCCCTGTTTAACAACGAAATCGCATAGCGATGAAGATTTTGCGATTGCAAAAGCGATCATATTGCGATGTTTTAAATGGGCAAAAATCGCTTTGCGATGATCGGTACCCTGTTTCGCTTACCGATCATCGCAAAGCAATGATTTTTAACAGCTGATCGGTGGTTCCAATATGGCCACCGGGTAAAAAAAAATGGTCGGCCACTGTTTTTTGGGACAGATTCCTCGCTTACCGGGCAGCGAAAATGGCCACCCTATGGAGGATTTTCGTTTAAAGGTGAGTCTGAAGCCCATAGGAATGCATTGAAGGGGTTTCAGTGTATTCCTATGGGCTTTTTAAAATCGCATAGTGACGAAATCGCTTTGCAGCGATTTTTGCTGCACCGATTATCGTCACTATGCAAGGCACCACTGTATTTTCCTGTGATCCATATGACATACAGCTTGTCTTTATATGCCCAATGACAAAAACTGATAATTTGTGTAAAAAATTTTTGTTCTCTCCTGAAGTAACAGTATATTTTTGCTTGGTGGAGTCTGGCTTAGCACGCAATGAGTTCTCTCAGTTAAAGAGGCAATTAATTAATTAGTTCCTTTTGAGCACTTTGAATCCTTGTTTGTGGCAGAACTGCAGAAAGGGACAGCAGAGCTGGCACTTGCTCTTGCAGTCTATGCCTTGTTGGATTTTTTCATTCGCCTGCCTTTCTTAGCCTTCTTGCTTCCCAAATGGAGGAGGACTCTAGTGCTTCCCTCAGTCAAATATTGGGAAAGTAAGGAGGTGTGCATTTTCTGCTTGTCAAACTGGTTGCTTCCACTTCCCACCCCTCCCTCTCCCTGCAACCACATCTTCTTTGGTGTTCAAAGTAGATTTACTCTTCTTGAAAAATGTTTCAGTGCACTTAGCGGTGGGGTCAAGGAAAGGGCTGTGGCATGCATCTGTTTGCAAGCTGCTGGAGTGTGTGAAGCACAATCATGGAGCATTTGACAGTTTGGGAGCAGCAGCACAACTGGCCATGTGTCTCCATCAGGAGGTTATGGCTGTAAATCATCTTGCAACCTAAATCTAAATCCTGTGGCAAAGGGAACCAGAAGGTCATGCCACAAATGCCCTATGTGGAAGTTCTTTAATAAAAATTCACACCATTTTGGTAGATATACATGTGCAAGATATACATTTACTTCTGCTTCCCACTCTGATTTAGGCTGCATATTCTGTAGATGCAAAATATTGTGTTTTAAATAAATTTGGTTTTTTGCAGATGTCAGAGGTCACACTTCATCATTTTTCTTTGTTTGTACCAAAAGCATTAGAGTAATTAATAAATATATCAGATAATCTTCACCCAATAATGGGCAACATCAAGAATATTTCAGGCAGCTAACGTTCGTGTTCTTCTTCACATTCACAACTGTTGGGAAGACATGTCAGAACATGAAAAGAGCCTCCCCAAATAATGTGAAAAGATTCAGGTGTCCCCTGGGCAACAACAGGATCTGTCAGTTGATTCTTCCACTCCAGAAGCACCAATGTTGGAGCTAACTAAAATTCATAAATTGAAGTTACTTTATTAATCATTACATAACAAAACAATTACCCAAAGATTTCCCCAATAGTGACCCAACCCTCTATGTCTGCAAAGCTTGCCTGTGCTTCTCTCATGTCAAGTGTCCAATTACACTGCTGTGGTTCACATTTTTAAAAATTGGTATAAACCAGCTATGGTGTAACAACTATGGTGCAACATATAGTTCTCAGTTATGACACAACCATACCTGCCAAGTGATATGTGATCCAGTTTTCATCACATTGAGGTATACCCTCACCACAATTTAACTTCTGCAGGACAGGCTTGCAAATCTCAACTTAAAAGCAATAATACAGTACAGGGATGGGAAACATGTGACCATTTAGATACTGGTGGACTGAGTGATCTCTCATTATTGACTGACATACATCAGAAAAGGACTGAGGAGGAACGCCTGCATCTGAGCACATGGCGGTCTTATTTTCCCCACACTGAGACAACTTTTTTTGTGTTTCCTTCTGCCCAGAGAGAACCAGATGGTGGAAGTATGTGTCCTTGGAGTGAGCAGGTTTGCACCCTTCCAGCAGCAAATATTTGCAACCCATACATTTTGTCACCCCTGGCTGGAACTCCTGGTTTCTCCATTCTAATTACAACTCTGTTCCCTAATAGTTGCCTATTGCCTAGGATAGTAATACAACCATATTCCAGAGAGCATTCTGTCCAAACCAAAGTGGCTCCATTAGATAATGAAATGATAACATAAGAAGACTAAGCTGCAGGGCATGGGGAGCACTTTTCTGACCATGTACCAACTGCTTTCTCTTTTCTACTGAAGCTAGTCTTTGCAAGAAAGCAAAATACAAATGACAAAATATGCATAAGGTTGGGCTGAAATCATCACTCAAATCAGTGGAATGAAATATGGTGGACTCAGTCCATGCCTATAAGCTTTGCCTATGAAGGCCAGAGAGTGTACCTTTTGCATTTCATGGCCTGTAGGATCCACCATTTATATTTTTCCTGATAATCCAGAATTTATTCCTAAACTCATCAGTTTTGGATCTTTGGGCATAGGAATTTCAGATTCTTCACATCCATGAATGGTTGTGTAACAATAAATCATCTTTAAATGGCCTCAAGCCAGGACATGAATGTATGACTTCAAGTGTAACTTATTAGTCTTCATTGTGGCACAAGACTTTTGGTTGCTATACCTGTTCCTGAAGATGTCTGACCTGTCCAAGGTGACCCGTGTTTGTCTGTGACATGCCACTTAAATTACTATAAGCATAACCTAAGGGATTGTCTTTGTAAAGTCTGTTAAATCTCCTCCTCTTCCTTGTTTTTCTCCTACCAGTCACTGGAGGTTGTTACAGCTTTGTTGACTTTAGACATCACAGGCCTAAATATGTGGTGTCACATCTGAACCTGTCCCCACAATTCTTCTTCAGGACATTGGCTTGGGGTGTCCCCTGTGGGTTCAGTCCTGTCCCACAGGTTATTTAACTTCTGTATGAAACTGTTCAGAGAGAGGTTGTCTGGAGTTTTGGGGTTTGGTGTCAACAGCATGCTTGTTGTTGTTTAGTCGTGTCTGACTCTTCGTGACCCCATGGACCAGAGCACACCAGGCCCTCCTGTCTTCCACTGCCTCCCGGAGTTGGGTCAAATTCACATGGGTAGCTTCGATGACACTGTCCAACCATCTCATCCTCTGCCGTCCCCTTCTCCTCTTGTCTGCACACTTTCCTAACATCAGGGTCTTTTCCAGGGAGTCTTCTCTTCTCATGAGAGGGCCAAAGTATTGGAGCCTCAGATTCAGGATCTGTCCTTCCAGTGAACACTCAGGGTTGATTTCCTTTAGAATGGATAGGTTTGTTCTCCTTGCAGTCCAGGGGACTCTCAAGAGCCTCCTTCAGCACCACAATTCAAAAGCATCAATTCTTCGGCAGTCAGCTTTTTTTATGGTCCAGCTCTCACTTCCGTACATCACTACAGGAAAAACCATAGCTTTGACTATGCGTACTTTTGTTAGCAAGGTGATGTCTCTGCTTTTTAAGATGCTCTTGAGGTTTCCCCTTCTGTTTGCCAGGAGGTGATGGGACCAGTGGCCATGATCTTGGGGTTTGTTTGTTTTTTATGTTGAGCTTCAGACCATTTTTGGCACTCTCCTCTTTCACCCTCATTAAGAGGTTCTTTAATTCCTCCTCACTTTCTGCCGTCAGAGTGGTATCATCTGCATATCCTTTTCTGGATGTTTTCTCTTCTGTTAGGTCCCTCCCACTTTTGTCCTTTATCATGTCCATCTTTGCACAAAAGGTTCCTTTAATAGCTCCAATTTTCCTGAACAGATCTCTGGTTTTTTCCTTTTCTATAATTTCCCTCTATTTCTTTGCATTTCTGTATTTCCCTATTTCTGTAACTTTCCCTATCTCCCTTGCATTTTGCTTCCCTTCTCCTCTCTGCTATTTCTAAGGCCTTGTTGGACAGCCACTTTGCTTTCTTGCATTTCCTCTTTTTGTTGCTGCCTCCTGTACAATGTTATGAGCCTCTATCCAAAGTTCTTCAGGCATTCTGTCCACCAAATCGAATTCCTTAAATCTGTTCTTCACTTCCACTGTGTTTTCATAAGGGATTTGGTTTAGATTATACCTGACTAGCCCAGTGGTTTTTCCTACTCTCTTCAGTTTAAGCTTGAATTTTGCTATGAGAAGCTGATGATCAGAGCCACAATTAGCTCCAGGTCTTGTTTTTGCTGACTGTATACAACTTCTCCATCTTTGGCTGCAGAAAATATAATCAATCTGATTTCAGTATTGCCCATCTGGTTATTTCCATGTGTAGAGTCACCTCTTGTGTTGTTGGAAAAGAGTGTTTGTGATGACCATCTTGTTCTCTTGACAAAACTCTATTAGCCATTGGCCTGCTTCATTTTGAACTCCAAGGCCAACCTTCCCTGTTCCTTTTATCTCGACTCCCTACTTTAGCATTCCAGTCCCCTATAATGATGAGAACATCTTTCTTTGGTGTCAGTTCTAGAAGGTGTTGTAAGTCTTCATAAAATTGGTCAGTTTCAGTCTCCTCAGCCTTGGTGGTTGGTGCATAAACTTGGATTACTGTGATGTTGAAAGGTCTGCCTTGGATTCGTATTAAAATCATTCTATCATTTTTGAGATTATATCCCATTACAGCTTCCCCCCCTCTTTTGTTGACTATGTGGGATACTCCATTCCTTTTAAAGGATTCTTGCCTGCTTAGAGCTTTTAAATGTTTTAAAGATTGTTTTAAAAGTTGTTTTTAATATTGGTTTTAATATTGTATTACATTTTTAAATACACTTTCTGTGGTATTTTAGAACTGTTGATTATTATATAGATTAAATTGTTGTGAGTTGCCTTGGGTACCCTATGGGGAGAAATGTGGTATATATATACTCTAATTTTTAGTGGCTTCTAACTAGTTTTAGATTAGAGCTTGTTTTTTTTTCAAAATAATAACTTATTTAATTGTGTGTTTTGATATTATAACCTTGTGCTTTTAAAGCTATGACTATTTTTAAAATCCATGCTTTGAACTGCCTTCTGTCCTGCACTGGGAGGAATATGAAATATACGTATATAAAATAAACAAATAGCTTTAAAATCCAATATTATAGCTACTGGTTCTCAAGTGTTTTTCAAGTAGTTGTCAAAATGTTTAAAATGGAGCATGTAGGGCGCGAAGGCCACTTCAGATAATATTCTCATCACTGGGTTTCTAAAGTTCTCATGCCACCCTCCTGCCATTTCTTTAACACTCTGGTCATTATTCTGTAGAGCTTACGCAGAGCAGGATGTCCCACTCATTTAGTAACGCTGGATCATGCCACTTTTGCAAGTATTCCTATTACACAAGTTGTTATTTCCATCAAGAAAACTAGTCCTCTGCTTGCACAACAGCAACATTTTGGGCAAACAACATAATCTTGCATTGGCGTGCTAAGACTACCTACTCACCAGACTCTTTACATTTACCAAGCCTGAGTTCATTATTTTATTATTTATTTTATTTAAAATATTTTGACCCCATCTTTCTCCTTCAACAACACCCAAGGCAGCTGACATCATTAAAAGTTGTTGTGCGTGGTCACTTCAGTGGGTATCTGCACCCTGTCCTATGGACAGCTCCTAGAAAAAGACACTGCACAGCTATTCTTTTATTGTGGGAAGACAAAAAAAAGATGAAGAAACAGTGGGGGAAATGTGAGACAGTTAAAAACAAAAAACATTGGTACCTGGATCATCACCACCGCCTTCATAAACGTGTGTGAGTGAGGAACTGGCTCATCTGGATGTACCCTTTGCCTTTTTCTGAGTGTTCCTTGCCTTCTCCAAAGAGCTACAGTACTTATGTTTCAGAACTGAATATTGTTTGAAACACAGTGTTACTAGTCTCAAACATCTCTTTGACTACAGGTGACAATGGAACAAAAAAGTATGTGAACATTCTACTTTCAAATGTTCATACTTTTGAAGCACCAAAGGAGCACAGTGGACTCCAGCATCTGGTGTGGGGTATTTTCAGTAAAACTCATCTTAGGGGAAAACCTGTGGGACTTGTGAGGCAAAATAACTGGCCAGCCTTGGGTCCTCTCCACCTTAGCCTGAATACTGTACAGAGCACCATTTTGCAGTCCCAATTCGGGCAGCAAACTGTTTTAGGACTCTCCCGCACGTGTTGGCCCTTTCACCCCTCCCGAAATGCCAAACCACCTCCCCTCAGCAAGGGAATTCTCCCTGGGTGCTTCCCGGCTGCTATGCCCAAGCCTCACAAGACCTCTTTTTCTTCCGAGCGTAATCAGCTCCGTGTGCGTGTGATGGTGTCTGCCAGCGTGTGTGAGCCTGAGCGACTCTGTCTGCGGCAGCCTTCAGGGGAGCTTGGTCTGGCTCGGTTCGCGCCCGTGCGCGCCCGTGTGTGTGTGCGCGCGCGCGCGCCTCCGCCCGGCCCCCTTCTTCGACCGGAGTGTTTCTGTGTCACTGCGCGCTTCTCTCCTCCCCCCCCCCCCCCACGGCCCGTCTGCTGCACCATTTTCTTCATGGCACAAGCGGAGAGAAACAGGCAAAGCGGCAGCGGGGTGTGTGTGCGTGTGTGTGTGTATGTGTATGGAGAGGCCGCCGTTACTTCCCGTCTCCCGCCCAGTCTCCTCAGATGCCCTTTGCCGCCGCCCGCGCCACTGCTGCCGCCGCAGGTTTATTCTTACAGTATGTGACGGCTGTCTCTCCACCGCCTGGCCTCCCCTCCCCTCCGGTCCACCCCCCCCCCTTGCCTACACACCCCGCTCCGCTCCCCTTCTGGGCTTTCAGGCTTGGCGCCGCGCCGCGGCTGTGCAGATCCTTGGCCGTGCTTCACGTCTGGCATCCCTCCCGCCAGTTCTGCTCTTGATTATTTGACTGGAAAGCAACAGCAGCAGCCGCCACGGGTAAGGGGGGCGGGGGGGGGGAGAGGCGTGTACACACACACACACACACACACACACACACACACACACACACACACACACACACACACACACACACACACACACACACACACACACACACACACACACACACACACGAGACGGCTGACCGACGCCTGAGTTCACCAATAGGCGCCCTCCACTGGCCCAGACTCGAGCCCGGGCAAGGAGAGGCAAACGTAGGGCCTCCGGGCGCAGCCGTGGTGCTGGAGGCAGACGAGGAGACGCGCGCGGGGGGGGAGACAAAGAGGAGCTGGAGTCCTCAGCTTCCCCCCCCCCTCCCTCGCCCCTGCCCCGCCTCTCCTGCTGTTGCTGCTGCTGCTGCTCGGTTGTCAGCATTCCCCGGCCCGAGCCCAGTGATTGGTCGGGTGGCTCTCCGGCTGCTAGACAAGAGGAGGCCGGAGCGGGGAGGGTTACTGGGAGCGCAAGATTATTGCAGACTAAGCAGTCTGGCTCTGCAGCAGCAGCAGCAGCAGCAGCAAAGGGGCGAGGAGGGTGTGTGCGAGAGAGAGAGTGTGTGTGTGTGCGCGCGCGTGTGTGCATGTATGTGCGCGCGCGCTTGTTTGAGTGCGCCTATGTGCGCGCGCGAGAGAAGGGGGCGAGGGGAGAGCTTGGCACCCAGCCAGCTACCATCAGAATTAGCTCATTGTTCAATATAACCCGCACAGGCAAACGAAGTCTGAGAGAGAGAGAGAGATTTCCCCTGATAGCCACCCCCCTTTCTTTTCTCTCCCCCCTCCCATTTTCCAAGGCTGCACTCTCAAAGAGGTGCAGTCATTTCTCCCCACACCCCCTTCCCAGCCCACTCTTTCCCCCTCCCTTCCTTCCTCCCCCTTCTATAAATTCCCTTCTGTAGCATGCTGCCCTTTTAAAATCCACATTTGTGTTTCAGATCATGTAGAAAAGACAGAAGGGGAGAAGGTGCTTTTGTCTGTAAGTATATACATCTTTCTCCCCAATGCAGAGCCTTTCAACATATTTCTCTCTTCCCTCCTCTTTTCTTTGTTTCCTTGCCATTCCGAGTTATTTCTCTCCGTTCCCCTCGTTCTTTTTCTCTTTCTGGGATTCTCTCTCCCTCCCTCCTTTCATTCTTCTGTCTTGCTTCATGTTTCCAAAAGGCGGCTGTGTGAAGAAGGTTTTAGAAAGTGCAACATATGTACTTAACTCTTTGTCTTTCTGCGCAAAAGGAGGATTTTGAGGCTTGGGATATTAATGGTTGCCTTGCCCAGGGTGTATTTTTAGAAACCGACATTCTTCCTGCAGCAGCCTTGTACAAGTTTACATGTGTAGCAGTTAAGCCTGAAATGATTTTTTTAAAAAAAAAATCGGTAATTTGTGTGTGTGTGTTAATACTATGACTTGTATTAGGGTGAAACATTGTTTCCTATTGAATAATCATTTCCCCTCGGGGCAGCTTTTTATTTTTAAAAAACACAATTTTGTATCCTTTTGTTCTAGCTAAGTTTATCAACATTGCTGTAACCTTTGGCAAGGAAGCTAAAAATACAGTAAATTTAAATCTGCAAACTGGAGCTCATTTTTTAAGGGGAAAAATGAGAATCCTTTTGGAATAATGGAAGTGGTCATTTTGCAAATTGCAGATCAGTTGTAGCTTTCACAACAAACTGAATTTAATTCTTGGGCAAAATTTTATTAAAGTTAATATTCCTAAAGAAGAAGTGCTAGCTTGTGCTTTGTGCTTGAGAGAGAGAGCTAGAGGTTATGTAATGCAGTGCCATTTCCAAAAATATCCCTCTCTGGGCTATTACGTTGTGAAAGTGTGACTGTAATACTGCTGTTTTCAGCGAGGGTGAGAACAGCTGGTAGTATACAGAGAACAATGGGCAAGGTATATAGCTGGCAGAGAATGCACTATTTTTGTCTTGTCTGATTTTTTTAAAGTGGGTTAAGCATTAGTTACAGTGCTCTTCAAAGATGTGCTGTGCTAAGAATAGCAGGGAGGTTTTGCAGATCTAAGGATCAGGGAATCCTTTGTTTTATATTTAAGGCTGTAGCCTGCTAAAGTGTAGAGAACAGTGATGGATGAAGAACATGTGGGTGGGTTCATTTGCAATTCTTTGATCTTCTTAACTATAAATTTGCTTGTTTTACTTGCAGTTTGGCAGATTTTCTGTTTTTATTATGTGTGATAAGATTTGAGTTTCCCCTCTTTTTCTGTTTACATTTTAATCTTTTGCAGAGCATTCTGTTCGAGCTGCAGACAAAAAGTGCAGTCTAAAGTCTTAATAGAATCTGAGAATGGTAAGAATTAATTGTTCCAGTAAATGTTTTAATAATTCTTGGTTTTGTTAAAAATAATAATTTGACATGCTTTTCCCAACAAATGTTAGTGTGATCCTTTAAAAATGCCTCTATTCTGATTTTGTGCATCTGCTGTGCAATGGATAATGCACTTGAAAAGTCCTTGTGAGTTAGATTTTCCATTTGCAGGGAATTTGAATGGAAACCTCAAGTATCTTTTCCTAAATTAAGGTTACTCAGAATAAGAAGAATTCTTTAATACACCACATTGGTTACAACATGAAAATATTTTTTTTTTGAAAAGGCAGCTTTTCAGCATATTGATGACCATGGTTTTTAAAAGTCAGCATTACTACTTGCAAACAAAAACAACAACCCACTTCATTTTGTGCAATATTGTACAAAAGTACAATGTAACTTGTTTTTGCTACATAGCAGCAAAGTTTTCTGGGTTTTTTTTAAGTTTTATTTCCATATCTTTGGAAAAAACAGTTTTAATGCACAGAGTGGACAAACATATCCTATCACATTGACTGTATTTATGGAGTAGAAGCACACCAGGTACAAAGTAATTTCTGTGTTTTGCTTTCTAGGATTGCATTTGACAATACTTCTTATATTGGTTACTCACTTTAAAGCAGTATGCCAGAATGTCACCTGCAGTTGCAGATATCAGGGTTCTAAATGGAGGAAATGGACTGGGACAAGGGAAGGTTTAGTGGGCCATTGTTGAAAACTGAGAGTATCAAGATTTCTTTTGCTTTGTACAAATTACATTTTTTTTATGCACAGACTTTTCTGTTATCAAAAGGAAAAATTAGCCTTAGGTTATTGCAGGTCTTGGCTTGATTGGGGTTACATTACATTTACATAAACCAAAAGCTTGATTTAAAATAAAAGGTAACAAGTTGGGTGGATTTTTGTGAAGAGTTTTGCATGTGGGTGAAGAATGACATTACAATCCTGTGTTTGTTAAATTTCCTTTTGTTAGCTGCTTCCTGTATTTTCTAATAGTGTAGTTTGTTTTAAAATATTTACTGTTTTTAAGAAGGTATTGTATGTTTGTTTATTTCTATTGCAAGCCATTGTTGGGTACAATTATATACAAAAGCTCTATAAATAAAAATTAACATGCTTATTAAAGCCTAAACTTCAGTGAACCTCAATGAACTTCAGATTAAAGTTCTTTAAGTTAAGCAAGTGTGGAATACATTTCAGAGCCAGCTTTCCCCAAAACCTAATGGGTTGGGTCCCTTTTTAGTCATGCTTGCAGTAGGCTCATTGGCATCAGTGGGACGTATTACTCATGACTAACAGTTTGCATTGATATATATGAGTCTACTCTGATTAAATTTGGATCCCCATTGATTTCACTGAGTCTTCTCTAAGTATGACTAAAATTGGATCCGTCCCAATGTTTAATAATTCTTAGGAATTATTGTACACACTTTTGGAATTCATTGCCTATGAAACATTTTCTATTGATTGTGCAATAGACTTGAAAGTAGAATGATAAATATAGCCTGTGAAGTTGTAATTTTTAAAAGTCTGTGCAGTTTGTACAGTTGGGAAATGTTCATTTGATCCCACCAGACAGGCTTCTGAGCTTACTGAAGTAGAAAAAGACTTGCTTACATTCCAAAACAAGGATAATGAATTCTCAAGTAGCAAACAATCAGCTGTAAATGCCTGTTGAACCACATATGTAACAAAACAAACCACAGCTATGTGTCTGTCTAGGGGCATAGAAAAGAGTCATTTTGTATATTGGCTGATGCCATACAACTTTCCTGAAGCTCCAGTTTGTAGAGCAATTTCCCATAAAACAAATATAAAATAATACAACTTGTTCTCCTGTCCTAAGCTTATTAGCTTCAAAGTAGTTCTTGTTGTACAGAGTGAAATTTGTTTCCAAATTATAGTGCAATTCAGTCGCTGAAATCCTGTTGCTTAATTTTAATAGAGTAGGCCTATGAATTGATGGAGATTTGTTGAGTCAATTCCTCTATGAGTTCCATTGTTTCAGACAGGACTAAAGTTGTACTTTATTATTGCTAAAGTAAGTCACAACTACAATACACTCATTTGAATAATGGAACTTACAGAAAAGTTGACTCACTGAATCCTCATTGATTCAGTGAGCCTGCTCTACTGCAACTTTCTACACTAAGCAATAGGATTTCTGCCAATAAATTTCTTCTTCATTGAGATATAAGATTTGTTGAGTCCAGTGGCATTTACTTCTAGGTAAATGTGCATAATATGCAAACTAAGTTTCTTAGGAATACAGATTAAATCTACACAATGCAGCTGCATGTGTGTAATTGCTAAATACCTGATTGACACACTTTCTTTTTATATATCACAAACAAATTGCAGTTGTTTAGCACTTCCTCCCAACACTGATTTGAATTCAAAAGATTGACTTGGAGCACCTGAGTCTCACTTCTAACAGTAGCCCTGCATGCAGTAAGATACCGCTCATGAATTCTGAGATAAACACCAGCACAATGTGAGAAGCTATTGTCTGTCTCAGTCTCTCTGCACATAGTCCTTATGTATTAGTGGAAGTGATTTTTTCCTTGCATTGTTGTTAAAGATAGGTCTACAAATGACTGTTTTTTAAATTGGCGGGGCATTTGAACATTTTAAGTCACCAACATCTGGCTTCATTGAAGGACTTCCACTTAAATACTAGGCGAACTCTTATTAATTCTTCCCATTGATCTGAGTTGGAACAGGAGGTGTGCAGGCACCTTTACAACATTCTATGCCCTAGACTTCACCTTTGATCTGCATCATGCCCTTAGGCTCCATGCTGGCTACAATCCAGCTCTTAGCACCTGACTTTGACCCTCTTGTCCAGTTCTTCATTGCCCTTGGCTTTGACTCTAGTCCCTGGCTTCTCACCCTCTGGCACTGATATTTTCTGCCTAGTAGCTTCTGATTAACTCTCATCTTAATAAGCCTACTTAACCTGCCATGGACCTTGACTAATTTTTATGCTCTCTGCGCATTTCTGTAGTTTTCATTTCTTCATAGGCTTCTTTAGGATTGACCCTGGTGGGACACAGTGTATATCATCACTGATCAGTAATCATATTGCAGTCATCTAACAGAGGGAAGGGAAGCACTGTTACCTAATTTCTTTGGCTTCCTTTTTGCCCTCTTGTGGAATTAAACCTAAATTCAGTGAGTATTAAATTCTGAAGTGTGCTGTTACTTGTTCAGATCATTTTTGTTTTTTTATGGTCTGTGGAACAGGGTGAAATGATGTGTTAATTCAGTGCAGCCCTTTCATAGAAGCCACATTGCCTCCATGTGTAATATTTGCAGATCTCTTGTGTTTTGCAGGGGTGGGCTGGTGAAACCACAGGGTCAAAGCAGTTGAAGAAATCTACCTGGGTTGAGAATGGAAGAGTGCAAAACTTTGTAGAACTTGGTACCCTCTCTTAAGATAGTACTGCTTCTCATAGTGTGTGTAGTGAAGTCCTGTGGCCACATTGTGCTGCAGGACTGTGCAGTGTAATTCCAATATGTACAGCAGCACTGCCTGATAGTGACCCTGGCTAAAGCTGTGAACATTCAGAGAACTTTATGCAAAATAAAGTTTAAGATGCTAGCTTGAAAGGCAAATTGAAAGAGTTATTAAGCCTGGTCCTCCAAGAATGGAAAGGTTTATTGTGATTAGATCCCTTCCATCAGCACCTCAGGCATCTCCTCACACTGTAGTTTGTGTAGTAAAGCATCTCTCTCTGGATGTTGGATAGACCTCATACCTCTTCTCAGCTTAGTATGAGGGCTTTCCCAGGCTTTTGTATTTCACTCACCAACCCATTCACCACATTTTTTTTTCATTATGTTTTTTTTACACTTGGCAGTTGAAGAAAACATGTGGGTGATTTGAAGCTATTGCTATGAGATCACCAGTGTAGTTGCCAGATGAAATATGTGTCACCAGAAAACTGATCATCAGTTGCAAAAAATGGGATCGGCATACAGTATAATTCTTGAGGTTTCCTTCAGCCTGATCTGATCCTGTTACATGGTTATACACATGTGCTCTCCCTGTTCATGTGCAAAAGGTCTTTGGTTCAGACCTGTTGGATATAAACCTGTGCGTGTACAGTATATATAAATATGTATATTAAATCAGATATATACAGATTATATTTCTGGATCACAGAATACTGTGTACTACATTCTTTAAATGAAATGTGGAGAAATCAACAACTTAAGATATCTGAAAAGATAATCTAAATGTTAATGCAGTAGTGGGGATCCATTCATGAAGCTGCCTTATATCCTGGTCAGTTCATTAGTTTATTTGACTCAATATCATTTGCTTTGATCAGCCACCACTCTCTTAGGAATCTAACAAAATGATTTCTGAATCCTTGAGATATCAAGCATTGATCGTGGGGCCTTCTGTAAATGCTTTGTGACTGGGCTGTGCCCCACCCATGTCAAGCTAGTCTCTCTCTCTCTCTCTCTCTCTCTCTCTCTCTCTCTCTCTCTCTCTCTCTCTCTCTCTGTGTGTGTGTGTGTATGTATGTATGTATGTATGTATGTATGTATGTATGTATGTATGTATGTATGTATGTATGTATGTATGTATGTATGTATGTATGTATGTATGTATGTATGTATGTGTATATATATATAACAAAACAAAGTTCTTGTATACAGCCTTGATGGCTATCTGCAAAATAGGACAGGAGCAGCAGAATATTTAAACTGAAATGGAGGACAGGTCATATAATTCTTTAGGGATGCTGGAAGAGTCTCACTGAAGCAAGCAAATGTCTTTAACCTGAGTAGTGCTCTTTTTCGTAAGAAGAGTTAAGGCTACAATTCTATCACATGCCAAGGAGTAGGTCCTGCTGAACTCAGTGGGGCTTGCTTCAAAATAGAGATGTGGAACATTGCAGTATATAGCTGCAACCCATATGTGGCTTGTGACCAGAGCAAGAGAGTGCAGCCATTCTTGATTCATCCAGTAAATGAAGTTTATTATTGTTATATTTGGAAAATGTTATATACCAAACCTGTCGCACATTGATAATCTCATCCTTGCAAAATCCAATTCAAAGATTTAAAATACATTTTGGACTAAAAGCCCCACAATCCCCTAGTCAGCGCAGTCTGTGGCTGTAGGAGTTGCAGTATATGAAAAAAGAAGCAACTTTCCCAAATCTGCTTATGATGCGGCTCTCCAAGCCTTTGGGGTATTTGCAGATACTACAGCAGCTTTGATCATCTGCTTCTTATACCAAAATTCAAGCTTAAACTGAAGAAAGTAGGAAAAGACCACTGGGCTAGTCAGGTATAATCTACACCAAATCCTTTATGAATACACAGTGGAAGTGAAGAACAGATTTAAGGAACTCGAGTTGGTGGACAGAGTGCCTGAAGAACTATGGATGGAGGCTCGTAACATAGTACAGGAGGCAGCAATGAAAACCATCCCAAAAGAAAGGAAATGCAAGAAAGCAAAGTGACTCTCCAATGAGGCCTTACAAATAGCAGACAAGAGAAGGGAAATAAAATGCAAGGGAAATAGGGAAAGTTACAGAAAATTGAATGAAGACTTCCAAAGACTAACAAGGAGAGACAAGAGGGCCTTCTTAAGTGAACAGTGCAAAGACATAGTGGAAAATAATAGAAAGGGAAAAACCAGAGATCTGTTCAAGAAGAGCACTGCCAAAGAATGCTTCAACTGCTGTACAGTTGCACTCATTTCACATGCTAGCAAGGTTATGCTCAAAATCCTACAAGATAGGCTTCAGCAGTATGTGGACCGAGAACTCCCAGAAGTACAAACTGGATTTTGAAGGGGCAGAGACCAAATTGCTAACCTGTGCTGGATTATGGAGAAAGCCAAAGAGTTCCAGAAAAACATCTACTTCTGCTTCATTGACTATGCAAAAGTCTTTGACTGTGTGGACCACAGCAAACTATGGCAAGTTCGTAAAGAAATGGGAGTGCCTGATCACCTTATCTGTCTCCTGAGAAATCTATATATGGGACAGGAAGCAACAGTCAGAACTGGATATGTAACAACTGATTGGTTCAAAATTGGGAAAGGAGTACGACAAAGATGTATATTGTCTCCCTGCTTATTTATCTTATATGTAAAATATATGATGCGAAAGGCTGGACTGGAGGAATTAAGATTGCCGGAAGAAATATCAACAATGTCAGATATACAGATGATACCACTCTGGTGGTAGAAAGTGTGGAGGAATTAAAGAACCTCTTAATGAGGGTGAAAGGGGAGAGCAGAAAAAATGGTCTGAAGCTCAAAATAAAAAAACAAACCTAAGATCATGGCCGCTGGTCCCATCACCTTGCAAATAGAAGGAGAAGATATGGAGGCAGTGACAGATTTTACTTTCTTGGGCTCCATGATCACTGCAGATGGTGACAGCAGCCACAAAATTAAAAGACACCTGCTTCTTGGGAGGAAAGCGATGACAAACCTAGACAGCATCTTAAAAAGCAAAGACTTCATCTTGCCAACAAAGGTACGCATAGTCAAAACGATGGTTTTTCCAGTAGCGATATATGCAAGTGAGAGCTGGACCATAAAGAAGGCCAACCGCTGAAGAATTGATGCTTTTGAATTGTGGTGCTGGAGGAGACTCTTGAGAGTCCCCTGGACTGCAAAGAGAACAAACCTATCAATTCTGAAGGAAATCAAACCTGAGTTCTCACTGGAAGGACAGGTCCCGAAGCTGAGGCTCCAATACTTTGGCCATCTCATGAGAAGAGAGGAAAAGCCCTGGAAAAGCCCCTGATGTTGGGAAAATGTGAAGGCAGGAGGAGAAGGGGACAACAGTGGATGAGATGGTTGGACAGTGTCATCAAAACTACCACCATTAATTTGACCCAACTCCGGGAGGCAGTGGAAGACAGGAGGGCCTGGCGTGCTCTGGTCCATGGGGTCACGAAGAGTCGGACACGACTAAATGACTAAACAACAACAACGGCAGCTTTCCCTCCCTTCTTGAAGTTTGTAGTGTTTCAGCTATATGTGCTTATATTTTTGTTGTACAATGACCATGTCGTTCCTATCACATTTAAAACAGGAGTATATCCTCAGAGTTCACCCCCCTCCTTTAGCTGACCACTTTAACTGAGAATAGGTAAAAGGTGTACTGCTGAATAGCTCAGTGGTTTAGGTATCTGACTCTGGAGCCAGAAGTTGGGAGTTCAGTTCCCCACTGTGCTTCTCCAAGAGAGGTTGGACTCGATTATTCATAGGTCCCTTCCAGCCTTGCAATTCGAGGATCGTATTAGGAACAGAGATGCTTCCAGAGGGCTGAAGTAACCATGCTGGAGGGGGAAGAGTACTTTATTGCTATTTTACTAAAATAAATTTGAATATTATTATTTATTTATTTATTTATTAGTAGATTTCCAAACTGACTTTTTAAAGACTTAAATATCTCACAAGGCTCCCTATCTGCAACAAATGGACCACCTATAATAACAGAAACATAAAACCACAGTTTTTACAAGTATACAGGAGGACCTCTAAAATGATCAGAGGTGGGGAAGGGATAAATTCCACACTGATGAGAATGTCTTACCCCTGTTAATAATTAGAATTGCATCAGTTAATGATGAGCCTGAAAGCAAGGCTCTAGATGTTCATCTCAACACATAGGCAAGGTTGTATGGATGCAGCTGGTCCATCAGATAGCCAGGCCTCAACCTGTTGTAAAAGGTTAAAATTGACATTTTGAAATTGGGCCTGAAAACATATTGGTAGACAATGTCTGGTATTCTGTGCATGTCAGCGTAATGCAAAGTTATGCTAGTGTAAATATAAAGAGCCTCATGGCGCAGTGGTTAAAACGCTGTACTGCAGCTAAAACTGTGCTCACGACCTGGGGTTCAAATCCCAGGTAGCGGCTCAAGGTTGACTCAGCCTTCCATCCTTCCGAGGTTGGTAAAATGAGTACCCAGCTTGCTGGGGGGGCAATGTGTAGCCTGTATAATGAAATTGTAAACCGCCCGGAGAGTGCTTGTAGCACTATGAGGCGGTATATAAGTCCAAAAATAAATAAATAAATAAGTGTTATGCTTGGCAATAAGGAACTGTGCTAGGGAATTGTGCAATTGGTTATGTATCCCCCACCATAACTGATCACACAATTCACTGGCATAAGTGATTTGTGGATAGCCTTTCTGCCTTAGTGCTAATACAGTACCACATGCACAACCTTGAGTTGTGTGCATGTAGTTGTGTAATAGGATGTTGACCATTATAATCCATAGGTGCAACATGTGCAATAGAGCTAGCCCCCATGAGAAAATTTTCTACCAGTTTCTCAACCAGCTTCAGTTTCTGAACCATCTTTAAAGAGATCTTTACATGGAATGCATTGTAGTAATCTAGCCTGGAGCTAACCAAAGGCAAGATTTATTACCAGATGAAACAGGCAAAAAGCATTCTTGACACCAGTGCACCTCTCCTGAGAGCTCTGACTCCCAAGAGCATCCCCAAACAGTGTGTTTCAGTTTTCAGAGGGAGTAATCTAGTCAAAGCAGGCTGCACCCCTTTACCTCCTTAAGGTTGATGAATTTTCTAGCACATGGGGCCCCCAACTCATCAGAATTTAAATTAGCTTATTTTATGTCATCTGTTCCCAAACCCTCTCCAGTTTGGTTTCTACTGCTTCTCTGGGATTAGATAATGGAAATGAGAAGCAGAATTAGACGTCACCTTCATATCTATGAAAATTCAGCTCAAGCCTCCCAATGACTTTTCACTTTGGTTTCAGATAGGTATTAAAAAGCTGTAATCAGAATATGCATTCTTAACCATTTTATACTGTAACACAGAAATGTTACCACCCTGTAACTAAACTGACAATATAATGGGGAGACTTTTGTATAGGGTTTAAGTTTTAATTCTGGATTCAGTGTATGTTCACTTTAGTTAAAAACCACTGGTATAACTTTTAGAAATGGCGCACAGATTGAGTTACAGGAACCTAAAGAGCATGGCATCACATGTGAAGAGGGTGACTCATGACAATTACCCTGGGCTGCATAGATGCATCTGCTTTGAAAAAGACTTGTTACAGAAATGGAGCACATTTTACATCACAGCCTAAAATATTTTGGGAGGCTTAATAATATAGGAGTAGATGACAATATCATCAAAGCTACCAACATAAATTTGACCAACCTCCGGGAGGCAGTGGAAGACAGGAGGGCCTGGCGTGCTCTGGTCCATGGGGTCATGACACGACTTAATGTCTAAAACAAAGATGACAGAACTTCTGAAAGGGATGAAGGGGAAAAAAAAACTCAACGTGTTAAATCATTCCAGCAGGAAAATGTATGGAGAAGATTGTTTAATGAATGTTCTAATTAATTTCTGCAGTGAGAGAAAGCAGGGAATGGAAGCAAGGAAGGTGTTACTGTGAATGTGGAAAATCAATTTCTCCTGTTTTAAGTATTTCCAGTCTGTAAATGTTCAGTGCCTTGAATCATCAGATGCAAGGGAATAAAGAAAATGTGTGGAAGAATTCAATCAGGAGGCAAAGTCAGAGAAGGCAGAACAAGAGGGAAACTCATCTGGAAGTTTTAGCAATGGCATTTGCCTTTACAGACTCTCATTTAATCCAAAAATTACCAACCACACAGTGCTGGGCATTGATTACTACTATAAAGTAGTCAGACATGAGCTAAAAAGCACACTGACATAGTTCCAATAAGGAAAACTACAGAAATGCAGATTTGTCCTCAGCATCCAGCTATCAACGCACATATTATATACAATCATCCTGAGGTTATAAAGTCATCTAACTTCTGCCTGCTTTGCTCTCCAGTGATTCTGGATGTCTCCAGTTGCTTAAAATTGAGCTCCGAATGGAATCAAGATGGAAATGCAGGACCACTGTTGTATGAGTTGTACTTCTCCTAAAGGACCAAGTGTGCAGCTGAAGGGATTTTTTTGGACACAGTGGTTCTATTGAGGTGCTGGTTACCAAGTGTGCTCGCTGAATTGATTGTTTTGGCAGCTATGCTTCTCTCTGAAATAAGCAGATCTTGCTGTAATAATTTATGTTCTGATTGTATCAGGGCTAGGCTGCTATAATGTACTTTGTGTGGCAGAGTGTACAGAATGTACACTTTATGTACAGAATGAAGACACCCAATGAATTCTGTGGACTAGGAGATCAGAACATTAGCATCTAAAAGCTGGATGGCTTGCCTGCATTTCTAGGGCCAGTGTAAAGTACTGATGATTATTTTGAAAGCCCTAAAAAAGTTGAGATGTTATTTCAATGATACTTTACATGCGACAGCTTGCCCAGGCCTCAAGATTGACCACAGAGGCCAGACAACACTCTTGGTAGGCACAAGAGATAGGTCCGTCTGTATTCATACCACCCTTACAGAACACACTTCCATGGACAGTATGCCTGGCTCGTGCCTGCCTCCTTTTGAATGGGTGTTAATTACTTGGATATTGTGGTCTGCCTTTAACTTATAGTAGCCTACCATCCTTAGTTTATTTTTCATGGTATGACAGCCTATCCTCCATATTATTTTACCCAGGCTTCGTGCCCTGGAGAGGACAATCCAGCTTCGCGTACAGCGTCAAAACACTAGACACTGTTCCAAGTTTTCCGTACAGAGCACATTACCATAGTCTCTCGAGACTGAAGGATGCCTATGATGATGATGATCCTCCTCCTATTATTTTGATTATTTATTTGCTAGGAAGATATTTTGATGCTGCTGTTTCAATTAACCAAATCTATATATCAACATTTAAAGTTTTATCTTTCTGTTTTACAAAGTGCTGAGAAGGCATTTTTAACTGTAGAAATGGCATACATGTATTTTAGATTTTAATAATCTGAATGTGTGCATAGCTTTAGGTGGGGTGAATATGTCACCGAATTAATTCAGTGTATCCATACAGTGAGCTAAGAGTGACCAATGATGTCACTAGCTCAAGTAAAGGTACTTTTAGACAACATCTGAAGGCACAGTAGATCGTATGAATTACTTCTCTGAAAACCATGCAGGTGTCAAATAACAGCAGCTGCTGCAGGGCAACTCATGGTTTGCTTCTTCCTACCAGCTGGTTATTGCATGCCCTTTCATCTTCCTCTCTGTCAGAACATGTCCTTGTAGTTCCCTGTCTCCTTGAGTATCTACTTTTGAAGCTCTGCTGAGAGGCTATAGGGGTCTCTGTAGGCTGATGTCTCTTTCTATTTATATATTTAGTAGAGTATGTCACTAACAATCCACTGTGGCACTGGAACAACAGGCCCATTTTTTTCTCATGTGGATGAGATGTAGCTTTAACCTTACGGTATGTGCAAACTGTACATCTGAGGAAAACAGTTAACCAAGAATTGTATCATTCCTCTCCATGCCTGCTGCTCTCACACTGTTGAACTTTGGGGCTCCTTTTTTTTAAACCTAGCTTTGTGTCACAGTAGGAAGTTGAGGAAATATTTACATCTTCCATGCTTTTATTTGTTTTGTATTTTATTTATGCACATTTTATTAGAAGCTGTCCCGAGTCTCATTTTTAGGAGAAAGATAAATGGAAAAAGATACTTCCATCTGTGAGCGATTTGGGTTTTGGGACCATGGATTGCACTTCCTGGAAGAAGAAGTGCTGGCCCCTCCCAAAGACTGGGAAGAATGCGTTTGGCCACAGCATGGAGAACTTAATCAGGAGGGCTTCAAGATTAATTGGAAGGGGGGCAGAGACACAGAGGGGTAAAGACAGATGAAGGCTTCTGCACAATAAGAGGAAGCTACTCTAATGGGGCCTGAAAATAGTCTTTATAAAAATGTATGAAGAAAAGCAGGCCACAAATCACACTGTCTCCAGTGCCTATATATGAACACCAGGAATATGAAAAACAAACAAGAAGAACTGGAAATCTTAGTTCATGAGAATAAATACAAATTTATAGAGATAACTGAAATGTGGTGGCGTGACTCCCATGACTAGACATGGCAGCAGAAAGATATAAATTGTTCAGAAGGAATGGAAAGGAAGGTAGAGTCATGCTATATGTCAAAAATACATATTCCTGCAAAATAATTCAGGAGGATGAGCTTTGTTGTCCCATTGAGAGCATCTGAATTAATATAACTGGCCAAAAAGTAAAAGGAATGTTGGTCTACTACCTGCGACCCAATCAAGGAGAAGATGTGGATGAAACCTTTGAAAAACAAGTTTCAAGAATTTCAGACACAATGTGATAGTAAGGTGAGACTTCAGTTGTCCTTATATCTGTTGGGAGGTAAATTCTGCCAAACATGACACTTCCAAAAAATTTCTGGCTTGTGTTGCTGTTAATTTTTCTACTACAAAAGTAGAGGACGAAGCTGGAGGATTAGCTATGCTTGACTATACAGTACTCTAACCAATAAGTATGACATGGATGAAATGGCAATAAGGGGAATTCTGGGGGAAAGTGACCATGTTCTACTTGAGTTCTTGATTTTAAAGAAAGCAAAAGGCAGAATGTAGCCATATGTGCATATTGGATTTTAGGAAAGCCAATTTTTAATAAACTCAGAACAATGAAAAGTGGCAAGATCCCAACAGGAAAATGAGTCCAAGATGGATAGGAGTTTCTTAAAAAATGAAATTCTAAAGGTACAACTGCAAACAATTCCAACAAGAAAAAAAGGAAGATAGCAAAAAGACCAATGTGGCTTCACAGAAAGCTTAGGGGGGACCTGCAAACAAACAGAAAGCACACATAGAGGAAGTGGAAGGAAGGCCAGGCTGCAGCAAAAGAGTACAGAAACATAGCAAAGAGTTACAGGGATAGCATAAGGAAGACAAAAGGTGAGTATGAGCTGAGGTTATCAAGAGATGCTAAAAGCAACAAAAATCACTCTTCAGGTACATACATAGCAAAAGACGGAGAAAAGAAATAGTGGGTCAGCTACTCAATGGGGATGGAAAAATGATAACGAATGACAAATAAAAGGCAGAAGCGCTCAAGTCCTACTTTAACTTCATCTTTCCCCAAAGGACAGTATATGACTCTCCTAGCAAGTGTGAAGTACAGCTGGAGGAGATGGAATTGCAGCTTGAGACTGATAAACAGGCAAGGAATAACTTGTTGCTTTAAATGAGTTCAGATCTCCAGGGCTGGATGAGCTGAAGGAACTGAAGGAACTGTTTGGAGAAATCTTAGAACCACTGTCTACTTTTTCTTGAAATAATGGAGAGGGGGGTGAAGTGTCAATTGGTTAGAGGATAGCTAATGTTTCTAACTTCAAAAAAAGGCAGAGAGGATAAACCGGGGAACTACACAGCAATCAGCTTGATATCAGTCCTAGGGAAAATTTTGGAGCAGATTATAAAGTGGCCACTTGCATGCACCTTAAAAACAGTGCAGTGATAACTAGAAGCCAACATTAATTTGTCAGGAACAAATTCTGCCAGACTAATCTTGTTTTTGATTGGACAATGTCTGTGGTAGATGGTGGGAATGCTATAGATGCAATATAACTTTTGACAAAGTGACCCATAATATTCTGATTAGCAAGGTAACTAAATGTGGACTGGATAGAACAACTATTTGGTGGATATTCAGTCAGTTACTGAATCATACTTAGAGAGTGCTTATCAGTGACTCCGTCTCAGACTGAGAGGAGGTAATAAGTGGGGTACTGCAACACTTGGTTCTGGAACTGGTGCTTTTCAACATGTTTATCAATGACTTGGATGAGGAGGTGCAGGAAATACTTATCAGATTGATGGATGGCACAGAATTGGGTGGAATAGCTCATACCATGGAAGACAGAAACAAAATTCAAAAAGATCTTGATAAACTTGAGCACTGGGCTGAAAACAACAGAATGAAATTTAACAAGGATAAGTTCAAAGTTCTATACAAGGGGGGAATCAAGCACATGGTTACAAGTTGAGGGATACTTGGCTCAGTAATACTACAAGCAAGAAGGATCTTGGAATTACAGATCACTAGTTGAAAATTAAGGTGCTATATTCAATATGCCAGCAAGTCTGGAAAACTCAACAGTGGCCAGAGGACTGGAAAAGATCTGTCTGCATCCCAAACCCAAAGAAGGGCAGTGCCAAAGAATGCTCCAACTACCGTACAATTGCACTCATTTCACACGCTAGCAAGTTTATGCTCAAAATCCTCCAAGGTAGGCTTCAGCAATATGTGGACCGAGAACTCCGAGAAGTACACCCTGGATTTCGAAGGGGCAGAAGAATTAGAGACCAAATTGCTAACATGCGCTGGATTATGGAGAAATTGGATTATGGAGCCAGAGATTATGGAGCCAGAGAGCTCCAGAAAAACATCTACTTCTGCTTCATTGACTATACAAAAGCCTTTGTATGAACCACAGCAAACTGTGGCAAGTCCTTAAAGAAATGGGAGTGCCTGATTACCTTATCTATCTCCTGGGAAAACTATACGTGAGACAGGAAGCAACAGTTAGAACTGGATATGGAACAACCAATTGGTTCAAAATTGGGAAAGGAGTATGACAAGGCTATATATTTCCCCCGGCTTATTTAACTTATATGCAGAATACATCATGTGAAAGGCTGGACTGGAGGAATCCCAAACCGGAATTAAGATTGCCGGAAGAAATATCAACAGCATCAGATATACAGATGATACTACTCTGATGGACCAGGCCCTCCTGTCTTCCACTGCCTCCCAGAGTTGGGTCAAATTCACATGGGTAGCTTCGATGACACTGTCCAACCATCTCATCCTCTGTCGCCCCCTTCTCCTCTTGCCTGCACACTTTCCTAATAGCAGGGTCTTTTCCAGGGAGTCTTCTCTTCTCATGAGATGGCCAAAGTATTGGAGCCTCAGATTCAGGATCTGACCTTCCAGTGAGCACTCAGGGTTGATTTCCTTCAAAATGGATAGGTTTGTTCTCCTTGCAGTCCAGGGGACTCTCAAGAGCCTCCTCCAGCACCACAATTCAAAAGCATCAATTCTTTGGCAGTCAGCTTTCTTTATGGTCCAGCTCTCACTTCCATACATCGCTACAGGAAAAACCATAGCTTTGACTATGTGGACTTTTGTTGGCAAGGTGATGTCTCTGCTTTTTAAGATGCTGTCTAGGTTTGTCATTGCTTTCTTCCCAAAAAAAAGGCATCTTTTAATTTTGTGGCTGCTGTCACCATCTGCAAGGATCACGGAGCCCAAAAAAGTAAAATCTGTCACTGCCTCCATATCTTCCCCATCTGTTTGCCAGGAGGTGATGGGACCAGTGGCCATGCCTGTGAAGATGATCACATAAGGAAAGATTTTTTTAAAAAATGTGCCTGTTTAGCTTTGAAAAAAGAAGACTGAGGAGAGGTATGATAACTTTGAAAGGTTATGCTTGCTGTTTTTTTTTAAGTATGTACTAGAACTTGTATCATATGCTGCAGCAGGAGTCACTGCAATTTAAATCAGGCTTTTCTGGAATGTGTAGCTTCGGCCCTGGTGAAAATTGGCACTGATAGGCTTCCTTCTTGAGATGCGAACATCAGTTTTAGGTAAAAGAATTGTATGGTAGGTACAAGGCATTAATTTCCCCCCCCTCCCTGCGCAGTGTAGTTCTTATCTCCATGTGTGTGTATGTGTTTTAAGTTGCATAAAATGCACCCATATTTTATTCAGTTTAATCCTATGATGGATTGAATGCCAAAGAATAGCGAAGTAGAGGGTTGTAAAATACAGTTTGGGCTATTTAAAACTAGTAGTTTCCCTTGGCTTCAAATGGGAATGTAGGAGCTCCACCCCAATTTTTTCTGCAGGTTCCCTTCTTAGCTTATAACTGTTCCTTCCACCTCCATTGTAAAACACACAATACAAAAGGAAAAGGAATTGTAAAGGAAGAGGGAAAAAGGAAACCCAGGCACTAGTTCCTTCCACCACTTGATACTTGGTAATCCCGTGCATGTTCATTAGGAAGTGAGTTCTATTGTGTTTAGTAGGATGTACACCTACATAAATGTACATGGGGCTGCAATTCTAATTGGCCATGATGGGTAAGGGCCAACTTTTTGGCTCTGTTGAATGCATGCCCCTCCCAGCCTCGGTGGTGCTATAAATTATTTAGGAGTCAGAACCTAAATTTGTCCCAGGATTGTGGCTGTGTCTCTAGGCTGAAGAAAATTTTAATCTGGGGTACCTATACTCCTTCTTTGCCTATCCCCCTTCCCACCCCTTTTTGGCTGGCAGATCTTGCCCAACAGAACAGAGTCTGATAGAAAAGTCTATTTTCAGACACCGTTATCGTTGAAATAACTTTCTGTAAAAGAATGTTCTCTTGGCAGAAGGGGATTTCTACCAGCAGAATAAATTGGTGCCTAGTCCTAAACTTTTACAACTCTGAGTTAGGATTGCACTGCTCAGAGCATGGGGATGGCCCACACTTACATTTTGAGCTGAGCTCCTTTCCTAGTCCATTAGTTGCTCTTTTCCTACCCCGAAAGATCCCTTTCTGAAAGCACCAGAGACTACTATGGATTATGATCCCTGATTTGGCCAGGCAAGTGAATTACAGATTTCTGAGCTATTAAATAATAGCAATGAAAAGTCTTACTAATGAGAAACATTGATTGCAAGAAAAAGAATGTTTATGAGGTAGGATGCCTTATGGTTCATCTATTGCTGAGGTTGCCCACAAGGTCTGTGAGACCGAAGAGCAAGGACAAAACTTAACGACCTTGGTATGCAATGTTTGTAATGGTACATTCTGAACATGCACAGAAAATGACATCTGATTTTCTTACAAGGGCTTTCTGTGAATAGCAAGAAGGAATAATGAAACTGGTGACGTCTTTTACATACATACACAGATATAGATTGAGGGTCTCCTTGTATGTACTTTGGGCCTGTGGCTGGGAGGAGGGTTATGCAGTCCTGGCCATCCCAAACATGCTTCTGTCCTCCCATCCCAGAGCAAGGCGGTCCTACCTGGCCATTGGTCTTGGTGGGCTATATATGCCTTCACTGTGAGCACATTTATTTCCTGGTGAAAAATATGGACCTCCATTAAATTCATAGGTGTTTTTAATTGTTTTAAAAATTGTTTTAAGTCTAACTTTCTGGTGTTTCTTATGGCATTTATAATGGTGATTATTGTGTAGTTTTAATTGACTAGGAGCCACCTTGAATTCCCAGGGAGAGAAAGGCAGCATGTTAAACAAACAAACAAACAAGTCATTTAATGGTGTACTTGGAGAGTCATGCCTCACCTACTTTTCATTTTACTCTAGTAGGCACTTTCATTTTATCCAGTTTGTCCCAACTTTAAACTTTTGGCTATGGGCCTAATTCCACTTACCATATCAGAAGCAAGAATAATGAACTTTGTTTCTTATGAAAATGGCAGCTATTTATTATAGATGGTGGTTGTATAGCTTTTAGGATTGATTCAGAAAAGCCTTACCCTGTCATAACTGATAGTGAGGTCCAGCAGTGTCAGAGACTGTAAAATAGACTTCATTAGATATATAAATTAGTCATAATCTTTTAATAAATTGGTCAAAATGTATTAAAATTAAGTTGGTTCTGCATTAAGAGAAGTATTAATAGTGATCAAGGCAATTGATAGATAAGGTCTAGGAAATATTATTCTTGGTTAGGTTAAGTTTTAGGAATGGAGATGGGCAGAAACTGCACTTTTGACAGTTTGGCCCAGTTCAGTGCGGTACCCACACAGGTGTTCCCTGGGTGCTTAGTGATTCCCTTTCCTGCCTCCTTCATGTCTTTGCCCACTCACAAACTACATCATGCTTCCCTCCCCAACCTCCCTTGGTGGCCAGCCACTCGCCAGCAGTAGCACACACTTCCCCCCTCCACCTCCTCCAGCAGCCACCCACTCAGAGGCAGAGCCACAGCTTCCCTGCCCTGCCTCCTCATCTGAGTGGTCAGCTGCTAGAGGAGGGAAGTGTGCATTGCTGCTGGTGAGTGGCTGACCACCAGGGGAGGTTGGGGAGGGAAGCATGATGCCGCTTGTGAGTGGGCAAAGACATGAAAGAGGCAGGGGAGTGAAATGTGTGGTGCCTGCGGAACACCTGTGTGGGCGCCATGCTGAATTGTGCCAAGCTGTCAAAGCACAGTTCATGCCCATCTCTACTTGGGAACGTATGAGCATGCCTTGTACAGAGTCATACTGTAGGTCCACCTACTTAGTATTGTCTGAACTCACACTGTCTCTCCAGGGTTTAAGATAAATGTTACTTCTATTCCGTCACTGAGGGCTAAAATAACTTAGAGTGCTGAGGGGACAGTGAGTGAAGAAATGACACAGTATTATTGCTGCACAGTCAATATCGGGGCCATTGTTTCCTTCCAAATGCTAAATAAAACCAAGCTGTCACTTACTTCTAAAGCTGTGAAAGACAGAAGATAATCGCATGTCCTTTATGACTTAAGAAAGCTCTGATTCTAATTGCGGTGCTCCCTATTTTGTCCAAACTGATTAGACCAATAATAGTGAGAACTGGTAAGTAGTAGAAAGTAGCTTTGTGAAAACTCTTGAAACCTAAGGACTCTTGTGGATCCACAGGGCAGCAGGTGGATCATATTGAGAGTTCTGACCGCAGTTATGTATTACATTGCTGCAAATGGCTGCAATCTCATGATGAGCATTTGTTTATTGTGTTAATATTTCTATAGGTTTATTATCCAAGGCTCACAGCAGACCAGAAACACATTCCAGTCAGTCATGGGCATGGAGGATTCCTTAAGGTATATTTATTTAAATAACTTATAAAAATATCTTGCAAGATAAAGGGACTTTACAATGTTATGCAAATAGGAAATGTTCTGTGATTGTCCAGCTAACAGAGGAAGAAGAATAAGCTGTTATTTAAATTTGTTATTGTGTATAGCTTACACAATATTAAGATCTAAGTTTTTGTTACATTAAAAAATGTAAAAGAATCTATTTAAAAAAATTGAAACAAGCTTGGAGGAATGGAAAAACAGCATGTGATATGTAATTGGTTGCTCAGGTAGTATATCTTATCTACCTTTTAAGCTTTCAGTGGAGCCTCGTGGCGCAGTGGTTAAAATGCTGTACTGCAGCTAAAACTGTGCTCACGACCTGGGGTTCAAATCCCATGTAGCCGGCTCAAGGTTGACTCAGCCTTCCATCCTTCCGAGGTTGGTAAAATGAGTACCCAGCTTGCTGGGGGGGCAATGTGTAGCCTGTATAATTAAAAATTGTAAACTGCCCGGAGAGTGCTTGTAGCGCTATGGGGCGGTATATAAGTCCAATAAACAAACAAACAAACAAATTAAATAGAAGTCTGGCTGTATTGTAGATTAACAGTAAAGTGAGTGTGAAATCAACTACAACAATGTTTAATTGCCTGGCAAATGTTAATCTTATTTCTGTTTTGGTATGCCTAATATCAGATGTAAATTTTTCTTAAAGTAAAAGCTGTTTTTTTCAGAAGCCACGGAACATGATGGTTTCATTTCTTTTTCCTTGTCTACTAATGACTCAAAAGATTTGGCTGAAAAATTGGCAAATTGGCAAAGAAGTAGATGAATGAAAAACCCTTTCTACAGCTATCTCTAGAGCTAATGTATGAAGACTCCCACGGAAAATGTGTTGTTCAGATAATAGCACATTTTCTATGCACTTTGTTATGGGAAATTTCTGAGTTATGTACATAAAAGATATATGTTTATTTTACAATATTTCAAGTACTCGGTTTCAGGATTTCTGTTGATAGTACTTAGCTGAAAACTTTCACTGTGGCCTTCACAAAGGACGGCAACAAAATTTGAAATATCTCAACACATCAGGCACAAGATAGTGATAATGATAGTATGCAATTATAATAAGCACTGCTAGAATTATAGCTACTGTGACTATTAGATATCCTAATAATATTTTCATTAGTTCATGAAGCTAGGGTCACCCAGTTGTACAGCTTACCTGGGTTCCTGTTGGTGGCCTGTTGAGTCTCAGAGCACTGGGATGCCAGCTGCCATCATAGGGCTCTTCATCCCAGGTGCCTTGGTGCCTGAGAATGCTGTGCAAGGAGCCAGCCAATCAGAGTTGGCTAGTAGCAGGGGAGGGCGGAGCTCCTTGCTTGGTAGACCAGAGAGAAACAGTTTTCCGCTTGGTCCACCAAAGGAGGCTATAAGGAGTGCTCCAAGGTCCTCTCTTGCAGTCTTCTCTTGGATGTCATCCAGCCTCTCTCCTTTTATATATACAGCATATGCTGTTTGTATAACTTTGAGAAGGAGGATGCTTTGCTGTTACGTTGTAACAATTGCTAATTTTCTTGTCAGTGTTTTATTGGTGTGATTTTGTGTATAGGAACAGATCGTCAATGAGGGAGATGGGTATTCAGCCCTAACCTAGGCAAGGAATCCTCTTCCTATGGGGATCAAGAAGTGGGGGACTGACAGGGACATGTCCATCTTGGGAGGGGCACCACAGTCCCTCACAGCTCTTATCACTGAGTTCTTCCTGCCTCCCCACAGAGGTCTTGTGCCTGGAGAGTACCTACTCACCCCTGGTTACCAAACTTTGGGCTGCCTAGCAACAGGCAGTGATGTGCTCCTTATGCCAATAGTATCTTGCGGCAAGTGACCTTTTAATATCTGTCATCAGTCTGTCCTTTCAATAAACAGTGAACAGTGATATGTGTTGTCTTGATGGGCGGAGAACTGCTCCACAAAAAAATCATTTGCAGATCCTTGCCTGAGTCTGCAAATGATTTTTACCATTTCAGCAATTATTCAGCGCAAATCATGGTATCTCACGGGCGCAGGCTACTACTTGGGGGCAGTGCTTACTTTGGATCAAGAGTGTAGTTTGATCTGTCACTCAGTTGCTTCTGGGTTTTTGGAAGAATGCCACGCCTGCTTCTTCTATACGGATTGCTGTTGTTTCCCCTGTGGTTTTTTTTCTCCTTGAGTCTGACGGGATTCTTCTTCTGCAACCAGGGAGTGGTGGTGGAAGGGGAGGAATTAGCCAGTCTGAACTTAAACTGTGGTGAAAGAGGTTTCCTATCAAGGAGGAAAGCTGAACAGAGAATTGAAAAGATGGTATATGGTAGCAGCAGTTCAATAGCATCAGGTTCAAAGTTTGGAAAACTTGATTTTTTTGGATTACGGCTTTCACAATCCCAAACCAGCATGGCCAGTGCTAGGTGGGGAATCCTAAGAATTGCAGTTTTTTAAAAAAACCAGTTTTTCCAAGCTTGAATAAAATTATTAGCTAACTTCTAAAACAACAAAGTGGTAGTGCCTCGCAAGACGAAAGTAATTTGTTCCGCCAGTAGCGCCATCTTGCGAAATTTTCGTCTTGCGCAAAGCGGCTTTCCATAGGAATGCATTGCAATGCATTCCTATGGGAAACCTCGCAAGACGAACAAATTACTTTCGTCTTGCGAGGCATCAGTCTTGCGAAAAAACTTGTCTTGCGAAGCACGGCCATAGAAGTAGCCATCTTGCGAGTCGCCAACACGATCACAAAACGCTTTCGTCTTGCGGGTTTTTCATCCAGCGAGGCATTCGTCTTGCAAGTTTTTCATCCGGTGAGGCATTCGTCTTGCGAGGTACCACTGTAATTGAAAATAAAGGAAAAGTGGCACGATAAAGACAAACAGATTTGTCTTTAAGGTGATTGCAGTGTAGGCGGCAGTCCACCTTGTCCAACAGGTTACGTCTGATGAAATGGGTTGTAATCCCCAAAAGCTAATGCTGGAATAACTAACCCTGTGAATCTTTTTTTTAAAATCTGTTTTTGTTTTTGTTATACATGCTGAAAGAGAATAATACAGCTTGTCTTGAATATAAGGGATGAATGACCAGTTCCATGAGTGCAGTGAAATTCTGAATTACCAACTGCCTTCTACTCCAGACCCTCTTAAGTAAGCGGCCACCTGGGGAAATGTCCGAACCAGCTTCTTCCAACACAACTAGATGGTTTATAATTCGAATTCAAACTGTAGCTAATCCCAGAGAGAAAAAATATTTCTCAGGTTGCCTCTGTTTATTGTTCAGCATGTCCAACACATTTGAGAAACACTGTTTCCTTAGTTGTAGGAAGCGGTGCAGCTATGTATATGCTTGTTTGTGTTTTACTGCATTTTTTTCACAATACAATCCATAAACACTAATGAAGAAAATTTACAGTGTGGTCCTATCTGTTCTTATCTGCAGGAAAATTGCACTGTGGAATTTATGCCCTAGTAAGTATGTTTAGGAGTATTGCAGTGATGCACTTCATTAAAGTCTTAGCTCAGTTCAATCTTCCTTTCTTCATTATAAGACTGTATAGAAATGCAGTTACATTCTTAGATCAGTTTTATACAATTAGATATTAGAGCACCCAAAAGGCTGCTGAAAATAACATAGTCTTTCAGTTTTATAAAAGTTTCTTGCTAATCTAAAGGATCGTTGTGTAAAGAAAAAAATGAATAGATGTTTGAATTCTGAAATTCAAGCAGAAAGGCATTTCCTCTTTTGCACAGACTAGGTGAGTGTAAATGGTTGCATGCAACAGAAATACTGTATTTGCAGATGCTGATCCTAGAATGGTCACATGGGATTATTATTTTATGATTATATGGCAAAATTTCAGGGTTGAGATTGTTTTTACAGCTGAAAAGGAACTGTACAGCACAGTGTTTTTGGCAGTCAGCCCAGATCTGTCTGTGTTGCTTGCATAGTTCTGTTTTCAGTTTTCTTTCTATATCCTCTTTAAGAGGGGCGGGGGAGAAAAGAAAACCTACCAAAGAAAGGGAATTGTCATAAAATGACCAGAGCCTTCTAAATATGGCACATACAGATTTCAATTCCCAAATTTTCAGACCAAATTTTGATAAGACATAAACCAAAGCCTTCACATAAGCATAGACATTGTTTCAGGTTTCAAGTTGGTCAGTCTGAGGATTCTTACCTCTGGGCTAAAATATGGAGTCAAATCAAAATGCATTGCTCTGTGTACATGCATGATGCTTTCAAGCTGAATTATGGTGTTGTAGCCAGAGACATCCCCTCTGCAAGGTGTTCTGCTTTTCAGATAATTTCTTGAGGGCTGAATTTTCCTTAGAGAGCAAAGAAGAGCAATATGGGGGGGGGGGGGTTCACCCTTAAAAGAAGATTGTAAAGAAACTGATTGTGAGAGGGAGGTCATCCGTTCATATTTGTTTATGCCACAAGACCTCTTTGGGCTGTTACTTCTAGTGGTGATACAGTAAAACTTCCATCTCAAGGGAGACTTGGGCTTATTGAGTTCCTTATCCAACCCAGTTGCTGAATGATAGTTTTATTTGTCAAATGAGGTCAGTAATTAAAGTCAAACTCTAATTGCCAAAATGGAAAACTAATGCTGTTTTGCTAAAACCGCTCTTCAGTAGAAAAATATGGTGACCCCTGCTATATTATGAGTGAAAGAAAAAGAACCACTTTCTTATCTATTTATACAGCTGTAGGCCATAAAGGCTGTATATAATCTACCAAGACCCCACATCCCAGACTGCCTACCACAACAAGTGGCCTGTGAGATAATTGTCACCAGTGCAGAGATTTAAAGCTTGGTGGTAGCAAAAAAAACCCTTAGTTTGTCAAAAGAGTTCTGTATGCTCTGCTTACTACTTTCACTAAATATAGTGTTCATATTTCCTTTCTCCCTGTTTTTTCCCCCTCCTTCACAGATCTGCCTTGGTGGGAGAGTAATGTTTTAGAAAATGGAGGAGTGTTGCCTACGTTTGCACAACCAGTCTAGGTTTTAGTTTGTGGTGAAATTACAGCATAAAAGTCCCTGTTGGGTTGTGGAAGAGTTGATGGATCTTCTTTGCCAGTGTTACATGACATGGTCGGGCTTTCCCCTGTTCTGAAATGCAAAGATAGGTTTGAATTGATTGTCTGTGACAGTTGAATTTTAGCTTGGAGCTATCTTTGTCTGTATAAGGTTAGCAACAGCCACAGAGTTAACTGAATTATTCACACTGCTAAAAATGCTGAATATGGAAAGTCTTGAATATACAGTATAAAACATGGTTGAGGTCTTCTTTGTTTGGCATAGGCACAAGGAAAATATTCTGCTGTTAGTACAATCCCTTCTTTTCTAAACAGGGTACTGTAGTTTATGTCTTAGCTCATGATCTTGCAGTGTTTCCATTAAAAAAATACGGCAAACATGTTTGGGTGTGGACAGATGACTTAAAATTTGATTTCAACAAGCTAAACGCGTTGAACTCCCATGCTGTTCGCTGGGAGTTCTGATGATTTGCATGGATGTATGCTGCCTGCTTTGGATTAAATGGCACTTTGAAGAACCAGATGTTTAGTTTGACGATTCTTCTTATGACAGCATTTTTCTGGCTATCCGGGTGACATCAGTGACCAGAAATGCCTCTTTATTCCCAATTTGACAACCATGATGTTTCCCATTGAAAAATTAACTTGTCTGTGGTTCCCCCCCCCCCAAGTTTTGGTTACATCTAGGCTGGACTGCTATAACACTCTGTATACAAGGCTCCTTTAAAGATGATGTAGAAATACTGTCTGGTTCAAAATACAGCTAGCTGGATGCTGATAGAAGCAAAAAGGTCAGCAGTTTTAGCACTCATCCTACATCATTTGGTGCTTTGCTACAAGTTCATTTCTGGTCTCAATTTAAAGCAGTGGTATCAACCTTCAGAGTCCTAAATGGCCCAGGAACAGATTGTATGAAGTTCTAAAATGCAATTTAGTATTATTCCTTTGTTTAGCCAGCTAAAAGGTCATAAAGGAAATGAGCAGACACTCAAAATCTTGAGATTTCTCCATAAGGCAAGGCATTACAAAAAGCAGGTTGGGGATAATATATGTGGAGTAATGCTAATGACATTGAATTAATCTTAGTTCTGTGTTCAGAGTCTTAACATGAAGCAAGGTGTGGGGAGTTTGGAGATATTTTAATTATACTCTAGTAGGTCATATGATGATTCAGGTTCTATATTGAATTGGTTGTGGGACTGATGGGAGTAAGAAATAAATAAATCTGACTCCCATTTTTGCAAAATACAAAATCGATATGAAATGCCCCTATCCTGGGTGAACTGCACAGTCTTCTTTATTGGTGAAAAACAGAAATTAATCAATTTGTAAATTGCAAAACAAGATTAATTCCGGATGTAGTAAGTAACAAAATTCAACAGAAGCTAAATTGGACAGAGTTATTTAGTAACTGAAGTGAGGAAATCTGCAGAGAATAAAGTCCCAGCTCCAGGGTGTAAAATCCACTTCTAGAAGTGTATGATTATGCTGTTGCATCCAATGTACCCCCTAATTTTCAGCCCCGCTGGGTGGGGCTTTGCCTCTCTCTCTTGACTGTGCCCCTGCATGTGTTTGCAACACCGCCCCCGTGCTGGGTTACGTCGCAACTGGAACCTAACATGATCACAGCGCTGAGGACGAAGACAGCTACGCAGAGGGAAGTAGAGTCATGCACGCGCACTTGCGCATCCAGCTTAGCAGGAACCTTGGTTCCATCCAAGTGAATCTACTTGAGCCTTGAGATTGGCATCAGAGGTCCTGCTCTCTGGCTCATTACTGTGTTTTCCCAAAAATAAGACCAGATCTTATATTAATTTTTGCTCCAAAAATGAGTCAGGGCTTATTTTCAGGGGATGTTTTATTTTTTTTCCATGTACAACCATCTACATTTATTAAAATACAGTCCTGTCATCTTCTGGTTGGTGCACAGTGGTGGAGGGCAGGGTTTCACTTCACTGGGGCTTATTTTGGGGGTAGGGCTTATATTACGAGCATCCTTAAAGATCATACTAGGGCTTACTGTATTTTACAGTGTATACAACCCCCCTATGTATAAAATGCACCCCTAATTTTGACCCTTGATGGAGGCGTAGGAGCAGTTAATGGGCAACTGCTCCTCTACCTCCATCTTCTGCTGCTGTCTCTGCTGCCTGCCCGATTACCTCCTCCAGTGCGACTGCTGGGGCTCACCTCCAGCTGACATCATTGCCTTGTCCCCTATCCTAAGGATATTGTGGGAGGAAGTGATCTGGCAGCGGCAGCAGGAAGAGGCACCCTAGTGCGTGTGAGTGCTTCTTTACCTCCACCTCTGCCTCCTCCTGTCTCCACCACTGGAGGGGACAAGGCAGCGACGTGAGCTGAGCCCATCAGTCCCAGTGGAGGTGGTGATCAGGTGAGCGGGAAAGGCAGCAGTAAGAGGCACCCGCGCACATGTGAATGCTCCTTCGCCTCTGCCTCCTCCTGCTGCTGCTGCCTTGGGGCCACCAAAGGGGACAAGCCATGAGCTCTGGAAGAGGCAATTAGGCGGCAGCGGTGGCAGCAAGCGGCGCCCAACTGCTTCCTTCCATGTATAAAATAGCACCCAATTTTTCCTCTAATTATTTTAGGAAAATGTGTCATTTTATACATGGAAAAATATGATATTTTCAGGTTAGGTCTTATTTTCAGTGAAACAGGGTAAAGATAAAAGCCAGTATCCTGTTGCTAGTCCCAGAATAGACGATTGAATCAATTTTTGAAAGTTAAGTCAAGCTTGAATTAGCAGTAGGATACTGGCCCAGTTTTGCAGGTACTAGGAGCAGGTCCTTCTTGGTGGCTGCACCATATTTACGGGATTAAGTTCCCTGGGTAAATCCACCAAAGCCCTGATCTGATTTTTAGATGATTTTACATACAGTACAATTCAGGCAATTTTTTTCCAGTTGGGTTCAGATTTCAAACTCATTGTTGAGAAACAAATGGGGAGAAGAGTTTTAGCCACAACCTCCACTAGATTGTTTGACTGGAGTGCTCTGAATTTTAACATTAGATTTCTCTGTACCAACTGCTGTAGCTCCAGGACCCATTCGGGTTTTTTTAATCTCAGCAGCCATGGTCATGAAAGACTGTTCTACACTTGTTGTGTTCTTTGCACTTGTTTCCAAAAATGGAATCCCAAGGCAATCTGCAAGCTCCTTTGCTGTTGTATAGTCTACTACTTTCTTTGTGGTCAGATCACATTAGTTCCCTACCAACAACTTGTTGACATTTTCACTGGCATAATGATCTATTTCTTGCAGCCACTGTTCTACGTTGTTGAATGACTCCTGATCTGTAACATCATGCACAACTATGATGCCATGAGCTCCTCTGTAGTAACTAGAAGTGATTGTTCGAAATCGCTCTTGCCCTGCTATGTCCCATATCGGAAGCTGGATTATTTTTCCATCTAACTCTATAGTTCTGATTTTAAAATCCACACCAATTGTGTTTTCTGTGTATGTATCATTTGCAAACCTAAGCAGAAGGCAAGATTTCCCAACACCAGAGTCTCCAATCAGAAGCAGTTTAAATAAATAGTCATATTTGGGATTCATGCTGGACATGTCAGAGCCTCGCAGCCTGTAGAGAATGAGCTCGCTCTGCGGAGCAGGCAACTGTAGATCAGCAACGGCAGGTCCTTTGGGGGCAGGCTTTCTATCCAAATAAGCAGTAGGAGGGAACAGCACCGGCAGTGACAGCCATTCCCTTTCCACCAGGCTCAACTTCCTCCCTCATGGGTACTGGCAGTGCTGGCGGAGTTAGCCATCTGTTACCAAGAACCCAAAATGGCGGCCAGCCCCGGAACCAGGAAACAGAGAAATCTCTGGCAGAAGGCTGGAACTTACATGGTGGTGGGTACGGGAACCCAGGAAAGGAATGCTTTTTCTTGAATGTTTTTATTTTAATTGTGTTTTACTGTTTCAATTTAAATTGCTGTCTTTTTATTTTATTGTTCTTTTTTTAAAAAAAAATGTTTACATTAGAGAAGGTATAACAATAATGGAAATAAATAAAATAGTAAACAGATCTGAATGAAATAAAGTTGCTACAGTAGTACAAAAACAGATTTCTGATGCAGAATTTGAAGAAGAAATTGTAAGTATTTGTCACTACAGTCACTATCTTCTGACTTTCAAGGCTGTTAATTATGTGAATATAGAAAAGCAAATATTTAACCATTTTGGCTGCAATCTTGCACACAGTTGTCAGTGACACTCAAGCCCCATCTGTTTGTGTACTGAATTTCACTCATTATGATTAGCATTTGGTAGGGCCCTGTTTTGGTAGTATCTTGCTATTCAAAATAATGGCAAATTATTTATCTTTAAATCTTTTAGGTAACTGAATACAATTAGGTTCAGGCTTAAGCATTTGATATATAGGGCGAAATCCTGTTGCAGAGTTACATGAAAGGCACAACTTTTAGAATGCATTAATACAAATTAAGAAATCTTGGTAGACCTTGACTGTTGTATGCCAAGTTGCATAACTTAACATACTGCAGATAATACCTATGAAGGTTTCTTAATTAATGGCCATTGGCTTTCAAAAATTAACATCTTTTGCATAACTACACAGAAGACCTTCAACTGCAGTATGGAAATGAAACTTTAGGGCTTCTACAGGAGTGACAGAGTGGGAGAGAAAATATTAGCAATGCAGCTTAGATAATGAAGCACAGTATCTGGCAGAATGATATGCTACAATTCCTTACCACTTAGGGGAGAATAAATATGCCTTTCAGTAAATCATCACTGGAAGAGGAGCCTTACAAATAAGCTTTTAAAGAAAACCAGAGAAGTAGGTAGCAAAATGTACACTTTTAAAATAAAAACATTCAAGGTAATTGCAGAATGGATTTTCTGTACATGAAGTTATAAGTGCTAGTAAAAATTGAGTTTGTGATTAAAAACACTCTGATAAATTCACTAAAAAGCAGACTCGTTAATGTCCTGCACTTTTGGGAACTGGTTTAAAGCAATCTGGACCATCTTATCAGCAAATGATCGTGTATAGACATGCATGTATTAGTTACATACGACAGCTGAAATCCAGTAGTAAGTTGCAAGTAGAGTAGGCCTATTGAATCAGTAGAGGTAAAGGTAAAGGTTCCCTTTGACATTTATTCCAGTTGTGTCCAACTCTAGGGCATGGAGCTCATCCCTATTTCCAAGCCATAGACCCAGCGTTTGTCCAAAGACAGTTTCTGTGGTCACGTGGCCAGTGCGACTAGAAACAGAACGCTGTTACGTTCCCACCAAGGTGGTACCTATTTACAGTATCTACTCGCATTTACATGCTTTTGAACTGCTAGATTGGCAGGAGCTGGCACAAGCGACGGGAGCTCACTCCGTTGCGTGGATTCGATCTTACAACTGCTGGTCTTCTGATCTCGCAGCATAGAGGCTTATGTGGTTTAACCAGCAGCACCACCATGTCAAATCAGTAGAGAACTCCTCCCAAAGTTCCACACTTATAGTAGCCTTCTCTAGATGTGTCTTACTGTTGGACTTCAGCCAATATAAGAAAGATATGGAAAATGGCCACTCTACCTGCCCTGTAAATGTACATTAACAGATTTTACATGATTAGTGCTTGCATACTTGCCTATACTTGGGAGGCAGGGTGTAAAGTACAGTGGTGCCCCGCATAGCGACGTTAATCCGTTCCGGATTAATCGTCCCTATGCAGAAACATCACTAAACGGAACGGAAAAAGCCATAGGAATGCATTAAACTTGGTTTAATGCGTTCCTATGGCTCCCAAACTCACCGTTCAGTGATGTTCCTCCATAGCGCCGCCATTTTCACGCCCTCGGTAAGTGAGGGCAGGGTGCGAAAACACGTGCGGTGGCCATTTTGGAACCGCCGATCAGCTGTTTAAAAAAACATCGCAGTGTGAAGATTGGTAAGCGAAACACTTACCGATCATCGCAATGCGATGTTTTGCCTATTCAGAACATCGCAATGCGATCGTATTAGCGATCTAAAAAAATAGATCACTATGCAAATTCATCGTTAAATGGTGTGCTCGTTAAGTGAGGCACCACTGTACACAGTTCGATACTTAACAAACTTTGCATTTGCACAAACATATTGAAAAGTGGTGAAACACAGAAGGGAGGTTTATGGGGTGGGGTAGAGTTTTCGGTGCAAAAATTGTAGGTTTGAGAAAAAAAGATTGAGAAAACAAGGATTTGTGCTTTCTTTATTATACCTTGTGCAAAGAATATCTGTATTTTCTTGGTTAGAAAAAGCAAAATATTGCTACCTTGACAGTTGTTGAGGGTAATTCTTTAGGGCTGCTCTTTGCCTGGAGGGAGGCCACTGAGATCTCGAAATAATCCCCAAAAATAAGACAGGGTCTTATATTAATTTTAATAGGGCTTATTTTCAGGTTAGGTCTTATTTTCAGGGAAACAGGGTTATACGTATAAGTGCAATACAGTAGATACAGTCTTACCCTTGAGTAGCTGTTTGTTTACAAGCAGCTATAACAACTGTAGGAATTCTCTCAAAGCAAGAAGTACTTTGCTGTGGAATCCTTAGAAAGAAAGATGTGGTGCACATACAGTAAACCAGAAAGGAGCGCTGACTACATATGAAAATCTGTTAACTAAAGAACAAAATATAAAGGATAAACAAGAGTGAGAAAAATTGGGTGTAGCTGCTGATTGGTGGTCGATGGTGAAATTAGAATCAAGATACAAAAAAGATAAAACTGGGGGTTTCTTTGAGGGCAAAGTTCAGGTGGATAGACTGTGGATATATACTGATGAGAAAATAATTTTTAAAATGTATACATATTTATTGGAATATGATTTAGAGGATGAGAGGGTGAAGGAGATGATGGTAAAATGGGCAAGATTTTTTGGATATAACATCGATATTGATGAATGGACTAAGATGTGGAAAGAAAGTTATAAGATGATTAAACCAGTGAACCTTAGGGGAAATATCCTCAAAATATTTTATAGATGGCATTATACACCTGTAAGATTGGCAAAAATGTCAGAGGATAACAGCAATATGTTTTGGAAGTGTAAAAAATTGTAGAAAGTATTATCATATGTGGTGGACATGCAAAAAAGTCAAAAGATATTGGACACAGGTTTGGGAAATAGTGAAAGAAATTACTCAGCAAAAATTAGATATAAAACCTGAAATGGCATTATTGCACATCAAGAAAATGAAATATTTTCTAATGTACATAAGCAACCTGATTACTCTGGGCCCAAAAATGGAAAAGGGAAGAAATCCCAACGACAGAAGAGTTGTTAAAGAAGCTATGGGACATAGTAGAACTGGACACACTCTCAGAAGCATTGCAGGAACAACCAAGAGACTATGTAAAATAAAGCTGGAAACTAACATATTCTTGGGCCCAGAGGAGGACAGGAATTTAGGGCAAATTTGATTATATATGTATATGTATTCAGTTCACACTGGGGACCCAGCTGGAGAGAACAGAGAGTCAAATGAAGCTGGAATCTCTGACTCCAAAGGGAGGAGGGTTTAGCTTAATATGAGGGTTTTTTGTTGGTGTTTTGCTATATGGTGTTTTGTAGCGTATTAATTCAATTTAAAAAACACACAAAAGGGGGAAAAAAAGGAAAAATGCCAGGGAACAATTACTCAGAAAGTCTTTGACTATGAAGTTTGAATACCTGGATTTCCTCTGTAACCCTGATACTGTACGTTTGAAGAAGCATTTAATATTCAAACTCCATCTAGAAGCCTGCAACAAGCAAGGGCGTGCTAGATCCAGTGAAGGAGGTAGGAGGTGTTCATTGGTAGGATACAGAATATTGTAGAATTGCAACTGATTCCTTCTGTTTTTTTTTGTACAGGACAATCTTCCCATCCCAAAGGAAGTCAATCGCAAAAAGAACAAGAATTCTGAAGATTTGTTCCTGACACCAGCAAATGGCTATGGACACCATTTCACCAAAATCAATTACCTCTCCTCTTTTTAATCATAACTCCTCATTTGTATTAAATATGGTGTATGGGTGTTGATGAGGTGATCATGGTATCATATATCGGGAATTGTTTATGTGTATATCATAAGAAGAAAACTAAGGGACTCTGAGCCTTGCTTTAGAGAATTACAGCGGAAAAAAAAACTATGTACCATAAAACCGGTTTTTAACCATTCAAGTAAAAGCTCTCAGAATTTCACACTGTGAACTCAAGTTTACAAACATGACAGGTGGGCCTTCAGGCCTTGTTTCTACCACAGCAATGTCTTCCACTACTCAAACTCAACTGACCACATGCAACTGGTAAACTGCTGCCTCTCCATTTCCATTATTCCGAACTGCTTCCTGCAGAGGCTGAGAGTCCCCCTTTTATTTCATTTTAGATGTAACAAGCCTAGTAGTTTATTTTCATTGATTGTCTGTATATCTCTATATTTTATCCATGTACTCTTTTGATGTATAGAAGTAGTATGAAACTCATGGTTTCCTTGTGGTAAGTGACTGAGATGCTGCCACGGGATTTGAGAACACTGATGAATGGTGCTATTTTGGACTTTAAACATGCTCCTTGGCAAGGTAGCTCTGATGGAGTTATTTTTAATTTCCATGTTCTAAGAAGGTGTTGGTACTTTGTTCTTGTTCTTTAGACTGGACTGACTTGTTTCCTTGTGTCTTCAGTGTGGCTTTCTTATTCCGTGTTGTAGGGTGAGTTAATACTAATACAGTGAGTGAGGAACTGATTCCCACCTGAGTATGCTCACAAACTTGCGATGGGTAGTGGGAGCAATCACAAAATTGTAATTTACTACAATTTTCCTTTTTCTACCATCCTGCTCATGTGATTTCGGATAAAATATAGCAATAATTTCTCCTCTGTGTGGTCTTTAGGGGTCTTCTTTTGTCTTTCATGTCTCAATTCATTAGAAAGGCTTTAATTAAAAGGGGGTTTAGCATGTTTTTAAATGTCCTTTTAAGAATGGAAAACATGGATTTTTTTTTAACAAAGCAGAATTAATGTTCCTTTAAATGTGTAGAAAGAGGAACTCTTAAAAAGCAATGAATATACTTCCACAGACTTTCCAACATGTGGATTTTACATTTTTGTTCTTGCTCCCGGGGAATTAGGAAACAAAAACACAAAACAAAACAGTACCATCTACTCATGGAATGTTGTTGTGTTAGACACAGTCTGGAAGCCCACCTTAATTTTTTATATAACTCTGTCTTTCAGCTCTTCCTTTTACTGGGCAGGCTTTGTCCTGAGCCATTTAGCTTCTGACTGTTAAATACCAATGCATGCACTGCACTTCTTAATTTTCTTCCCCATCCTTATTCTTGTGCACTTTCTTTCTAGTAGATTAGATAAGTCAACAGTATTCAGCAATTGTGGCATATCTGTATAGTTGCAGTTGTGTACTGCTGAAAATGCAGGCTTTTGTAATGGCGTGATCTTTAATAATGCACTACAAGTACCCTATGTATTTTAGCTCTTTTAGTAGGATTTGTTCAATAAATATGCAAGCTCTAAGAGTAACTGTAATATCTGTGGTCTCTTTTTTTCTTGTTCTACATGAAATCTTGTGCTTTTTCTTTATTGTGTATGTTCTTGGTCTTTTCCAAATAAGCCCAAAGTGGTTTACAAACACAAAAAATGGACAACAAAACCCAAGTAAGATTACAGCAAAAATCCACAGAAATTGTGCAGCTGCGTTCCTAGCACTTGAACAACCAAAGACAAGCAAGAGTAGGCGAGAAGAAGCAACTGTTGACAGTGGGATGAGAGCGGGAAACAGTTGCCAGCTCGGCAGCATTTCATTCTGAGTTTTCAAGGTCACGATACCATATTGCATCATGAGGCGGGAAACAGCAGCTTCTGGACCAGGGGGTTATGAAAATGAGCACAAGGTGAATGTAGGCAAATGGGTTTAGAATGCTGGTAAAACCTTAGCTGCAAAGGTAATATGGCAACCCGGAGCCAGAGGAAAATGGGGTGTAGGCTGGTGAGATACAGCATGTATGTATGTATCTATGTAACTAGGATACAGAAGGGGACAAGCCTTGTTGCTTTGAATGTGTTTTTAGTATTGATTTTGTTTACCATTTTTAGTGTGGTGTTTGATTCTTTTTAATATTTATGTACTTCCTGTTTTAGCTTTTAAATATTGTCTTTTACTGATATAAGCTGCCTTGGGTCCTTTTTATGGAGAAGGGTGGGGTAAAAACATATTTGAAAAATACATACATACATACATACATACATACATACATACATACATACATACATACATACATACATACATACATACATACATACATACATACATACATACATACATACATACATACATACACTCCATTGTTGTCATGGCAGCCACTCCTGGCAAGGAGGCCTCCACTTAGATGATGAAATCACCCAGAAACATATCCATCTCTTTCAACATGGCAAAGGTTACAGCTGACTGTGTGAGAGACAACCAATACACACTAACAAAATCCTGGGGCTGTCTCACATGTACAGCATGAATATCCATTGCTTGAACTTGGGCCTCTCCCGAACAGGGGAATCTGAAGGGAGAGATGTGATCCCTTCTACCTCAATCATTAAGTGGGGTTGGCACTAAATCAGGAACCCAGACGGACATAAATGCAGCAAGCAAACACCATCTACCGAGTTAATACAGTCCTGGCCAGTGGAATATCACAACCTGAAGAACAGCTGCTTTACTGTTACACTGTTTCCCTCTTAAATACAGCACAGCCACAATCTCTCCCACTGCTAGAGGGGAGAAGAAGTGTCACCCATGCCTTCTGTCTTGCTCACCCTGCAGACCACTCACAGGAAAAGAGAAAGGGGAGGATGCCTGTGGCAGCCCCTTCTTTTTTTATTTTTCCACTACCTGTCCCCCCCACACAATTTTTTTTTGTCACCACTGGCTTTCTGCCATGGTTTTGGTATTTCTCAGCTGGAAGTGTGAATAATGGCTGGTCCCGAAAGCCAGACCCTATCCGTGTAGCTGGCTGGGAAGGGCCTCCAGTATGAAGAGGGTGGTGGAGAGGGCAAGGAGAAACAGGCCAGCTAAGGCTGCAGCAAGTGGGTGGATGTGCCCGTGCTGCCACTCTGATGCTCTGACATCCGAGTTGACTGTTTGCAAATGGCTGCCTGAACTCTGGCTCTTTACAACAACTACCGAGGCAGCTAGCTTTCTCTCATGGTGATTTTCAGCATCAAGGCCCATGCCAATAAGAACAAGCAGCAAATCCTTTTTTTAAAAAAAGGAATATGTTTAAAATAATAGAATCACAGGGTCTGAAGGAATCCAAGAGATAGTTTGTCCATTTTGTTGCCAAAAACATGACCATCCATCCACCAGCTACAGGTAACTAAATGAAAGAAAAATCAGTGGAAGATGCCTTAAGGTTTTTGATCTCGTGCCTGGCTTGTGCTAAACAAAAGTTCATCTCCCACTTAAGAGTTCTTTATTTGAAAAGACATGAAATGATGACATGGTTCAATAGGGTTTAATTTACCCAAATTCCAATATCTCCAGGGACACATACTACTACAGGCTTCTCTTCTCTTGCTATTGACCCGAATGAAAAAGTAAGTAACAAATGCAAAAAGAGAATATATTCTTTATTCCAGAATCCCTCTTTGGAAGGACCCTCCCCCCCCCACATGCTGGTTTTATTGAACTACCTTCATTTATGTTGTATATGCTCAAAGGATATCAAAGTCTGCTTAGATAAAGAATTGTATATCCAGGAATGTGCTAGCTAGTGTCCTCAAGGACTCAGCAGACAATGGGTGGAAATGCTGACGCACCGCCCCCCCCCCATTTCAAAGCATCAAGATTACATGTGAAAAAGAGACTATCTTAGTTTATGGTGTGCAACTCTTGCAAACATCTCATCTCATGTTATCTCAAAAACCTATTTATGTCTAATACTTGCCACATCAAAGTCTACCCCTCAATTCATCATAGAAAAGTTTTAAGTAAATAGGCATTAACAAAGTGCTTGGTCTATAGACAAAGAACACTTCAATTTTTGCATGATGGTGCACTTGATGAGGCCCTAATTGTTGTATTCATTGGCTTTCTGTGTACTGGTTCCTAATCAGCAAATATACTTCATTCTGTAGCTGATATGCACTGAACCATTTGTCATGAGCATTTCTTCGAAGCTAAGGCAAATTCTATATGCCAGGATTGATCCTTTATCATATCATATTTATAAGCAAAAACAACTATATTGGGTAGATGGGAAATGGAGTATTTCTTCTGCATTACAAATTGTATAGATGTTTGTAATTAATGTGCGGTGTATTTGTAGGAACAGGGGGTCAGTGATATTTTGTGGCTTTAGTCTGTGGTTGTTTTTGCAGTGTGTAGCACAACACCTCTCATCTGTGAGAGTGGCCGTAACTGACCAGATAGGCGGGATATTAAATAAATAAATAAATAAATAAATAAATAAATAAATAAATAAATAAATGAATGAATGAATGAATGAATGAATGAATGAATGAATGAATGAATAAGTAAGTAAGTAAGTAAGTAAGTAAGTAAGTAAGTAAATACATAAATACATAAATACATAAATAAATCTCTTTAATCATATACAGTCTCAAATATGTGGCACACTGTTTGGGTTTTTTTTTTGGTTTATCCCATGTGCTGGGATTAGATAACTGTTGATAATAAAGTAGTCAAAAAGTACTAGCTACACTTGAGGTATTGAGATATCGATAGAGGAACCCCAAGGTTTCCAGAAATGAAATAAAATGAAAAAAGAATTAGGGAGAAGACCCAAGGGGGCAAGGGAAGCCAAAGCACATCAGTGAGAACTGAGCAAGAGCTGTGAGAAAACAAAATAAATTGACTGTTGGGGTGAGACACAAAGTTGATGATGAAAAATGGAATAATGTATAGAAGAGTAGAGAAGGTTGCATGGCTGCCTGGTGCCTTGAAAAGAACCATTGTGATATTTTGCTGCAGGTCCCATTTGTTGAACCCATTAATTAACTGTCACAAAGAACCTATAGGATTATGCAAAGAAAAATAATTAAAGAAATAGGGTGCCGCCACCACTGAGGCCCTGTCCTTACTGGCAATCCATCTCATCTAACACAGTCAGGATCTGGAAACATAATTGTTGCGGAGTATACCCATACCTTCTATTCTGTTAATCTAACTGATGGAAAGACTGCTATACACACACTTGAATTCAGCTTGCAAATGTTAGTTCTTTATATCATTCAATCTAGTTTAAAATTCAATGGGTTAATATGCTGTTCCTTATAATTTGACTCCCCAAGCCCCATCTTCTACCTTCTCCTTCCACTTCAGTTGCTTTTAGATTCTCAGTGGGGAAATGAATAAATGAACAGATGCACATCTATTTATTTATTTCTCATTTTTTTCCCCTACAGGTCAGATACACAGAGCGTGGAATCTACATAGTGAAAACACTGTGCAGCTTCCGCCAAGCTGCTCCTCCAGTGCAATTCAAAGCTCTCTGGGGTTGGATTTAGAGAATGACGGTCCCCTCTGATATAATCCTGCCAGCTCTCTACATCATGTCCATAGGCTCTCCTCCATGTGGGACCCGTCCCAGAGACGAGAAAAGCAGGTGGGGGGGGGCATAGCTCCCAGGCTTCTCCAGCTTCTCTAGCCCTTAATTTTCCAGGATTCCAACTGACCCTGGAACTGTGGAGAGCCTCCATCAATAGTTAGGCTCTCTACTTCAAACATGCCTGCATCCACACAGAGGAGGATGTGATGATGGAGGGAGGGGCAGCTAGCTTTCCACAGACATCCAAATGAGAAAACATGGGTAAACACGTGTTCATTGTAATGTGTGAATACCCCCACTTGTGTGCCATATGCCTGTTTTGTATGTAATACAGAGCATAGCCGAATATGAGCTATGAGGAATGGGTAAAAGTGGTTAGGGAGTCTTTTGGGTGTTTATGGACATCCCCCTGAGTTAATAATATTTAATATTGCTTCCCACACTGACAAGGATGGACTTCAGTTGCTAATGGGAGTTTGCTAGCCACTTCTCACAGCAGTGTTTTACACAGTCCAGTTTTACTTCCCACTGAGTCATTTTGGCTCCTTCATAGCTCCCCTTCCTGTTTGCTTAAAGGCAATGCTTCTGCCTATGACTCACTAGTTCCGTTTGTAAAGTATGCTTACTCTGTTAAAGTCCACCGGTAGCCTCAGTAGCCACACACATTTCTACACAGTTCTAATTTCCCTGTCCAAAACCACCTGGATACTCTGGACATTTTATAGCCAGTGTACTTATTTTTAAAAATTCTGCATAGATTCTCAATTCAGTCACACACATCTGCATCCAGAACTGCTTGCACAAAAAATCTTTAAGAAGAGAAGTTTTAAGGGAAGATACAGAGGATGGGAGGTTTCCCTGCCACTGAATGCCCTTCTTTTGAGTAAACAGCAGTTATCTGAAACTGCAGGTTACTGTAGGAGCAGCAAAAAATTTCCATTGGCTTCTGGAATGTTAATTTAGCCACAGCAGGAAATTATTACACGCCCTGCAACCCTGTTAGTATGTATGATCTTAGCCAGCAAAGTAAGGGGTCATTTTAGGTGAATTCATGTTGACCTGTCCATTGAAATTTTGTGGTTTCAGAAGTCTGGAAGATACCTTTGTCCCTAAGATAACAAAATGGCTTATGAATCAACATTGTAAAAATGCCTCTAATTTTTTAACATACCACTTGTCCCACCATGTAGGCAGTGCAGTGATTTGCCCAGGAGGAAAACAGAGGTAAATAAATCAACTGAAATACTTGGAGATGCCCATTAATTTCTAAATACTATTTTTCTCCTTTTATATCTTAGCCTGCAGTTATTACCAGTCAAAAGCAAGCGTAACACTGCCAAAATCTGTCATTAAAAAGGCACTATTACTCTTTGTGTATCTTACTTTTGCCCTCTAGTTATTTCTGATCATTGTACTCTCCAACGCTATAACAACTTGTGAAACCTGTTTGTCAGAAACAAAAAATAGGTGTGACAAACCACAGGCACTGATGCTTGCACCATTCTGAAACCCCCTTTGCCTCACATACCCATACCATCTAGTATAGCCTTACATAAGTCAAACACAAGTCTGTGGGAGTTACTAGTGAATAATTGTTATACTGTAGGATTTTAGCCCAGGCCTTATTCTACAATTAACTGCCCTACAGGTGGATTTAAACAATTCCAAAATTGCTATCTACAATAATTCATTGTAATCTATAAGAATGTTTCTTACCAACTCTTGGTAAGACTTCCAGATACAGTGGACCAGTGTGACTTCACAGGGCCATAGACCTAGAAGATGGTAAACCATGGACTCCATCTTGTCTGTCCTTTGCTCTTCCTCTTGAGGGGACTCCACATTGGAAGGAATTTAGAACTTCAGCAGGGCTGTTGGAGGGGCACATTTGGGCCCTAGAGGGCTGAATCCAGTTCACAGGCTGCATGTTGCCCACCCCTTTTTAAAAGGTGGCCACGAAGACTCGTACTTTACTTCATTAGCCTCATATATAAACTCAGGCATGATGCCTTGAAAGTTAAACCTAGATAGTTAAACTTTAAAGCTTAGTATTTTTACAATATATTCTTCTTTGGTGAAGTTACATCTAATAAACAATGCCAATTTGCATTTAGTCATTTACTTAGTTAGCTGATAAATTTTATCTAGCTTTCCCACCAAATAGTGCTCAAGGCAACCAGCAAAAATTAACATTCGATGTCAAATAAAACACAATTAAAACATGACACCAATATGACATTCTTTAGTTAATAGAACCAAGGAGGAAAATGTTATTTTTCTCCATTCACAGAAAAAGGAAGGGAAAAATTAAAAGTTTAAAACTCTTTCTTTGATTCTAAAACTCATTATAGTTTGGATCCAAAGAATAGATGCACAAGAAGCACTATTAACTGAAAATATTTGTGAGAGTAGTAACAATTGTTTCCTCTCTTTCCTTTGGCACCAGGCTTCTAAAATATGCCATTTACTTGAACATAATTATCAATGTGGTCACAGATTTGAAAACAAAGAAAAAACATTTGGCTAGATGGGGACTTTAATGTCCTATTATGGTAAGTCTCACTAAGGGACTTGTGCTGCTGTTTACTTTGGTGAGTGTTGAAGAAACTCAGGCTGTGTTTGGGAAAAAACAATCTCAAGTCTACAGATGGTCAAAATTGCAATTTGTGAGAGTTTTCTGGGAGAAGTGTGTCCTGTTTTTGTGACAGATGGTCAGAAAAGCACAGGGAACATAACATGGACCCCTTCACAGTAAAATAAAGTCCCCTCCATGTTCAGAGGATCTACGCCTCTGAGTCAGAGCTTGGAAAAGTTGTGTTGTTTTTTTTTTGACTAGGTTTCCCAGAATCCACTGTTCATGCTTAATGGCATATTTTGGGAGCTATATTTGGGGGAGAAATGGTAACTTTCTCAAGAGCTACTCTGCCAGTTGATATGGTACAAAAATAAAATAGCTCTCACCATTAGGCTTGGCTTCTAACATCATCTATCAATATTAAACACAAAATCAGATAACTGGTTCATACTAGTTCCACTGACTGCCAGCTTAATTCTTGGAGTCTCCCCCAGCCCAGATGGCATCTATCGAGGGCTGAACCATGCACAGCAGAAAATCTGCCACCACGCTGCAGCTTCTTTTTCAAATGATTGGCCACTCTTGAAGACAGAATAATAGGAGGAACTTCAAAGCTGAACATTCCAGGCATTGACGTTGTTCTCTCAATATGGCATGCATATTGATCTCAAATGATTCACTTAAGAGATCAGTATGCTATCTAAAGAGGTTTCTTTCCATGTTACAAAAAATAGGTCTCCTGTATTAGCACTGCTTGGCTGGACCTCGTTAAGGCTGTTACTTTGTTATGTGTTTCTTATGCAACAATAAATACTGTAAAACCCAGAATAAACAGTGTCTGCTGCCCTCTGACCATTTTTCCAAGAATTAGTTCAAGTACTTTCCAAAAAGGCAACAGTAATGCAGGAAGTTTTCCAATTTGGCATTGTTAGCATGAGAGACATGCCAAAGGTTTAACCCAATTTGCTCTAGGGTCACGAATACTCACTGTACACAGGCACGTTACCACTCCTCCAACATAGCTTACATAAGTCATGTTTGTTACAGATAAAATTCTGTTAAGATAAAGCTTGTGGCATATCAGACAAATGCATTACAGTCACCCTGTTGTCAGAAACAATTTTTCCCCATTGGCTGCAAAAATTTTTTTCATGTTTCATCTCCTCCTCTTCTTATTATCTGTCTATGCAAATCTTCTAAACTGCCAGCACACACACACCTTCTAAGGAGTCAGCTTCACTGGACATACAGGGATTTACTTTATAACACAGCACTGTTTAAAAAATACCACAACTTCTATAATAATATTTGCTGCTTATTCTCCATACAGTCTGGCAACCCTATGACAAACACTGGCTATCCAGGATGGGAAAAGTGTGTGGAACCAAGTGCAGTTCCCTGCTTTCCTTTTTCAATACAGGATAGATGGTGTTATCAGTTCTCTGTCTGAGGCTATCGACTGCTTCATCCAACCACAATCTGTAAACACAACCTCCCACTAGAAAAGGGTCCTCCTGGGCATGAAGGATGCAGGCATTTGTAGGTTCATTACCTACAGTGGGGTCTTGACTTAAGAACGGCTCGAGTTAAGAACATTTTGACTTAAGAACCGCTCTCATAGGAAAATATTGACTTGACTTACATACTTAGATTTGAGTTAAGAACTGAAAAAAAACCACGTGGGAGGCAGGGAAAGTGCAAAATTTGAACTTTCAGTTAACTGTTGGCCAGTGAAAAGGGTGCCTGTCTGCTTCCTCACTCCTCCCAGCGTTTAGAGAGTGGATTGGGAGACAGTCTTCAGACTGCCTGGTACTGTACTGCCTGGACTGTATTTTCCCTGCCTTCCCTGAACCTTTCTTGACCTAAGAAAAAAAGAAATAAAATATCCCCCCTCTAGTGGTTGAAGGCGGAATAGCAGCTTCCCATTAGTTTCTATGGACGGAAAAGAGCAGATACGGATCAAATGGTTTTCAATGCATTCCTATGGGAAATGCAGATTTGACTTGAGAACGTTTTGACTTGAGAACCGCCTTCCAATACGGATTAAGTTCTCAAGTCAAGACCCCACTGTATTAGGCTCTATAGAGGGTGCCTCCTGAGGAACTATGGCTTTCAGGAAGATCAATGAATCCCAGGTAGCACCATGGCAGTTTCCTTGTTTTGAAAAAAAAAAAGACGTAGACAAGAGATTGCAGCAAGGGAGGTAAATAACTGGAAAATTAGTCTGTAGTCCTGTGTTTCTGGGCTGCACCTCCCAGAATTCTGCATGGAGAATTCCTGAAGAATAGTGTGGGTTCCAAAAATATGGAAGAGTACACCCCTCATTTGACAAGTAAAGTTTAAAAGAAATGTTAAACAAAATAGGGGAATATAAATAACATGAAACTTTCATGTCCCATTTTTTGTTTAACACAAAGCATTCGTATTCAAGAAGCTTTCTTGGGAATAAGCAAAAGAACATCAAATCAAAAAAGAGTCTTGTTTGTGTGTTTTTTTCTTTCATGTTAACATGAAAGTCTAATCCCTAGTTTTATACTGCTAAACCCCTTCAGCACAATGCTAGTTGTTAATTTATTTTTAAAAGAACATTAAATCAACTGCTATCTTTAACAAAACATTTAGAATCATAGAACCACAGAATCATAAAGTTGGAAAGTGCCTATAAGGCCATCAAGTCCAAACCCCAGCTCAATGCATAAATAGAAAATCAAAAGATATTTGCCAGGCGATTATCTAAATTTATCTTGAATGCCTGCAGTGCTCTGGAGCACTCACCACCTCCTAAGGTAATTGGTTCCATTGCCATACTGCTGTAATAGTTAGGACATTTTTCCAGATATTCAACCAAAATCTGTCTTCCTGTAACTTGAGCCCATTGTTGCATGTCCTGCATTCTTGGATGACTGAGAACAGATCAGACCCCTTTTCTTTATGACAGCCTTTCAAGTACTGTATTTGAAAAGTGCTAACATATCACCCCTCAAGGGTAGACATGCCCAGTTTCTTGCTCTATTTTGTTGGCATCTGTGATTATCGCCCCATGGCACTCATGCTATACATAGTCATGAGGTGATTTGCATGATCCTATGAGAGAGCTGGAGAGGTGGAGTCAGCAGCTATATGAAGATTTGGCGGGAGATATACAGATAGAGATTGGGATAAGATCCAGAGAGAGATAAGGGCTGGTTAGTCAGAGCTAGAGGGAACAGATACTGAGAGAGATAAAGCTGGTTAAGAAAATAGGTAGAGAAGATGATAATGATATTATAAGAGAAAAGTATGTACTGAGAGAACTATTAATGATTTGCTTGTATACAATGTTTATCTGAAGAACCTCTGTTATTATTACATCTGCTTCACTTCAATAAATGAGTTCTGTTTCTATTCACAAGACAAGTGTTCTGACAAACATCATTTATATTGTGGATTGAGGTAATCCACTGGTAGCAGCTAGAGGACAATGCAGCGTGAGTCTTTGCTAGGGCAAAACACACAGATGCCACAAGGGTAAACGCCACAGCATCCTTCTTAAATTGTGGTGTCCGGAACTGGACACCGTACTCAACATGAGGCCTAACCAATGTTGAATAGAGGGGAATTAGTACTTTGCAGGATTTGGAGATCATACTTCTGTTAATGCAGCCTAAAATAGCATTTGCCTTTTTTGTACCCACATCACACTGTTGGCTCATATTGTTATCTACAGTGATTCCAAGATCCTTCTCACTTGTAATATTGCTGAGCCAGGAATCTCCTGTCTTGCAATTGTGTGTTTGGTTTCTTTTTCCTAAGTACAGTAATTTGCATTTATCCCTGTTGAATTTCATTCTGTTGTTTTCAGCCCGGTGCGCAAGCCTATGTAGATCATTTTGAATTTTGTTTCTGTCTTCCAGGGTATTAGCTATTCCACCCAATTTTGTGTTATCCGCAAATCTGATTAGCATTCCATGCATCCCCTGATCCAGGTCATTAATAAAAATGTTGAAGAGCATTGGACCCAGGACTGAGCCCTGGGATACCAACAAAAATGTTGGTAAACGTGTATCTCCAAAACTTGTCATTTTTATTCACTTGAGCACAGGGAATGCAGTGGTTGGGCAGAAACAAAGTACAAAAAGGAATGGAAAGGGCAGAGAAAAAGTACAATACTGGCAGAGAAAGATAATGAGTTTTGGAGGACTTCTGGAGAATGTTATTAATATCACCCTCTGTGTGGACAGTTAAAATCATGGACTCATAGAATAATGGAGCTGGAAAGGACCTACAAGGCCAATGAGTCCTATCTCCCTGATTAGCTGTCTAATTTTCTCTTGAATGCCTTGGATTTCTTACATCCTGAGGTAATTGATTCTATCATCATACTGCTCTAACAGTTAGGATTTCCCCCCCTTAAATTCAACCAAAATCTGATTTCGTGTAACTTGAACCCATCATTGTGTGTCCTGCACTCTGGGATGACTGACACATCCTGTGCTTGTGAAGACACTATTTAGGGAAATACGAAGTACGGAGAGTAATGCTTTCACCTGTGTATGTCCCTGTGGACACATAGGAACTGTAAGACTAAACAGAATGATCAGCATGTGAAAGGAAATTCTTGCCTTGCCTTCCTTTTCTGAACACTTTAGAAAACAGAAGAAACAGTGAGAATGTACTGACACTCCTATGTTATCCTTTACCAGTGAATACTTCAACGTGGACTAAAATAAATCTTTCATGTTTACTCTACAACCTGTACACACTGGGGAATTTGGTGTGGTCCAGTCCATGCTTAAAAAGGTTTTTATCCTAGATGCGATTTAATTTAGCTCTCATTTGAACATTTTTTCTGCCCATACTGGAGATTGTGGTGCTTTTCTCTGGTGCTACAGAACTACAAAAAGCAAGCATTGCCCAATTAACTTACAAGTAAATTTACCTGGTTTTCTTACAAGTAAAGAAGCAGCAGCAAAAGCAATAAAGGACAGGTGCAATGGAAGAATAGAACGTTGGGGTGAAGGTGGGGGGCAGAAGGGAGGTAACCCTCCCCATTTCCCACCTTTCTCCTCAGCTGGGGCTCTGCTGGGGCTGTGCCGCCTTGTGTGGGTGAGGCCCATGGAGTCAACATAGCCCCTCCCCTGCCTTTTCTCAGATGTCATTCAGGGGACCTGGATGACTTTCTCATGTTCGTTTTTTCAAAAACTTAAGTGGCATATCAAAATGGCAATGTATCAGTTTGGCATGGTTTTAGAATTCCATTGCGCTGGTTAAGGATATATTAAAAATTAAAGGAGATTAAAACAGAGGAAGGGTTTTCCCCACCCTTCCTTTTAATACCACAACCCAGCTAATACTGTACATCACAGGGTTGTCTCCTCAGTTAACACCGCCCTTAGTGTTATTTTGGTGAAAGTATCTATCTGTGAAGGCTAAACAAAGATTTATTTTACATCTCACTGAATCATACCAAAAAGATTGCATGTCCTAGTCCTGTGCTGAAAAATGTGTTATGTCTCTCAAAAGGGAAGAATGGATCTTTCTAAGTAGAAACACAAGTAGACGAGGTCCTTCCCCCCCCCCCCCCGCCAATGCCAAACAATGCCATCAAAGATCCGGATATCACATATATAGGCCAGTGTGGACAGGCTAAACATTTCAAAGTACTATTCCTTATGTATATTGGGCATGTTGAAGTGAGTTCTCTTCTATGCCTCAGCACATGTCAATTTATGCTGTGGGAAGAGATGCCATTTGGAAGCTATTGAGGAAGCTACCAATCGTCCTGATAATAAATGAACGGGGATTACAAGAGATGAAAGATGATTAAGTGTTAGTGGCATCCAAAATGATGCACTAAAGAGAAATCATACAGTATTGGTCTTTAAATCTCAACATCCTCTCAAGAAAAATTAACTTGCATCCTTACAACATGTCTTACCCATGAGGAGACCAAGTCTGTGATAAACTACTCTGCTCAGGTATGAGTATGAGCTAGGTTAAATTAGAATTTATTATTTTCTAGTGTGTTCCTTCTTTGAATTGTCCTCATTCTGTATTGTGCTTTTTGCTCCATTGGACTGAGAAATCCATTTTTGAGTACATGTGTAGAACTTCAATTTTTTTTCTTTTTGTAATTGCTCTGTTCTTTTTGTTCTTTTAAATAAAATACATAAAATCTTCTCCAGTTGTTGGTTAGATTTCAGGTACTAAATGCAGTGCTTTTCCTCAGCAAGACACGGGGCTTTGAGTAAATATTCCATGAGGTGGTGGCAGAATATTTTTGGGTTAAACTCCCTAGAGACACTGCCAGAAGGGTAAGCTGGAGTGCTGGGAGCAGAGCAGAAAATGATCTCCATTAGACACAACTAGACCCTCTCCCCTTTACCACTTCCTTCAGTGTCTCCGTCTCAAAACAAAGTAGAGTGGAATGGCAGAGTGGCTTCCTGGGGGGGGGGTGTCTTACTGGGTACTATGACACCCCTCCCCTCCTCTGTCTGACAACCTTTCAAGTATTTGAAAAGTATTATTATATCTCCCCTCAGTCTTCTTTTCTCAAGTCTAGACATGTCCAGTTCTTTCAGTCTTTCCTCATAAGGCTTGGTTTCCAGTCCCCTGATTATCCTTGTTGCTCTCCTCTGAACTTGCTCCCATTTGTCAGCATCTTTTCTAAAGTGCAGTGTCCAGAACTGGACACAGTACTGAAAATGAAGCCTAATCAGTGCTGAATAGAGAGGAACTACTACTTCACTGGATTTGGAGACTATACTTCTGTTAATGTAGCCTAAGAATAACATTTGCTTTTTTTTTTTTTTTTTTTTTGCAACCATATAGTACTGTTAGCTCATATTCAGCTTGTAATCTACAACAATTCCAAAATCCTTCTTGCATGTAGAATTACTGAGCCAAGAAAGATGGGCAGGTGAATCATTAACTGCTGGAGGGCTCAATGGTTTAGGCATCAGGCTGCAGAGCCAGAGGTTGGGAGTCCGATTCCCCACTTGAGCCTTCTTGACTAGGGCTGGACTCGATGATCTGTAGGGTCTTGAGCTGTGGAGTTATATGATTATTATAAAACCAGTATGATGTGTGACTATGCAGTACAGAAAACATAAATCAATGCAACACAATCAACCTGTTTGGTTCACCCAAAGTATTCTGTTATAGTCTCTCTTGCTCTTCTGGATTTCAGAAATCAAAGGCTATTGTAAGAAAGATTTTTTTGATTCCTGCAAAGCCATTGTGGCCCTTAAATAAATGTAACCAATAACGCTCTGGCCTTACTTCTTTTATTACAGATAATGTCTGGGATCAACCTGCTCCTTCCTTCTCCTGGGTGCCAGAATCTATCCTGACTCTAAAGCATGTCACCGGGGGGGGGGGGGGGAGCAAAAATGCAACTAGAGAAAAAAGGGGGAACGTTGATTGAATGATTGGAAACAAAAAAGGGTCAAATTTGAAATACAGATGATCTATGACAATCTCTCTATTCTTCTGAAGGACGTCTAAATGACATGGCAGAAAAAAAGGAACTGAGGGGATCTAGGATGGGCAGGGCATGCGCTCCATGGGGGAACATCCCACTAATCATGTGCTTTTATGCTCTAGAAACTTCCGAGACATTCAGCGCAGGTGCAGAACAACCCAATTGTGTGCATTCACAGAGGCCACAAAGAAGAACAGAAGCTTTTCAATCAAAGAAATGAAATGTTTTGGGCATATCAGAACATTTATTAATATCACTTTAGGAACACTGTTGATAGCACCAATTTAGGACTTGGCAATATCAGTTTTGTAGGTGAATGAAATTTTAACAGAAGATTAAAAACCTTCTGAAGATAATATAAAATAAAGTTATACATAGAGGAAGGATTACCTCACTTTCAGTGCTGTTTTCAATTTTTGTAATTTAATGGCTTGCTGTATAGCTTTCTTCATGCTCCAAAAAAAAAAAAGGTTATGAGAATTGTCCCTTTGTTTGCCATCAGTTAATCTATTTAGATATTTCAAATAGAAGTCTTGAGTGGTGGCAGAAAACAACATCAAGAATAAAATTGGAGAATTACATCCAAAATATTTTTCCCACGTTCTTCTGTTTGTTAATGTATAATTGAGTATATTCTGGATATTTTGTTGTTGTTCATGAACTAAACTATACTGTCACAACCTGCATAATGTTCTGTGCCCAGTGGCTATCAGCAATCACATCCTTCGCAGCAGCTTGCAGTGTTTTTCATAATAATCTGCAAACATGCAGAATGATGCTTGCTGCCTCTAAGATGTCCAGTGCTCATTGCTTTGTGTAGAAATGCTATCTCCAATTCCTTCCCAGAGGATACGAAGCGGCAAGATGCGCAGCCAATGAAACTGAGGAAAAGGCACAGTCAGTGATATTACTTCATCAGAACACAATTTCATTGGCTGATATTTTTTTCTGATGGCAGACTGCTGTTACCTAGCAGCATTCAAAAGATGCAGGCTACGATGAAATGCTGTTTAAACACTTTTGTTTGTTTCATTATAATGACCCAGATTTGATTTATAAACCATTGCAAAACCTTCTATTCCAGTTGAAATGAGACTTTTCTTCTTTATATATGCGCGGTAAATACTTGTGCACCATTCCCAAAATTCTCTCCAAATTTGGTTGATTTTTTTTCAGTAGATTGAGACCAGCAGTTGGTCCTGTGGCCCACTGGATGTTGCTGGAATCTCGTTAGTCCCAGTCAGCATGTCCAGTGGGTTCCCATCAGTCCCAGCCAGCATGGACAATTGTTCAATATTGCTCAAGATCATCTGGAGCTCCCTGGCTTCCGTCTCTCTAATCTTGAAGAAATAAAACGTACTGATTGCTCTTTCTTTTCTCTGCCTAAACTCCTGTCTGAGGCAATAATCAATCAACATTTCATCAGGAGCTCAGTTTTCCCAAAATTCTCTTCAAGCGCAGGTTCCACATTCTCATTTACACTTGCTATATAACTTATAAATTAATAATCCACAAGGCTTACAACTAAACATTTTTGTCAAAGACTGAGGCCCTTAGAGGGTTTCTAGGTTTTTAAGAGTGGTACAGAAATGGGAATCTCACCAGGCATGAATACTCTCCAGAGCATTTTATTATTTATAAAATAATAAAATTATTTATATGCCACCTTTCTCCCCATAGGAGACTCAAGGCAGCTCACAACAGCTAAAACTGTAGAATAGTTATTAATTTTAAAGTACCATATAAATACCATATTAAAAACAATAAGGCACACATGAAACACACAAGATATAAACCAAGATTAAAAATAATTTTAAAGCATCGTTTAAAAATCCCTGTGTTTAATAAGTAAAGCATTCATGAGACACTTACTGCTCAAAAACGTGGCTAAAAAGGAAGGTGTTTGCCTAATGGTGGAAGGACAAGAGGAGAGGCCATTCTGGCTTCTTGGGGCACTGCATTTCAAGACCTGGGAGCAGCCACTGAGAAGGCCCTCTCTTGTGTCCCCACTAAACAAGTCTGGGAAACTGGTGGAACCAAGAGAAGGATCTCCCCAGATCCTAAGAGCTAAGGAAGCCCATATGGGGCGATGAGATCCATTTAGTAATACAAGCCATCAGATCTGGTGAAATTCTCATTTTTAATATAACTCCTAAAGATAGCCTCAATGAGCCACTGCTAAACATGAAAAACATGTTTTGGTTACTTCCAGGGTTGGTCACTTCCTGATTATACAAAAGGGCTTGTCTAAAACAGGTTTCGCAGGATTAGATCTAAATGGTTAATATGCCCTCCCTGAGCCTTCTAGGAATGTGATTTGGAGGATTATATGTACTGGAACCTGTGGAAATTCTGGGCAGATTGGAAGAGCATGCAGCCCATCAAGGTTCCAGGAAGACCCTAAAAAGTTGCCCATCCTTATTGTAAAAGATAAATCCAGTAGTTTACCTAGTTATCATCAATCTTGAGGGTGCACAGTTTAATCTTATGTTCACAAAAAACAGAAACATTTAAAAATTGAATTTTAATTTATTTTAAAAATTTGTTTTAATCAACACAGAGAGGGTTTACACACAAAATGGCCTAGATTATCTCATCTTGCTCAGCGCACCTCCTGGGCTGAGCATAGAACATTAGAATGCTTGGGCATCTCATGGATGGAGCAGGAAGACCCTTCATTCCATCACTTGAGGATGAAGTACCCCCCACTGCTCACTCTAAGAATTGCCATTGATGGAACAAAAGATGAGAGAGGGCCTTAGTGAAAAATCCATCTCCCAATTCTTCAGTTTAAACCAAATCATATTTTATTTGTGGCTGTAGGAACCAAGAAAAAGGGTAATGGCTGGCTGTCTTCTGCCATCCTACGTATAAGTCAAGTACTGGCAAAGGACACAATCTTGCCTTCATGTCCACAAAGTAATTGCACATGTCTCATTTACGCAAGATGTGGTGTGCATTTATGCAAAGGTTCCTTATATATAGTTTCCAAAGTGTTCTTATTCAGCTTATATATTTCTAATGAAAAGATGGGGAGGGAGGAGAGGAAAAAAGAAGGAAAGCAGACCCTCATAGATACATATAGGCACCTGCACTTTGTAACAGACTTATAGCTTTTTTTTCCTGGTTGTGAGGAAACCTCTATTTTTTTAATTCATTTCATTCACTTGGGAATATGATAAATTCTCCCAAGGAAGAAAATAGGCAATGGTATTACACCAGAAATTTTGAATTCCAAAGTTAGCAACCTATGTGTTAGTCATTCTTAACCTCAGCCCTTTCCTTTCAGAACAACTGTTTCCAGAAGCGAAGACAGAGAAGACTGTTTTGTGGTATAGTTAGACAGTTGGTTGGTATACAGTTTGCCCTGAAGGAAATAAATGAGTGTATCAGGAAACTCTTTCATGAAAGACCTTCAAATTAATATAAACAATATCCTAATAGGCTTTAACATAAACAGCTAGTAAGTTCTAACAATAATGCTGTAAACTTCATGTCTTTTTTCCTGACAGCTGTTCTGCAGTATGTCAGCAATGCAAAAAATCTGAAATGCTAATATTTTATCTTAGGTACTGAACTGTCATTGTGAGGAGGAAAACATACCAGAAATGTGCACTCTGGACTATATGCTTTGAATATTTTGCTTAAAATAGCAGAATTCATGCACAGCATAGTTAAACATTGAAAATAGCCCTGGTTTGGGGAAAATGATTCTGAAGATTTTCTACAGATCATCAAGATGGACACATTGTGAGCTCCTTTAGTACCTTATGGACATAAGGAATATGATTTCCCCTAAATGTGCTTATTCCATAGTAAGAGTCACTGAGATCAGGGGGTTTACTCCCTAGAAAATGTGTAAAGGACTGCAGCCATGAACACTAAAAGGCTATCAGCTTGGATCCTGAAAGTGGAATGCGGCCCATGGCAAGGACATTTTCACGCATAAGCAGGGGAAAGAAGGCGATTTTAAAATAAATTTCTCTTTCCTATGCACTCACTGTGTCAGTTCTGACTAGGTGGCGCAGAACACATACACAAATTGTGTTTTGCGAACACAGAAATTCTGCTGCCACCACTACATTGTAGTGTGGGCTTCCCCAACAAGTTGCCTCTCTCTTTCTCAGACACATCCATACACACAGAGGCAAGGAGCACATTCACCTGTACAAAAACAGCGTGAGGTAGGTAGGCTTCCATTCACACGCTCCCTCTCCCCACTCCACTCATTCACTCTACAGTGCAACAGAGGAGCAGAAAATACACCCTGCCCAACCAAGTTAGGAAAGTCCCTGCTGCCTTCTCTCTGCCTGTTTTCAAAATTGAGTAATTCAGAAGCATTCACACATATTCCACATTTCATTTTCTTTCTATGCACAGTTCTCTCTCCCCCCACCAAAACAAAATCTCGAGATGTGAGGCTGGGAGTTTAGTAGGAGGAGAACACAGGTACTACTTTAACCCAATGTGAGAGAAAAAGAGGTCGACAGGACTGAGCCTGGAACAGTGGGCAAACAGTGACAGTGCTCCGTTTGCCCTAATGGACCAGTCACACACACACACACACACACACACACACACACACACACACACACACACACACACACACACACACACACACACACTAGAGGACATGCAACATGGGGTGGGACTAGATCTATGGAGGGGGGAATTGTATTTACATGTGAATGATGTATTATGAATGAAAATGTCACCTTTCCAGATTACAGCTTCATCTCTAGAATATCTAGACAACATAGGCCATGTTGGCTGGGGATTATGGGGTTTTTAACCCTCAAAAGCAAGCAAGCAAACAAGCAAGCAAGCAAGCAAGCAAGAAAAATCTCCTTCCCAAATGCCTGAAAATATCTCTGTGAAAAAAAGCTGCTTGCAAAATTGCCTGCAGAATAGAAACAGCAAAGTTGTTGTTATCGGGCAACCCACCAAGTGAGGTAAAGGGCTGATTGAAATGAACGGGGCTTGCTTTGGCAAGCAGTTGGATGATCAACAGCCACAATCTTCCTCGGGCATTGTGTTAATAAATTGTTCAGAAACTCATTTATTCCAACAGATAAGACTTCTGAAGCAGGCTGCGAGATCTGTGCGTACAGAAGACCCCTTTTAATGGAAACTCAGCAATAATTTGGCCAGAACACCTCTTAGCACACAGAAAATGTTTCCAACTGAAACAGACAAATAAATTCTGTTTCAGCTTGTACAAACTCTCCTAGGCTTGAAATGCCCCTGTTATGAGGGAAAGATATACTGTACTGTAATTATACCTCAAGAAGTGGCACAAATGGAGTCCAGATAATCTGGGATTTTTGTGCATGTTATTTATTTATTATTTAAAATATTTTTAGCCTGCCTTTCTCTTAAGAAAGGACCCAAGGCAGTGTACATCATTAAAACAAATATTAAAGCTGAAAACTGAATTATTCAAATATAAAAACAAACCAATAACATTATATTAAGAATGTTAAGTAAAGTATTACTAAAATAGATTTAGAAGCATCTCAAGGGAAACCATCTGGTTTTAAAACCTCTCCTAGCCAGCCTGTCACTAAGGGAAAGCCCACCTGAAGAAATTAGATTGCACAAGGACAGCAAAGATGGGGCCAGCCTGGCTTTCTGTAGGAAGATGGTCCAGAATCTGGGAGCAGCAACAGAGAAGGTCCTCTCCTGTGGCCTCACTAAGTGCACCTGTGGGGATGGTGGGACAGAGAGAAAGGCCTTCCCTGATGACCTTTTCAACAATTCCCATCTTTTAACAAATTTATCAGCTGCTCATTCATTTCTGGACCCAATTCATAGTGCTGGTGAGGTAGCTAGGTGAGCTGCCCCGGGGTTTTAAGATCTTCAGGCAAGGCCCTTCTCTTGATCCCACTGTCTTCCCAGACATGTTTGGCAATGGACACAGTAGAATGCCTTCTCAGTGGCTGCTTCCAGGTTGTGGAATGCAATCCTTCAGGAAACAAGACTAGTCCCCTTATGTACTATAAAAGTCAGGAAAAGACTTTGCTTTTTGGATGGTTGTTTAGCAATTAAATCGTACAGAACAACAGTGGAATGTCATACATGTTATGCTTTTTTTGTACTTCATTGTTTTTATGGCATTTTAAAATGGTTATACTTTAAAAACATTGTTATATCTTCATTTATTTTTTGATGTTGTAACTGATTGTGTTTTTATTTGCACACATTTTAACCATTTGTGAGACACTCTGGATACCAACACAGGGAGAAAGGCAGCACATAAATGAAATAAACAATACATTTCCAGACATTTTACAAAGGGTCTTTCTATCCCATAGCAATGCCACAAGGTAACTGAGGGTGCAGCTATCCATAGTTTTTTCAAATTGGGGTCCTTGCTGGTTTCCATGAGTGAAATAGCTGTAGCTGTCCAGATGACAAACCATGATTGTGTCACAGTATCAGCAGATGCAGAAGCAGAGAAAGCAGTCAAATGTGTTTGCATGGAAGGTGCTTTTCATTTGATGAGGTGCCAACAGGCAATTTCCAATGGGAGCCCCCTTCCCTTAGCCTCCCACCATCCCCAGGTGACATAGTGCTTATCTAAATCAATAGTAACTTGAAAGCATTGTGGGGGGGGGGAGAGAAGCATTGTTTGGAGGAAATGCAATCCCCTGGTGAATGCTCCTTTGCATCAGATCAGGTGATCACACAGGGCAGAGAAAGGTGATGGCAGTCCAATTAGATCAAAATAAAACCACTTCTGCCTGCTGAACAAAAAGAGATGTTTCCTTAAAGAGCTTCTCAGCGCTGAGCTTTATGTTTACATCAATTTCATCTGGGCTTAATCCAATGCAAACTGTGAGGTAATTGGCAGTGTAGTCACCCCCTCAGATGACAATTGTTGTGATAGGACCAAGACAGAGAGGACCAGTGTAAGAGTAAAATACTGGACCTTGTCTCTTATTGTTAACCTATGTGGTTGTGGAATATGATTCATAAAAGTATCTCATCAACCATGTACCATAGAACTTTGGCAGATAGAATGGGGTACATGACGTGCCTTTTTAATTAGAAAAATTATTGACTTCTTGTGTTTACTTTGAATTTTAAATAATGAATCGGTTTTTGTTCTTCTTGTTGTTAAAAAGGAATGGATGATAGGAAAAGGGAGGCAGGGAGACACAAGGGTTTCCCAAAAGTCAAAAAGGGATGGGGATGATGATGAAAAATCTGGGAATCATTTTCATGGGGGGGATTTTTATTACACACAGTGAAACTGGGGCTTCAGATACATATCCTCTGATCCAACAAGAGCTTCTTTGTCCATGCTTTGAACCATCGCACTGGCCACATTCAGTATGGATATCATTTTGAAGTTAGTTCATGACTCAAAATCCAATTATTTCTTTCTAAGAATGTCCATCCAGTGTTGGTAAACCGTTGTGCCATAGATTGGAAAGCAGCATGTCATTTCCATCGCAAAACCCAAACAAACGTTTAGAGTTGCTGTACAAGCAGAACATAAAACCCATCACCATAAATTCAGTTTGAAATATATTTTACAGTGCCTCGAATATACTTCTTTTTCTTTAATAAAGTGATGCTCCTTTCAAAATTAACCCAGATGGAGTGGGGAGTTTTAATGAAAACAGGCTTTTTGTTGCCACTGTTTTCTTTTCTTTGTCCCTCAACAAAGGTGCTCCTATTAGTCCTTTACCTGACATACACTTTAGACAGCGAGGGTTGCAAATGTGAGCAGAGAGATACTGTCTTTGGTTCACCTGTTTTCTAAGTGAAAGGAATTTATTAAGTTCCTTGCGGCTCTGAAGAACGACTGAGTGTTCTGCAGGAGATAACTTTTAAAAATGGTCTTTACAGTACATTTGAAAAGTTGCGTCTAGTTATTTTACCATTTTGATCTTACACAAGTTTAAGAACTTAAGAAAAGAAGAAGAGCGATGCTGGGTCAGACCAAAGTCCTACTGTATCTAGCTTAGCATTTTGTTCATGCATCAGCCAACGTCTTGCTTACTGGGAGCCCACAACTCAAGACATTTGCTGAGCCACACTCTCCCTCCAGATATAGTCGCACTTAGAGCAGACTCTCCAACTTCAGTAGGTCAGCTCAAACATGGTTCCATCTTATAATGCCTGGTCTCTTATTAGCCACTATTATTTAATTATGTTAACAATCCATCTTCCAGAGAGATGCCTGCTGTTCTGTGTTGGATTTTGTGGTGTGTATTTGGGGCACACAGGCATCAGCTTTATCCTGAGCAAAACCATTGGTTCACCTACTCTCAGCTCCAACTGGCAACAGCAACAGCAGAAATAGATATCTTTCATTGTGTGAACTTGAAGCAGATCTTTGTTGAATTTGCTTCTAGATTAACACATTTAGAATTACACAATATGGCTGCAATTCTATGCACAAAGGAGTCTCACTGACTTTAATGGGGCGCACATCCAAAAAAGTAGGTGGAGAACCAGACTGTGATTTCAGTTGTGAATGCAACAACAAAAAGATGCCATACAATCTTAATCACCCAAAATCAATATACACAATAATTTATTATGATTCTGCACATGCTCTTATTGTTTCCAGATAACTGTCATTCAAATTTCTCTGTGAAAAGAAATTTCTAAGAGCAATATTACCAATACCAAATCCTGCTCCCATCTTGCTTGAAATTTTAATTACATTTAAAATCTTACTATCACATTGTAGGTCTTCTCAACAGAAAGTGATTCCAGATATGGCTCTTTTGCACCATCATCCTGCTGCATGCAAGGATACTTACCTGTCCTCCATTCCTATCCTCTACCCTGTCCACATATTTGCTTCCCTTAAATATTTAAACCAGACTTGAACTGGTTTAAACCACTCTTTTAAATAGGAGATGCCTTTTAGTAGCCTTTCAAACAGAGAACTGTCCTGTGCAAAGGAGGCATATGACCATCCTATTGGATAAGGACCTGAGCCATGTACATCTTGCAATTGCTGAAAAATGTTTTCAGTTCATTAGTGACCTCCAATCAGTCTAAGGATAAAATGGATTGTCCCATAAATCTGCAGTGCTGGAAGAAGAGCTGGGGTGGGCCATTACTAGAAAGCAACACAATGGACTGCAGGGCAAGAGGAAATGTACAAAGCCTCATTATTCCTCTGGTGCTTTGATCTGATAAGAATGTTAAACATGGAACTCCCTACTACTATATTAATGTGCCTTGGCTTTATAAGCTCTTCCTTCCTTGTGGTTAGCAACATCCATTGAACTCTTGTGCCACCTTGTGACTCTCACTTAGATTTGCACCATACACCAGAAATTAGACGTAACTGCAAAAAGAGAGAGAAAAAAGAACATATTGTGTGGACTAGGGTTGGGTAACATCTTTATTGAACCCCTGTCATTTCCCACATAGCTGCCAAATCCTTCAGGGCTCTTCATCAAACTGGGTATTATGGAATTTAAGGAGGGTGAGAGAGAAACAAAAAAGCCCAAAATCATGTTGGCTATATGATGAATCCACAGGACATGAATTTAAGCTTAAGTTCCAAGATGGAAATTGCAGTCATGAAGAATCAGCTTGAGGTGTGATGGCATTCTCTTTAAACACAGGGGATGCAAAACCCTTCTCAATCTCCATTCATGGCCTCCACCTGGTTTTTTTTTAAGGCATGGCAGGACGTCACAACCAGCATAACCATCATAATGAATTTTGCCTACTTGAGGGAGAGTTTTTACATCTGTTTTTTTTTATTAAAACAGGCTGAATAAATATAGGAAAAGTTGTGTTCTATTTGGTATTCTTAAAATGAGTAATGCAGGCATACAGAGTTGAGAAAGAAGGATGATGATTGAAGTATACCAGCTAAATCAGTTACAAGGTGAAGACAATGAACAAATAATATACTAATTGTTCCAAAATTATACAGAGCTAGCTACAAGGTCTCCTAAAATGCTCTCCTTTCCAGCACAACTATCCTAAAGGCAAAAGCAGTATCAGTAGCTGCATTAGCAACCTATTCCCTATCAAGGATTCCTCCACACATGTAGCAAATTTCCATGTCAGTTTTGGGGCCACAAATATTCAATGTCACAGAACCAAGGATGCTAAATGTAGGTTTCTCAGGTGGTCTCCTGCTCAAATATTTAGCTGATCCAGACCTGTTTCAGAAAGCTGGCTGCGCCAGAGGCCCTCAGACCATGAGGCAAAATTTCTCAGCCCTGGAATGCAAATTAATGCACAACAAGTGGATTGGCTCATCCTTTACCATCTGCCAGCATCATCCCAAATACATCCAGTGGCTTTTCTCTGGTGACACCACCCTCAAGTTCCTGCTCACCAACAGCCACTGGCTTCCATCTCTGAACATTTATTTATTTATTTATTTATTTATTGGACTTATATACCGCCCCATAGCGCTACAAGCACTCTCCGGGCGGTTTACAATTTTAATTATAAAGGCTACACATTGCCCCCCCAGCAAGCTGGGTACTCATTTTACCGACCTCGGAAGGATGGAAGGCTGAGTCAACCTTGAGCCGGCTACCTGGGATTTGAACCCCAGGTCGTGAGCACAGTTTTAGCTGCAGTACAGCGTTTTAACCACTGCGCCACGAGGCTCTTATTTATCAGTTCATCAGTTCATAGATTTAGCCTGTATTTGAAAACTGACCCAGCCAAGCTCTGAATGCTTACCTCAACCACTAATGCCTACCAAATTTCTATCAGATATCTTCAGAAGGGGAACTTCCAGTATCTTAAAACCATCAGTTTCTGTGTGACATCTACTGGTTCTTGAATAAGCTCAGACCCAGCAAGAATAGCACCCTAATTGAGACGTTCCCTAAAATCCTCCCGATGGTCAGCTTTGTAAGCCATCTGGAGGTTCATAGAGCTAGGGTTAGGTGTGGTTTTGCAAAATTGGGGCCAAATGCAAGAATTATTGTATGCATGGATGTCATCTGAGAATTCTTGCCTACAGCTCTTTCTTGGGATAAAGCAGAACGACCTTTGTTTTTCTTACATGGAGAACAATGAAAAAGGATTGGGTTGCACTTCTCCCAGATTCCTTCTCTAAATCCCAAACTCCTTCTAGAAAAATTCACTTCTGTATCCTGGGGATCAATCTCATGGTTATTGGGCTCCTGGCCTTCTTTCACCCTGAAAGGATTCTTTGCTTAATGCCTGGCCTCACACCATTCCTATGGCACTCCCTGTTGTGAATGCTATAGGAAATTACTGTTTAGTAGCATCTTGCCTGAAAATTTTGCGAGGTATTTACAAATTCACTATTTCAACTCTTTTTCAATGTGCCCGGAGTTCTTTCTGTTACATGAATAGCCCCCCCCTTCTCTGTCAAAAAATCTCTCCTTAAAACTTTCCCAATTCCTTCTCTCCTTACAACAAACACTCTAACCAGGACTGCTTGGACTTGGCTAATCAAAAGCCTGATCAATCTGATCCCTGTTGCTGTCCAGATATAAAGAAAGACTTTAGATTACTATGATTGGTTTTGTCCACCTTATAGTTGGGTCTCAGGCCCAATTAATACACAGCCCCCCTGTATTAATACATGAATTAATATAGTGGTCTCAAGATTAGGTTGTGTGGGAGATCTGGAGAGATTGCATAGAGTGGAACCAAAATGTGGGGAGCAGATAGCCCCCATCGGAGAGATCATGGTCCATTCCACAAACTCCTATAAAAATTAATGTTTATAAAAGTAATTAAAGAAAAGCTTGTGCAGTTGTTGTACAATGGTGCGCCGGTGTGGGTGTGTTCTGATCTTTATTATCAACAGTGGCTTCATGAAGAAATATGAAGCTGGTTACCAAATACTTTTGAAGAATAATATAAAATATTTTCTTAAGAGTTTCATACACTGGATAAATTCATGAGGTAACATCATTAGAGCAAGGTTAAAACTATTTCCCTGAGTGTGGTTTACTGTATGAACAAAAATGGGAACAAAAGAGAGCTAAGCTGGATGAACAACTGTTGGATCATTCTGTTATTTTGGATAGAGAAACTCGAGTGGCGCAACAGTGCGCTCAAAGAGATGGAAAGCTGTTTGATTGGTCTACCACCTCAGAGGGAGAAACAACTGAACTTGAAAAGTGCCCAGGAAATCAAAGGGACATAAAGAAGAGGTATTTTAGACCTGAGATTGGTTTTTCTAGGACAACTTATCTGGTATAGCACATGCTATTCCCAGGCTTTGCCCCAGCAACGTCTATGTAAAGGGGACAATACAATGGTTCCTCCTGCCAGCTCTTTTCTGTGAGGTCTAACACTCCATTGTCAGTTGCCAGTAGCAGGCCCTACACTGAGGTATCTGGCCTTAAAGGGACTGTGTCCACATACAACAGTCTCCCAGGTTGCAGCTTGTTTTTCACGCTTCTTCAGATGCTGCTCATAATACAGAGCTGCAAGTAATCACATGATCATGACTTGCATGCTGATTTTGTGCTAAAAAAAAACCTTGTACAACCCAAGTGAATGCCCAGCTCATGTACCTCTAAGGTCAATCCTGCTTCTGAATGCAAACTATCCTGGCTTCTGTCCATCAACATCTACCAACTTCCAACAGATCCACTGGCTGATATAAGTAGCCTATTTCACTCTCCTGGATTACTTCCTTTCCATTCCCAACTTGCTTCCTCCATCCGATTTCCATGTGGGTCCCCATGATTGACTCAGGGAGGTTAAACTAGTGCTGTACAGTCTCTCAAAATGGTAGGGTTACCATAATATCTGTTCTGCTGGGTTTTCCCAGATTTTGGAGGTGCCACCCAGTACTTGTTCAGACATCATTTGACCCAGATTCCAAGCTTTCATTTTATAAAAAGTCTCTACCCTTTACAGAACAAGAGATACAAGACAATTTATTTATTTATTTATTTATTTATTTTATTTATCCTCCGCCTATCTGGTCGTTGCGACCACTCTAGGCAACTTGACTAATAGTACTTTGACCTATTATGAGAAATAAGTCATATATATTTGTCACCAATAAAAATCAATAGTGAATAATAATAGCCATCTCATGAAAATATTGTGTAGAATGTGGTTGTCTCATGCTTGGATCTAGATACTTTATGCTGTCTTTATGAAATACCTCTAGGCTGCATTGGTTTCTAAAAAAAAAAACCCCAGAATTTTAAAAAATGCAGTTGAAATCCAAGTCAGTTTAAAGCAGCTCTCCCAGTGTATTGGACTATAACTTCCATCATCATCACCCTTGAGATTATGTGTGTTGTAATCCAGAACTCCTGAGGGCCACCATGTTCAAGGCTACTTTAATATTTTAGGTGATTTTAGAGTACTCCTTCTGTTTGTATAACAGATGTGTCACATTAAGTGTACTATTCCTGAAATGCTTATTACTTACACAAAACAGAGACTTATTAGAATTTTTACTCACTGCCCCACAAGACTCCAGAGTTTGAAAAAAGCCTAGCATGTGAGTAAATTAGAATGGAACAAATTATATGAGACTGCTAGACCACATTTGGTGCTTTGGCTGCAAACCATCAGTGACTCATGGTTAACACAACAGAGAAGATTCCCTCCCCCTTCTGCTATATCAGACATTGTCATCTACCCTCATGCCTTCAAACGTAAGAGTCCTTCTGGCTCAGGCTAAATATAGTCTATTCCAGCATCCTGTTTCTCACAGCAGCCAACTAGATGCTTCAGGGAAACCCAGACCAAGGCATGCAGGCAAAGTGACTGTAGCAATATGGAGTGTCTGTTCAGGGAGTCATACCATTCTTTCTCCCACATTCTAATATTCAGGCTTACAGGGGATATCACGATTTCTTCTGTATCCATTTCAAGTACTTCTATGCCCACAAAGGTCTAGCCAAAAATATTATCACTCGCCATACAAGATGCAGATATCACAGACGCACTTGTGCCCATGAATATTTCTTACTTTTATTTCTAGGGACATATTCACCTAGAATCAAGAAGTGATTGATTTTGACAATGGGATTATTCATGTTGTTTTGTGCTTTTTCATTTTTTAATATCTGTGCCTCTCCTTCTTTCATCTCTTTCCAGCCACTGTCTTCCATTTTGCCTCTCACCTGGTCATCAGGTTTTTTTCATACACATTATGCAAAAACATTATGTGCTGTTGTAATATTGTCTTGTGATGGCAGGAGTCCCCATTTCTTCCCCTGTTAACACCCTGTAAGCACCCAACTACACACCCTGGGATTATCTAGAGTCTGCTGATATCTCCATCTTGTATAGTGAGCGATACTATTTTGGCTAGAGTTCTGTGGGCACAGAAATACTTGAAATGGAAACAGAAAAAAACCATGATATAACCTCTTAGCCTGAATACAGTGGTGCCTCGATTTACGAATGTCCCTACTTATGACCATTTCGCGTTACGACCAGCTCCGGCTGCAAAATTTTGCTTCGACTTGCGACCGGAGCTTCAACTTACGAACAGAAAAAGGCAGGGGAAAAAGGCGGGAAATTCAAATTTCTAATTGTAGGTGGCGATGAGGCTGCTTCTTTGTAGCTCTTTCGCACCAGCAGTTAGGGAGTGTGCCTTGGAGGAGGCTTGGGACTGCCTCCTTCTGCTTCTGAGAGCATGTGTGTGTGTTTGCAGGGAGGCTTCAGGCTGCCTGGTAAGGTAAGGTGCTGTTTTCTGCTTTTTAAAAACTGTTCTGGGTGTTTTTGCAGGATGGTTTTGAGCCGGGGGGGTTACCTTTCTGTGCTGTGATGGGTCTTGGGGGTTTATTTGTTTTTTGGGTCCCCCCCATTTCCAATGGGTCTTGGGGGTTTTTGTTGCTTTTTGGAGTGTTTTTTCCCATTTCCGATGGGTCTTAGGAGGTTTGTTTGATTTTTGTATCCCTTCCTCCCATTTCCGATGGGTCTTGGGGGTTTGGTTGCTTTTTTGGGGGGTACCCATTTCCAATGGGTCTTGGGGGTTTGTTTGTTAGCTTTTTCACCCCCATTTCCAATGGGTCTTGGAGTGTTTGGTTGTTTTTTGGTCCCCCCCGATTTCTGATGGGTCCTGCACGCTTCTTTTGCTTTTTCCTTTGTTTTCTTTGCATTTCCAATCTGCCCTGGAAACTACTGCATTTCCAATCTGCTCCATTTGTTTTCTGTGCATTTCCAATGGGTCTTGAACGCTTGATTGCTTTTATCCCCCCCCTTCGCCCGGTAGGGATTAATTGCATTTCCAATGCATTCCTATGGGAAATGGTGCTTTGACTTACGACCATTTCGAGTTACACCCATCTTCTGGAATGGATTATGGTCGTAAGTCGAGGCACCACTGTATTCTATACAGCCCTCAGAGTAGCCAGTTATCACTAATTTTATTTATTAATTCCAGTATTTATACCCATCCCCACACTGTGTGTGAAGAAAACAGAGTTGGATACTGTCAGTAGCACTACTCAAAACAACTTTGAAAAGTTTAACCCAATGACAGACTTCTCTTGTTCTATGGATGTGTTTTATTCTATTGTAAAGTCATCTAAGCTCTTGTCCATTACCAAGCCAATATTTATACCAGTTGTGCACTGTGAGAAGAACTTTGGCCACAGAAAGGGCTGAAGAACTACTACAGATACAGTAATTTGATAATGTGGTTGTATAAGTTGTATAAGTTGTATAATGTGGTACAAAGTTCAGTAATGGCATAAGAACATAGCCATTCTATTTTTCAGTCCATACTAGCTTGCCACTGTGTGAGTAAAACACTTTTCTTTAGTGCTACCATGTTTCCCTGAAAATAAGACAGGGTCTTATATTAATTTTTGCTCCAAAATGCATTAGGGCTTATTTTCAGGGGATATTTTACTTTACAGTCATGTCATCTTCTTCTAGTTGCTGCACAATGGTGGAGGGCGGGGTTTCACTTAACCGGGTATTATTTTTGGGGTACGGCTTATATTACAAGCATCCTGAAAAATTCATACTAGGGCTTATTTTCAGGTTAGGTCTTATTTTCGAGGAAACAAGATATGTGGGTGGAGTGGGGGTGCACAAAAAATAAACACCCTCTGGATAGCAGCTGTTGTTGGGACTGGACAGAAACCTAGTATCCCACATAAGCAGCTATTTCTCAGTAAAATACATGTCCATTTCCCAGTACACAGTCAGTAATTCCACCACCAAACTGGCTTCCTAATTAAAAAAAACTCTGAGCAAACAAGCTTTAGACTTCCTTAGCATATCTGTGCTAAAAAGTTCCAAGAGTTTATACTAGTAAGAAAACGCAGGAGAGTAAGCTTGAATAGAAATGCTGAGCTACACCATGTTGAAACAGCATGAGTCTGTTTCCAGCAAGCTTCCTCTGCAGCTAGACTGCATTGTCACTTTTTCTCCCAAGACAGAAAATTAATTACTTTAGGATATTGCATGACTCCTTCATTATCTTTCTCCCCAAAATCAGAGCATGTAAGCTGTTAATAGGATTTTGTGGAATTATATTCTTCCATTCCTCCAAAGAGCTTCAGATGGCATTCTCAATGTGCCCGCTGTCCTCACCATCCTGGGAGGCAGGTCAGAATGAGAAACAAAAGCAGTCCCAATGTTATTAATTGGAAGTTTCAAGCCTTCTGAAAGATTTTGGTGGGGTTAAGGCATGCTCTACGGATGAAGCAGAAAAAGGTGGCAGAGACTGAGGGAGAAGCACTGCATTTCAGTCTGAAGGCGTATGTATTTTCACCTGTTCTTCTATGAAAAATTCCCTCTAAACAGAAAAATAATCATAGTTCCAAATGGGTGCCACAGATCCTCCCTTTGCCACATGTTCTCCATTTACTTGCAGAGTTTTTTTTAAATGTAGTGGAAAATCAAATTGACCACCCTTCAATCAACACTCTGAAATGATTATCCATTCTATTACCGTACTTTACATCCTTCTGCACATTACTTATTCTTATCAATGCTTCCTGCCCCCTCCCATTCGTTGTAACCCCCATTCTATTTTCTGTTATTTCCTGCCTGTTGTTTGTTTATTACTTAAATTTATATACCCCACCTTTCCTCCAGTGACCTCAAGGTAGCACACAGGCTTCTCTGCATTGTCCTGGCAAGAATTCCATGTGGTAGATGAGACGGTGGGTGCAATCAGACAGTGAGACGGGATTACATCTGATAGCACTGGAAAGGGTAACTTTGTTGGGAGTGATGCTCCTTAAAGCAACCCTTTTGTCCCTACAGGTATGACTCCAGCCTGGCCTCAAAAAAGAGTAACTCAAAATGGTCCAGCTCGGGCTGGCAGCAGGGTCAAGACTTGTTTCTGATCTCTTGTGCATCGTGACTGATGGAAAACAGCTTGCACTGGACTGTGCCACAAGTGGTCCAAAATGCCAGCTATTTCTCCATCTGATGGCACCCACAGAAAATCAGAGACTGAAGATCACCACGTGAGGACCCCAGCACATGTTACAGAAAAGCCAATAACCCATTTGGAGAAGTGATTTCTTGTATTGATTTTCTCACCTCACATACTCTGTAACTAAAGTTTGCTTTGTTTCACAAACCATCTTCAAGCTACAGTACAGGCAGGATCTTCCTTTGCAAATCTGATTGCAAAAAGGGACACAAAAAACAGACTCAATCAAGATTTTGGACACATTATCTCTAATGCTTAGTTCTGCACTCAGTTTTCCGAGTAAAATGAAAACCACCGTGTGATATGATATCATGAAGCATGTGACATTACACAGTTTCATGGACTGCAACTCACTTCCTCAAATGCATAAAGGCTAGAGCCAAGACGGGAAACCTTTGACTCTCAGAAATCCAGTGGACTTGGACCCACCATGATCAACGATAATGGATTATAGGTGTTGTTGTCTAGAACATCTGCGAGGTCAAAGTTTCCCTATCTCCCGTGTGGCGGTTCAGACGCACATGCGGCGCACTGTTCATGGGAAGAGGAGCGCTCGCTGAGATGTACAACGCACCGGCAGCCACATCGCGGGGAAACAACGTTACAGTGGCCGGCCATTCAGAAAACCCTTCGTGACAAGCCACATATCCTGCCAGGGGATCGAACCCAGATCGTTCAAGTCCCAATGAGGTAGCCAAAGCGCTACAAAATCCACTGCCCCCTCGGTTACTCAGGCCGTCTCTCCAAAGCCTTGCCTCCTCCATCAAGAGAGGCCCCTGCATCCGTCCGTCCACGGGTTCGCGGCACTCCTCCCGCACGTCGCCAGCCGGACCTCCCGCGGGTGAGTTTCTCTTTCTCCACGTTGTCGTTCCATTTACTTGCCGTCCAATCACAGAGCCCCCTTCCGCCTTCCTCCCACCAGCAGCCAATGAGAACTGGCGACCTGTCGTCCGTTTTACAGACGATATTTGGAGCGGGCGGAGGCGGCCGGTGGTTCTGTGCCATCCTCGGGTCGGAGCGGATGGGCAGGAACCCTAAAAGGCCTTTCGAGGTGAGTGAGGTTTATTTTGGGGGGTGGGGGTGGGAGACGACGCTGGTGGGCGTAGCTTAGGCTTAATAGGACGATATTGACAATGGGATGAAAGTCGGACAGGAGGGTAAATTGGGGCGGGGGGGAGAGAAAGGCAGGCAGCTATTGGCCGAGAAGAGGATGCCGGCGGTGCTCGGATTGGTTCAGGGCATGAGCTGCTCGGCCGGGCAAGGGCAGGAGAAGGAGCCGAGAGGCAGCGGCGGGGGAGCCGGTCCGGAGCGGAGAAGAGGGGCGCCCAGCTGGACTCCTTCCCCATCCCGGCCGCCGAGACCCTGGTGAGAGGACGCGACGGAGAGGCGGTGCGGCGTCTCTCTCTCTTCACCCCCCACCCCCAGGGGGTTCTCACGCGTGGGCCGGCCCTCCGCGCCCCCTTCCCCGCTCGCTTGCCCTCCCCCCCGCCCGGGTGAGACGCACCGGGCCCTCCCGAGGGTGTGGGGGGAGGCAGGCGACGCTAGCCTTTGCCTTCCCGGCGAGCGGTGGCGGCTGGTGGGCATGGTCGCCCCGTCGGATCCGGGATGGCCCAAGTTCCCCATCCCGGGAGGAAGGAAGGCAGGGAGGGAGGGCTGGGGTGGCGGCCCTCCGGACCGGCGCTTCGGGCCGGTGGAAAGTTTCAGTCCGCACTCTGCGCACCCGGGTTGGAGCGAGAGCAGAGCCGCGGCCGCCCCCCCTCCGCGTGCCATCCTTAAGCGTGTCTCACGTGTGAAGCAAGTAGACGCTGGTCTTGGGGAACGTGAGCGCGAACGCGTGACTTTCATCTTCCTGCCCCCGTTACCTGGGGACGGACGGAACAGCCGCGCTTGTCTGTCGGGCTCCTGTTTGTGTCCCGACCCCCAACCCTGCCCAGCCGGGAGCTGGGAAATTGATGGGCCTGGTCTTCCGCAGCCCCGGCAGAGCAGAGCAGAGCGGGCCTTTGGCTGGCTCCATCCTTCTTAGATTCCTGTCTCGGATTTCAGGCAAAAGTGTTTGTAAAGAAATACAAATAGCCCTGCAATGCCTTCCTAGGAAGACAGGTTCCCCAGTCCTTTTCATGGATCACTAAAAAAAGTGACAGATAAGAGGAGCTTTTGAGTTGCCCAGAACTCTTCATCAGGCAAAGATGATGTAAAACTCAGGGTCGAGGCAAAATGTCGGACTAGGTGAGATGCCCTTGGCTTATGGCCTCTTTGCTTCATGAAGAGTTCTAGGGAACTTGAACGCTTATCTCATTTCTCCCTGTCTTCGTGATCTGCTAAAGGTATTGCCCAACCTAGGGCGTTGTAGAACAGTGTGCCCTGTGCACCTGGCATCGGTGAGCAGAAACAGCTCACAACACTGAGCAGGAATGATTTACCTAGCCATCCGAAAGTAGGTCATCCTCGTTCCTAAATAATAAACACCCCGACTGTGTAAAGGTCTAATGCCTGAAGAGGGGCGGTGGGGCAGGGGAGAGGGAGGAATAGCTATTTGCCTGCAACCTTCTCGTCCATCAGGTGCTTTCACTGCAGAGGACTTCAAATGAATGTCTGGAGGAGCAACACAAAGTTTCTGTTCTTGCCTTAGTTGTCGCTGCATTGGTACCACAAAGACTTAGGTGGTGATGAATACAGGGCCAGCCCTTGCTTTATTATGTTGCAGAGTTTGACAGATGAGCAGAAAAACCTGACTTTGCATTTTTGGAAGGTTCTCTTGTGTTTGCAGAGAATAAGGCTACCAGTGGCTACTAGTTACGATTATCTCCAGTTCTGGAGTACTGTAGGTATGCCTCTCACTGGCAGACAGTGGGAGACACAAGAGGAAAAGTGTAATCATGTCCTCCTGGCAATGGCTTGGCCCTTGTGGGAACAGAATGCTGGACTCGGAAGGCCTTTGGTTTGATCCACCGCAGCTATTCTTATATTCTCAGCTTCCTGCTGTTCTTGTTTTGAGTACAAGAATCAAGCCAATCCTGCAGTCCAAGGGCTCTTCCTGGGCTGAGGTCTAATGGAACTGAGACCTGAGCAAATGTGTGGTCTGTGCCAGGGAGGAGTTGCTAATTGGAAAAGCTTTTGGAGGCATTTGGGGAAACGTTGTTTGTTGTCAGAGATGAAAGACTGAAATGTTTTCTTTAAAAAAAAATTGACTGAAACCAAATGCTTCGCTTAATGAGGCAACAAATGTTAAAATATTTTATTTTAAGCCAGCCCTTGTATAATTTGCAAGTTGCAAATATTGTCTGAGAAGTTTTCTTCCTGTTTCTGTCACAAAGGAGGATGTTCTTCTAGAAAGCTATGACAAAAACCCAACAAAAAGTAGTGTTCAACAAAATGAATGCTTTTGTCACAATCACATTTTTGTGGATTCCATATATTGGTTAATTCATTTAGGCTGCAAATCTGTATAGGCTTTCTGGGGAATAAGTCCCACTAGGTATATTGTGTCTTCCTTCTGAGTAGACATATATACAATTAGGTGGTGTCATTTCTGCAATCACATACAACCTACAAATCAATAACCCAACACAGGGCAGTTTCTTTCAAAGTCTGCAGTATGCCTTTCTACAGTTTTGTCCCTCTGTGTAGGTTTCATTTCCTTCCTGAGAGAAAGATTTCAAAAACATTTTCAGGAACAATCTGCCTAATCTAGGCAGTCTATTTTTAATGCAGTGAAAAGGAAGTGCCGTTTGACAGGCAGTGACTGCCTACACAGTAGAAAATTACATACATGCACAGACACTCATGTATGATGAGCCTTATACATGGCTGAATAGAAAGGTGGGTGCTTATCATGAGTAGCAGCATATATGTGATATATACACAGTTGTTCTACACAGAAGTGGTATCTTAGTAGAAATCATCCTATATAAATGTGTGATGACTGAAAAGCTTTTCACTCCCTGTTTTAAGAGGATGATGTGTTGAATGGAACCAAATGTGTAACTGTGTTTCAGTTTCGGTATTTGTTTTTACACCAATGTCCAGGTGATCCTTCCTCAACCTTAAATGTCTTGGATCACAACTGTCACCATTCCCAGCCAGCATGGTGCCTGAGGATGATAGATTTTATTGTCGAATACACCTGAAGTGCATTAGGTTTGGAATGTTGGTCTAGACCAGTGGTTCCCAACTTTGTATAGGCCAGGTGTTCTTGGACTACAACTCCTAGAAGCCTTTGCCACTAACTGCTGGCCAGGGTTTCTGGGAGTTACAGTCCAAGAACACCTTGGTCACTCATGGTCTAGACCAGTGGTCCTCAACCTTGGGCCTGCAGATGTTCTTGTACTACAACTCCCAGAAGCCTTCACCACCACCTCTGCTGGCCAGGATTTCCAGAACATCTGGAGGCCCAAGGTTGGGCAGCACTGGTCTAGACTATCAAAATAATAGGTATGGATATGATTTTCTCATATAGCTGCCCTCTTCTTGTTATTTGCCTGGTTTAATAATCTCTTGCCAGTTTTGGCTGACTCGTTTGTTGCTACAGGAGCCTGTGTCTGTGAGCTACACTGCCCCTCAGGTTGCCATTTGCTTAGCTGCTCTGATGTCATAGCAGGGTAAGTCAGCAGAGAGCCGTGCAGTGGTTTCAGAGTGAGATCTGGAAATCCTAAGATCTGACTAACTTTTCTAGGTTAGTCAATAATTCATTCTAGGTAAGGAAACAGCTTTACAAAAAACTATGTCGTAATGTGGACAATTTAAAATATGGATCATTGTTGCAAAACTTGCATATTAGGCATGCAGTTATTTAACTGTGGATGTTGCAGTATTAGGGCACGGCATTAGTAAATTGTCTTCACAGTCTTTTAAGAGTCATTGCGCTGTGCAACTTGTTGGAATCAGGTTGAGGCCAAGTGTTAATGTGAGCAGGAATGTGAGGAAAAGGAATCCATTCCTGTCTTGTGATTTTTACATCCTGATTTTCTATAGAAAAGAGAGAAAATGGCAGACTTTCCTGATGTTGTTTCTCTCGCAACAAAAGTGACGAACACAGTCATCCAGTACTACAACATTGAAGATAGTGAATGGAGACTGGCTAAGAAAACAGTAAGTTACCAAGCCATAATTTTTGTAGATTCTTTTGCTTTGATAAAGCAAAGTGGTCATTTCTGTTGTGCTGTGATATATGAGGTGGTATTTGAAGAATGGGACACTGTATGAGTGAGATTTTTAGTGATTCCTAGATCCTATCCTGTTGCTACTCTCAGCTAGAGTAGACCTGTTGAGCCAGTGGGCTTTAAACAAATATTGACTTACTATTCAGCAGTTGATGCAATGAGTCTATTCTTAGTTGGGATTAGCAGTAGGATACTGATTCATAGCTCTAAGGTCCTTTTGGGGAATGAGCCATGCACATATCTTAGGGTAGGATGTTCCAAAGGATGTGGCCCTCTCAGAAAGTGCCTATTTTGTATGTTGTGCCTATCATCCTAATAGATCTTAGGCATGTGCACTGGACCTCTATAGCCAATGTACATGTCAAAAAAGGTTGTTACGCATTGAAAGCACTCCTTTCAATGATCTGGTCCTAATCCATTAAGGCTTTTACATTTAATCACCTGTTCTTTACATTTGTGTCTAGGTGCTCACTGACGACCAGTGTAGCTGGTATGGAATTGGTTCTGACCACCAATTCCCCCATGAACAATAGGCCGGCTACATTCTGCATCAGCTGCAGTGTCCATATTTTCTTTGAACCTATATTTGATATGTTTGTGTCTTCACTTGATTGGTGGATGTGGAAACCTAAGTAGAAAACTACTTTTAAAAGTACAGTATTGTGTTCTCTTTAAAGTACAGTTGAATTGACCATTTGGTATCCAACAGATTGTAAAAGATGTCCATCTTCTGAAATGTTCTGTTCATTTTCTCCTGCAGAAAGATACGACGGTTTGGCGCAAGCCATCAGAAGAATTCAACGGATACCTGTAAGATAACTTTTCACAAAAACAGTTTCTAGTAGATATGGGTGTGTGTGTGAACATGTGCACTCACACTTGTATATGCTGTGTGAGGGTGAATCATGCTGCATTAGCGCAGGAATGTCTCACTTCCCAATCCGTCATGTCCTCCACATCATGACTACCATCACTGGATGCGACTGTCCATCAATTTGTGGACACAATTCTGGCTAATGTTTTGTAGCTATTTTTTTCCTGCAGGAATTCCTAAACCTGAGTTTCCAGATGTTGTTGGACTTCAATTCTCAAAAGCCTCGGATAGCATGGCCACTGGTCAAGTGTTCTGAGTATTCTGAGAACTGTGTAGGCAGATAACATCTGGAGACAGTGTTAGCTGGTGGCTCTGATTTCAGAGGTGCTGGAATCTGTTCTGGGTTCTATCCAAAGTGCTCTGCTCATTCTCCAGAATAGGTTCAGCACCTTGGATGACTCCTGTAAAGTTTCAAGAATGGATTCACAGCACCTCTGAAATGGAAGTCACCAACCACCACTGTCTGGTGGTCCAGAATACGGACCTACTGCTCTAGCTGCTGGATGGACATATGCAAAATAATTAAGCTGTTCTATAAAGGGATTCCCAATCAACATATGGGCCACAAAACTAGCGTTGTTATCCTGCTCGGAGGATCAGGATCAATCCTGTATTCTTGTGTAGGTCCCTTTAACTGCAATGAAGCTTGCAAACGCAAACGTAGTAACCTCATATCCTTGGTGCACAAATCTTCCCATCTGCTCTTCAGAGCTGTTGACAAAATGAACAGGTCTCACTTGAGTATCTAGCTTTCTGTTATGTGATTTATTTACTGTGGCAAAATAGCATTTTCCCAGTGCACAAAGAGCAATATCTTGATACTGGGAGAATGTTACACCTTGCCTCCTCTCTCCTGCTTCCCTGTTTTGGAAGAGAGAGGAGAGAATGGTTTGTATTTTGTTTTAGGAAAATGTTAAGGCATCAGTTTCTCTGATAAGTTCTCTGATCTTAAAATAAATATGCCTATGAAAATATATAAGGGGAATTTTAAAAATTGTGTATGTGTGTGTGTACCATATAGTGTTAACAAATACACTTCAACAGGGGTCTAAAGACAAACAGTAGCTGGTCTATGCAGTAAGTTATTTTTTACAAAAAAGAATACTAAATATTGTTAATAAGAAAAATTGGCTCTTTTGTGAGATATTTGAAGTGGGCTGAAACTTATCAAAGGCTGGAATGATTTCTAAGAATCCTTGCATTGAATTTGTTTCTGTAGTTACAAGACACAAGGGATCGTGGAAGATGTCACTAACAGAATAATAGATCACATACGCCCTGGGCCTTATCGGCTACATTGGGACAGCCTAATGACCACGATGGACATAGTTGATGAGTTTGAAGACGTAAGTAACATTTTGTCCATTTGTCATACAGCTGTGGTTGTTATTATGTGCTCTCAAGTCAAGACCTTAAATCTTTCATTGTATATGACAGAGGTCGTCAAGCCCCGGTCCGTGACCTGAGCCGGATCAGGCCACGGAGACAGACCTCCCACCCGCCCCGCATGCACTCCCTTCCCCACAGCTGCTTTGGGTGCGTGTGCCAGCGCCAGCGCCAGCGTGAGCACCCCCCACCCCTTCACGCATGCGCCTGAACGTCCTCAGAGGCTCAGCCAGTCCATGGTCCCAAAAAGGTTGGGGACCGCTAGTATATGAGATATTCATGGTTTACCAGGGCCGCCACCCTCCAGTGAGTTTCCATGGCCAAGTGGGGATTGGAACCTGGGTCTCTATACTGCATTGGCTCTTTGATAGCACAGCTAAGATTTTCATATGTGTATCATACCTTTGACATAACACTTGTAATATATTTGACTTATGAACAGCCAGTGAGAAATTAGTCTCTCTGTATAAGTGTGTGTGTGTGTGTGTGTGTGTGTGTTTCATTTGTAATGCATTTTATTAAGTGGGGTATAACTCACATAAATTTATAGTATATCAAATTAAACTTTTTAGTATGCAAGTTGCCCCAAGACTCTTTGTGGGTCTTGCTGCAACAAGGTAACATGGCTACCCTTCTAGAAATACTCCAAATGTCATTCTCTTCTAAAGAAGAGAAATCAAAAGAAACTTCAGATATGTGTGGGAGAGGGGGATGGAGGAGAGAGAGAGAGAGAGAGAGAGGTACCACACTGAATTCTTTATCCAGAAATCTAAAGCTGGCTTTCTTATGGAGGCTTCTATATTTTGCAAGTTCTACAGTTGACTGGCAAATGACCTTAGAACATTTGGTTAATCATGAACATTTGTAGGATCTTTCCCTATTAAAAGACCTGGACATTTTATTCTTTTATGGTGGCAGACTGGATATGTTGAATGTGTGCCAGGCCTATAGCTGCATATCCTTGTGATGAGAAGAAATAGGCCAAAATCCTGTTGCTTAATTATGCTCGAGAAAGGCGAATAGCATGATGTCCAACGTGGTCTTGTGGACAAGCTAATGAATCCCAGCTTTGATTTTTCAGGTGTGCATGTGATACTGGTTTTCCTCAAGCCAGAAAACCCAAGTGAAAATTCATTAAACATATGAAAACACATTTGAAGTTATGCCATTTGCCTTCTGCAGGTGTAAATAAGCAACATATTTTGCTATAAACTGTTTCTGAGCTATGATCCTAAGATGCTTTACAGGAACAAGCTAGATGAGATGAGAAATGCTTAATTGCATTTCTTTTTAAGCTTACAATGTAAAGAATTGCACCTTCCTGAGAGCAGGGAAACAGTGGCTTTACCCTTTCATTTTATATGTTGTTTTCCTCACAAACAAATCCCTTAAAACTTGGCTCTTTTTCTTATCTGGCCTGTTCCCCATAACATACAGTATTTTGTTATTGTATTGCAGAATTGCTGTGTCATGCGTTACACCACTGCTGGCCAACTGTGGAACATAATTGCACCTAGAGAGTTCATTGACTTCTCCTGTACAACAGACTATGAAGATGGACTTCTCTCATGTGGTAATTTCTCATTAAATGTCTCTTATCTTCCAGCCTGACTCTGTAAGGTCTGTCAAAGCCTGCTGAAATCAGCTGTATATAGTTTTTGGCTCTTGTTTGCAAGAAGCAATAAGATTGTTGACCTCCATGTCTTCAAAACTAAAAAACATAGAAGTACAATATTTATAAAGAATGATGCCCCTAGCAGATTGAAAGGAATGTACAAGAATTGCCTGGTTAGAGCTGACTTAATATAATAGCTAATTTGTGTTTTCTAGGTAGCTGTGGCAAGCAAGCAATATTGTATTATACATGAGACACTAATTGTATTCAGGCATTATGTTGTTGATGGAGGCATATCCATGTCATGTACCCAGCATTCCCTCGATTTTGTTTGTTTGGATGTCACTCACACCTTTGTGTGTGCAATATGAAGATCTGAAGAGTCATCTGAGAGTATGTTCTACTGAACATTCTTATAGCACTCCTGCAGTTGGCTATTCAGGGTTCCCAGTCAAGAAAATATAAGCAGGCATCCCTTCAGACTTCAGTTACTGTGCAAATGCCTGAGCATCTTTGGGGTATGCATGTGAGAGATTTATTTTGTCCATACATCACCCCCCACCCCAACCTAAAGCTTTACACAGTTTAAAGCTATAATGCTCATTGGTATTAACATTACCAGGTGATTTAAAAACAACTAACACAGAGAAAGAGAACTATATTGATAACCAAAGCACAGATATAGAGGAGAACAACAAAGGGGGGAGAACAAGAGATCTCTTCCAGAAGATCCAAGAAATCAAAGGAAAACTTAAGTGTAGATTAGGAGTGCTGAGAGACCAACAGGGAAGCACACTATCCAACCAAGGGAAAATAAAATGATGATGGAAAAGTATATTGAAGAAGGATGACAGAATCCTTTGAAGAGGAATCCTATTATGAAGAATGTAGAAAGCCAAGTGAAAGCTGCTCTGAAAGCACTGGGAAGAAATAAATTAGCAGGGTAGAAGGGATACCAATTGCATGATTTAAAGCCACAGAGATTGAATCTGTTAAAATCCGAACAAGAATATGCCAAAAATATGAAAAATTAAACAATGGCTTACAGGTTGGAAATGTTCAATGTACATTCCAGTACCCAATAAAGGAGATGCCAAAGAATGCAGTAATTGTAGAACCATTGCTTTACTTTCTCCTGGAAACAAAATGATGTTCAAGGTGTTGCAACAAAGGGTTTTACCTTATATGGAGTGAAATATTTAAGCTGGGTTTTGAAAAGAAAGAGGCACTCAAAATCAGATTGCAAATATCTGCTGGCTACTGTAGCACACAAAAAATTACAGAAGAAGGTAAGTCTGTGCTCTATAGACTACGGCAAAGCCTTTGGCTGTGTGGATCATGTGAAACTACGAGTTGTTCTGAAAGAAATGGGTTTGTCTAAGCATTTGATTTTCCTGATGTGTAACCTGTATTGCAGAGAAGAAGCTACTATTAGGACAGAACATGAAGAGACAGAATGGTTTCCTATAAACAAAGGTGTGCATTCTAGCCCTTATTTGTTCAATCTCTATGCAAAACATACCATATGGAAAGCTAGACTAGACTTCGATGAAAGAGGAGGGAAAATGGGTGGAAAAACATCAGTAATTTAAGATATGCCAATGGCATCATTTCACTAGCAAAAAGCAGCAATGACTTGAAATGACTTTTAGGGAAAGTGAAAGAAGAAAGTGCCAAAGCAGGATTGCAGCTGAACATGATGGTCCAAAATCATGACTGCAGAAGAACTCTACAACTTTAATGCTGCCAATGAGAAAAATTGGTGAAAGATTCTGTATATCTTGGTTCCATCATCATTCCAAATGGAGATGGCAGCCAAGAAATCTGAAGACCAAAACTCAGAAAGACAGCAGTGAAGGAATTAGAAAAGGTCATCAAATGTAAAGATCTGGCACTGGAGACCCAAGGTCAGAATCATCCATGGTGTAGTATTCCTGATCACAATGTATGAGTGTGAAAACTGGGCACTAAAGAAAACGGACAGGGAAAAAATTGATCTGTTTGAAACATGGTGCTGAAGAAGAGCTTTGCAGATACTTTGCAATACTAGAAGGACAATAAGGTGGGTAATAAAGCAAATCAAGCCTGAACTATCTCTAAAGGGAAAAAATGATGAAACTGAGTCTGCCCTGCTTTGAGCATATGAGAAGGCAGGATGCTCTGGGAAAAAAAAACACAATAATTCTGGGAGAGACAGAAGGCAGCAGGAAAAGAGGAAGACCAAATACGAGATGAATTGACTCCCTAAAGGAACCCACACACTTGAGTTTTCAAGACCTGACCAGAGCCTGAAGATTGTTCATTCATAGGGTCACCGTAAGTTAGAGGCAACTTGATGGCAGGTAACAACAATCCAGCCTTCATATGCCTCTACAGGTCAGAACAGGCTGAAAAATTAGCCACTTGGTTTAGTATACACAAATACTTCCCTGCTTTTTTTCTGTCTGGGTAAAACTTTCCTTGCCATCTCATCATCTGCTGACACTGTAGGCTTCCTAGTCTTATTGTTTGGGTTGTCAGAAGGAAATTTCCCTCACCAGGATCTTTGGATTTTAATCACAATAAGTTTCTTTAACATGCTGCATGGACAGAAATAGGTATACGGTATTCATTTTACCCAAGTGTGTCAATAGCTTACACTGTTTTGTTTAAAACAGGTATTAGCCTGGATTATGGTGAAGTAAGACCGAACTTTGTGAGAGGCTTCAACCACCCCTGTGGCTGGTTCTGCTTCCCACTCAAGGACAACCCTAGACACAGCCTGCTGATGGGCTTTATTCAGACGGATCTGCGTGGGATGCTCCCCCAGTCTGCAGTGGACACAGCCATGGCTAGTACCCTGGCTAACTTTTATTCAGATCTCAGGAAAGCTCTGAAAGCATAATCAGACTGTGAACATCCCCTGCTTTGCACCGTAGATGTTTAAACATAGGGGAGGTTGGAAGTTTCCTGCATGAAGATTTGCTGTGATTTCCCTTTTGGTGCCAGGTGGTCCCATTTGCTCAGACCAGTTGGGATTGTGTTTGCTGTGACATACGGCCCACTGAGTCTAACTCAGACTTGCTTTGTCAGAGGTGTTGTTATTATTATTATTATTATTATTATTATTATTATTATTATTATTATTATTATTATTATTATTATTATTATTATTATTATTATTATTATTATTATTATTATTATTATTATTATTATTATTATTATTATTATTATTTTGCATGGTAGTCTGAAAAACTGTTGATAATGCCTCAGAAATGCACTCGCCCCAATTTGTTCTTTTAATATTCACATCTTTGCAACCCAAGGTAGCAGGAAATATGTTTTCATTTTATTGATTTTGAAGAGAGCCCTGTTGGATCAGACAAAGAGCTTCTCCAACCCAGCATCCTGTTTTCTCCTGGGGCCAGCCTCATGCCTTGGTTGGCATTTGGAGCTGGCCAGGCTCTGGGTCCACCGTAATGATCTGTGAATGAATGGGAAGCTGTTCTGCTCCAACGAAGTTGGAATTTGATACCTCCTTGGCATCACTTGGAAGAGATACTTTTGGGACTACAACTCCCAGAATCCACCACCCAGCATAGCCACTGGGAGATTATGGGAATTTTAGTCCCCAATAATATCCTTTTTGAACTTTGCTTTTGGTGGAAACATCTGGATTGCCATTTGCTATGAAGCATCCACAGTGTTGGTGGAGGCTGCGTGCATTCATCCACACTGCACCATGAGTAGAATGTTTATTCCCAGCTATCTTTGGCTAAACACATGATGTTATCTGCATCTGAACATGGATTGGGGCATAAGAATTTTTTGTGATTTTCAGGGAATGAGTGACAAAATGAAGACTAGTGTTATAAAAAGCTGAATGACCTCAAGGACTTCTGTAAAGCAAAGTAATTTTGATATTTGCTGCATTTTACTTGTATGTTGGTTTTTATTTTTAAAATGTATGTTTCTAGGGTGATCTCTTGATGCATTGTTTATGTAACTGAACTTCCACACATGATGCACATTGCAGAAAGATAAGGAAGTTTTTTCACGTATTTCACACTTTTACACTGTGTTTATACCTTGAGTCGTAAGGCAGGGAAGAGCTAACCCAGACTCATGAAGGCTGAATACACACCCATCCTGAGACCTTATGGAGGTGCATCTCCCTTGCCTTCCCTACATTTTTTTTTCTTACAAAAAAGGGGGAGGAATGAAAAAGCGTCTTTGTACCTTTTTTTGAGGGAACGGGCAAAACATAGCAAAATTGCCCCATTCCATAAAGGGCACAAAGGAACATTTTGAGTGTGTTACAGTGTTCTTCCGTTGGGGGAATCGGGGCCCCGGAGGTGCTAGGGATGTGTTGGGCCCTCTGAAGGATCACACTGCCAATGGGCTACAAGGTGCCCACCCTTGGTGTAAGGTCATGCGATTGGTCTCATCCCAGAACAGGAATTAGTAACATATGTTTCAGTCTCTATTTGAACTGGGGTTAGTGTTACCAAGTATATGCTTTGGAGTAGCACAGCACTCCCAACAAGGGGAGTGGGGGAGTGTTTATAGATAAAGAGAAAAAATACAAAGTTTTATGTGCATTGCTCTGGATTGTTCTCTGTAATGAGGTGAGGCTATATATGTACTATAGGTCTAAATCCATTTGATACTTTTAGGTGGAGTAGACCCATCTTTCATCAGTTCTACTGACTGAATGGTTCTACTTGAGTTGGAACTATCACTTGGATTTAGGTTATATCAAGAGATAGCTGCACAAAGAAAGAAGTTTCTGCATAATACAACTGGTTTCATTCAGTGGATGTGAGATCTCTCCATATCCACTTTGTGGGCTTGCATCCTCCAAGCCAGGAACGTAACAAGCATCTTGTGACACTACTCCCAATCTCAGAAACCCTTCCCAGAGTATGTAGTAGTGAATATTCAGAAACATCAAAAGCTAAGGTACAATGTGTCATGTAAACTTGGTTTCAGATAAACATTGGAAAACGTGAAGAAGATAAGTGAGGTTAACAGCATACATTGAGTACATGTTCACTTCCAAGAGATTCTGAAAACTCATCAGAGCGTGTATGTACGATTATTTTTAAAGGGAAGATCAGGGGAAAGGGGCAGAGGAACAGGAATAACAAATTGCCAAATTGCTTTGTACAGTTGAAAAGCCTTAAAGGCCATTTTGGTGGCTGTATAGGAGGCCATATCAAGTGCTTGCTTTGAAGATGCAATGTGTATGTACGTATATATACGTATATACAGTATGGGTCTATGAGAACATTTGACATGTTATGGCATGGAAACTAACTCACCCACTAATTTCCCAATGCATCTCCAAAGAATTGCATGGAAATACAGTGGGCACCTTTGCAGCACAGTATAAAGATGTTTTTAGGCATAAATATGGGGGAAACTATAGCTGAACGTGAAAGCCTAGGAATGTAATGTGTCACAAGATCAAGCCAAAGGCCTATTTCCCAGAGTTACATCTGATATGTTCCTCGTTAGGACATGATATGAAGCCTTCATTTGCTGTTGTTCCCCTGCAAGTGATATTTAGAGGCATCCTGGCTCTGATTCTGAAGGTGACCCAGAACCATGACTAGCAGTTATCAATAGCCTCATTTTCCATGAATTTGTCAGACTTTTAAAAAGCCATGTAAGATTTCCCTCCTTGGTTAGCAATGATGTGGATTTCTGATCATTCAGTCTTTGTTTCTTTGATGAGATGAATGGGTGTGTACTTGAGTGGAGTGTTCCAGGTTAACTAGAGTTAAGAGAATCGAATTAAAATGGCCTTATATTTTTCAGAAAAAAAGGGCATCAGTATGCATGTAGTGTTCATTGGCACAGCAAATGTAAAAATGAATACTTTTGACTGAACTCAGGAAATACATTGTAAATGGCATTATTATGATAAAAGAATAATACCTTTGAAAGTTTATTTATAAATATAGAAAGGTGACCTGAGGGTTTGTTTGTTTGTTTGTTTTTTGAAAAATGGGAAGTGCAAATTACCTCTTGAGTATACAGCATAGGACTGGGGCTGGATAAGTGAGGAACAGCCTTGCACTTTTTTTAGTTCAAAAGGGCTGAATGTTTAAATATGCAAATAAATCTTCATGCTTTCATTTGATCTGGGTTGCTTACCAATTCTAAGAGTTTCCATCTTAAAAGCCATGCTGTCCTCAGAAACAAAAACATTGACACAACAGAACCAATCGGTTCTGTTTCAATCCATAGTTTGGTTTATTTTTTAATCCTTGTAAGGATTATAAGGAATAACTTGTCATTAGATTGATTGAAAATATGAATTATTAATAGCAGCAGCAACAAAACATTAGTATCAGTATTAGTAGCAAAGAAGTAAAGCATGTGAATATGTACAAAATTGCTATGGTTATTAAAAGTAAAAAGCCATCTATTTCAGTAAGAAAAGTGTTCCCATTTCATGGTACATCAGTCTTTATCCTGATAGGACTCAAATATTGATTCAATATTTTCTTTAAGAACAGTTTAATAACACTGTGAAGCTGCTCTTGGAAGAAATAATTTTCTGTGACTTCTTTTCATTGGTAAAGTAGTTTCATAATGATTCCTTTTAAAGAAATTCTTAATATACTTTAATGATTCAAGCAGATGTTTTTAAATTCACTTGCTGGCACAAGTGATAGCAATTCCACTGAAGGTAAAGAAATTTGCCTCTGTTCATTGAGATCATGCTTCTACTAAAGAGAATAAGAGAATTATGATGTTATTCTGTTCTGTATAATAACCAATATGAGACTATAGATGTTTATTATGTATATTAAAGAATTATGTTCAAATCTTTTTTAAATAATTAAAATATAATTAGGATTACTTCACTCATGGACATATGAATTGTCTTGTATTTCGTCTAATCATTGGTCTTGTCTAGCCTGCCATTGTTCAGTTTGATTGCAGCGATTCAACAAGGCTTAGAAAGCAAACTGGTTACCTGAAGAGGGCACTTGCATTTCACTAGAACAGATGACAAAAGCTAGAGCTAATTTGCATTGTGTTGCAAATTTAATGTATACAGCTACAAAATTAGAAAAGTATTTTTATAATTCAGATAGAATTGCAATGGATCTCTTTCAAGGAGAAAAAACAGTGAGTTGTGTGGCTGGAAGTCTGCTGCCCGGGTGCTCCTTGTGGATGTTCAGCTTCAAAGTCTGTGTTCTTCATGCCTTTTCATCTTTAAATCAGACATGCACAATGCAGTCCCTCAAATACAGGACAGATGACCATCTTATTACTTTCTTCTTGTGACTAGAGAATATAAAGAATGAACTCAGACCTTCTGCTGGCGAATAGTGCTTCATCATATTGAAGGCCAGGGGTGGCTGTGACCCAAGAAAAAGAAATGCAATGCATTCCTTCAAACTCAGTTCCTTGGTAGATAGTATCACCCGAGTTTTCGTCTCCTTTTCCTGAATATCCCCCACTTCTGCCTATGTACCACATGTGCAACCAGATTTTTTGTCTTTCTGCTCCATTTCCAAGCTCAAAGTGTGTTGCATCAGATGCGCTTTTAACTTTCTTGTACTATTCTTGTTTCCTATGTCTTATGTCCATTTATTTTGTAATTCTTTGGGTCTATTGCCTGGAGGATTTCTGGGAGGTGCAGTCCAGATAGAGTCACTTTTAAAGCTCTGCTTCCCTGTTCTCCTTTAATGGCAATGGCAGGCTTGTTCATAAGTTGCTTTGCCTCAAATCAGGGTGGAGAAAATAAATATTTTTTTTTAAAAAAATTGATTTAAATAATAAAAATACTTTAAATCATTAAATAAACCTGATTTTTTTTTAAAAAAAATCAAATTTTTAAATTTAAACCATCAGGGGAAAACATCTGATGAGTTTGCCCTAAACTCAAATCATGGCTAGGACTGTGAGCAGAGGATCCCCTAGTTCTCATAACCAGGCTGCTGATATATTATGAGTGCAAGTATGTTTTGAGATTTCCTCTATAACCACTGGGCATGGATCCATATGTGCCTATTGTGAGATACTGCTCATAAAACACCACAACGTTCCTCAAACTGCTGTTAGATCTTGGTAGACATGAGTTCCTGAATTGCAGGAGACATTTCAGTTCCTCTGACACGGGGAACACAGAAGCTGGTTGCTTATAAGCAGAAAGCTACCAGATCACAGCCAGCAATGTATGACCTCATGTTTCCATGAGGTCCTCAGAGCCGCTCTAATTGGGATGACTGAATTCTATAAAAATGTACATGGGTCATTTTGGTTGGTGGCTACTGAGTCGCACGTGCTAGAAGATCCACCCATGCTGAAGCTATGTAACATTTCTATTCTCACAGAATGACACAGAGGAATCCAAAGGATATTTGTTTATTTTTTCGTATTGTACATGCAAATCACTTCTTAAATGTTCCAGCATCCAAGTGTATCTGTCCTCTTAATTCTGCAAGTACCAGTTTCTGTATTGGTATATGAAGGCCTAAGTAAGCTCCCAATTCATTAATGCTGCAGAAAAGGCAATCAAGTATCTTGAAACTAGATACTTGATTCCATAACACTTCGTCTCTCAAGGAACAGAAAGGTTAAGAAAATGTGATCTGTTTTTTCTGTCTAGCAGGCATTTCCACAAAGTTTTGGGTTACACTGTTAATGAAAAACAACAGATATTCGACACATCAAAGCAATATAAAAGTGATAGGTGTTAGGAGGAAGTCACAACAGTAGAGGTGGAAACATACAGAAGAAGCATCTCAGTTCAGTATTCACAAGTGCTGCTGAATCCACTCCTTAGCCATTTGCTGATCCCCATCCCTTTTTTAAAAAAGTGTTAAGCATGCATCTCATGGTTACATATAGAAAAACAAAGGTAGTCCTTCATCCTTTTAAGACCACAACACGGATTTTTAAAACCAATTCTAATAATCTTATAATGGAATCCTCAGATTTTAAAAACCAATTCTAATAATCTTGTAATGGAATCCTATTTGGAAAAAAGTTCTACTGAACTCAGTAGGAGCTACTTCTGAGTAGACATTCATAGGAATGTAATCATGCATCCAGGCTGCAATTTCATATATACCTTCAAGCAAGTCATATTCAGTACCACTGTACTGTAAATTCTGTGTTGAATTGTGTCCCTGCTTTGCTTTTAAGAGCGGTGACCTACATATTTCAGTAGAGTGCACACAAGACTGTGGAGCAGAAGCAATCAACACACACTCCTCCTTCCAGGCTGAAGCAATCCTTAGAATTTATAGTGTTTTCTGTGTTCACAGCATTTTATATACAAATGCATGGGGAGTGAGCAAGGTGCTGCCTGTGGACTGCATGATGCACTTCCATGCACCTGCAAATTATAATTTTTAATACACACTATAAAGACTTTTTGTGTACTCCTTATTTCACATGGTGGATATGTATCAAATCTGACGTTGGGAGAAAAAAGCAACCTAGTTACTTCGTGATGTGACTAGGTTGCTAGTTACATCCACACTAGTGTGATGCATCCACACTAGTACCCTGGATTAGCTGTGAATGATATCAGATAATTCATGCCTGTACAAGCATATTCTCTCTATATTTTTGGCCTAGGAAGCCTTTTGGGATACATCATAACTTGTATTTGCACAGTCAGATACAAGTGCTGCAAGAGAAGCTGTGATTGGAAGGAAAAGCATGCTGAACAGAGCAAAAGGAGGTGCTTTCATAATCCCTCTTGCCTTTGTACCAAGAGGCTAGTCCAGGCAAGGCCAAAGCATCCTTTGAAAATATGATGAAAAACCTTCCGGGAACTCTTGCCTCCTCTTTTGATGCATGGCAATTCCCTCCTTCCTTTCTTGGTTTTTAAAGAAAACAATGCTTTGTTATTTTGTCATTAGTCAGTTGTGGTCTGCACTTCCCTGAACATGAGATTGCAAGCTACAGGTTTGATCTGAGCTTTAATCCTGGTGCACAAGACCAGTGTAAACCATTATTTGCTGACCTGATGCAACTACAAGCCAAACCCCACTCCTACCATTCCCATTAGTCAAGTTTACTGATCCACAAAGCCTCATGACGGAGATCCCTACTGAAACCATGTGTGTAGATAACACCATATTATACACCCATACAGATACAGAGCTGCAGTATGGCGCTACCATTTGCTCCCCTGAAATTGGATCAAACAACTAGTAAACTCAGTTCTCTGAGTGCTGGTCCTCTGCTGTCAAAAGGGCACCACCCACAGACAAGGAAAGTATTTTGAGGCATGTGGGACTTCAAGGTTTGCATAACTATAAAAATAGTAAGGAAGAAACCCTTAGTGGGGCACCAATCCCCTCATAGCCCTATGGACATAGTCATTTGGCACAGAATGCTGTCTCGCTGTTGTGGGATAAAATAGAAATCCAGGCTAGGAGACAGAATGGAATCTAGTGATAAAAACTTAGAACAGGAACCATTCACACTACAGCATATTTTGAGACAGATCCCACTTACCTCTCTCTGGTACTCCCTATCAGCCCAGTCCTGGCGACAAATGCACCCCCAAAACTACCTAGAGCCCCTCTGAGAAAATCCCATGCACATATTTTGGGCAAATAAGGGCCTATTCTGACTCCTGGAAGCCTGCAGGAGGGACAGTTTTCAACTTGGAGGCCTTGAGGATGTTCCCTAAAGAGTCCCATTTACTTCCCAAATAGAAAAATTGAAGTGAATGTGAGGGCATTTCCTGTTTGTTTATTTTCAAAATATATATATATATATTTCTGGCCATTCCTATGTCTGGTGCTGCCTGGGGGCAAGAATTTGGCCATTAAACCTACTGGGATTGCAAAACCCTGTTTTAATAATTTACAGTGGCTATCACCCATGGGTCTGTTGTGGCTGTAGCCTGGAGTATAATAATCAAACAGAGATCAAATAGATCTAAGCATGTTGATTGATTTGGTGCTGTTTTCCATCCAGGAACTCTTGAAACAGCAACATGGAAGTCAGCATACCGTAATTGATAACCATTGTTTTGGGAAGTAGTGATTAGCCTAACCATACCTGTCCCAACAAGAAAAGCAACCTTGTCTAGCTTTATGAATAGGATGTGTTCAACATAAACAAACAACTTGGGTGTTTGTCACAATGAGCTTCTTTTTCCCTATTGCAGGAAATGTCAACACTACCCCTCAAACAAACTCAAAGCCAAAATCACACTTTAAGGCTGCAATCCTATGAATACCATCTTGGCAGAAAATTCCACTGAATTCCATAGGACTGAATGCTGGATAAATATGCACAAGACTGACCTGAAGTACTCTTTAACAACAGGAATTCCTACAACCCAGACGGGAATCAAATGCAACACACTCCCTTGATTCACATTGATGCATATTATTAGAACATACACTTGGTGCAGTAGAGTCTCGGATGTATATATATGTATGGGCAGGGTAGTGATTGAGGAGGATTCTTTTCCAATAAACTGACTAGTAATCACAAAGTACATGATTAGAAAATGACTACAGAAAAAGAAAGTTCCCATCTATTAAATGAATAAGGAACGAGAATGGGTCCTGAACTGTGTTATCTTTCCTTCGCCATACCCCATTACTCTTTTGTTATCCTGGCTGGGTCTGTTAAATATTTAATCACAGATCTCCATGAGAGCAATATTAATGTGAAATAACAAACACTAGCAATAAATAAAGGTGGAGAAGCAAAGGATTAGGAGCCCACTCTAATACTTTGTAGCTTCATCAACATGAAAGAAATCGTAGCACAAATACAGTATATGCTAAGACTTCATTTTCCACATGTACAAAGTACATGTACTCAACCACGTGCCCAGCTTCGCATATAGATGACCAAGTACATTTACAGCTGTAAATTCTGAAATGAACTTTGAATTTCCTCATGTTTTGATTGCCCCACAGATCACATTGAGACGAGATGCTGCAACTCCTACATTCTGTCATTAGTCACAACACCAGATTCTCAAACTTCTGCAAACGTGCTATTTCATTCAATAAGAAGGTTAACTTCCTGAAAGAATATCTGGAGGGATACCTAAGCACCATAGTCTTATAAGAAGCCAGCAAAGCACCATTCATCACTTGTGTTTTCACAGTGGCGGAGTATTAAAAACAAAGCAATTATGTTCCTGACAGCAATAACCTGATCCAAATACCGGGCTGCATATCTGGACCACTAATACCGCAGGTCATGTGAGACAGCTGACAGAGCAATCTTGAGACATTTTAATGGGACACAGAATGATGCACCTCTATATGCACAGAGAACATCCGTCCTGTTGAATATATCACAGAACTCACAAGCAATGGGGAATCTCAATGCAAGTCCAAAGTATGGCCCTCCATAGAAGAAAAAGAATCATGCTGTGGTGAATGAGCCCCATGGTGCAGTGGTTAAACTGCTGTATTGCAGTCAAGCTTCTGCTCATGACCTGCATTAGATCCCAATGGGTTTGGATAGCCAGCTCAGAGTTGACTCAGCCTTCCATCCTTCCGAGATCCATAAAATGCATACCCAGCTTATTTTTTTCGGGGGGGGGGGGTGTTGTTTGCATAATTATGTTGTAAACAACCCAGAGAGTGGTCTAGCACTATGGGGTGATATCTCAGTCGTCATTGTCATCGTAATCATCATCCCTACATGCAGTGCTTTTTCAGGCATGCTCTTTGATTTTTTTTTCCTCCAAGCACAAAGTTAAGCTGCCAGGACAAAATATAAAATCCACCTCTGTTCTTCCTTCCAAGAAAAAGACCTTGGAATGTAGTGATTTGTTGTGCTTGGACATGATGGTCTTGGGCTAAATGAATGTTTTCCATGGAAGTTTCAATTATGAGTTCTTTAAAAGTGTGTCAAAATATCATGGTATTTTTTAAAAATGGATTTTTAAAAATCATATGGGATGTTTTTACTGAAAAAATGTCATCTTCTAATCAGTAGTAAATAAAGCAGTTTTAATATACCAAACCTTATATAAATAGTTGTTAGCCTTGTTTATATCTGCAAGAGAAAGAAAACACAATTGATGCATACTCTCTATTTCTGTGCGTACTCTTGGCATAACTGAGTTTGGTACGGTCTGCTCAGAAATATTCCTGAAAAGGAAAGGAGTAAGAAATTGAAGGATAACTATCTAAGACATGAGAATATCAGATAAGTACCTAAGAAGCAACTGAGACTGCAAACCTTTACTTAATTACTGGAGAGTAAGTCCCACTAAACACATGTAGGATTGTGCTATAATAGTCATTCTCCAATTTCTTGTTTCTATTGTATACTAAGAAATTCAAGTGCTATAAAATATTTTACAGACAGATGCTTACTCTTAGACATCCATTTAACTGATTTTTCAATTCACATAGATCATACCTGATCATACCTGACTGTTCGTAACACAAGTGCCCAAATCTGCCCTTATACTGATTTTTCTTGGCACACCTCTATTGATAAATTTACACCAGCAGGTAAAAAAAAAAAACCCTGGTTGCACAACCCTTCAGTATCCCCAGCTATGCATTTCTATCTTCACATTCCACCTCTTGCTTTCTGCAGTATCTTGAATGTTCTCCCACAGTAAATGTAGAATTGTATATTCTTCATGCAGAACTATTCTATAGCTGCAGATTGATATTCCCCACCCATACAAACAGGTGCAGTCATGATTTATTCCTATAGGCCCTTAAGAATGACATCTTTGTTTGCCTCCTGCTCTTAGCATCAGTTTGTGAAAGTGACAATGGCATGGCAGAAGTCTGGGAGATATTTTGGTTATCATCAAAATACTGTATAGAAATGGTTACTGAGAGAAGTAAGGCATTCTTAACATGGGCTTCAATAGCAGACAATTTCAGAACCATCTGAAGGTACATTTCACTCTTTCACAGGAACGTGTGGAATGTTTTTGCATATAAATCCCTAAGTTCTCAATTGTAAACAGTTTGTAAATTCTCAATGACAGATGCAAAACATTCCATTGGCTATTTTAAAAATACCTAGTGGATCTTTTAATCCCATCAGTCTACTGAGTGCCTATGAGTTTAAAAGGAAGCATATAAAAGAAATGCCATGATCTATAGAAAATGACTACCTTGCCTAAGTCAGAATCATCCTTCCTTTTAGAGGTCATCTATAAACACTCTACATGAGATATACATATGAGTTGATCATAAGGAGGGCTCACACTCTCCTTGCTCTCCTTCACTTGTTGGTATTACTGTAAATATCACTTTATCCATGGCATGCCAATAAAATACTGTTTACTATTGTTTTATTTTTTTGGTCAGTACCAGTCACATGCATTGAAGTTCAGGTCACCAGCTAGAGCGTTTTGCATCTCCCAGCAAAGCCACTCCAGAATGGCCAAGGCTTAGACGTTTCTTCCTTGCTGAACGGTAACTTGGCTGGTGCACAAAATGACACAACTCAGCTGAAAGAAGATACCCCAAGATCTTAAGGCTCCTCTTCGGGTATTTTTTCCTGAAAGACTGCTTCCTGAATTTCAATGAGACTTGCTGCTGCTTCTTTTTCTGCTACTTTGTCTTCAGCCTCATTTTCTGGACCTAGAGGCTCGTTTTGACTTGGTTTATTTCCGTCTTGGTTGTTGTGGCAGCTTGCACTTCCAAGACGAGTTGATGCAACAACAGCCTTCACTGCAGCCTGATTGTGTAAAGAAAAAAGAGATGCTGTTATATGTTGCTTCTGTTGTTCTTTCATGTATTCTATGGTCTTGTTGCACTGATCGAGGGCAGTGGCCATCTGTCTCTACTTTTTACCAAACCAAGGCAATAACCATATCCTAATACATTAATGAAGAAGCTCCAGCCTGCAGGCCAATTTAAGTCCATGGTGAATCCTGATCTACAAGCTTCTTCTACTAATCACAGAGAAGAAGCTATTTAAAGCTTGGCAAGCTGTTGCATGGCACTGAACCCTCATTTGCAGACTGGAAAAACTTTGTGTGGAATAGGACCTCTAGTTTATGACCTGGGGAAAATGTTGCATAGAACCAAACCCTGTTTTGCAGACCAGGAAAACACTGCATGGAATTATGCCCTAATTTTTTTGCACAGGAAAGTGTTATGCAGAACCAGTCTCTGGTGCAGAAGCTGGGAAAGTTTTGCATAGAAAAGGAATTTTGGTTTGTAGCCTAGGAAGCTGTTACTGGAAAAAAGTCCTGCTTTACAGATCAGATCACTTGACCATTTTGGTAAGATGTGAGGGCGGGGAGCAAGTCCTGGTTTATAACTTAGGATGCTGTTGAAAGCCCAGGAAGTTAGGTTTCCTCTGACATGTTGTGTTGATTATTTTTACCTAGGTGTGAACTTTAGGTTTATCAAGGTCTATTTGACTTTATCAAAGTCTGCTTACCAAGTAGAAATACTGTATACCCCCAACCTAAGTAACTCTGGTCTAGCAAATAGTCTCCCTTCACACAAACCATAACAAAAGAAACACCTGGGGTCTTAGCCTGTTTCTTTAAAGTCCAAATGTGATACATCTTAATTGAATAAACATTTTGTATCCACACATTTCCATGTCTAAGTGTATCTCAGAAGACCTCCCCTTGTCTGGGATCACTCATATAGTGGACTAAACCGAGATTTAGGTTTGTGCAGCTGAGCTGGCCCCAGACCCTTTCCTCCACATAGCAGCCCCTCCAGCCTGAAGATACAGGAATTCTGGTAAATGGAGCCGGGGGTTGGAAATTAGCCAGAGGTGCCTTTTGTTACCATCACTTTGTTCACAGAGGATGCCTTTGATTTCCAAGGATTAACCCCTTCACTGCATACCACAGCCTGTCAATTATGGAGGGTCACTGGACCGTTTTGGTAAGATGTGAGGGTGGGGAGTGAGAAGGTGAATATAGAAGCAGGGATGGGAGAAGAGAGGCCTGTTGCTCAAGAACAGTATCTATCTCTTTGACAGGCTCATCTTGGTAAGAATCTAGAATTTTTATTTGCCATTTTCATACAAAGATGAAAGAAGAGGGAAAAACAGATATCACAGTGAAGTTGATAAATCAACAACCTTTAATACACAAGTGAGAAAAATTCAGACATGTAAAGCTCTGTAACAATAGAATCAGATCAAATGCATAATAGTAATATTAGTAAGCATTACAGTCATTTAAACAGGCAGTAGTCACACAGTAATAGGACTGATTTACTAGGACCCAGTGAGAGCAGTGACTAAAACTATGAACACATTTTAAATCATACTGAAATAAACAAGTTTAAAAACTTGGTACTGGAGGACACTATTGCAGTATTATTTTTTGACATTATTTCCCTTACTCATTAAGAGAATCCTAGATACATTTACTAAAATGTAGCTCATATTACCTTTCTTGGATTTTTTTAAAAGACTAAATATCTGAGGATGTTATTCCATGAACTCTTAATTCTCTTGGGGGAAAACTACATTGACAAATAATGAAGGAAATGCTTCAGGACTGAGATGGTCTGATTCATATTATTCTCTGTCGATTGTATGATGTACAAGTCAAAGTAAATCAGCCTGGAGTTTTTTACCTTTAATCTCTGCTTTTTCTCTCTGCCGCTACTCTCAACTGGGTGCATTCACACTGGCTCAGTCAGTGTGATTGCTTCAGGTGATACTGAATGGACAACTAGAAGCTGACTCTTCCAGCTTCCTAGTTCAAGGTGGGGAGACAAGGAAGCAGAGGCACTCACAAGGGTGGCAGTTCCCCTCAACCAAGCACCATTTGTCTCCAAACCATTTCTTCAAAAACAGGGAGAGGGAGCTTAGTGCATTTGCTAGTGCACCAGGGCAAATGGAGATCAAAGGGTAAAAAAAAAAAAAACCTTTGAGGTGGAAACTGATTGTTATGGTAACTCTTTGCAGTTTCAGCAGCTTGTTCAGGTAGCTCTCATGTAGCCATGCCTCCTGCAAATCTGGAGAGACTAGGCAGAGCTATCTTAACAAGATGCGAATAAGAACGATTGCCACTTTCCTCCTCTCTTCCTCCAGACTCTTGTGTGTTCAGCGAAATATAACTCATTCAGGGAAACATTTTTCGTGAGACTTCATAGTGGATTCAGTTACATTTTCCCTGCTATGTCATCACACCCTTAGAGAGAAGAGGATGGCAGTGCAAAACTATCCAACTGGTTCCAAAAGACACACTTTTACCCCTGAAAGAACCATGTGCCAGACCTTGCATCTGTACTCATTCCCAGTGCACTGTGTGGAGTTCAGTCCAGAATTCTCCTGCTGATGGAAGAGAGGGAGGAGGGGATTTGTGCCGATTCTTTCCTTCAGCTGGAGCCACCTCTATCACCCCTCTTCTGGAAGGTTCTCAGCCATCCAAATCACATTTCTAAGAAGGTCTGAAAGGGGAGGCAGCACACAAAGAATGTGGCCTCGTCCTCCATTCCTCCTGCAAAAGTACTTTGCTGGATTAGCAGCCTTTCATGGATGGACGAAATCTTTATGCCCACAAAGAAGCCAGTGCTGTGACCAAAGCAATTGAGGAATGAAACTTTATATTGTTGTTTTAACCATATATTTTAAGGAATGCTGTCACATTTCATGGGAATAATGAAAAATATCACTAAGTAAAAGCTTTCAGTGGTAGTGGGAAAACTTTTTTTTTTCAAAAAAAATCTATTTAAAATGCCCTCCCCTCCAAAATATACCTTGAGTTTACGCCGAGCATTGAATTCTTGGAGTTTCTTTTGGGCTGTATCCATGTGAGCAAAATTAGCTGCCTTCCCTGTCACCCAGGGGTGCTGTAAAGCTTGAAATGTAGTAAGCCGTTTCTTGGGGTCAAGCACAATTAGCTTCTTTACCTGCATAGTAAGAAACATAAACTGTACTGAAAAGAACATCTTTCTAACATCTGGCTACACAACAGGTAAATGTTTGGAAAGGCGCTTTTTGGACTCCAAGCCTGAGAGTCCCTCAGAGAAAATAGCCGGTGGCTACTTTGGCTGAGGTGTTCTCAGCATTGTGATTCAATATACAGTAGTAAGTTTTCCAAGCTCTGTTGACAGATGGTTGAAATTGTCAACCCTGACAACACTGAAGAAACTCTTTGTGAACAATGTGGATTCTAGCAATAATGGGGAAGTATGGATGGAACCCATCAGCAGTCACTTTTGTCAAAGCCAGCAGTGCCCAGCACCAGTTGTTCAGTATGAAATTCCCCTTCTAGATGCAAGAATCAAAGATGCAGTATTTGCATTCTTCTTTTTTTGCTAATCTGTGGTAATTAAAAATATTTATCATTTTTCTGTACAGTAGGATCCCCATATCCACTGTGAATGACTAAAACAGCAGATATGAAGGAACCCTATATACAACATACAAAGGGGCAGGACAAAGGGCACAAGGGGGCACCCTTGTATGTTGTACATAGCACTGTGGCAAACTGTAAATAAGTGAAACCACAAATACTGATCCCACAGATACCAGGGTCCCACTTAATTAACATCAAATGAGCTCCAAGCAGCAGCGGTCAAATTGCAGTACTGCAGTCAAACCTCTGCTCACAACCCGAATTCAATCCGAATAGATTCCGGAAGCCAGCTCAAGGTTGACTCAACCTTTCATCCTTCTGAGGATGAAAGTGTTATTTGCATAATTGTGCTTTAAACCATCTAGAGAGTGCTTTAGCACTATGAGATGGTATATAAGTAGAAACAACAACATCAAACAATGGTGGCATTTGCTCAACATACCAAATCCTTGGCGTTCAGAGATACATCATCCCACCAAGGGGAAACAAAGTCATATTCACAGTTCAGAATCCTCTTGAACATATACTGGTCTCCTCTTTCATCATAGAATGGTTCAAAGCCACAGAGACTAGAAGCAGATTAAGAAAGAAGTAAGTGATTCACACTGACCACTTGGATTAACTTTAGCATATTTCAGCACCAACAACATTTTATGACTCTGCAGGACAGAAATGCAGAAATATTGAGTGTTAAAGGGCAAGGAACATGTTACCCTCTTGATGTTGCTGCACTGCAACTCTCTTCCCATCACCTGTTATGGTACTTTGAGGTGTTGAGAGTTTAAGTCCAGTGACTTCCAAAAGGCCACACTTACCACATACCTGGCAGCATGACCTCCCTGGTAATGCTGGACATTAAAATAATCTGGAAGCTAGCAATGTTTTTTGAAAAAATTATATTCAGATTTGTCTCAGAACCAGCACAGAAAAATGAATCGGTCAAGTGCCCCAATTATACATACTCAGACATCAGATAGGACTGGGATGATATGGAGAGTTCAGCTGTAGCATTTTATAGATGAGTATGAAGAGAAAACACATTGTTTGGTTCAATTGTTGTATAAAAAGGTTTGAAGAAGTACTGAAAAGGACTGTAATGAATGTATTTGCAGAAAAACATTTAACTCTAACAGGTCTATTAGTATTTAGCTCTCCGAACATAACATGAGTCACTGATTGTGTATCAGTACTAGCAAATTCTCAAGGTATATTGTCTGAGAGACATTTTCTTCTCCCCTTTTATAGCACGGTAGCTCAGAAGACAGGAAAAAATGCAACAGTGCAGTGAGAGGTGTTGTGGGTGGCATATTTTGTATAGGCTGAGGTTAACTCTTCAGGAGTTATCAGATGGTTCCCACAATAGCCCGCAGCTCAATGGCAGCCATGACTATAATTCACATCTCCTGTTCTTCCTCTAGAAACATACTGATCTTTCACTTCAGGTTTAGCACTATGTATGGTTTAAACATTTAGAATATTAAGACAAAATAGTATTTTCTTCAAGACAATTGTGATGGTTGGTTGAAAGTACCTGCCACTTGGTCTGGAAGAGATGCTGCATTCTGGTACTTAACCTCAAGTTAAGAAGCCTCCACAACTTGCCACAGCTCTTCAAACAAGGGAGCAAATTCTTTTTCCGAGTTTATGATTAATCCCTTATTGGTGTTGCTGCTTTGCAATGAAACTCACTACCAAAGGTAACCTATCAAACTGAACCATCTGATATGTGTTGTAGTAACAGATGATACTCTTGCTCTTGGAGCGGTCTCCTTTGCTGCCCTTGCCTGTTGCAAGTGCAAATGTTGACAAGAAATCAAGTCAAAGAGCACACGCTCCGGAGCATTCTCAGTGGCAGCTTTATAACAGGCACACGATCTGTATCTGACACTACACTAGCAGGAAGCCTTTCAGCACTTGGCAGTTTTTGTATAACAACATTTTCAGTTCATTTGCCACATTGTTCTAGATGTTACAATCAAATGAATCGTCAAAATCATTCCACCTTCTTCCAGGATTAAGGTTTTAGCAAACCTTGAAACTTAGCAATACTGAATGTAGAAACTAACCCAGATTTTACAAGTCTTCAGTACTAAAAACTGACCTACATAGACAGAATATTATATAATACTGTACAACCCTCCTGGGACACTTCAGAATGAGGAGTGCGAGTAGATGGGGATTTGTCTCATGGTTTGGTCTGCTCTCGGTATGGGCTGGTTTGCTCCTTTTCCTGGCAACTTCATGGTGTAAGGTTCATTGCAAACCCGACTATGCCTGACCTTTGCCTACCCACACCTTACTGGGTCCTTGCCAGGGGCTACTGTTTTTTTAGAACAGGAAGGATCACTTGATTTTGCTTTGGTTCCAGTATATGTGATTGCTAAGACTGAACCAAAGTGGATAGCTTAAACAGTCCCTTGATGAGGTCAGGAATTTGAAAGTTTCCTCCCACAACCCCATGGGCGGGGGGAAGAGGTGAAGCAAGGCAGCACTCAAGTGATATATTTCATTTAGAAAAAATCCTCTGAAAGATTTATCTCTCTCCCCCTCCATGGGGAACAGAAGGAAGCTTTCAGTTCCCCATGACTGTAAAGCAAAGCACAGGAGAGGAACCAGGAACCAACAAGGAGGGGAGTTAGTTAGCTAGTTAGCTAGCTAGTTAGTTTGTTGATTGATTGATACAGGGTAGCTTGATGTGTAGTGAGGTTGATTGTAAAAGGATTGTCCCAAATGGCATGCCATACCTCAAAGCAGCTCCGTTAACCATGACCCAGGACAATCCTGGCCAGGATAATTGGCCACCTTGTTGCACCCTGTATATGCTCTCTCTCTCTCTCTCTCTCTCTCTCTCTCTCTCTCTGTGTGTGTGTGTGTGTGTGTGTGTGTGTGTGTGTGTGTGTGTGTGTGAAACATGTTCATTTCTACAAAGAAAGCTGTCCTGTACTTAAACAGTAGCCAAACAAATATATCAGAATAAAAAGGTTTCAAAGTAGCCAGTCTTCTCCCTGACTGCATATTTGAGTTAAACCATTGGTACATAAGACATTCATGGAGCAAACAGGAATGTGTAAGGGACATACATGATCCCAAATCTGTTTTTTGTGAACTAGAAATCTCACATTGGGCTGTAGGTGGAAGTAAAGTAGCATCAGAAGTATTCTATTCTGTGGCTCGTGTAGTAGGAATTATGGTAAGATATAAAGACTACCATCTAGTGGCATGTGTGTAAAAAAAAAAGAACCCAACAAGCAAAACAAGGAAGCAATAATAGTTAAGAAACAACTAAAGAGCACTGGGACTTCAAAGATTTTTGTGTCCTAATTTCATTTTATAAAATCTTCTAATCTGGATACCACAACAAAAGCTGCTCATTCAACAAAATTATATGCGGGGCCACTGGGCAGAGTGAGTCAATCATCTAAGGGGACATGTGCTGGGAGTCGACAGTAATATGTTGGAGTAGAGACCTGTGGGCCATTTGACTGTTCTATGCTCCCAATCCAGCATGCTACCACCCCCTCACCAGTGCAGAGATTCTGTCAGGATGGGGAATTCTGTGGCAGGCCTACTGCCAAATCCACAACTCTATTGGCTCACTGTGGCCAGGGCAGCCACTCTGCTTTTCCTTTCCCCTCCCTTATTGCAAGGAATAAATTATGTCAGTTCCAAAAGTGATGCAGGGTAGGGCCTCTGAAGGGGAAGCTGGCTATCAGGGAAGTAAGAGGACTCAGGCTGCTATGGCTTTCAGTTTCAGTTGCATTTCATTTTTAGGGCCACCACACCTTTGGGGCACCATAAGTGAAACAGGAGCAGTGGCAGTGGTGGCAGTGGCAGCAGCAATTCATTGCCTCTGCTGTGAGGAGAACTTCGTTTCCATCTGCAGAGAGGGAGGTGCACACACCCCCTACAGCCCCTCAGCTACCCTCCCAGGCAATTTTGGATTCTTTCCCTCATTTGCTTGAGCACAGAAAAACGTGCACAAACATTGCCCAAAACCTCCTCCTTGCTCTGAATACATCTAGGCATTGTTAAGTGCAGTTTTGCAGCCTCAGAAATAAAATAAAAATATTTTGGCGGACGCGAAATAAACTACTTTCCCAATAACTGCCAGAGGCAATTTAATCGTTTGGAATGGAGACTGGAAAAGTTTCTTCTTTAAGAACTACAGCTCTCAGAATACCCTAGCTAGCATGGCTACAGTCCTAAAATTAAGAATAATAACAGTAACAGTAATGGCAAAGTAACAGTCATAGTAACAGCAACTTTCTCCATTTCTGGTTTGGTGATTGGTCAAATATTTAAACAACCACATTAATGCAAGATCATTGTGACACAGAAATTGCAGGTTTGCTGCTCTTGACTCACAAATCACTTTTCAGTTCTTGCGTATGCAAGATGCAATCCTACCATCGGTTATCCATGAGTAAGGACAATCGTCTTGAGTGGGGATTAAGCATAAATAACAAGGTGCGGGCTTTCCTCCAAAGCTCCCTGATCACCAGTCTTATATTTCCTACAGGTGCTCATTTTATAGGAAAGTAAAGCAGATTTCTGTTTCCATCTTCTCCAGGTAAGACAATCTGGAATTATTTTACAGAAAATATACTTTCCAGAATATATATGTGCTCAACCTGTCCTGTGCCCTTTTAGAGACCTTCCAACCCAGATCCATGGCAGTATTTGTGCAGTTCCAGCTCTCTGTGAAGGAAACCATTCCTGCAAATCAGGAAACACAAATAACATGGGGTCATGGACCCTGTATCTCCCGAAGTTTGCAGCTGTCTCCTTTTCCTTAGTAGTGCCCTCAGAAAGATGTCACCTAAGGATGTGGCATTTGGAGCATGGAAAAATTTACATTTTTGTATTACAACACACAGAACTCCCTGGCCATATTTACCAGAGATATTGGGAGTTTAAATTCAAAGAAGTAACTTTTCCAAGCATGATTCTGAGGGGATCTTTGGGTGGAAACATCAGGAGGAGCAGCGCTGGCACAAAACATGCCACTGGAATGTGAAAAGTGGGCACTTGGGGCCACCTTTTTTTCTCTAAAGATCTCTCAGATCTGCCTTAATTAGTATTACTAAGAAAGAATAGCATATGGAGGCTGAAGTGTAATCATGTAAGAATGTAATTTAAAACCAGTGAAATGATCTAGAGCAGCTCAAACTGCATAGATGCTCCAAGCGCAATAATGCGAAGGCACTAATGAAAATGAAATGTTCCAATGAGGCACAACACTACAAAATAAAATGAATAAAAATTTAAAATGCAGTTAATCCTTAGTATCAGTCCACAAGGAGCAATCTAAAGTAGATCAATCTATTTTTCAAATCCTTATTACTCCATCCCATACAACCTGAAATATTTAATGCAATAGAATTTTCCAGAACATTACCATGATCATTGGTCCACTTCTTACTCAGACTATCAAGATCCCCAGCCATAGGATTTTCTTTGCAATAACCTCCTTTTTCTCACACCAAGAGGGCTCCATCAATGTGCCCCCACAATGTGTCTGCGAAATATGAGTCAAACGGGATGGTTCTTCACGAAGAAACAATCCCTCAAATGGGTAACCACTATTGTGCTACCCCTTCAGGGCTATGTGCACTGGCAAAAGGACAGCAATAATGCCACAAGTAGTGGACAGGAATGCTCACGAAAGATAAAGAAGATATGTACTGAAATCCTACACATGTTTGCTTCATTGTAAGTCCTATTTGTTCAATAAAGTACAGTATATTTCCGCATAAAAGCATGTAGGGTTACAGTTCATTCGTGAGCCACAATATAAGGAAAGTTGTTATCCCTAGCTGAGCATCAGCAGCTATTAAGGCATTGGCTTAAAAATAAATATAATGGATATAATTAAGAAGTAGTGCCAAAAGCCTCTATTTTTCAATAAAACAGGAACAATACATGTACAATTTGAATAATTTGTGGGCTGTGCCTCTTTCAAACAATTTAAACACAAATAGGAGGAAGCAAATGGTTAAACATTCCAGTTCTTGTCGACCCAGTTTAAAATATAAAACCTGGCAATTAGAAAAAGAACAAAAAAAGCCACTTTGTGTTCCATGAACTTACAGGATGTAGGTGATTATTCCTAATGACCACATGTCAACTTCTGGGCCATAGGCACATCCTCGCAGAATTTCTGGTGCTGCAGATGATAAAAACCTTATCAATAAAACAAAAGTTAAATGTAGAAAGAATTAACAGCAAAGGAGAACAGCTGACAATGGTCTTATCTCACAGGGAGAAGGAAGAAAAAGCCTAAGTCAACAAATTCAAGATCAAACTCCTGTCTGACCAAAACAAAACAGGACATAAACAAGCATTTCTTTCTTGAAATATGTATGTTAAGCTTGCTTTCAAATGTGTTATTAGAATGAATGTTAGGAAAGCTATTGGAAGGATAATTAGAGACAGCAGTTTGAAGTTGTGATAATTATAACAATAAGTTGATTACAATGGTACAAATGAGCACCATTTTTTTCATTTAAAAGTCTGTTTTTGTTCTTTACAAACTGTACCCACACTTGTAGAATGAAAATTTTGCACAAATATTTATGATATTTACTCCAGTCTTAAGTACAATTATTAACCTTCCGTTTTTTATTAATCTTCATGTTGTATTATGATCAATGCTAAATTTGCTAGGTCACTATAAAGAGACCTCTTCAGCATTGAAGAGCCCATTTGGAGACCTCATTTTCCTCAGAAACCCATTAGTGGATGCCTAATACATGCAGCCCATCCAGAAGCACAGACAAAACCATCATCCTTCCTCAGCCCTTTCCTCTCTTGGCTCCTGTGTTTTGATTCCTTGCCAACTCTGGCTTATATTGTGATATTCTTGATAAAACTCATCTGGACCATGATATTATATACCCTGAATCTGGAGCACTGCTACATGGTGAAAATCGTTGTGCTATAAATTAAAATGAGCGGAACAAGATATATCACTAGCAAGATATGTTTGGATGTCCAAAAGTATAGATCTGAATATGTTAGTTTTTCAGCTACAGCTGGTCCCAATAGGAACACCATGGTTATAATATACAGTAATACTTTGGATGTTTCTTGTTAAACCACCAGCTTAATATGACTGCTTTATACTAATGAAAAATGAAATATTTTATGATGTAATTGTTGAAAACTTGTTGCTTTGTGTAAGAAAGTTTGTAACATTCACTCTTTTCCTAAAGAGCAAATAAAAAGTCCCCACCATGATTCTTATTTATTTATTTATTTATTTATTTATTGGACTTATATACCGCCCCATAGCCCTACAAGCACTCTCCGGGCGGTTTACAATTTTAATTATAAAGGCTACACATTCTTCCGGCTGAGTCTGCACGTACCAAGGTAGTGTGCATACATATTCCTGAGAATCACACTGGGGACTCTTTATTTACCAACTAGGAACTGAATGAAAATTATGGCTTGTCCTAAACTAAGCAGTAGGATTTCATCCATTGCATACATGCACAATTTGAAATTGGACATGACCTCCTATAACTCTTCACTAAGTTCTGTTGATTTCTCTGCTCCCTTTCTCAGACTCTTGCCCCTTCTATCTCTTGTTTCTCCTTCTTGAATCTCTGTTTCTGTGTGCCTTAGCTAAGGATGAGAACATCTCTCAGTTTTGGTTTTTAAAGTGGTAGCCTGTCTTAGTCTGTGCAAGCATATCAGGCAAAACCCAAAGAATATTTCATTTCATTTCATTTATATTTACTATTTACTATTTACTATTTACTATTTACTATTTATCTTCTTCTTCTTCTTCTTCTTCTTCTTCTTCTTCTTCTTCTTCTTCTTCTTCTTCTTCTTCTTCTTCAGGTTTTGCCTGATCATCTCTCAGTTTTCTTGCATTTCTTTCAATTTTCTTCTTCGTCTTCTTTCATTTTGGCTTGTGAGGGACTATTTTTTTTTCTTCATGAACACAAATGTGCACACATTTTAATTCCTTTCTCCCCAGTGTATACATTTAACCACATGCATGCATTTATTTACTGCATAAACTGTACAACTTTCTTCTTGGTAGCAAGTCTCAGGAGGTGTGAAAACACAACTTCTGTTGAGACTGGCACATCTAAAAAGATGTGTTTTTTTAATATCTACATTTCTTTCAGTTGTCTTTCCCTTAACTCTTAATTCTCAACTCAAGTCTGTTTTTAAGCACATCCACAATTGATTCCTACACTGGTTCTAAAGCTCTGCTTTTCCACAAATGCCTGCAAATAGAATATAAAAAGATGCGCCACTGTGCCATTTAATGGAGCAGAATATCAGCACAATGACCAGTATCCTTTAGTAAGCCCTACTCGTAAGTCAGTTTCATTCTGCAAAATCCTGAAGCAACTCAAGACAAATTTGTTTTGCTTGCAAGCATAAACACTTCTTCTCCATTTCTTAAACTAATCAGAAATATGAGGTGTCCTGCATTAGATCTAATTCTCATTTTTAACTGAAACATGAATAATGTATCAATCCTTGATGCCAGTGCTCCTCTATGGATTTCCAATGTGGGACTTTTAGTCTTCATCTTTCCTTTTCAATTGAGGTCATTTTTAGAGGTGCCAACAATTAAAAGTGCACAAGGGGGGGAGCGTGCTATTTTCCTATGCTCTGGAATTCCTTTCCAAAGTCCTTGAAGAATATAATGTCTTATCAAGGATTCAGGAGGCAATGTACGACAAAAATGTTTCTCTGGACTTAAGGATGCTGCTACTTTCAGTTGTATTTCTACCACTTTCATGATGATGTTTTTTTTCCTTTTCAGGTTGCTATGTTTGTTATATTTTTGGTATGTTTTTTTAAAAATTACATTGTATGCCATTCTGGGTATCTACAGACAGGGAGACAGAAAGACAAACAGACAGACAGCTAAAGAAGGATGGCTGTTAAGGACTCAGTTAGGGATGTAAATATTGGAAATGTTCCCATTTCTTTTCCTTTGGATTCCTGGGATGGGGGAGTGTTTCTTTTGGGGTTTACATGGAAGGGAAAACCTGCTCTGGGTTGTTTTTCATGCTTTCCCATTAATCTTTTCTGGCACTCCAAGAGCCCTAATGAACACTTTAGAACTATTCAAAAAAAAAAAAAAAGAAGCAAGAAGGCAAGGCAACAGAGAAGCAATCTACTACAAAAGCTGACAACAATACACAAGAAAAAAAATCATCATCAAAACTATGCAGGCACTAGTTTATATTATATTATTCAAAACAATGGTAGGCATTCTGTGCCATCCATCCAGCACAACAGACCCTCTGGGCCTGGGAAGCACAGTATAAAAAAGGACAAGGAAGCAAGCAGGCAGGTAGACACTGGCTGCCTGGCAGACAGAGACATCTGCTCTCCAGAGCATCAACAGCAGCATGACAGTGAAAATAACACAAGAGAAAAGTGCAAAGCTGTGCCCAATAAACCACAACCACTACCCACACAGCCCAGTGACACACTGGCACACTAATAATGTCCACCCATCCTAGTTCACACATCTCTCCCAGAAATAAACACAATTTCAATCCCCACGAAAATATAACCTTTAACAGAATAATTACACGATAACCAAATACACAACAACCCCTCCCAAATATATAAGGAAAAAAGAACATAAGAAAACACACACATCTCTATCTCGCAAAAAACCAAGAAATGTCTAAATAAAAGCAAGGCAAGGCAAAAGAAAAAAAAAAAGCTCCCCACCCCAAATCAAAAGCAGAACAGGGTGGGGAGCTTCCTCTCCTCTCTACCGCTTGATGCTTTATCTTCTTTTGTTTGAGTCCAGAAGGCAGCAGTAGAAATAATCTAAGATTGGAAAGGGGGGCAAAGAAGGGGGGAAAGAAATCGGAGGAGGATCCAAAAATAAACCCAAGGAGGCACAATGCCCAGGCTGTCTGTCTGGTTGCAGCAAAATAATCCAGAGAAATGTGGGAAAATCCACCGCAAAGTTAATTTAAATAAAGAATAAAAAAGGAACAAATCCAAGATGGAGGCACAGGCAGCAGGAGGCATTAAAAGCAATTCAAGATGGAGGGCACTAGGAGCTCATCACACAGCAATCCCACAAGGAACAACTGAAACAAAGAATACTTCTTAGTTCTCATTGGCTTCCAGGCCCTTCTCCAGATTCAAAATTCCTGCTTCCATCTGGACATTCTGATTGGCTTCTGACAGTTTTACCCATTCAGAATTCTCACCTCCTTCCTGAGGATTCTGATTGGCTGCTGACAGCAGCCCTCACAATGTCATTGGATGAAAAATTTATTAGTGTATTTCACACACAAAGGTCAGCAAAAGTTTATATGAAAGAGGGAACACAAAAGGAAGAAGAAACTTTGGGTGCCTCTCTTTTGTAAATACGAATAATTTGTCTTTAGGGGCTCTCTTTTGGCAGTTGTTAAACACAGATGAATTACATGAAAGAAGCTCATTATATGAAATTACATGAAAAGATCCACAGCTCTGTTGTCTCCCTAGGCTTGTTCTCTGCCAGTACGATGGTGTTGCCTGCATATCTTAAATTATCTCTGTTTCTTCCACCTATTTTCACTTCTCCTATGTCTGAATCCACTCTGGCTTTCCATATGATGTGTTCTGCATACAAAGCGGTCATTACCATTGCCTCCTCTGCCATTGTCACATTTAGCTACAACTATGGCTGCCCAGTAGGTGCCTTGGAGAGAGTGGATGCATCTTAGTCTGTGCTGGAGCTCCTGCATCTGCAGGGAGGCATCCAGCTGTTTTGGCTGGGCTGCTCGGTGGGCTGTTGTCATTGTGGTGAGGTGATTCCTGAGAAGAGGTCATGGTGGTGAATGTGGAGCTCTTCCATCCAAGGAGAGGGAGATAACAATAAAACAAACAACATGGGGCATGTGCATGTTTGACAGGAGCAGCTCTAGACACTCTGCCTCATTTCAGTCCGTATCTTGACCAGAACATCATCTAAGATACCCAGTTGTCGCTTATTATATATAACGCACAACCACATTTTTAATCTGTTGTTTTTGGTTTGTTAGCTAGCTACTTTGTCACCCTGAGGCAACACGTTACTATTTCAAAACTTTAATTATTCATGGAAAGCTAACTCTGCCATGTCTCACTGTATGTTTTTGCTTCGTATATTTTCACTTTGGAATCCCGTTTTTGTTTCCATATGGGTTTTGTTACTCTGATTTATTTTCTGAATCCTTTATTCAAGTCTGAGATATCTTTGTTATTAAAAGTCCCCGTGATCATTGTGTAATAAAACAAAAAATTCTTTATTTCTATCAAAATATGAAATAATATACTAAGAACGTGATTAAATAGTTAATGTCACAATAAAATATTGTTTGTGAGTCATAAACTATATGGAACCAAGTGACCAACATCTTTTACAAATTCATTTGCTAATGGTGCTTTCTCAAATGGGTTACTTTGATGGGTTGCCCCGCAGTGCTTGAAAAAAAAAGTTACATGAACCTAATAGTTTGTGTAGTCTGGAAGACAAAAGGACAAAAGCAGGGTTGCAGTTGAACACTAAAAAGGCAAAAATCATATAGAAGAATTATAGAACTTTCGTGTTGACAATGAAGAAACTGAAATTAAGATTTTTAGAACTTTGCTTCAGTCATTAGTATAAATGGATACTGTGCCCAATAAAAGAGAAGATGGAGACTTGGAAGGGCAGCAATGAAGGAACGAGAATAGATCCTCAAGTGCAAGGATATGTCACTAGAAACCAAGGTGAAGATCAACTAGACTGTGGTATTCCTAATTATTGTGTATGGATGTGAAAGCAGAACAGTGAAGAAACTGAATGGGAAGGAAAATGATTAATTTGAGATGTGACCTTGGAAGAGTGCTTTCCTGATACCATGAACTGCCATACAGACAAACAAATGGGTTCTAGCCCAAATCAAGCTAGAACTCTTCCTAGGAGCAAAAATGACAAAACGGAGACTAACATACCTTGGGCACATGATAAAACAAAACTCACCGTAAAATAACACTGGAAAAAATGGAAGGCAACAGAAAAGAAGAAGACAAAGAAATAAATGCATTGACTCATTAAAGTAAGCCCCGAGCTTGCAAGAGCTGAACAGGACCACTGACAATAGGACTTTTTGGAGTCACTCATTCATAGCATCATTATAAGTCAGAAGCAGCTTGATCGCACATAACAACAACACCGTGCTAATAATGCAGCCTAAAAGGTACCCAGTTTACTTTTATCCTCCTGGTGAAATAATCCTACATTTTAAAAAAATGGCCTCATTGAAGAGGTGAATAAAACTTGCTTATTAAAGTCTATAACATAGATAACCATCGGTCAATATAAACTTGGCAGTGATTATGTATCACCAGTAAAAATACTGTTGCAAAAAGGTTTCAGGCAAGCATAAAGAATCTGTGCAACATTATCTCTGAAAGAATTATAGTTCTGAAGAGATTAGAAAAAGAAGGTGATAGCAAACTGAATGGATAAAGTGTGTAGTACTTTGATGCCAGTTTTTGTGTTAAACACATATTAATAATTATTTTTATCTTATGAACTGATACCCCAATCCAGAGCTTACATCTGCATATGGATGTAACGTCCGTGCACTCAAAAAGAAACTGTGTGTGACAGAAACAAAGCTCATGTAACGCCTTGGAGGTGCTCACACGTGTGCTTTCTTTTTCCTGAACTCCACTCAAATGATTGGTAGTGTTTATACACAGCACCAGCCCCCTCTTTGGAGAGACAAGGTTCCAGTTCTTGACACTTCCTACATCCCTTATAAGCACATTTCCTCTCCTGAACAGGGAATCTTTCTCAGGCTGAATACAGTTGTGTTCAAAATTATTCAACCCCCAATGCTGTAAAGGGGTTTAGGGACTATAGTGTACATTTGGAATTGTATTCAGAATGAAATCCTACAAGGACGTTTTAAAGAACCAAATGCAACTAAAATAACATCAATTGTTTATGTAATACAGTAGTAAATGTTTCTTTTGTGGTTTCTTCATTGCCACAATTATTCAACCCCTTAAAGACTACCACTCTGAAGAAGAGAGGTTCATTCAGGTGTTTTCGATCAGGTATTGAAAACACCTGTGGATGTCACCGAGCACCAATCAAGCATAATAAGCACCAATTAGGCAGCTTTAAAATGACTGTGATACTCAGCTCCTTCTAGACATTTACTGGTGTGGTTACAAACATGGTGAAGTCAAGAGAATGGTCCAGGAAGACAAGAGAAGAGGTGATTTGTCCTCACAGGAAGGGCAATGGCTATAAGAAGATTGCAAAGAAGTTAAACATACCAAGAGACACCATAGGAAGCATCATTCGCAAATTCAAGGCAAAGGGCACTGTTGAAATGCTACCTGGTCGTGGAAGAAAGAAGATGCTGACTTCGACTGCTGTGCGCTACCTAAAGCGTAGAGTGGTGAAAAGTCCCCGTGTGACTGCTGAGGAACTGAAAAAAGATTTGTCAGATGTGGGTATAGAAGTTTCAGCTCAGACAATAAGGCGCACACTGCGTAATGAAGGTCTCCATGCCAGAACCCCCAGGCGCACCCCCTTGCTGTCTCCCAAGAATAAGAAGAGTCGACTGCAGTATGCCAAAAGTCATGTGGGCAAACCACAAAAGTTGTGGGATAGTGTTCTGTGGACTGATGAAACAAAATTAGAACTGTTTGGGCCCATGGATCAACGCTATGTTTGGAGGAGGAAGAACAAGGCATATGACGAAAAGAACACCTTGCCTACTGTGAAGCATGGCGGAGGGTCAATAATGCTTTGGGGCTGTTTTGCTTCTGCAGGTACAGGGAAGCTTCAGCGTGTACAAGGTACCATGAATTCTCTTCAGTACCAGGAGATATTGGATGAAAATGTGATGCAGTCCGTCACACACCTGAGGCTTGGGAGACGTTGGACCTTTCAACAGGACAATGATCCCAAGCATACCTCCAAGTCCACTAGAGCATGGTTGCAGAGGAAAGGCTGGAACATTTTGGAGTGGCCATCGCAGTCACCAGACTTAAATCCGATTGAGAACCTCTGGTGGGACTTAAAGAAAGCAGTTGCAGTGCGCAAGCCTAAGAATTTGACTGAACTGGAGGCTTTTGCCCATGAAGAATGGGCGAAGATACCCGTAGATCGCTGCAAGACACTTGTGTCAAGCTATGCTACACGTTTAAAAGCTGTTATAACTGTAAAAGGATGTTGTACTAAGTACTAAGATTGAATGTCACTTGGGGGTTGAATAAAAACTAATAATGATGTGAGCACAGAAAAGACATTTGTGGTTATTTCATTATAAACTTAAGGTTATATTTCTCTGACCTACAAGTGCCTCTTTCATGTAAATGTAAGCAAGATGACTGAATGATCAAAATCAATGTCAAAATGGCCAAAACATTCAATTTCAGTGGGGGTTGAATAATTTTGAACACAACTGTAGATGGCTAACACCTTGCTTTCTTGTGTGACTGATAAATGGAGGAAAAACTACTTGTTTGGAGAGAAGAAGATTCTCTCACACACCATTTTGCCTGGGAATCTCTGTGCTGAGTCCAGACTTTTCCATGAGTTGTTTCCAATGCTGTTTGTCCACTGGCAGAATGGATTTATATTACTGGAAGAATTCACCTCCCACCATGCCCTCAGGAGATGTGAGATGCACACAGGTGAGAAAGCAAAAAAGGAATGCCACTGTATGAGTGAAAGGACACTCACACGACTTTAACAGATACAGCTATGTTTTTATGCAATTTGCATTTTTGCTGCTGTTGGTTTGGATTTAACCAAAGACAAGAAATCATAAAGAAATTGAATGCAAATAAAGTAATTCCAAATGTATTGAAAGTAATAAATGAACATACCACAGTACCCAGGAGTTCCACAAACTGTTTTCATGGTCACTTGGTCTGCAACAATCTTGGAAAGTCCAAAATCAGCTGTTACAAATCAGAAAGTTTTATTATTTTAGCATATTTGTTTCCTGAAATAAGGTGGAATTAAATTAATAAGAGTATCTTGTCTTATAGAAAATATTATACAAAATTATTACCAATTAAATATCATAACAGTAAAGTGAATTGTTTTTTGTGAAATCATATTCTAAACTGACCTTCCCCCCAAACAAAGGTTTTATTATGACAGCAGGGCATGGTTCTGTTTCTATACAGGTTAGTCTTTCATATTTGTGAATGCCCTGCTGACAGTGCTAAAATGAATGGGACAATTAGGACATCAGCGTGCCAACCAAAGATGGAAAAACTCATATTACCTATTTTTAAAGGGGCATCTGGAGCTGGTGTTGCATACAGCAGATTTTCTGGTTTCAAGTCACGGTGAACAATTCCATTGGCATGAAGATACTATAAGGAATACATGCAGGTTCAAAGTTTTAAATTTATGTTTGGGATCAAAATATATTTTCAAAAATGATCAATAACTAGTTCAGTTCCATGCACTCAAAGTAGACCTATCAAGAGTCTGGAAATATCATTTGTTATCTAGAGACCTTAAGTATTTTAGGTTTCTATGTCTGCATTAGGCATAAAGGTATCAGACAAAAATAATCAAAATATCAGACAGGTGTTATATGGTATGATTTTTCCAAATTACTGAAAAACATCATCACTCATATTTGCGTTCTCATGTCCTTGTCAGGTATACAATTCTGTACGGGGTCTGCTAAAAATAATTTTGTAAAGCACTTTCAGTTACAAAAATAACCCTATCTGGGCACTCTGCTTTAAAATCATGTGGAAAGAGTTGTAGAACTGTGCTTGAGCCCTGCCATTCCCTCTTGATCTCCTTCGTTCAAATGAACAGTTGAACGTGATCATAAATAGCAGTGCAACTGGGAGCCTCACCTCCTGCAATGCTCTTGTGTGGCTTTATGTGCCCGTGTTCAACTGAATGTGCTTACATCACCACAACAAACCTTCCCTGCCCGATAAAGATAAGCAGTGGAAGGGGCAAGGCTTCCTTCAATCTCAGCTCCCTTTACCTTATTTCAAAACAGAAGGCCTGGGGGGAAAAGGTTATGAAAAGTTCAACACTGGCCATTTGTTTCAACCTTTACCTTTAAATATTCTTGCTTGTACCATCTACAGTAAAAAGAAGCTTCTGTAGTATGTTTGAAAATTGTATGTGTGCGTGCAAAACTGAACTAGAGGGAGCAAGATTTCTGAAATGCCTTGGAGAATAGAAATGCTGTTATAAAGAAGAAACCTCAATAGATTATGCCTGCAGTGAGTCATCGAAATAAACTATGGTTTATCAAGACAGGAATGAAGTAGTGTGTGTCATGGGCTCTTCTCCCCTCCCTCCCCAGCACAACCATGAGTTGTTCACACATTTTTAGAATATTTTTTTATTAGGGATTTGATTAAAGGAAGAGAGTGGGACTTAACTAAAAGCAACACAGTTGGGAAGTTATGTCTTTGAAAACAATTTCTCTTAAAAATCTCTGGAGAAAGTTCTTGTAAGTCTTTTTCCTTACTCGGAGCGTCATCTTTGCACTTCCTCCGCTGAACTATCTCCAAAGGTTAAAGCAATGCTAGTCAGTACTCAACATGTTTACATCACTTTCAATGACCAGGGTTTTATTAGCGTTGTGTAAGGTTTGTGTAACTTACTGTGGCTGACTGAGGCTAATTGATGAAGTGCTGGGGCATGTATTGATCGCATGTCTGGCCACACACTGACTGTGCAGCATAATACCTTGTCAATCAGCCACAACAAGTTACACAAGCAGCAACAAGATTCTGGCCACTATAACAAATAATTAACAGCTTTTAAAAATCATTATTAACTGTTTTAAATAATTACAGGCAATTAGTTATTATTTTTTCATAAACTAGTCCCAAGCTCTCAGTTCGACACTTTCCTCTACAGACAGGATAACGTGGAAGAGGTGAAACAAGACGGAACAGTATTTTTCTTTCACTCTTTTACATAGCAATTTCTAAAAATTTAAAATTCACTAATTAAATTGAAGATAAAATCTAATTATGCCTGATTGAGTCTAAGACTGAAATGAGGTAGCACACAGAAAGAACATGAACATTAAAATAAGATATTTTGACATCATCACAGATGGGGGAAAGCTGCTTTCTCTGTGACTTTAGTTCTGTAATTATGACTGTTACGCCACAAAATCTCTGCCACTCCAAAATTAATCAGGCAACCATGTTATGTCACAAGATTTATTTCTATTTCCTACTTGAAACAGTTGGCTTTAGACCTCTGAAGGTCTAATTATGTCACTTACATGTGTATGCATGCATATAGGTATGTAAATATGTATGTATGTTGGTGCCTGAAGAACCCTGAATGGCATACATCACAATAAAAACAATAATTACAGATAGAAGAAATGTAACAAATAATATACTTCATAGAAATAGTAAAAATGCAAAAATGAATGGGGAAAAAGCAATAAGCTAAACCCATCAAACAGATTAATCTTATTTATATGATCACATGATGCTTCAATATACAGATGGTAGAATAGCAGTTTAATATCACCATAGACCCACTGAAATAATTTCACTTTATATCCCCTCCTGAATCCCCACCAGGATATCACGCTTCACTGGGACTTGGGAAGAGAATTCCAAAGCATAGTGTGATGATCGCCCACGTAACTCATGCCATTCATATTCATGAGCTGATTTGCATGAACCTATGAGAGGACTGGAGAGGCAGAGTCAGCAGCTACATGAGGCTTGGCGGGAGGAGGAGTCAGATAAGGGCTGGTTAGTCAGAGAGCGAGGGAACAGATACTGAGAGAAATAAAGCTGGTTAAGAAAATAGGTAGAGAAGGTGGTAATGATATAGCAAGAGAAAAGAAATATGTACTGAGAGAACTGTTGATGATTTGCTTGCGGTCCCAGCCTGGGACTTGCTCTGTTTATTTTTATTTTGGTATTTTTTTGAAATGCTGGAATGGATAAATCCCATTCCCATGCATTTCAATGGGAAATGCTGCTTTGACTTACGAATGTTTCACTTTACGAACGCCATTCCAATATGGAAGCCTACCTCTAATGTCTCTTTCTGTCTTAGGATATTAACAGTTAAAAACTGATTTTCCCTGCCCCACATCTCTACCATTTTTGTAGTGATGCATATAATTTTAAATGTTTCATGCAGATTGGTTTGTAAGGTTTGCATAAGAGGTAATGTGTAAATATCTTAGATACATTTTAAAACATGACTAGTATCTTAATCTTCAGGTTATCTGTCATTTTCACGAGTTCGGGGAAATTCACATTCAAAAAAATTCCAACATTTTTTTCTGTTTAGTATTCCAAGATCACATTTTTACTACTTAGAATTCCAACCCTGTAGCATTTAGACATTTTAGTCATTTTTAAAGGCTGTCAACTTTGCTAACACTTGGTGTGATGTAAATTATTCTCTTACATTCAGTAACATTCAAAAATTGCTTAGCATTCAGAGAAAACACTTCATTTTTTTTCATGTGACATTTTAGGGTTTTTCTTTTTTTTTCTTTTACAAAAGCAGGATATACAACTGTGAAATCGTGCTTGTAGAATCTGTTTTCTGAATTCTATGTTGTAATTGGAAATAAACTGTCCTTAATCCACTTCCTTATCTTAAATAAGACCTTTTTTCCCAGTGTAGCCAACAGTGGAATCAAAACAGCTTAAATCAGATATGTATTGAGATATAAATCTTGTAAAATTAATATATTTTCAATTGAAATATTTAAAGGATCAGAGGTTGTAAAGGCAATTTTTTAAAAAGATAACAAATCCTAAAATCCTCCTGCCAGTGTAACCATTGGCATTCTGGGAGTAGAGTCCAAAAGAGTAACTTATACTAGCTTTGCTTCTGAGCTTTCATATGCTCGCCATACATTTCACACGCCTGGGCAAACAACACAGAAATCCTTTCTTTAATATAATGAAGTTAACTACTGTTCAAAGGCACGCACTGTAGCATACTAGACTGAATGAAAAATTCCCTTGCATGGTTGAGATTTGTTTAGAGCAATGGACAGAAACCATATTGCATGTTGATTAGAGTATCAGGATTTAATAGAGGGTCATAGATTAACTGTTTGAAAGCCAAAACTTTCATCCCCTCAAGAAAATCAAAAGTTGCCTTATACGCATTAAACCACAAAATTACTTTCTCTAACTCAGTATTACATATTGACCAAAAGAACTACAACATCCAATGGTAATGCTCAATGCTTCACTGCAGTCTTAGTTAATCAAGGCTCACATGAGATTGAGTGGATGGAGGAAGGGGAAAGAACACCTTGATCTGCCTTCATAACTACCACATTGTTTCCACAGTGAGCCTACCTGTTTTGGGTTTCCTTCTGCCTGGAGAGGAGCAGCCACACTTGATTGGTTGGCTGTCCTTAGTTATGGCTCTGCTGATTGTCATTGGTTCTCCAGGCTTTCAGAAGTCTTTCTCAGCACTGTCTGGAGATGTCTGTTACTGAACCTGTGACAAACCCAGACCTACTGGGATCTGCCACACGTTACACTAAGCTGCCACCAACCATTCCCTTTAAGAAGTCACACAGACCAGGGATGGGTTTTCAACAAATAAAAGAATAAGGTTTATTTAAATCACACACAGGGAAAATAAAATGATCAGGTGAATAAGATTTAGTAACGTGGCTTAGTCTCATTCATACATGCATACAGTTTGGTTCACACAGAACCCTTAACTTGAAGCACAGACCCTGAACCTATCAGTTCTGGCTAACCATACAGACACCTGAACCTATCAGGTTGGTACTCTGACACACAGTAGTACCCTGTCTGACACACAGACTCCCACACCAGCTTCTTCTTCCCAGCTGCTGCTTCTTCACATCCCAGCGTCTCCTAACTTCCCCACACACGCATCACATATATATACAGTACAGCCCCTCCTCCTGATGTCCCGCCTTCCACTCCCCATAGGATGGAACTTTCCCTCCAAACCCATGACAGACAGGTAACATCAGTGCTGTATGTAACACCTCCCCTCTTTATAAGTTGTTTTGTAGGGGGAAAGCTAAGGTGCTTTTTCCCAAAAAACAACCTGAATAAAACACACAACAACAGTTATACATACCATATCATACTTACTTATACTTACATTCTAAGTTAACCATAGCAATTAGGCATTTAAACATTTACCATATACATTACATCAATTTACCTTTATTCATACAAACCAAGTTCAAAAAACAGGTACATTTAACTTTTTGTCATCAATATATATACATAGTCCATGTTTCGTTCGCCGTCTTCATTCTTCAGGTCTTCTTGACAAGGCGTCAGCAACACAGTTCACTGACCCTCTGACCACCTTCACTTCAAAGTCATAGTCCTGCAAGTTTAAAGCCCACCTCATAAGTTTGCTATTGTGGGTTTTCATTGTCTTTAACCATTGCAGTGGTGAATGGTCAGTGCACAGAACAAAATGTCTTCCCCAGATGTAAGGCTTGGCCTTCTGGATCGCGTAGACTATGGCCAAACACTCCTTCTCCACGGTTGCCAAATGTCTCTCACCTTTTTGAAGTTTCCTACTCAGGTAGGACACTGGATGCTGGTCACCATTCTCATCCTCCTGGCAAAGAACTGCTCCTACCCCGCTGTTAGACGCATCGGTGTAGATGATGAACTCCCGGTCGAAGTCTGGAGCACGCAGCACTGGATACTGGACGAGCGCCTCCTTCAACCTCTGGAACGCCTCCTCACAGTCGCTGGTCCACGGGATGCGGTCATCAGTCTTCTTCCGCGTCAGATCGGTCAGCGGAGCCGCAATCTCGCTAAACCTCGGGATGAACTTTCTGTAGTAGCCCACCAACCCAAGAAATGATTTGACTTTTTTCTTGGTGTTGGGTCTGGGCCAATCACGAACGGCTTCTATTTTGGCCTCCAGGGGTTTTATCACTCCTCCCCCTATCATGTGACCCAAGTATTGTATTTCTGGGCTACCCAGCTGCAGTTTGTTCTCTTTGCAGAGCCTAGGCCAAAGCACTCCCTCCCCTGGGTTAAAGTGCCCCTCCCCGGCTTCCTGGTCATCCCAAGCTTTCTTTCTGACCTTTTGAGCTTGCAGGGTCTCTGCTGCTAGCTCTAGGTTTCTCTTTAGGTCATTCCTTAAAGAGTCTATGTATGTCACAACGTCTTGTGGGTCATCCTGGGTGATCTGCTCCCAATTTTGTTTGATCAAATCAAGGGGCCCTTTCACCCTTCTCCCAAATAAAAGTTCAAATGGACTGAACCCGGTACTGGCTTGTGGCACTGATCGATAAGCAAACAAAAGGGATTGCAGCTTCTGGTCCCAATTGTTTGGATTCTCTGCCAAGTAAGCCCTAATCATGCGCATTAGAGTCCCATTGAACTTCTCAGTTAACCCATTACTTTCAGGATGATAGGCAGTAGTTTCCTTGTGCTTAATTCCACAGATTTGCCATAAGCGTTTCATGAGCTTTGATGTGAACGATGCGCCCAAATCTGTGATTATTTCTGAGGCAAATCCCATCCTGGACATATACCCCACCAAGGCATCTGCCACTGTGTTAGTTTCAATATTAGTCAAGGGTATGGCTTCAGGGTACCTCGTGGCATGGTCCACAATGGTGAGAATGAACCTGTTCCCCCTCTTTGTGGCCTTAGGCAAAGGTCCCACAATATCCACCCCTATGCATTTGAACGGAGTGTCAATCACAGGCAAAGGGCACAACTTTGCTTTGGTCCTGTCGCGGCTATTCCCCTGCCTTTGACACACATCACATTGTTTACAGAACTCCCTGATCTGCTTCCCTATGTCAGGCCAGTAAAAATTCTGTGTGATTCTCTGCTGTGTTTTGTTCACCCCTAAGTGTGCAGCAAACATGTCAGAGTGCCCCCTTTGTAAGATCATGGGGCGATACTTTTCAGGTACCACCAGCTGACTTCTGATCCCATCTCCCCCTTTTGAGATATTCCTCAGGGTCTCTCTATACAAAATCCCCTTTTTCTCTAGAAATCTCACTGGGGTTTCAGGTGTTAGCTGGGCGTCAGTCACCTGCTCAAAACACTTTTGGAGAGTGGCGTCTGCCTTTTGCTCTTGTCCAAATCTGCCGTCTGTGGTTAAGGTTTCCACCACAGCTTCTGAACTCCCCTCTGCTTCCGTCTCTGGCTCATCATTACCCCCCTGAACTGTCCCCGTGGTGGCTTGTGAGCGTGTAATCACTAGCACCCGTTTCACATGTTCAGCCAGGTCATTTCCCACGAGCACGGCTGCTGGCAGAGTCGATGAAATTGCTAGCCGCCAAACTCCCCTCCAGCCTTGAAAGTTCACAGGTACCTCCGCTACTGGCAGAGAGATTACCTGCCCCTCAATCCCTGCCACCTTCATGCTCTCATTTGGGATTACATATTCCCTAGGAATAATATCTGAATGGCACAGGGTCACCTGAGAACAAGTGTCCCGCAGCCCCCGATACTGATGGCCAAGTATTCCTACGTCCACCCCTGCTGTTTCAAACAACTGGGAATCTGTTCTCACCAGTAGGCAGCGCCTGACCTCTACAAGAGGACCATTTTCCTCAGCCTGATCAGCAGATGTAGCTGTTCCAGATTGAGTAGCCATGGCAACAGGCTCCCTCAGTGACAATGAGCCTTGCTCTTTCTGGACACAGAACACAGCTTTTGGCTTGGTCCCACTCGAATCCTGAGGCACCATTCCTTTTAGCTGCTTTAATTTCTCACACTCTGAGATTAGATGGCCCTTTCCCTGACAGAAATAACATTTTCTGGTGTATTTTGATTCTCTCTCATCTTGTTTTGGTTTTCCCTCCAAAATCTGAGGTCTTGGTTTCATGTCTGAGGGCTTCCCTTCACCATGGGCCCCTCCCCCTTGCTGGCTTTTCCCTGGTCCCTGAGAGTACTTGCTGTAGGTTTCTTTAGGTTTCCCCATCGCTTTCCCCTCACCCAAGGGCTTTCTTATTTGGGAAATAAAATCTGCAATCTCGGCGGCTTCTGCCACAGATTTCGGTTTCCTTTCCCTCACCTGGAATTTCAGTTCCCCATGCAGGACTGAATAGAACTGTTCCAGCGCTATCAAATCTTTAAGCTGCTGAAAGGTCTCTGTCCCCTCCTGAGATAGCCATTTCTCAAGCAGCCTCACCAATTGAGCCCCCACTTGGGTAAAAGTCTGCTCTGGTTTCTTTGTGAGGGACCTGAATCTTTGCCTCAGCTGTTCCGCATTTATCCCATGTCTTGCAAACACCAGTTTTTTAAACTCTGCAAAATCTCTCATCAGTTCCTGTGGCATCTCTGAATAAACCTCAGCCAGGCTACCACTGATTAAAGATCGCATGATGGTCATCTTCTCAGTTTCCCTTACTGAGAAGTCCACAAACGCTCTTTCCACTAGGGAAAAGAACACCTCAGGACAATCTCCCTTGTGGTACACAGGGAATTTCTTCAGGTCAGCTTTAGACAATTGGCCTCCCTCAGAATCCCTATTGTTATTATTGTTCTGGTTCATCAGTTCCAATTTTCTTAATTCAAACGCCATTTTCTCTCTCTGCAATTCCAATTCCATTCTCTGTCTCTCTAATCTTTCTTCCTTTTCCATTCTCTCTCTCTCTAATCTTTCCTCCATTTCCCTCACCCTCAGTTCATGCTGTTGGGCTATGAGCAATTTTCTGAGCTCTGGGTTCTGTTCTCCCGTGCTGTCACCCTGCACTGAGCCAAATTCCTCCTCAGAACCTTGGTCAACCTGGGGGTCTTTCACTTCACCCATTTCTGCCATTTGGCTTCGAGTCAAGGGCATAATCCCCCCTCAGAACAGGCTGCTTTAAAAAGTCAAGCCTCAAAATAAAACGACCACTTTTTTTTTCTTTTGCCTCAGAACCAGCTTTCCCTATAGATTGCTGCTGTCCTTCAGCACTACTTGCAACTGTAGCGAGTTAGCGTCTACCCCCCTCTGCTGGGCCTCTCAGCAGACAAGCTAGCTCACTGCTATTTCACAGTTTTGCCTCAGCTTTTTCCCGCCAAAACAGGCTGCCTCAGAGCACCCTAATCTAGTCTCCCCAGTTGGCACGTTCTTCCACTAGCGCACCTCCCCGTGAGGTACACCTAGAAGATTACCTACGTGCCTCAGATTGTCCCTGACTAGACCCCCCTTGCTCTGGGCACACTTGCCAAGGCTTTGCTGGACCACTGGACAACTGGACCAGTCGTATCCCACACGCTGGACACCAATCAATGTGACAAACCCAGACCTACTGGGATCTGCCACACGTTACACTAAGCTGCCACCAACCATTCCCTTTAAGAAGTCACACAGACCAGGGATGGATTTTCAACAAATAAAAGAATAAGGTTTATTTAAAACAACACACAGGGAAAATAAAATGATCAGGTGAATAAGATTTAGTAACGTGGCTTAGTCTCATCCATACATGCATACAGTTTGGTTCACACAGAACCCTTAACTTGAAGCACAGACCCTGAACCTATCAGTTCTGGCTAACCATACAGACACCTGAACCTATCAGGTTGGTACTCTGACACACAGTAGTACCCTGTCTGACACACAGACTCCCACACCAGCTTCTTCTTCCCAGCTGCTGCTTCTTCACATCCCAGCGTCTCCTAACTTCCCCACACACGCATCACATATATATACAGTACAGCCCCTCCTCCTGATGTCCCGCCTTCCACTCCCCATAGGATGGAACTTTCCCTCCAAACCCATGACAGACAGGTAACATCAGTGCTGTATGTAACAGAACCTGCTGAACATTTCCTTCCAAAGAATTTGGCCTAACCAGGAGCAACAGACCTTCTGTCTTCTCCCGCTCTTTTCCTCAAGATAAGACTGTTTTTGACTAGTTCCGAAGTGAACATTGAGGGAGCTAATTGTTGGGTAGCTCCCCAGGCTCTTTTGTTTGAAACCTTCCTCACACAACCTTACAATTAATATCTGGGGTTGTTTTGCCCCCTCCCTTATAGGGTGGGCCATATGTCCTCTTTTGAAGGTATTATCCATATGAAGAGCTGCCCTGATTTAAAGCTAAAGAAGTACAAAAAGGTCACTCAGGGACCTCAAAACTGCTGGTCACTGTCTTCCTCACCTAAGAGCCACTTAATGTAACACCATCACTACCAATACCATCGCCTATTACTGCTGGAAAATCCATTGTTTCTACACTAACTCTCTCCTGCATGCTCTCTCTTTGATTTACATCTGTAATTTCTATCTTCTGGCACTGAGATGAATCTGATTTGCTTTTAATTTCATTTAGAAACATGTCTGCGATACTCAAAGGAAGTTGCTACTTGTCATTTCCTGAGCACTAGAGCCTTTACTTCTTCTGACTCCAAAGGACTACTTTTGTAGATCTGCTGAAGGCTTTCCTCTATTTGACAGTAGTATCTTCTTTGATATAGCTCACTCCTTTAAAAAAGTTTTATGCTACATTAGGGTGGTTGTGGATCAAAAACATCTTGAAGAATGAAACATATTGATGCTTATGTATAAAGCTCTCCGTGGTTTGGGACCATGCTACTCGTCAGAGTGCCCTTTCCCAAGGTCATCTACCTGTACCACCAGATCCTCCCAGGCAGTGCTCCTACAGGTGGCTACTCCAAAGGAGACCAGGAAATCATCCACAAATGGTTGGGCCTTCTTCACAGTGGCCCCGTACATTGGAACCAACTTGGCCAGTTGAGTTGCCCCTGGCCCCCTCCTTCCAGTACTTAGGAAGCCACTGAAGACGTGGCTCCTTAAAGAGGCTTTTCAATGCAATCCTGCCTGACACACATCTCTCTTGCTCTGCCCCTTACCTGGAATTCTTTGCCTCTTGTTTGAGGTTGTATTTCACTTTTATTTCATCGATTCATGCATTGAATTATTGTTTTTCACAGTTTTTAAAATTACAGTGTAAACCACCCAGAATAGTGCCTTTTAGTAACAGGGTGGTATATAAGTTAAGCAAACACACCAATGTATCTTCCCTTCATTATTTGCTATTGTTTTCCATTTCATAATCTTTTAAATAAATTATCATCAAACTACTGCTATCAACAAAAGGTGAAAAGAGTTCATATGATTCTCCACTAACACAGTAATGATCATATATAAATGTATATGGTCAGATTAGATAGATAGATAGATAGAGAGAGAGAGAGAGAGAGAGACAGAGACAGAGACAGAGACAGAGACAGAGACAGAGACAGAGACAGAGACAGACAGACAGACAGACAGACAGACAGGTATTTTAAGTGAAGCCATTCTTGTAAGTCATCTCAGCATACACTTGTTGCCTTGAGGCTTTTTGTTTGTTTGTTTGTTTGTTTGTTTAAACCATATGAAAAACCATATTTTTCCTGCTTATGGAAATCAAAACAATATATAGTAAAAGCAGTTGAACAACATAAACTAGTAAGAGCACACTGTAACACTTTTGGCAGCTCCAAAAGCCTTATCAAAGGAATGCTTTTAACCACCTTCCTAACTGTAAATAAGAAGAGGCCACTGTAATTAAGACCATTAAGTTTCTGTCTGTCTCCAGTCCAGTATTTCTTTAGGCATTTCATTTCAAAATAGGATTCCATCCATCAAACCATGATTTTAAACTGCATATATGTTCCTCTAGAGTAGAAGGCACATTAGAAATAGAAATTAGGTCAACATTACCAAGTTGTTATAAGCATGATGAACTACAGTAAACCCTACCTTGAGCCAGAAGCTGGTCTCTGGGAAGTCAACAAGCCTATGATTAAAATATTTTAATTCTGGGATGCTTGTTTTAAAGAAATAAATTGAAAAAATGTTTGAAAAGCTACTACTTGCGGACTGGAAATACTAAGAACTGAGCCCAATAATGAGCCAAGTGAATAATAAGCCACCTCATATGCAAAGGCAATATGCCTGTTGAAAACACAGTGATTGAAAGCAATCTCCTTCTTTAAAAACCTGTGCTTTTTCATTTCAGAAACAGCAGTGACAGATCTAATTTCCCTGCAGCATCTCTCCCCTTTTCTCCCTCCCCTGTATATACCCAAACACACAAATACACCACTTATGTGTCTGCATTTCTCAGCAGTACTGAGTCCAAGCACACCAGCTTGCCAAATACAAATAAAATTCCTAACAGAGTCATATTTAAATCAGCTTGTGGTTTCTAAGCAATCCAAGCTCAATACAAATGGTAAGAGAGGAGGAAAAGAAAGTGGGTCATGACAAATATTAGCTCGGTTGATTCTGGAAGTTTTAATATACACTTCTAGTTTTCAGGGTCAAACATTCATTTCCATTTTATTATTTATTCAATATATGGGATGAGTCAGAGCTCGTCATCTGAAACGATGGACTTGTGCAGGTGGAACACTTGTTCTTCCATATGTATCTAATTGTATGCGGTTGATACCAGCATTTTTCCTGATGTCCAGAAAATGCAAGCCTCAAATTGGTACTAACAATGAGAAATAATAACACTGTGCCATCAAGTCAATTCCAATTTATGGCAACCCTTTCCAGGAGTTTCTAGGTAGAGAGTACTTGGAAGTGCTGTACCATTCCTTTCTTCTGTGGGTGCCATGGAACTGAGCAGCTTGCCCAAGAGCACATAGGTTGGTTCTTTTCATTCAAGGTACAATTGGAAATAACCTCGAGCTCTGGTGCTGCATCTTGCTGAGAACTCCAGCCAGTTAAAAAGGGACAAATCCGGTCTTCCTGGGTTTTAAAAATCATATCTCAGAAAATACAAATGTATTTTTTTTTTGCTTGGTTTGCCTTGTACTGGGATGATGTTCCAGCACAAAGAGCATTTTGAGTGGAAGGGTTTCACTCTCAGGGCTAATCCACAAATAAAGAAACAAAAAGCACCCATATCCAGCAGAGAGGATCATTTTTAAAGGATTTCCTCAATGTTCTTTGAAGAGTTGCTGTGAAAGACAACTGAAAGATATGAATCCTCCCTGGAAAGGGTTCATTTCAGAAGCTTTCCATATTAGTGAATAAGTCACCACAAACAAAATCTAGAATAGAGAATCATTTTTTAGAGTTTTCTCCAGTTTTTAAATTTTATTTTGTATTTATTTCTTTAAAAGATGCTGGTTTTTAAAAGAGAGGAGAAAATTCTTTTTCTGGGTGCAGATACAAATCCCAGTAAGAGATGCACTCACCAAACAGTACCAAGCATTGCAGAGAGAAGGAACCCAAATGTGAATCAAAGGAATCAGAAAAGAGATAGATTTAGAGAATGTGAAAATAAGCAGTAATAATCAATCAGGAACTGAAAACAGCTACAGTATACAGCTTGTGACAAAAACCCTGTGTTGGAATTTGTTTAAATCACTGCAACTTGCTGGATCAGAACAGTATGGCTTTTCAGCCTTATTTTTGCAGTCCACCCTGCTATGTTCTAACAGTTCTGATACCAGGCACTGCAAGTTATTTTCTCATGATGATCATACACAGACCCCCCTACATGTAAAATTAGAGTTTGTGGTGTCTTACATGGCCTGCTGCACAGCTGCATGTCTCATTCACTATTCATTTCATGTGCAGGAGCAAGCAAGAGGATGAGCCTGGTGGGGACTTTAAAATCACTGTAGTCCTGAAGACTAACCTGAAAGAGCTGAGTGCCCAGAAAAGCTTTTTGTTTGTTTGTTCAGAAACCAGCTGCCCTTTAAAGATTAATATTTCATTTCTAAACAATTAATGTGTTGTATTTTGGACTAGTGGTAGCATTTTTGTAGGAGGAAGGACAGCAGCTGTGAAATGGGTTGAAGGTAGTTTGACAGATAGTCTGTTAGTCTTGGTGATATCACTCATCTCAACCCTACAAACCTAGGAAGTTGCTATACACTAGGTCAAATGATTCATCCCTCTAGTCAGATATTGTCTTCATTGCCTAACAATGGTCTTCAGAGTATTCCTGATCAGCTCCTCTGGAGTGGGAAGGTTTCATAGGCTGAACCTAGAGCTTTTAATGTGCAAAGAAAAAAAAAACCCAAGTCCTATAATTGAGCTACAGTTCTGTAATTTTCTCTGATGAAACAGTTTTTGCAGATTTCTGTGGCACTGCCAAAAGTGTCTGAGCTAAGAATGTAGCATGACATTGTTGTGGCTCCTAGTTCTACTATAATAACATGTTCTCAATGCTCTAGGGATCCACAGAAAATATACCCAGTAGACCTATAGCAGCATCTTTTAAAATGACTTAACATTTGATTAGTATGGGTCATTTACCCATGCTAAAAAAGAAAACATATAGTTTTGCTAGTAAGTTTGTTAAAGGTAAAATGGAACTTTATTTTATTTTTATTTTTGCAAGAATCAGTACAGTATGTCTGCATATCTGTTGGTGCGCTCCACTTACTGTACAGATCAGCACACTGTGAAGGTCTATTGTCTTTTTCCTTCCCCAGCATGTAGAGTATTTCCCACCATATTTAATGATGACTCCCCCCCCCCCAATTTAAGCGTATTGTTACTATGGCGAGATATTTCAGTTAGTTCTTTAAGTGTGTTGCAGCTAATTTTATAGTACTTAATTTACAGAGAGCAAAATAGTTGGGGTGTCTTGTTCAGTGGTTAAATTTTGTGAAAACTATGACCTAATCCAATGATAGTCCCAACTAGAATGGAACCTTTGGAATGTATAGAATTTGGAAATCTCAATATATGCAAGTCAATAGGTCCGCAGTATTTGGGATTAATTTTGAATTTAGATCTGTTTGTGCAAAATTCAACCACCACTGAGCAGTTCCAATGTCAATGTGTTGGCATCTGCTTGTTATTTAAACTGAAATCAAGGAACATAAAGGTGCTTAACCTTGGGTAGTTTCCCCAGATAATATTACTGCTACTATTGTTATTATTGTTATTATTTAGAGGTGGGGCCTAGGGGATGGGGCTTTCTGCTTTAAATGAGCGTGCCCCAGGACCCTGGGCCTTTTTCCTGGGAAGCTGGGCTGAGGCTGAAGGCCAGGTATGTTTGCATGGGCATTTTGCTGAGTTTTTCCCCCTGGGTTTTCTTTGTTTTGTCTCCCTCACCACATGGCCTGCAGGTGGGGCCTAGGGGGTGGGGATTTTTGCTTTAAATGAGCATGCCCCAGGACCCTGGGCCTTTTTCCCTGGGAAGCTGGGCTGAGGCTGAAGGCCAGGTACGTTTGCATGGCCATTTTGCCTAACGGCGCACGATATTCTCAACTTCTCTTATTCTATCTCTGGCCCTAATATGGTAAATAGGAAATCTAATTAGATTTCTATACACCTGGGAGGCAGGAAAGTTCTAAGGGTTGGATCATACTTCCACACTTTAAAGAGCAGGCCAGGTAGATGGGGCTCATCAGCCATGGAATGCAACCCATCTAGGAGAAGGAAAACTCCGATTTCAAACCTCCACTGCCTTGTGGCTATATCCACTCGTGGAAAAGGCTTCAGGAGTTAACCTAGAGGCAAAATCTGGAGCTGGAGTCCCAAAGGCAGTTCATTTCATTCTGCCAACTCCTGCGACGTTGCTGGAACCAATTGTATTGGCTCTTGCCTTTCCACTGGACCACTTCAGCAATGTGGAGAGGGGGGATTTGTTGCTTGGGTAACAGCCTATCCTCCTTATTACTTTACCCAGGCTTCATGCTCTGGAGAGGACATTCCCCAATTCAGAGCATGTTACCATGGTCTCTCGAGACTGAAGGATTCCTATGATATTTAGTTATTACATAGTTAATAGACATGAGAAATTCACCCATGTATTTTAAGTGAGCATGTCCAATTTGGGATATAAGCAAACCCTAAAACAGAAATGTAGTACATTTCTGATTCTAAAAACCTTTCATATATGCCTATAAATACATTGTTGCAATTTCCTCTATCCTGCTGAACTTTTATCTTTGTATGTAAATATCAAAAACTTGAGATTCAACACACACACACACACACACACACACAGAGAGAGAGAGAGAGAGAGAGAGAGAGAGAGAGAGAGAGAGAGAACTTGATGTTGAAATGTTTATAAAAACTTGCTAGAAAAAAAGTAAGAAATAATCTGGGTTTCTCTGAAAAGTATCACTGACTTCCTGGTACTTACTGTATGCAGATGGCAAAGCTTTAATTTAGTCTATATACAATCTCCAAATTATCAAAAGGAAAAAAAGTAAAGAAAAAGAAGACATAGTCATTAAGAAAGCATTATATTTGACTAGATACAATTTGAAAATATGGCATCTCTCTTTTTGCTATAGATTTTACTAAACCAAGTGTATCAAACTAGAAGAGTTTCAGTTTTTCTTTGCTTTCACAGATGAAAGGTTTTCTAAAGAAGTGACACTATTTGCAGAGTTACAAAAGGTGTGCATTTAAATGGATCTGATGCTGGCTCAAAACTAAAGGCAAACCACAATGGAGCTGGCACAATGCCGTATGAGGTAGGATGCAGACGTAACAGATCTTGAAGTTCAGTGTTGCATATCTATAGTTCAGTTGGGGTATGAAATCCTGTTCCATCCAAGAATAGAAATACAGTATAAGCAATACTGAATTTTCAGGCTTAACAAATGTACCATTTCTTTGTGTATTCCTATTAACGTATGGTATAGTCCCACCCCCATCCCTCATCACTAGACAAGTTATAGATTTTGTTCTATGAAAGCCTACATTAAAGTAAATGTGTGTGTTTTTAAAGTGTTACAATATTTTGCTTCTCTTTCCCTTCTCCTCTCTTTTGGACAGTGTGCAAAGAAAAACCAGTGATTTTTCTCAATAGCTACAGTACCAATTGCTCTAACTCTAACCCACAGGTTCTTAACCTTTTTGAAAGAAATGCTGCCCCCTTGAGCCATTGAGGAAGATCATCGCCCCCCCTCCCTGCAGCGGCGGCACAGCATCACCATGGGGAGGGGGCAATGATAACTTCCTCAATAGCGGCGCGGGCAGCACCACATCCACTGCCAGCACCAGCTGCTCTGGATCTGGTGGTGTGGGGAGGGGGGCAATGATAACTTCCTCAATGGCAGCAGCGGCACAGTGGTTCCATGGCCCCCTTCTGTTCCTTCGCCCCTGCGTCACCCCTTTTTGTTCCATCGCCCCCCGAAAAATGAAATCGCCCCCTGGGGGCGATATCACCCAGGTTAAGAACCACTGCTCTAACCAGTCCTAAATGGTTGTGTGTTTGAATAATTATGAATTACTGTTAGTGAGAAACACTATCAGGAAAAGCGCACATGGGGAGTTCTGAGATAACCAGAGGAGTTCCTGCACATGACAAAGAACTCCAGGCAAAGAGACAGGAGAGATCGACTAGATGGAACAGCTGGAAAGCGTAGGTGGCAAAATAAATGGGCAAAAATGACCAAACAACATAAGAAATTCCCTTAAAGCCAATTCCATAGCAAAAAATGCCAGTGACCAATGAAGGTCTGATTGTATCAGTGCAGTACTGATCAACAGAGACTTGGGTAATTCAAAGACTTCTAAGATTTGAGCTCCTGAAAACACTTGTAAAGCATCCTATTGAGATCTTCAGAACTAGTTTAAGGATGCCACATTTCCCCAAGCTTAGATCTCATTTGGAAATATAGCTGTTTAGCATCAAAAGTAAATGTTTCCAGTTTCCTCACTGGAAAATGGTTCAGTGGGCATGGATTTTTTTGTTGTAACTGAACTGAGCCAGCAAGAACTGTGCCTTAAAAACACTTTCAGCATTTTCCAGCAGTTATGAATTGTGGAAAAAAAAATCTCTTATGATACTTTTTGGCTTTCTTTTGAGGAAGTGTTTCTATCACCGAGGAGCTCCAGATATGTTTCTGGAGACTCCCCACACCCCACATCTACGCGCACATTATCAAAACACCATTAGAAAAAATGTCTGGTACTGTATTTTACATTTGACTGTATGTCAAATATAATATGCCAGGCACGCATATTTCGGTTGGAATACAATGCAATTTGAGAATTTGTCATTTAACAGTATTTAATATCTGACAGCATTTAACATTTAAAATCTGACAGCATGCAATGTTAATTAGTGGTTGAGAGCTTAATGAGATTTTACACTTGTTTTTGGTTTTGGCAAGCTTCAGTCAGGAAATGCATCCAATCTAAAGTGTTTCAATTCAGAATTTTGAAATAAACTTCCAAATTGAATTTCAATGGCTGGAATCCTACTGTTGTTCACAAAATGTCTGCATAACTCACTGTGGCTAAATGCAACTAATTGATAAGCTGTTCAACACACCTTAATTGTGGAATCAGGTGTATGACCAGGCATTCAACGATCTTCTGTGCCCCCAGAACCTTCTCAGTTAGCTGTCATTAGCGATAGTAAGTTGTGCAAATTATCTTACACAAACACCAGTATGATTCTAGCCAATGTCTTGTTTTAAATTTGATTGAAGGAACTGGGAAATTCAGTGAAATTATAATATTTGTGTTGCCCCCATTTCAACAGCCATATGTAAGAGCTGATATACAGTATTACCAATAATAAACTATGATCAACGTAGCGCCATTCAGTCTATCCAGATTGGAAGGAAGACTTCATGAACCAGCTTGGATCAGGAAATAAAACTGGAACCTTATCCATGCAAAAAGGAGGTTCTACAACAGTGAAACCATAACTTGCACTTAACTACAATTCTTCAGCTCCATTTATTTTAAAAATCCAGTTATGATACTGTGTTTAAAGCATACACATCTTACTACAGTTCAAGAAAACACAATTATGATTTGTACAAAATTACTTTATAGCTTCATATCTGATTGTTGTCATTCCAGTAATGGAATATGTTTGATCCAGTACAGCCTTCCATCCATGAAACAGGGAGAAAGATTTCTGGTCAAATTTCTGCCTGTCCTTCAAGACCTCAACAACTCCCATGTTTCCTGAAAGGGTCTCCCAATTGTCTTAAGCAGATTTGAGATTGAGATGAGCTGTTGAGGGGAGAAGGCATTGCCCCAAATCAGGCTCCTGTCTGTGCTATGAAGAGAAAGTAGCCTTCATTGGATCAAAGAAGATTCCTCAGCAAGTAACACCAATTGGATAAAATGCTATAGACACTACAAAATACGTATGCTTAATATTTTTATGAGGACACTATTATAGACCAAAATTTTTTTGATCTCTGTGTAAAGTAGGAAATATATCAGCAGTTACTCCATTGATAGATAATCACAATATTCTATATTTCATGAACTAAATACTGTCAAAAGTTTATTTTCTAAATGCACACTGAATAATTGCTCAATTTTTCAAACAGATTAAAATCCATTGGCAGAAAACAGAGTCCTAGTAGTTCTAGTTTGGGTGCCCTAAACTGATAAATGTATTTTCTCTTTAAATACTTTTTTTTCATTTATCTGTTTTAGAATGGGATCTTAAATAATGGAGACAAGCAACTGAAAATAATGGAGACAAGCAACTGAAAATCCTTTACTATTTCTAATACATACACCATGTCCCAAAGACAGAATAACTTTTTTTTCCTATATGGATATTATGTACTATAATATTTCCCCTTAGGTTTCTTAAAAGCACAAAAAAACACACACCCTGACGTAAAACTCTTCCAAAGCGGTGCTTGTTAGAAGAGGAAATTTATCCAATGCACAGTTCATTCAATAAAGAGATATTTTCCCTTTCATATAAACATAAAAATACACATGATACTTCATTTTGGTTGGAACTTCTTTACCTTAGACTAGGCTCTCCCAAGATGGTGCCTTTTAGATGGGTTGGATTACAGTTCCCATCATTCCCAGCCTTCTAGCATCAGGTGGAGGGATGCTTGCCTTACCATGTTTGATTAACTATAAAATCAGTTACAGCAGTAATTATGATTTATACCTAATAATAATAATTGTGTGCCTGCCATCAAGTCAATTCTGACTTTTGGCGACCCTTTACAAAGTTTTTCTAGGTATAGAGTACTCAAAAGTGGTTTACCATTCCTTTCTTCTGGGGGGGATCATGAGACTGTGTAGCTTGCCCAAGGCCACACAGGCTGGCTCTTCTGAGATGCACGATGGGGAACTGGACTCCTAGCCTCTGGCTCTGCAACCTGATGCTTAAATCACTGAGCTATCCAGCTAGTAAGATCCATACTTACTACAGAAGAAATAATGTCTAGATTGTAGGAATTAGGTTCCATTAGAAGATAACAGGATTTAGATGATAAAGCAAATTTGCTGCTCTATTCCTGGAAAGTCTGGTGCACGCATTCTTAAGTTATTTCTGGCCAAGAGGACTCTTGGCTAGTTTTTATCCTAGATGTTTCACCTAGAGTCAGATGTAATGGAAGAAACTGGGGGCAGTTTAATTAGTGGCAATCTGCCACAGGCAGTGAAGTCACTCCCACTGAGTTGGTGGAAATATGGCACAGGATATAATGGTCAATAGATTTTAGATCTTTGGCTAAGCCTAATGTTCTCTTAGCATTCTGGGGCAAGTTGTTTTATTGATTGATTGATTTGATTTGATCTGATTTCATCTGATTTGATCTATATACGACCCATCTGGCTGTCAAGGCCACTCTTTTAAGGTCCTATTATGACAGTTTCTTACCCTTTATGGAAGTTCTTAATTTCCTCTATTTCCAGATGAAAAAATCTTCCTTTAAAGTTCAAAGATTCAGTTTCAGAATACAATTGTACCCATTAAGCTGTATTGATAACTGACTTGAGTTCATTCCACATTACAAGCAAAGAGAGCCTTTGTGGTGGTTAAAATACAGTTCCTTAAACCTGCAAGGGCTTCCACTTTAGCTACATGTCTGTTCCCAGTCCATGTACAGAACTTGAAATGTTAGTGGCATGGATGTAGGGAGCAGCGTGCAAGGCAGGCAAGCAAGAAGTACAAACACCAAAAGCTTTTGGAATGTGAAGAATTGGCCACATCTTTATTGGATAAGCTGAAGAGCCTGGACTTGTGTGGGCCATGAGTCCAGGCATTGGAGGACCCGCTTGTCGCTTGATGAAGCAAATGTACCTCCCCAGCCCACATGCTAGGGGGAAGCAAGGAAGTGACTTCCACCTCAGCCTGCCATCTGTGAAATGGTGCTCCCCCCACCCCCAAGCTAGACATACCTCTGGAATCTTCATTTCCAGATCCCTGCAGAGAAGTCTGTATGAGGGATACAGGCAAACAAGTCCCATCCCTTACTGGATCTATTTCCAAAGTCAAACTGCTGATCTCAAAGATACAGTAGATAATTAACAGGCATCTGGCACAAATCACTGGTAATATACAGGGTATTCCAGATTCATTCTCCTTCAATTGCTCCCCTTCAAATGGCCTGTGATCACAGAGAGGGAGGGGAAGGAAGCTTCCTCAAAGACTGGACAGCTCCTTTGGTTAAAGAGTGTTTTTATACTTTATAGACCACAATGACCACTACGTCAGTATGTCAGGAGCCCACATGTGATTTGACAATGAACAAGAAGCTTATCATGGTCTACAGCATAGACATAGACCTAAAAAGCTGCTTTACTGATTATGGAGAGGAGCTTAAAGAGTTTGATGTTTATGTGTGAAAGAGATGGGAGGGTGAAGAGACAGAGCCACACAATCCTTCTGCAACAGGGAGGGGGGAACTGTTCTTCTTTTCCTGACAGAAGCAGTACCATCTGTGGAATAAGACAAGTAGATCCAACCCATAGTGTCTTTTATCTAAAAATAATTATATAAAAAATTACATTCATGTCTTTTGCCAGAGGTAGTAGTCTGGACATAACTAAAAGCCACTGCCGAAGCTTTGACATGAAAAGACCGAGAATAAAAATGAATAGTTTTCACAGAAATTGGATTCTGGTAGGGATCTTTTAGATATGTAGCACAGAAGATGATTTATGTTAGAACATTATTTTTTGTTGCAGAGACATCACTGTTTTTTACACAGCTGAAAAAAAAACAAACCAAAAAACCCTAATCCTAGAACTGTAGGGAATTTATTCCCACAACTATGTAAATATTGATTCCATAAATCTCTCCAAATCAATGAAAGATTATTCTGAGTCTGTAAGATGAATTCATACTTACAGCAACCGCCTCCAGGATCTGCTTCACAGCATCAGCTGCATCTCGCTCACTGTAATATCCTTTTTCCACAATCCTGCAAAGAAACCAGAAGAGCCCTTTCAGACTCAAGGAAAGCAAAATCCTAGGTAAATGTGTCATTAAAAATTAATCACAGAGTTATCAAAGAGACACATCTTACAGTTATTATGTCCCCTGAATACAAACCATCATTTGCTCATATCTAAAAATAGATTTACTCTTGTCTACAGCACTGATTCTTCACTAATAAAAAAATAATACTTTCAAAGCATCAGTTTAAGTGATGTGGAAATAAAATGAATTTGTGCTGATAAATAACATAAGCTTAAAATGAACACTAAGCAATGCACATGATTATAGGTTCCAGCATCCCTCACGGTGACATGCTTTTGGCTTGCTTCTGCCCAGGTGTTGTGTTGCTTCTGGGCTAGGATAAGCCCCACTGAGACCAATTTGATTCTATCCTGAGCAGATGTATAAAGAACTACAGCTGTGGCTTGAAAACTTAATCGCCTTGGTACAAAATAAAAGTGATTTACAGGTATAAATAATAATAGGCCACTCTGTGCTTTTTATTCTGCAATATATACTTTACCACAAGATGTTCTTTAAAACTTTCAGATCTAGGGACTATTTCTGTATTGCCTTATTTGTTGAGTGCTGCTGCTGTCAATTAATTTAGAGTTAGGTCATGGTGGCTTCCTGGGCAATGTGACTGGTATGGAGAAACAAGAATCAGATTGTATGGATATAACTGCAGCAGTCTGCATGACTGCAATGCTACACAGATGCCTGACTGAGAATAGGAAGTGCTGCTAACACACGGGAGATAATATTGACTTTATGAGTTAACCATAAGTAACTGAGCTAGTCCTAGGAAGCCATTCCCCTCAATAAGATCTTTGTAGACAAATGAGGAAGTGGGGGAGAGAGAAGAGAGAACAGAGAAGAGGCTACTACATGTTAAGGTCAGAAAAACAGCATGCGCACAGGATCTCCAAGTGGGCAGTACAGGATGCTATTCCTAACATAACTGAAACACTTGAGTACACTATAAGAGTTAGACTACAGGGCCAAACATTCCACAGTGTGAAAAGCTCTTTTTTGTAGGAGGATAATAAAAAGGAATTATCCTCATACCTTTTACTCTTGGGCAGTCACACTGAAATCAATGGGCCTACTCCAGAATAATTTATTTGAAGACTCCAGAAAAAAAGAAAACTGTTATCTTATGTCCTAGGAACAGAATTTCTTTCTCATACCTTTCAAAGCTGTTTACTGATTGTAGGAAAGATGCTATGTAGACTAAAATGTGATCAAAGATGGTACAGGTTCTTACAAAGCATTGCTTGGACGCTACAGCAATGACTATGGTATAGTGAAAAAAATACATCATAACAGCCTCGAACAATTATGGCAAAGTGCTTTTGAGTTAGAAGCAGGAAGAGAGAACTTGGTATATTTAGAGACACGGATGCATGCAAAAGCACATTAACAAAACCAGCACACTTTCCCCATTTACTCACTTTATTGCTATATTGATCTCTAAGACATTAATCTAGCTTCACTAAAAATGTTTCATAAAGCAGAAACATTGTTCAGCCCAGGGGGATCCAACCTGTGATTTAAGAAAAGTTGTCTGCTTTAATGCATGGGGAGAATAAGAGCAGGCCTCAAGTGACACAGCAGGTCATGGTACAAACCACATGGCATAAAAGCACATTTGTTGAGGGTTTCTTTCCTAGGTATTGGTTTTCCAGAAGCTGGTACCAATTTCCGGTCAGAACAAAAGTTTTACTGGGCAGTCTAGAAAAATAACAATGAATAGAGCTCGTATGAGAGATGATAGGAATACATGGAAAATGTGGGACAAGGACAAAGAAATATAGAACAGGATGGGTCCTTTTCAAGGACCAAACAATAGAAGAAATGTCATCATGGAGGGTGGCATCGCCAAGCCTCCGAGTGCTAGCCGAAATTTCAGGGTATTGCTATGCATCTCTGTGTCTCCAGATATAGAGAAAAATCTCAGGGCAAGCAGCCCTTGAAGGAAGAGATAGTTTGAGATCATCTGATAGAAAAGGTTTCTATGGGCAGGTGGTATTTATGACAGCAGAAGAAATGTGTGCCTAATCCCACCACCCTAGAGGTGAGGTATCTTTGGGTTAAGGTTGCACTGGTAGTACTGGAATATTGACAAAAATTAATGTGGCTGAAATCCTGTTGTAGTGTAGTAAGTTGCACTAGAGTAGGCCCACTAAATAAGTGAAGATCTGGTGAGTCAACTCCTCCATACGTTTCGTTGATTCAAAAAGGTCTAATCTGGTTGCGATTTACTGCACTAAAGTAAGTCACAAGTAGAGTAGGCCCAGTGAATCAGTGGAACTTGCAGAGTAGCTGATTCATGAAACCCACATTGATTCAGCGAGGGGCTGCTTTAGTGCAATTTACTACAATAAATAATGGGATTTCAGCCTGTATCTCTTTCCTAGGGTACTTGATGATGCTGAACAAAGTGTGGGCTTCCATTTCCATTAAGACAGTGACAGTGAACTTTTTGGGCCCAAGTGCCCAAACTGGGGGGAGGGGGGACAGCAGGCGGTGGGCGGCAGGGGCAGAACCAGGTGGTGGCGGAACTGAAAGTGGAGGCAGAAGGGGGAATCCTGGGCACAGAGGTGTCTTGAGACCCCACTCTGGATCCACCATCAGCGCTAGGTGCTCCAGATCCTGGCCCACCACCTATCAAAGCGCCAGCACTGCGGCTGCAGCCACCTTCTCAGGGGGTGTAGTGATCCAGTGACTTATGGCTCATGTGCCCACAGAGAGGGCTCTATGAGCCAGCTGTGGCACGCGTGCCATAGGTTCGCCATCGCTGCATTAAGAGATATATTTCGTTCTCTCTGGGTTGACACCATTTGTGCTATGCTTGCTAAAAAGTTAGTGCCTCTGCCTTTCTGTGCAGTTTGCTGAATTAGCATTACATTTAGCCATAGACTTTGTTTCATGTCACTTTTGGGCTGATTAGTGAAAATGAAAGTTTATGCAAACCAGCCTAGCAAATTAGTGCCCATTTGAATCTTGCATCTCTTCAAGGCTGCTTTCACCTCCTGATGTTTAGTGTTGCAGACAAAAATGGCAACTTCTTTCTGCTGCAGAGCTGGCAATTATTTGGAAATGAACAGAAAAGGGCTTCCTTGTACCACCACTCTTCATATTTTTACTGAAGTAGCATTTCTTAGTGAGCTCACTGTGCTATGCTGAATGAGCATACTTGAAATCTCCTATTTAACTTTTCTCAGATTTCAAATACACTAAATGATGGTTTGCTTGAAGCAGAGAATTATCACACAAATTAGATATAGAGTTCTAAGAACAACTGTTTAGAATTGTATGTTTCTTAGGAAATGTTCTGCAACATTAAAAGAAAATGGGAGATCTTAATTTTTATATTAATTTTATTCATACAGAAAGCAAAAACGGGGGGGGGGATCTAATAAACAAATATCTAAATACACAGTGCTACCCCTCATATTTGGAAGTAGCCACCATTTATCCTTGTGGAGCTCAATTTCCCTTCCAAAACTGTATTGACTCTTGCAGTGGGCTTTGCCCCTTACCCTTCATTAATACAAATTCAATTAATTCTCCCCATATACCCATAAATTCATCTTTGTCTTTTACCCCTCTTAACTTTTAAATTACATGTGATGTTATCATAAATAGCTATATCTCAAGCTTAATTATACCAATCAATTATCAGGAAATTATATGCTGTTTTCCAGTTCCTAACAATAATCTGTCTTGGTGCTGTTAACAAGTTGGACTTTAATTCTTGAGTTGTTCAATTACCTTCCTCCTTTTCAAATACTGATAAAAGTGCTGTTTTAGGGCATACAGTTGTTTATTTTACTTATTTCATTAATTTATCCTTACTGACATAGATTTCAATATTTTAATATTTCATGTATTTTCCCATGCACTAGTACTTCTTTCTTCTCTCAAGTGAAATTCCCATGACATTTTAAATGACTCCTCCTTATCTTCTCTTTCCAATAATACGTACTATAAATTTTACTTAATATCCCTTTTAGTACCTTGTTTTCACCTGCCCTTTCCTTTTGTAATATAATTTCTTCATATTTTGTAAATTCCCTACATTTACTATTTATTTTTGTCCAGTTCCTTGTCTACCACCTTAATCAAATATTATATCAAGATATTTTATCCATACTCGTAACTTTCTTTTTTCTTTTGTGCTTTTATTTTTCATGTTTCCTAACAATCTTTTATTCTAATAATTCATCTTTTACTTAATAAGCTCTCAATCAATCCTTTTAGATTTCTGGGAATTTCTCTAACTTTGTCACTGGATACAACGGAGAAACTAGTGGGATAAATATTTTTCTATATCTTTTCCAAATTAGAAGAATATTTTTAAAGGATGAATTTTCAAAATATTTTGCAATATTTTTATTATCTTATATGGAAATAATGTTTACAAGGTTCAATTGCAATTCTTGTGTTTTCATATTCAACCAAACTAGTTCATTGGCTTGAGATATAATATCTGGTATATGTCTTACTTGATTGGCTATATAGTATGGCCTTAAATGGGATGTGGTTGTGCTACAAGTTAAACCACAGAAGCCTCTGTGCTGTAGGGTCAGAAGACCAGCAGTCGTAAAATAGAATCCATGTGATGAAATGAGTTCCTGTCGCTTGTCCCAGCTCCTGCCAATCTAGCAGTTCGAAAGCATGCAAATGCAAGTAGATAAATAGGTACCACCTCAGTGGGAAGGTAACGGCGTTCCGTGTCTAGTCACACTGGCCACGTGACCACGGAAACTGTCTTCTGACAAATGCTGGCTCTATGGCTTGGAAACGGGGATGAACACTGCGCCCTAGAGTCGGACATAACTGGACTAAATGTCAAGGGGAACCTTTACCTTATGGCCTTAAATTGGGAAGTTCCATCCACTGAACCTTTTGAGATTCACACCATCTCTTCTTATTAATCCTTTAAAACGGTTACCAAAACCTAATACCTTAATTATCATTTGTAATTTTGCCACTCTACACAATCAAACACCTTGAAAATATCTAATGAAATTATACTCACCTTTACCTTTTGATTGTTGCTGTTTAGTTGTTAAGTAATGTCCGACTCTTCGTGACCCCACGGACCAGAGCACGCTAGGCCCTCCTGTCTTCCACTGCCTCACGGAGTTTGGTCAAATTCCTGTTGGTGGCTTTGATGACACTGTCCAATTACCATATCTCATCCTCTGTCATCCCCTTCCCCTCTTGCTCTCGCACTTTCCCAAAATCAGGATCTTTTCCAGGGAGTCTTCTCACGAGATGGCCAAAGTATTGGAGCATCACTTCTGGGTCTGTCCTTGCAGTGAGCACTCAGGGTTGATTTCCTTCAGAATTGATAGGTTTGTTCTCCTTGCAGTCCAGGGGACTCTCAAGAGTCTCCTCAAGCACCACAATTCAAAGCACCAATTCTTCGGTGGTCAGCCTTCTTTGTGGTCCAGCTCTCACTTCCATACATCGCTACTGGAAAAACCATAGCTTTGACTATGCGGACCTTTGTTGGCAAGGTGATGTCTACGCTTTTTAAGATACTGTCACAAACCAGAGACAGTGTCACTGAAGTTACCAACATGAATTTGACCAGGAGGCAGTGGAAGACAGGAGGGCCTGGCGTGCTTTGGTCCATGGGGTCACGAAGAGTCAGACACGACTTAATGACTAAACAACAAAATAAGTCACAATTGGTTAGCAAAGAACAACATTGCAAGCACTTCAGAAGCAGTTATCACAGCAATCCCAGCAAAGGAGAATATGCGGCTGTTAACTTTTTGGTAGAGAGCAACTCCCACAATCCCTAGCGTACCCAACATTTAAGGATTGCAGGAGTTGCAGGCCAGCTTTAGCTAGGTAACCACTCACTTCTCATCCCTGCCTTAGAACAATCGTCTAAGGCAGATATATATATTCCTATGTCACAAACAGGAAAACTGAGAGTAAGAGATAGTAGCTTCTTTAAGGACATTCAGTGAATTCATTGAAATTTGAAATTTGATGTAGAGCTCACAGTTCAAGTAATGCTTAGTACATTAGCTTTCATATAATGGGTATTTCAAGGTTTTAAGGGATGCCGGCGAGACATTAATGATGTAACTGGCACTGGTAATACTACTCAATGGATGCACAATTCTGTGTCTCATTTTTTTCTCTTCTTCATGAGTGATTTAACACAATGCATGACATGCCTTTAGAGAGGGGCACAAACTGCTGGCTCTGTGGTTTGTTTCCCGACAGAATAGCTAATCCATGATTTGGCACCCTGACCCTCCAGTGGGAAGGTAACGGCGTTCCGTGTCTAGTTGTGCTGGCCACGTGACCACGGAAGATTATCTCTGGACAAAACGCTAGCTCTATGGGTTGGAAACAGAGATGAGCACCGACGCCTAGAGTCAGACACAACTGGACAAATTGTCAAGGGGAACCTTTACCTTTACCTTTAAGCAAATTTAGGACTGGGATTTGTTTACATTGAAAGCTGTCACATATTTAGGATTGAAGGGTCTGTATTTAAGAGGATGAAATTGAAGTTTATGGGGATAGTTCTTAATGTTTCCTACTTATTCTCTTTGCAGGCCAGAGTCCCCTCTTCTACTAGCATGATCTCTTCCAAATGGGGTGAAAGAGGCACAGCAGGCTAGTAATTGTTGTCACCAGATAGCTGCATCTGGCATCTCTCCTCGGTGGTTGACCAGGAGGCACAAGGGGCAGAGGGGAGTGAGAATCTTCGCCTGAGTGGCTTCGGAAGAAACTCCAACAATCTCCATGTTCTCTTCCCTAAACGGAAGAGAACTAAATATTATAGCAAGGCAGCATCAGGAACTATTGGGTTCACTGCTCTCCACCGTGCAGCACTGTGGCTACTTTGGGACCTATGGCCACTATTTACAGAACTCCATTTTTGGAAGTGTCCAGAAGAAGCAAAAGATGCCAGGGCCAAAGGTTGAAGTGGGCAATATTCTGCAATGATTCCAGCTTCCTCCGTCACTTAGGATCAGAGACATTAGCACCCTCATTGCTCTCTAAGCTTGCAGTAGTTAGTAATTTGGGAGTCAGGGATTGGATGGCATAGAAGGCCAGCCCTACTGATGCACATGCATGGGAATTAGAAGTGGAGGTGGGATATCACCACTGGAAGAGTATATTGCATGCTGGGTGCTTTCTTTGTTTTCACCTTTCAACATATGGAGGGCAGTCACTTTGATAGCACATGTCATAATGTGTTGTGTTGCATGGAGATTGTGCCTCAATACTTTTATTGGCGCCTAGCTCAAAGACAGGCGCCTATCTCAAGGGTAGAAATCATGTGCTGCATGCAGGAGGGGCAGGGTCCATCTCTCAGCAATCTTCTGGAAATCCTTGAATGCATTTCTCTGCAAAATGCAAAACCAGATTATTTAATAATAACAACATCCTAAAACTGAAGTTTTCCTGAAGGAGGTACAAGTAATTCTTTCCTAGGGGCTAGTGCTAACTGTGTCACACACATGTGAAGAGGTAAGCTAAAGTCCACAAAAGCTTATACCAAATGAAACTTGTTAGTCTTTAAGGTCCAATTAGAGTATGTTGCTTTTGCTACAACAAAATTAATACAGACACCCCCACCCAGTAATTTTTATTCTATCTATTCCCCACCCAAATGAAATTTTTTTCTAAATTTAGGGAATGAAAACGGGTAGACTGGATATGTCTTTTACTGAAATACGAAACATTTCTTCACATGAGGAAAAAGATCCAGTGAAATCTTTAATATTTAATCTGTCGCCATTTAAGGTATGGCAGCCAGCCAACACAGCTCTTCTCTCAAAGCAGAAGGGAAAACGATACTTTTGCAAAGGACACACCGGATGGCAGTTTTTCATGAAGCTGCTGCTCAGGTAACGAAGTGGGATGCATTCTGGAGCCTAAGAATGAGCAAGTGTAAAAATAGGAGGAAGTCCCACCATCCACTCTTGTTCTTATACCAGCTGTAGTGTAGGCAAGTAGTACATTCCACAGAACACATTTTAGAATCCATCTAATTATTTTTTAATAATCATGTAGAGAGGGGAGAAAAGCCCTAACAACTTAATTAAAGGGTTGGAATTCTTAAATTTCGAGGCCACATTTTCATCTTTCTCTCACATAGATGTCAACTGAGGCCTTGATTCCATGTCCCTTTGCATGGGACAGGAGCATCTCAACACCAAGGTTGTGGAATGTCCTGCTTCAGGATAAGTTAGTGCCTTATAATTTAGCCTTTACATAATCAACAATAACCCAATGCCTTCCAGTCAATTCTGACTTATGGTGACCATTTCCAGGGTTTGATAAATAGAGAATATCCAGTACCTGTTCACCATTACCTTTTTGTGGGGGAATCCTGGGACTGTGCAGTTTGCCAAAGGCCACACAGGCTGGCTGTATTTGCAGGGGGCACAATGGGGAATTGAACCCCCAATCTCTGGTTCCACAGCCAGATATACAGTGGGGTCTCTACTTAAGAACTTAATCCGTATTGGAAGGTGGTTCTCAAGTTGAAAAGTTCTTATGTTGAATCTGCATTTCCCATAGGAATGCATTGAAAACCATTTAATCCGTATCTGCTATTTTCCGTCCATAGAAACTACAGTGGAACCTCTACTTAAGAACTTAATCTGTTTTGGAATGGTGTTCTTAAGGTGAAACGTTCTTAAGTTGAAGCAAAATTTCCCATAGGAATGGACTGAAAACCAATTAATCCGTTCTGGCTGTTTTTTTGTTATGTAGAGGTGCGTTCGTACATTGAAGCATTAGTTCCCATAGGAACTAATGCAAAGCTGGTTAATGCGTACTCTACCACTAGGGGGAGAATTTTTTTTTAACCTAAGATGACCTAAGGTTAAAAAAAGAGCAGGAAAGGTTTTTTTTCCTGTTCTTATCTTGGATTTCTGTTCTCAAGTAGAAGCAAAATTTAGCAAATGGAGCTGTTCTTAAGTTGGATTGTTCTTAAGTAGGGACGTTCTTAAGTAGAGACCCCACTGTACCTAAACCACTGAGCTATCTAGCCAGCTCAGCTTTTATCTTTACAGTCGGTTAGCCACCAAGTATCCTTTAGGTAAGGGGTGAGCAAAACATAGATGTTCCGGATGATTGATAGACTCCCAGCTTTTTTAACCATTGGCAATGCTGACTGGGCTGCTTTTGTTCCTTTCTAATGTTATAAATGCCTTTAATGTTGCACTGATTTTTGCACTGATGCAGCTTGTCTGTATGTACAATATTTTTTTTTGTGTGGCTTAAAGAAAACGCCTTTCTTGTCATCAGGTAGAATTCTCTAACAAGAGCAACAGGAATGACCATTATAAAGATTCTTCCCCTGCTACTTGATCACCTTACCTTAAATGGCTGGGATGCCCCTAGAAGGCTGTAAACAGAAAAACCTACATCATATACTGCACAGAGACAGGTAACATGGTCATAAGCTAGAGAAGGTTTTATAGGTCAAAAACATAACTTCAAATTGCTTCCAGAAATAGAATGGAAGCCAGTAGAACTGGCACAGCACTGATCTGATACAACTGAAATAGCCAGTGTTTTTCTATCTGTACTGCCTCTGGTTCCGCATCTAAACACATATGAACACTCATTCTCTTCCTAAAATAACCCCCCATATATGTAAGTGGGTCTGTGAAACTGGGCCACAGAACTCTAAACTAAGGGACCCCTTGGTCTAACAGCACCAGGAAATTTAAAAAACAACAACAAAGAATTCTCTGCTACGTGCTCTTCAACACCAAGAAATACAGACCTGATTACCAGTATATTTTATCTCTAGGGTCTTATAGTACTGCAGGCAGAAAAAAACTCCAATGTAAAATGTTTAAATGGGCTAATTTTTACATGCATAGCATGCTAATGATGCAGCTCTATGTTTTCTTGCTGATTAGATATTCTAGCTCTCATTTCCTTTCCTATCAACCATCCATCTGTTTCTTCCTTACCCCCTCCCTGGAGATCTGGCCACATGGACTTGCTGGCAATCTTCCTAAATTCGTCTTCTAAAGTTCTCTCTGCTCATTACTCACTATTGTTCTCTTGACCTTCAACTAATAATAAACCTATCTGACATCCTGATATAAGCAGGGTGTTTTGTGTGTTGTTCACTCCTGTCAGCATATTGCAGTGTGTGAGGTATGAAACTTTGCCATAATCCATATAATATGTTTCCTTAGGTTAAGATGGCATTTTATGTGGGTTATACATGAGAATCCTTAGAAAGGAAGAAGCATGCCATTTGTTTTATTCATTTATAACATTTTTGTCCCTTGTTTCCTCCAAGGAATCTAAAATGACATTCGCAATTTCCCTTTCCACATTTTATTCTGTTGAAATAGGCAAGTGATATAGATTAGGCTGGGAATGGCAAAGAGTCTCACTGTAAGCTTCATGGGGGAGAACTGTAACCCAGTTTTGCATGTAGAAAGTCTCAGTTTAAATTCCTGGCATCTACAGATAGAGCAGGGAAAATATTTGCCCCAGCACCTGGAAAGCAGCTGCAAATCAGTGTCAACAACACTGAAGCAGATGGATTAATGGTTTGGCTCAGTATGAGGCAACTTTCCTATATTTTTGAAACACTGTGCCATACGTATAGCCCTTACGCCCCTGCCCTCACCAAGACAGATGAAATAATTCAAACAACCGGCAGTAGCATATTGTTAAGTACTGCACATGAGACAAGAAAAGAAGAGCACATGAAGGACAGCAGTTGTTCATACCATCGTGTCAGATACTTATTTTTTAAAATTTATTTTATCTAAAATATTTTTCCCTGCCTTTCTCCTCAAAAGGACCTAAGGCACCTTGATCTTCCCTAGGAGTTCTACAGAAATTTAAACTTCCTGGTAAAAAATGAGAAGCCTGTGATAATCACAGGTTGCATTTATTCCAGTTAAGGGTTAATTCCAGAATGAAGTCAAACAATCACTAACAATCATATCAAAATTCATCTCAGTATCGAGATATAGGTCTTTTCACTGTTGCACTAATTTCAGGCAACACCAGCTTGTCTAATTCAACAGGCTTTATTCATGTAGATTGCTTCTATGTAGATATGGACAAAATACTTTAGAGCTGCAAAATGCAACAAGCTATAGAGAAAACTGTAGGCACAAATATCATTCCTTGTAACTTGTAAAAAGATGCAAGTGTTAAAACTTAAGTTGTAGGCAAATATTTAAGTCAGAATTCAGTCCAAAATACAGGAGTAAGAGTACATTAATATATCAAAAAGGATGTCTTAAGTTACACATCAGTGAAAAGTAAATGAATTGTAACTTCAGGTAATCTTTAGCTGTATTAAAAGCATATTATAAATACCAAATATGTTAAAAGTAAAAATATATTAAAGAAAATAACTTTCTTAGCATCTAAGCATATTATTAGCACACACAGAAAAATTGCTCTATGTGCTCACTCAGCCAAACCAATTAAAGCCTAAGAGCAAAATTCATATTGACAGTTTTTTCTACCATCTGAAAATGAAGCCTGCTGATGTGCTTGATGTCCAGTACCAAAAGCAGCATGGAATTGTGATGATGCAATGAATTACTTGTGTGCCTGTGTCCTACCTACACAGATTTATAACTCTTTAAGTAGTTTTCCCTTCCTCCTTGTCTGTAAACAAATCTTATCTGCCAGGTCTGTACATTCTAGAGTACTGGATGTCCAGCAATTTTTTTAAATGGGAAAATAAATTGTTCCTGCACTCTTTGTGGCTCTGCAATCTTTGTGGCTCTAGGGCTCTGCAATTTCATATTTGGCTAATTGCCATTATTATGCTTTTCATCGTTGTTTCTAGAACTCCAATAATCCATACCATAAATATAAGCCCATAGACCAGTGGTTGGACAACTTTATTGTATCAAATGTCCATGATGCTAGACCATTGCAAGATTAAACTATTATTGTCACCAGTAGGGAATATTATTCGACCTACAAACACCACTTTCATATAAAGACATACGGAGTACAACATGCCTGCCCATTACATCATTGTAATCTTTAGTTTACTTCCATAATAAACTGGCAGACATGAATGAAATTCTTCAAAGCAATGTTATATTATTGACCTTGTTCCCAGACTTCAATGGAAAGCAGAATAGTGTATTGTTTTGAAAACAACTATAACTAATATAAACTATTTCCCAAGCCATATTTTAAAACATACTTTTACTTTCAGGGCAACTTTTTCCAAACCCACTTAATCATTTTTTACTTTCTTATAGACACATATTTTCAAATGTTGACAATCAGACCTACATTCTAGCAAGTCTGCACAGATTTGGGTTTAGGGAATACCAGGTGTACAGCCAGCCTAGAAATTATAGGCAGGAAAGAAGACAAGGTCAGCATTCTCAGCAGATGAAGTTTAAGTAAGGATCTGAAGAAGGAATGACAGTCTAAGTTTGTCAGAAGGACTCAAAAACTACAGACAGGAAAAAGAGTACGGCTGAAGATGAATCCAGGAAAGAAACAGCAGCATGGCAAAGACGGAGTTTGTAGGATCAACAGATACTTGTACAAAATACGCTTAATCCCTGTTCAATGCCATCCAAATCGATGACCCTCATTACATCTTTTGGAAATAGATTCCATACTGTAATTTATGTGTGGTGTCTTTTTCTCTGTTTTGAAGCTTCCACTGCTCACTTTGCTGGATGATTATAAACATCAGAAAGCCTTTTCCCAATCATGGAGGAGTTTTATACACTTTCATCATGAACCTGTCTTTTTATTCTCAGTTTTAAGAATCCGTAAAGTGTTGTGTTAAGATAGATGTATGATTCAAGTTTCATATTCCTGCTATCTTTTGATATCTAACTTGTTTTGTATATTTTATGTAATGTTTTCATCCTTGTATTTGTGGGTGCTTGACCGTACAATAAATTCAAGTTCAACCTGTCTTTCTTCTATAGTGAAAAGTCCTGAAGTATCTTCCTCATACCAGAGTTTCTCAGCCTCTGGATAATTTTTGCTCCTTTCCCCCTACATAGTTCCCAGCTTTATAATATCTATTTCAAAGTAGTGATCAGAACTGTTCACTATATTCCTAATGCAATCACATCATGGAGTTATACAGAGGTCTAAAGATATCGGCAACTGTATTCTTTATTCCTTTCTAAATGATCCCCAGCACAAAATTTTTCATAGCTGCTCCACTGTCAATTGATATGTTTGTCAAGTTCTCCATTACAATCCCAAAGATTGGATTCCTGGTCAGTCATCACCAGTGAAGGCTCCAGTAGAGTGTATTCAAAATAAGGACAGTGCACCATGGCTGAACTCCCACCACATAATTCTTAGCTTTTGCTTTCCCACTCAATCAACACAGAGCTACATCCCACTTTACTGCAAGAGTCTTCCATGTGATAATTTTTCTCTATAATATATAGCATACTTTTCCATACTTCACCTACCTGTCAAACAGCTCTCCTCCTGTGACCAGCTCTAAGACAAGGCTGATTTCTGTAGGGGTTTCAAATATCTCCTTCAGTTTTATCTGAGAAAGGTACAAAATAAGGAATTTTCCATTTTTCCCTTTTCACAGTGTGTATATAAGGCTAGCTATAATGAATTTATAATGAGAGGTGGATATATCACTTATCCCATTCATTTGATTGAGCATTTTCTAAACCGAAACCCTTCCTAAAATCATTTATGCAGTTTATAATCTGTATATTCTGACACATCAGCAGCAGTGGTATAGCAGCAAAAATGGAAATACAGGTGCTCATTATACAATCCCATAGCCACCCCCCATGTGAAGAAGCCAAACAAACAGCAGCTGAATTGGTCCATTACAATGAAAGAGGAGCAGGTCTTTTGTAAATTTTACGTCCCTTAACTGCTCATTAAGCACTAGACATGGGGGTATTCATATACCAAATACCCCCACACAGGTGGAAATAATGAGGGACTGTTCACTCACCCTTCTGCTGCTGCTGCGGGCTCTGCGCTCCCTTCTTATTGCTCTGGAGCTTGCGGTCAGCTAGTCATTCCTGGCAGGAGGCGGGACGATGAGCCTCCCTGCCAGGTCGAAGAGTGGCTCACAGACTGGGCGCTCTGGAGTGATTGGAAGGGACCGCAGAGCCCGCGGCAGCATTATATCTACCTGTGTGGGGGTATTTGTATATGAATACCCCCATCTCTATTAAGGACCAAACCATGATGAAGTACTTTGGATTACAACAAGAACAGCTTGCAACAATGTACTTTTCTGAGGAAGATTTATTTGTCTCTCAAGCACTCTGAAAACTGCAGCTAAGCTCAGAAGAAACAGGGAAGCACTGGGGGAGTTGTGGGTTGTGTCGTAGTCTCTACTACACTAAAAGCTCTGGCGCTTTGCCCCTGCCACCTCTGCCTTCACTACACCATTGAGCAGCAGCCCAGTGTAAAATACAGCATGTTTTGAATACTCTCTTCTCAATATCATCCCTTGGAATCTATTGAAAACCAGTAGAAACCATTTTGGGTGAGGGCATGAACATTTTAAAAATGGCTTAAGAAAAAAGGAGGAAGATATATTAATAATCTATTATGAATCCTTTGCCCGACCATTAAGTTGAACAAGAAATATTGATCTTTGTTAACTGCAGTGTTTGAATTGATTTTTGTGATATGGATGCAAAAGCAGAGCTTCCTATTTTTCTTGTATCTCAGCACTGAAAAATTTATTGTGTGAGGCAGCACTGCAACATATTATTATTATTATTATTATTATTATTATTATTATTATTATTATTATTATTATTATTATTATTATTATTATTATTATTATTATTATTATTATTATTATTATTATTATTATTTATTTATTTATTTATTTATTTATTTATTTATTTATTTATTTATTTATTTATTTAATTTATATCCCGCCTATCTAGTCGTGGTGGACTACCCTAGGCAATCATATGAAGGCAATCAAGCAAGTACAAATTTTATTTGTGGGATATTTAAAAATCTTACTTACTATATTGGGATGTGAAAGTCGAAGCAGAACACCAATTTCGGTTCGGACAATCTTCTTATCTACCTGGTTAAAAGAAAAGTATGTAATAATTTGCTGGCGGTTTTACTTTTAGGATTTATTACTGGCATAATTCCATGCATATTTAATAGGAATAAATGACTTCAAAATTTATAAAGATCCACTTCCATTATAATCCTACTGCTTATTTGTACGAGTAGAAGTGCAACAGCATAAATCACAGCAGTGAATTGGAACTTACATTCCTCATTATGCACTGGTTCATATGACTTGGCATATGTTGAGGAATAGAAGTTGCAGCTCCTTAAAAAGTGGCAGTTTGCCCCTGGCATTTACAACAATGCTGGCATACATAAGCAATAGGATTCTGGTCCATCTATTTAGGCCAGAGTATAAATTAAGAAATTAATACAGTAATAAAGTATTGGCACCCCAAGAGAAAATACAGAGAATTCAGAGAGATAAGTAACCAATATATATTACCGAAGTATGTTCCATTACCTGTAAAGTCAAAATATTCGTAAGTCAAAGAGTAAATTAACATATACTTCTGGTACATCCAAAGTAAACATCTGGAAAGAAGTGTCTACCAACATGATATTGTGACGAAACTCTTCAATTCAAAATAACAGTGTGATTATGAAAACACAAGAAACAAAGGAGCAGTTTAGCCATGTTATTAATGTTTCAAAAGAAGGATGTTCAGACCAATTTCAGATATTGTTGCAGCCAGATTGTTATAATGCATGAATAATGTAAGAATATTGGCACTCCAGTTTTTAGCAATGCCTTTGATAAATAATAAATAACATATCATGTGAAGAGTGATACACTATTATTGATTCAACAGTTATAAAGGTAAACAAGGAAGAGGAACAATGGGAAGTAGTAGCATCAGGGTGTTGTGATAGTGTTGCACATCAAACCTATTTTGCCTTGATTGTACTGCTGAGTGTTCTCAAGTGCATTCAAGCAATGTAGCTTGTGTTCCTCAAATTATTTTCAAATCAATTCAAATCATTTAGTAAACACAATCAGAGATAAGAAACATTACTTTTGTGACTATAGCTCTAGAAAAGTGGCCAAGCTGACTGTGGAATTTTGAATGTTGGAGTCCAAATAAAGCAAAGCTTTCAACAAGGATACTTTTTACAATCTATCATAACCACCCAGAGATTGTTTCAAGGGTGGTTGAAATCCTGCTGCAAGTTACACAAACAATGTAACTTTCAGCTGCAAGTTGTATAATGAGTCGAGATGCAGTGTGCAACAGATAGTATCTATGGACATTTTTTAACTTATGGCAATTCATGTCTAAAAGTTATGCCATTTTCACAGCTGCACGACAGGATGTTGGCCAATGTGTTAGAAATGCATGGCCAGATTTTGATGAATCCCTTAGCCCCAAAAACCTTTTATCCGTACACCATCCCAGTGATACCAAGACAGAGGAGCCTGTAAAATAAGTACGATAAACAATATACTTTTTAGCCCCTGAATAGTTTAATGTCTAAACAAAATATAGTTTATTGCTACATGACAGGGGAATGATGGAGCATTGGGAATGTAGAGTGCTGCTACTAATGACAATAAGCGAGAGAAACTTGGTAGGCCTGAAGAGCAGAGGAAAATGAGACACTGAGGTCTGCATTATTAAGACACACATATAAAAAACGAGGAAAGGAAAGCATGAAAACAAAATGAAGAGAAGCAGTGACTAGGGCAAGAAGAGGTCTGAAGAATGAAAGGAAGATGGTTATGATCAGTTATTTTAGACAGATTTGATTATATAACAAGAGACATGGGGTTCAAAATTTATCTGTGGAAATGATCTGTGCTCCATACATTGAAATAAGGTATAGATGTGGAGTAAGGTTCTCCTTTATTTTATTGGCCAAAATCCTGTTGGGTGGGTTCTGCTGAACAATGGGAATAATATAATTCTTAGCAGCCGACTGCCACTAATCAAGTACTGTACTTCCCTTTTCAATTTCAAGGTGCACACAACTTCAGCTCATTGTGTGCATACTTCAAAATTGAAAAAAGGAAGTCTTTGATCCATGGCAATCTGCCACTGACAATGGTATTATTTCTGTTGTGCCTGCAGAACACTGCAGTGTAACAGGATTCTGGCCATTACATTAAGAGATACTCCCTTCTGGGTGCCTGCAAGCTTCACCTCTATAAAACAGCAGTGGCCCACTAGTGTTAATATGTCTTAGGTTCTCACTTTATAAGGCTAGAGAGTTAATTTTAGAAATGTGCTCAAAGATAGGACTTTTTATTTCTTGTTTAGATGCTTGGGGGAAAGGCTGCTGTTCTCATAAGGTAAGATTTGCTCTGTGCTCTCAAAAGCTGCAGCAACAGAGTAGTGAATACATGCTGGGAGGGTGAATAAAAGAAAAGAGAGAAAGAATATGAAAAATATATCATTTTGTTTTTAAAGCTTCCATAGCTTCTCCACCACCATCTCTTCACTTAAGATGAATATTGTATGTCTTTGTAGAACTCATCACACAGTTTGACAAAATACAACGTTAATTCACAGGCCTTCAGCACATTCTGCAAAGCCCAGCAGGTTTTCTTTCCAGTTCATACAATGTTCAAAATTCCATTAGGCAGTTCATACACTTAATTTGCCAGAGGATAAACTATGAACACAATTTCATAGAATGGAATAGACGTTTCGGAGGTTCAAGAAAAGTGACTGACTTACCTTCAAATCATTTCCATGTCCTTTTTGTTCAGCTCTCCCTGATTACATACTAATTACCCTCCAACTTAAACATTTTAAAGTTCCAGTGTTTGTTCAAGAGAATTACAGGCAAACAAAGTATATAAGCATGGTCTAGAATTAATAACCAAAGGTAGCAGTATCCCAAGCAACTGCTGCCACCAAGGTAACATTAATTTCTATAGGTCAGGGTTAGGAAACACACAGTCTTTCTTATGTTGTTGGGCTGCAACTCCCATGAACCACAGAAAGCATAGCCTATGGTGAGAGATGGTGGGAATTATAATTCATCAACATCTGGAAAGCCATCCCTATCCTTGCCATAAAGCTTGTATGAAAAAGTAATGGGCCCCTTAAATTCTAGGTGAAATAAATTTCATCATTGCAATCAATGGTCCATCAATTCAGATTAATGGACAATGCTTTCCTTGCAGCTATGGACGTACTAAAAACAGTACGCCCAGTGGCAGATTAGAACACATTAGTCTCTCTGACGAAGAGAGGACAGAAATGTTTGCAGAGGTTGGTCTGTGAACAGATCAAAGTTTCTATGGTTCTATGGGATTCATAAACATGAACAAACATATATTTAGGATTTCCTGAAGCTACATAATACTATTCTTATTACCATGTACATGGAAATATGGCAGTACCTTTTCTTCATACAACTTCTTTAGAGTTGCACAGAGCTCTTCAGCAGGCAACTCCTGAAACAACATTTTGTTCATAGATTACTAAAACATTATTACTATGAATGGCTTTCTGACCCATTTTGCCTTGGCCCAATGAATGCACTCATGCTCACTGTACAAATGTTCTCAATGAGCAGTAGGAAGCATCTGACAAGGCAAACTCTTTTTTTTTTTTTTAGTAACACTTTCTGATACACTTACTCCAGCAAGCTTAGCTGGGTTTGTGTAAATAAAAACGTATCTGATCTCTAAATTTGGCTCCTAATGCATTTGTGAATTACCGTATTTTTCCATGTATAAAATAACACTTTTTCCTAAAATAATTAAATGAAAAGTTGAGGGTTGTTCCATACTCGGAAGTGAGGAGGGTGAGGGATCAAAGTGCTTTGATCCCTGTTCCCCTCCACGTTTCGCAGAGAAAATGGAGGGGGAAAGTGATTCCTACTTTCCCCTACATTTTTGTTGCAAAAAGCACCTTTCCCCCTCCAGGTTTTGCAAAGAAAAACCTGCTTTCCCCCTACATTTTCTGTGATTTCTGCTTTTCCCCTACATTTTCTTTGCAAAACATGGAGGTGGAAAGCTGCTTTTTGGTACAAAAATGTAGGGGGAAAGCAGGAATCACTTTTCCTCTCTACTTTCTTGCAAAGAAAGAAATTTTGATTTAGAAAAGTGGGGGGTGTTTTATACATGGGGGTGTCTTATACACAGAAAAATACAGTAATGTCTGCAAAAGGTGCCTATTATCCTCCATGTACATTTCAAATTGCTACCATTAGTTTTTTGAGCATTTCAGGTCACAATGATTATTGGTATCTGACAGTGTAGTGCTACTGTTCCTTGCTAAATACCAAATATGGTTAATTTTGCTCATTTTTCACTGATACAGAAGGTTACCACTATCAATAGCCCTCAATGTTTATGGGGCAAAACCTGCGAGAAACGCTGTGTTTTCTGTTCTCAACAAAGTGACACATTCTTTCTCCTTAACTTGTACTATCAATTACTTTTCTGTAATTGTTCTAATGCTTGTACAAAACTATACTGTACCTTACTGACTGTTGTTGTTTCGACATATATACTGCCTCAAAGTGCTAGAGCACTCTTTGGGAGTTTATAACATAATTATGCAAACAACACTTTGTCCACCTAGCAAGCTGGCTACTCAATTTAGCAATCTCAGAAGGATGGAAGGCTGAGTCCACCTTAAGCTGGCCACCTGAATCCATTGGGCTCAAACTCATGTTGTGAGCAGAGGTTTGACTGCAGTGCTGCAGTTTAACCACTGCACCACATAGTTCTATTGTTCCAGAAGTTTGTTATAGCAATATCTTGTTGCCTTTTGTTTGCATTGCCAAGCATGAGCATCAGGATTCTAGGTATAAAAACCCATGTAGAGCAAAAGCATTTTGTGCTTGAGGCAAAGCAGAGAAGGTGTAAACACAGATAATTTTTATCATGCTTTGCTACTCTACTCCTAATTTTCATCCCCAACTGCTTTTTTAAAAAAGAGAGAGGGCAAAGAGTTTACATGTATTTACACATAATCTGTTACTAGTTTCACACAAAAAGGAGACTAGAGTTCCAGAATGTCTACATCCAGAAAGTCCCAGGTTTAATCACTATAAATTACTTTTAAACACTATGGTTACCTCCTATTGTTTGTCTCATCTCATCTCAGTGATTCAATGAGATTTTCATAAGCAAATTACCAGTCAGCAACCAAGATCCCCTTACACATCAGGAAACGTGATGATGTCACCAGCAGTAAGGGGGATTTGGAGAATTAGAGACGTCCTGCTTCTGTCCCACAGCTTCTTTGACTAATCAGTTTCATTGCATGCAAGCTATGTAACAGAACCTCTATAGGCAAAAAGTCCTAGTTGCAATTCCTTGCACTTCCAGTTGAATGGGCCAGGTGGAAATGCCAGAAATTGTACTACTCTATCTATAAAATAGCAGCCAATTCAGGAAACAGAAGGATAATGCCACTGATTTTACTTGTTGGAGGCACTACTGATTAGATCAGAAACCAGAAGAGAATTTCATGCTTCAGTAATAATGTAAAGATGACCCCTCCCTACAAAAAGGCTATATTTTGAACTAAAATTATAAAAGCTGCCATGGTTAAAGTAAATAAAATGTTATATTTTCCTTTGAGGTCATTATTTACTCGGAGTCAAGACTCTATAGCACCTTCAAAGTCCTGTCAGAAACTTCTAGTGAAGATCCTGCTTTCAAATCAACCTTTTACCCTGAAGTGAGAAAAAGTGGCCAGGCAGTGAAACTGAAGTGATGCAGGCAGGTGTTGTAGTGATAAAGCTCTCCTTGTTCATGCCTGAAAGGATTATGCTGTTATTGTGCAGAAAGTAAAATAACTCACTATAAATCAATGCTTAAAAGAAATGGCAAGACAACACTAGGAATGGCTCAAAATTACAATAATTTAGAAAAAAATATTTTTGATAGGTTATTCTAGTTTATTGGTTTAGTTTTTGCAAAGTAGGAAAACAAATATTGACAAAAAGAGAAAAAAAACCAAAAGAGGCCATATAGCATATGGAGGAGGGTGGAAATCAGGGATTAAAACATGCTGCACACATTCCTGTTCCTTCGGCCCTCAAAAACTTTGAAAATGCCTGGTGCGGCCTTCACTGTAAAAAGTTTGGAAACCCCTGGTTTACAGCCAAGTCTTCAGGAATAATCACCTCTGCTCAGGCCCCCAAGATAGAAACTCCAAACTTAAGGATCTACAAAATGCATTTCTCACACTATAAAATACATCCAAAATCGTTAAGGGAGAAATTAACCAGGCAAGACAAATATTCAGGAGCAAGACAGACCCAAAAGAGAAAACTACCAAACATCACTGTCACTTTCAGCCCACAACTGAGACTACTCACATACATCATAAATTATCTCCAGGCCACCCTTGACAAAATGCTTCATTCTCCCAAGCCCTTGGCAGCAGACCTAAACTTGAATACAGGCAAACTCACAGTTTCAAGCAAGGATTGACACACAACACAGATACAGTGCTGAGAACCATGCCCGACTAGAAACCCAGATGCCAGCTCTGTGCCCACATTTACTCTGCCAACATGATTACAGAACTCAACAATGTCCCACACAATATCAAGGACACTTTTCCTTTTTCCTCTGCTAATGTGATCTATACCGCCTTTTGTCAACAATGCCCCTCTGCACTCTCCATAGGACAAACAGGCCAACCTCTATGCAGAAGAATCAATAGACATACAGTAAATAAGACATCAGGGATGGCAATACACAGACACCGGTTTAAAATCATGTCAGTTTTAAATCCAGACACTCTTCAGAAAGTTTGACAGTTGCTATTCTGGAGAAGAAAAATTAAAAAACAAGAATCCAGAGACAGACAGGTTAAATATAGTCATATGCTTAATGCCCAAATTAATGGATTAAATATCTGTCCAGCGTTCTTCTGCCATTTTGTTTGTTTGTTCAGTCGTTTAGTCGTGTCCGACTCTTCGTGACCCCATGGACCAAAGCACGCCAGGCCCTCCTATCTTCCACTGCCTCCCGTACTTGTGTCAATTTCATGTTGGTTGCTTCGATGACACTGTCCAACCATCTCATCCTTGGTCGTCCCCTTCTCTTCTTGCCTTCACACTTTCCCAACATCAAAGTCCTTTCCAAGGAGTCTTCTCTTCTCATGAGATGGCCAAAGTACTGGAGCCTCAGCTTCTGGATCTGTCCTTCCAATGAGCACTCGGAGTTGATTTCCTTTAGAATTGATAGGTTTGTTCTCTTTGCAGTCCAGGGAACTCTCAAGAGTCTCCTCCAGCACCACAATTCAAAGGCATCAATTCTTCGGCGGTCAGCTTTCTTTATGGTCCAGCTCTCACTTCCATACAACACTACAGGAAAAACCATAGCTTTGACTATTCGGACTTTTGTTGGCAAGGTGATGTCTCTGCTTTTTAAGATGCTGTCAAGGTTTGTCATTGCTTTCCTCCCAAGAAGCAGGCGTCTTTTAATTTAGGGGCTGCTGTCTCCATCTGCAGTGATCATGGAGCCCAAGAAAGTAAAATCTGTCACTGCCTCCATATCTTCCCCTTCTATTTCCCAGGAGGTGATGGGACCAGTGGCCATGATCTTAGTTTTTTTGATGTTGAGTTTCAGACTGTTTTTTGCACTCTCGTCTTTCACCCTCATTACAAGGTTCTTTAGTTCCTCCTCACTTTCTGCCATCAGAGTGGTATCATCTGCATATCGGAGGTTGTTGATATTTCTTCCTGCAATCTTAATTCCAGTTTGGGATTCCTCCAGTCCAGCCTTCCGCATGATGTATTCTGCATATAAGTTAAATAAGCAGGGTGACAATATACAGCCTTGTCGTACTCCTTTCCCAATTTTGAACCAATCCGTTGTTCCATATCCAGTTCTAACTGTTGCTTCCTGTCCCACATATAGGTTTCTCAGGAGACAGATAAAGTGGTCAGGCACTCCCATTTCTTTAAGAACTTGCCATAGTTTGCTGTGGTCCACACAGTCAAAGGCTTTTGCATAGTCAATGAAGCAGAAGTAGATGTTTTTCTGGAACTCTCTGGCTTTCTCCATAATCCAGCGCATGTTGGCATTACCAAATGTGAAATATTACCATGATTGTGCTTTTGTCTGCTATTATTTAACATAGCCCAGGTTCCTTCCTAGCTACCACAGCTGCCTTTAGAAAAGAAGTGGCAAAGGTAAAGTTGGGAATTCATTACCATATGTTGCTTCTGCTATTGTTAGTGTTGCCTGGGGTCTTCAGGCACTAACTATTGCCACTGATTACAGAACCAAGCTTCAAAGGAAAAGAACTGAATATCAAACAAGGGTTTTAAGTCATTCCGAGGTGTGAAATGTCAAAATGAATCACACAATTTGCAACTTGTCTCTAGTAACCAAACCCTTTATCTTAGAGTCATGTATAAATGTTTTGCCATGTAGTCTCTGTATTCTCATTCTTATGTCAGAAGAAGTGGATTTGTACCATGAAAGCTCACATTAAAATGCAGCAACTCATCATTAAGTTGCCACACCGTGTTTGTCTTCTTTATTTATATATTTAGTTCATTTTTGCTTTGTTTTTTTTGTTGATATGGTTGAAGAGACTAACATGGCTACCACTTTGAAATCAGACACTTATTTAATCACTAACTCCAGATGCATGTCCTGACTGTATTTCTTTCGAATTTTTAATCTTAATGCTATTTTTATAATATCATAAAATGTTTGGGACCCTAGAGAATATGTGACACTTCTCAAAATGCTGCTACTCACAAAGGTGAAACCATGTCTGCCATTAAGCTATTTTCAGGATAAATCAGTAATCAATGTATATACTGTATAAAGCAATAATCTATATACAAACAACTTTCTTATACTGTAGTACTAAACTGTTCTCAGCTATGCATTAAAGACTGAAAATCCAGATACCCCTCTGATAGTAAAAACAGAAAAGAATCTGCCTACAATTGGTAATTTTCTGCCGCCTTCAAGAGTGCTACAAAATCTGCTGCTTTGGGTTGTCAACCACGAACTCCAAGATAACATTATTGACTTTAAAGGAACACTCCTTATTTTCTTTGCACGAACCCTTTCCCATGCAGTTTTGGGGTCTTAAGACTTGTTCCTGTTCTCCTGCATAGATAACTCTGCTTCCAGTAGCTTACTGAACTCAAATGAGGAAAACAGGTGTGATATGTAAATTAGTTTGCAGCACCACTCCTTCCCTAGAGAGACCCTAGGTTCATGCCTCTAACCTGTGTCAGATGCTGGTTGATACTCGTATTTTCCCTCCCATTGGCTAAAATCCAGTTGATACAACTGTGCTAGCATAACTGCTGACGACATCATCAGGCCACTATATTACTCTTTAATTTATTTTAAAACTTTAGTACAGTGGGGTCTCGACTTACAAACTTAATCCGTATTGGAAGGAAGTTTGTAAGTCGAAAAGTTTGTAAGTCGAATCAGCATTTCCCATAGGAATGCATTGAAAACCATTTAATCTGTATCTGCTCTTTTCGTCCATAGAAACTAATGGGAAGCTGCTATTCCGCCTTCTGCCACTAGAGGGGGATATTTTTTTCTTTTTTCCTTTTAACCTAAGATGACTTAGCTTTTAAAAAAGGACAAAAAAGAGTTCGTAACTCGAATCTAAGTTCATAAGTCGAGTCCATATATTCCTATGAGAGTGGTTCGTAAGTCAAAACGTTCGTATGTCGAGCCGTTCGTAAGTCGAGATCCCACTGTATTGAAAAATCATGGCTGGATAATTGTGGTGCGATGGCATCAGTAGCAGTCATGCTCATGTTGTTACTTAACAAGATTTCAGCCACTGAAATTAAAGTGAGGAGCCACGATCTACCAGAGGAAAACCCGTCCCTCATCTCTTGGATGTATTTCGACAGGACTCAGGATTCAGTGGTTAGTCTTCAGTACCTCTTCATTTCAGGCTACAGCAGGACTGCTATAATTCTGTGTGAACTGATTCGTTTCCAAGGTTGCTGGTATACATATCATTCATTTTAATTAATTAAAGGAAGACGGAGATTCTGTTTTGGTCCTACTGCACATGGAAGAAATTAATGTATCTCAAAGAGAACATACAGCACAATATGAATTTTAAAAAATTAACTTACATTTTTGTTCAAAATTTTGACAGCAAATGGCTTTTGCGTTCCCTTTTGCCTGCACCTGTAGACAATGGAAGTAGCACCCCTAAATAAAAAGAGAGCAAAGGTTTTTATAGAGAAATATGGAATATAGTTATGTAATGTTTTTATTCCTACATGTTAGCTTCAAAACCTGAAATGCAATATTTTGCAATTAAAAACAAAACATGCATTTCTCAGACTTTTCATTGCAGTTTGGGTTTGTAATTCTAATTCAAGTATTTACTTCTAAAAATTTTCAGAATTTCCCTTATAATTCATATCCTCACTAAACCAACAACCTCAACCCCATTGGCTACATGTACTCAGTTCAAGAAAAATCAATAGCAAAAAAGACTCCAGCTAATCCAACGCTGTCACTCTTCTAGAAGTGAAAGCCATTTAATTAGCAGCAATTTCTATTCTGCAGGAGAGAGACTGCACTGTTGGAAAATTACTTTTGGCATATTGGGAAATGTAGGTCAGAATCCTATTTGGAATCCAGGCATAGTGTTCTGCTCTGCCCATAAAGTTCCCACTATCGCCAGTTTGCTTTCCCATCAAGCTAGAGATTGCCCCCATTATAAGCCAAAGGGTTACACTTGCGCAAGGAGGTGTCAAATGAAGCCTTTCATAAATTCTGAAAAGCCCCACACTGTTACAAGCAACACACTGTAACAAACCACTTTGGGTCCTTTTAAGGAGAAAGGTGGGGGGAAATATTTGAAATAAATAAATAAATAATCTAAGAAGTGAGGGTAAAGAAAATCTTGCCTATTATCGTAAAAGATCAGATTTTATGATTTTTTTAGTTCTTTTCAGTCTTCAACTTTTCTACATACCTTAAAACAAAAACAATTAATGACAGAATTAGGTGAGGTGTATTCTTACATAGTAGAATATTTATGCTTCAGTATCATCAGTGTTATCTCAGAGAACCCACTGAACATCCCAGAAATATGGGTGCATCCATAAGTTCTCCCATGAAAAAATCTGTTGCACTGCAGAAAAGTGCAGCTAGGCATCTGGTGGCCCTTTGTGCCTTCAGAATGCCTTATTCATACATTCAGGAATTTTGACAAGAGTGTAGGAATGCTTTAATCTTATACATGTATTCACCAAATGCATGGCATTCATTTCTACTGATATATTTGAGATGATTATATGGAAATAAAAGTGAAAGGGTATGGAAATCATAGAACTGGCAAAAAGGTCAAGTAGACCTGACATGGCTGCCTGCAGAGGCCGTATTAAAGGAAGTTGTAGCATTTAGCAGAAGCCTAGGAAGCTGAAAAAGAGAGAAAAGGAGCTCTGAACAAAATTTATTTCAATAAAGGTGAAAGAGTCAATAGTACTTCAGTCGCTCAACAAATTGTCAGAAACGGCAATTGAAAAAGATCTGTGGAAATGGATCCTTTCTTCCACTCCCATTTGTCACACTTCACTCTGCTTTCCTCAAGACATTGTTTGCCGGACAAAAGCTTTGTCTCCCAGGGTTTAAATGGATGTACAAGGGTCCCTCTTCCTACAGATCAGCTCCTTTCAGAAAAGCATGCCAAAAAAGGAAGGAAGGAAGAGAACTGGATAGCAGCAGAAGCCATGCCTTTGGATCTGGGAGGAATGGAAGGGTTAGGTGCACAGGATGTCTTTAGAAAGGGTATGTGGTTCAGACAGGGGAATTTGGAGTGGTCTGGTTCACACTTAAAACGATACCTGTAGTACAATCTATTTTGTATCTCATTTTAGGGATCCTTCCATTCACACTAGAGATGTTTATTCTCCTGTTAGAATGGCCCACACTGGTCTTTAGATTGTCTGTTTACTCACAAGCAGGGTTTACCAGGTTTACTCTTGAATAAGGAGACAGCAGCCAAGGACAGGAGTGGAACAAGGGGAAAACATTGGGGTGAACATTGGGGGAACGGAAGGGAGGTAACTCCCCCTTATCCCTGCCTTTCTCCTCAGCCCGGGCTCTGTTGGCCTTGCACTACCTTGTGGGGGTGGAGACAATGGAGTCGACATAGCTCCCTTCCCGACCTTTTCTTGCAACCATAATAGTTGGTCGCAGTGATTTTCCTCTGTTGTTTAATAAAGTAAGTGGAATATTAAAACAGTAATGCTTCAACCTAACATGGTACGTATTAGAATTGTGCTCCATCAGTTAGGGAAATACAGTAGGACCACAGTATCCATGGGGGATCAGTTCCAAGTGCCCCCCCCACCCATGCTGAAAAAATGTGGAAGTATCAAATGCTTGAGGGACGTGGTGGCGCTGCGGGCTAAACCGCAGAAGCCTGTGCTGCAGGGTCAGAAGACCAAGCAGTCATAAGATCGAATCCACACGACGGAATGAGCGCCCGTCGCTTGTCCCAGCTCCCGCCAACCTAGCAGTTCGAAAGCATGCAAATGCGAGTAGATAAATAGGGACCACCTCAGTGGGAAGGTAACAGCGTTCCATGTCTAAGTCGCACTGGCCATGTGACCACGGAAGATTGTCTTCGGACAAAACGCTGGCTCTGTGGCTTGGAAACGGGGATGAGCACCGCCCCCTAGAGCCAAACACGACTGGACAAAAATTGTCAAGGGGAACCTTTACCTTTACCTATCAAATGCTTTACATTGCATGGTATCCGGCTCCCTCTAGTGGATGGTAAATATACTCTGGAAATACATATAAATACTGTACATATTTCTGGGGGTTTTTTATTTAGCATTTTCAGGCAGCAGATAAGTAAATCAGTAGATACTGACGCTGCGGATGGAGGGGGGGCTACTGTGTTTTTTAAAAAAATAAGTTAAAAACAGAGTCTTCCCTTCTAATGCGACAAGCAAAAAGCTATGGGTCCCTCTTCCTCACTATGTCCCAGATTTGTCATCTTGGATAACATTCACAGCTCTGTTTTTGGTGTGAAATATCCATCTGCACAGACTACACAATGGGATAATTAGGAGTGTGCTGAATCCTACCTTCCCTCAAAAGACACTCCCAGTACTGTGTCAGAAAGGAGCAGGACAACTCTTAGAGCAGGGGTCCCCAACCTCTGGTACGTGGCCAGGTGCCAGTCCATGGCCTTGGCAGGACCGGACCATGGAGACAGATCTCCTGGCCCCCCCTGCATTGACTCCCCCCCACATGCCCCCTGCACAAACAGGTGCCCCATTGACCTGCACATGAATGCATTCTGCCTATCCGCATGAGCTCACCCCGCCAACCTGCAAGTGCGCCCTGCCCATCAGTGCATGCGCACAAGTGTGCCCCCACGAGCACATCCCCTGCAAGCACACCCTGCCCATCTGTGAGTGCACCCCACCCACCCATGAGCATGGGGATGCCCCGGCCCCATGCGCATGGACCCCACCCCCCAACCGGTCCACAGTTCAGAAAAGGTTGGGGACCACTGTCTTAGAGGGTCAGGATGAATCAATCTAAGTGGAAATGTATTTGGTTGCTGTAATTTGATCAAACAGAATTGCACCAACTGCAATCCATACCACAGTCTATATACCCATCTGGACAGTCCCTTTGTCTCATTAGCAGCAACAAAAGGGCATCATTTTGAACTTGAGACTAATATTACCATTGTCTTTTTCCTCCCTGCATTTATCTGGCTTTTTACTGTATTTTTAAGTTCATGACATACTTCTTTTCATTTGCCATCACATTACTTAACAAATGGATTGTTCAGGCAAATTGTTTTGCACAAAATGGTTTCCATAAATGGATCCAGCCAAACAAGCGCCCGTGTACAGTGGTGCCTCACTTAACAATTTTAATTGGTTCCCAAAAAAATCATCGCTATGGGAAAACATCGCTAAGCAAAACGCAGTTTCCCATAGAAATGCACTGAAAACCGGATAATCAGTTCCAATGGGAACGGATTGCCGTCCTTAAGCGAAAATCGCCATAGGAAACATCGCTAAGCAAAACACGGTTCCCCAATTGAAATGCACTGAAACCTGTTCAATGCATCTCAATGGGGGGGGGGAATTACAACAAATTTAAAAACAGTCGGAACAAAGTCAAATTACTTTAACAAAGGGTTAATTAAGTGCACTTATGATTTCAAGCATTCTAAACATTTTAAAACATTTTAAACATATAAAAAACAGCCAACATGAGGCTGTCAAAACCATCGTTAAGCGAAACAGGGGGACCAAACTGTCATCGCTATGCGAAGCATGGTCCCAAACATTGCTATGCGAAAATTGCCCATAGGGAACATCGTTAAACGGAGCGCAAGATCGCTCCGAAAAAGCCATCGCTAAGCAAATTTGTCGTTAAATGAAGCACCACTGTATATGTTTTTAAACAAATATATTAATAACAGTTGTGGAGAAGGGTATATAATTTGGACAGCAATTCTAATACTGGATGAGGGGGGAGTTAACAGTTTCCATATGCTTTCAGTGCTGATAGAAACAGCATTCACAAGCAGTCAATATGACTTGCAAAGGAGAATTTTTAAGGAAATTTGTCTGCTTCAGGTTTTGACAGAAAATAAATGTTAGTCTGGCTAAATTCAATTTTAGACTATTTCAGTCCTTGCATTATATCCACTGATATCAATGGAACTTACATAAATGGTGACTAAGAAGTTCCATTTATTTCCACAAATCTATTCCAGTTGGGATTAAAATTGGATTTAGCGTACTCTTCTTGATTCCAGATCTGTGGCTTTCATTTTTCAGACTGATTTTTTAAAGCATTGAATTTGACAAGTGAACTATCATAAACATTAGTTTATCTGCCTGCCTTCTTTCCATGGTCATGCCACACATATAAATGAAAAGCTCATATAAATGAAAAACTTGTTCTCACCTGTTTGCACTTGCAAACGATTAAAAAAGATGTTCTGAATCTGCATACATCATGGAAACCCCAACTAAGAAGTGGAACATCCAAAACTGTTGGAAGAAACTTCAGTCTTTTTACCTCCCTCCCATTTTGTAACTGAGACGGTACCATCCCTATAATCTACACGCAGCAAATATAGATACATTTCTTTCTTTGTGCAGGTCAAGTGGTTCACCAAGCCAGCTATTTCATCATACAGCCTAATGACGGAAAATGCATAGCCAAGATTCAAAGTTATCCAGACTTGTTCTAACCCAGTAGAATGCTTGAGTTTTCTGCTTCAAATATCCCATGTATGTATCTACTGATCCATGTACAGTACTCAGTATTAAGGTCTTGTTTTCAGGCACACTGATCTTACTGGCAAGTCTCAGGTCATTATAAGACAGGACATATGGAACAAATACACAGACTAGGCACTGGGGAGTCCAGAAGCAGTATCAGAGGGACTGGCAGAGGTAAATAGAGTTTGATCAGTACGTCAGGTAAACTGGGCAATAGCCCACGGTCCTGCAGCAATGCAGGGTCAAACCAGTTTGTGACATGAGTACAAGGCAATCCCAAGAGGCATGGTAAAAGCAAGACAAAGCATGTGTGTGTGTCACGGCCAGAATCATGAAAGAACCCTCAACCTGGAATTCCAAAAAGACAAATTTTCCAGAAAACCCCCAATTCCAAGATTGAGGTTTATGTTGTTGGCAGCTGGAGCCCCATCCAGACCTGCAGGCATTTGGTTAGTTGGTATCCCTGAGAGGAAGAAATTTCCTTCAAGGAGGCCCCCCTAGTTCTGAGGAAGCCTCTTCTCGTGAGGAATTTTCCTTTGCAGCTGAATGCTTCACCTATGGGATGGGGGCTTCTGCCTTCAGTTTGTGGCACTCCTCTGGGCTGGGAGATTAGATCGTCTCTTCTTCCAACTCTGGAACAGAGCTGCCTTCATGCAGGAATCCAGCCTTCTGGACCCCTCAAGGTTCAGAGGCTTCCAACTCATTCTTGCTGGTGGACTCCTCTGAAGAGGTGATGACACTTAATTTACTTAAATAAACAAACATCTGGTATCAAGAAACCTACACTTTTTTTGCCTGTGCAAATAGTTCGGCACAGAAGATTGCATGCAGCTCATGACATCACAACACTCTATAGAAAGAAAAAAATTTTATGAACAGTTGTCTCACCAAATGTACGTCATGTTCCTTATTCCTATATTATTGGAAATAAGTTGAAGCAAGAAGCAGATCACTTCTTTCTTCCTTAAAAATCACTTGTATGCCAAGAATTTTTTTCCTCCCTCACAACCAAGAGGGAGAGAAGAGAGAGACAGAGAGAGAATTCTTCCTTTCATAAAACCCATCAGAGAGTATAACAAGGTGGAACCATGCCCCAAATTACAACACTCTTCCCCTTGTTCCTTCAAAGGATGAAAATTAGTATGTGTGTGGGATTCCTGCTAAGAGGCAGTGAGGCAGTAATGTTTGGGGTGGAGCTAGAAGTCCCTATGAAAATTCAACTAGGAGTGCATGTATAGGGAGAGTATTCAGCAGCATTTGGTGTGGGTGTTTAGTGGAGGGGGAGTTGGTGGTGAAAGCCAGGAGTGCTGTGTCTCTGCCTAAATAAGATTAGAAATAGATGGCAATGATCTGCAACATCTATCCATGTTCTGCTTCTCCAGGGAAGCTAAATGTTTATTGAACAGAGTAGAGCAGACTCTCTTCAAATAGCAATGGGATAGCCAGAGGAGGGAGACCCTTCTAGCAAAAAACACTCAGTACAAGAGGTAAGCACTTGGAGGAAGGTGACATAGACAAGCAGGACTACTAGCAAACACAACATGTATTTGTGGCTGCACAATCCATCACAGGCCCTCCCAGGAACAATGGTTCTGGGCCACTGGAACAGGGCAAGCCAATCACTGGCTCCAGAAATGTAATAGGTAGCCATGGACAGTTTTGCAGACTGAATGATTCGTATTGCTTCCCAGAGGAAGAAGTGTATAAGTGTGGTTGTGATACTTCTTGATGGGAACAAAGGCAGTAGTTTGTGGATATGACAGGATATTTCAGGAGGTATTTTATCCCTCATAGTAACCAGGAAGAAACTGATTTTCCCAGAAACAGTATATTATTGCAAGTTATCCCTGTTATTAAGCAAAATATCTGACGGCAGTTTGGTCTTGAAGGAGCAATTACAAGCCATTAACTTTACAAAAGCTCTGCTCCTCATTTGTTGATATAGACGAATCCAGCTGCCTACATGTTGGAATCTTCTGCTGTGCAGTGGCTATGGGGACAATTATAATGTGTACCTGTGCTTCCAAATTTACCACTGCCCCAATAATTGTCTGGGAAGGTTTGGTTTCAGAGACCATAGCTTGCACGTCCATGAAGGAGGATTATTGGCAAAAGATGGTTGCACCTCACAGAGACTGAGAAGAACATCTTTTCTAAGAGTCTTGCAGTCTTGGTCAGCAAGAATTTAAACTGAATCCTGCTCTCCAAACCTCTATCTACATTTTTGAGAATTCTCAGATAACAATGAGGTCCCTGAAGAAAGGAGATGGGCAGATTTGGCCACCATCTTTGAAAAGGGACTACTGAAATCCAGAGGCTACCAAGAACCAGCATGGTTCCCTCAGAATAAATAATGGCAGAGTAAACTTACATCCTTCTCTGTTATAGTTGTGAATCTGGTAAGAGCAAAGAAATGCTACAGATGTAGTATATCTTAGCTTCAGCAAGATTTCTGACAAGGTCACTCACAATATTTTTGTGGCCAAACTCTTAAAACAAGAGCTAGAGAGCCCTGCTGCCGGCTATCTTTGTAGTTGATTGATAGGCTGTAGCCAAAGAGTGTTTATAAATTATTTCTCATAATTCTGAAGAAAAAAAACAAGTGGTGTGCTGCAGGATTTTATCCTGCACCTGCTGATATCCAGTATCTCTGAAAATGACTTGGATGAAATAATAGGGAGAATGCTTATAATATCTGTTGATGACATAAAGCTGGGAGGGGTAGTTAATAATTAAGAAGGCAAAAGCAGGATTCACAATGACATTCACAGATTGGAGAACTGAGCTTAAACAAACAAAACATCTTTGATCAAGGAAAAAAGGTTGCATTCTAAATTTAGGCAGGAAAAAAAATCACATATACAATTACAGAATGTGCAGCATATGGCTTGATATCAGTACATGTGAAAAGATCAAGAGGTCTTAATAACACACAAACAAAATACAAATCAACTGTGGGGTGTCGTGGCAAAAAAAGCAAATGCAGTACTAGGCTGCATCAGCAGAAGTATAGTTTCCCCATCAATGGGAGTAGCAGTACCACTGTATTATGCTTTGGTCAGACCTCACATGGAATACTGTGTCCATCTTTTGGTTCCACCGTTTAACAAAAGTATTGAGAAAATGGAACATGTGCAAAAGAAGATGATCAAGATAATGAGGAATGGTTGTGGGTATTGGGTATGATTAGTCTGGAGAAGGCTGAGAAGTGATTTGACAGTAATCTCCAAATACATTAAAGTCTGTCATGTAGAAGATGGGTTAAGACTGTTTTCTGTAGTTCCAGAGGGTAAGACCTGAACTAATGAATTCAAACTATAAGAGATGTCAATTAAAAATTAGGAAGAATTTTCTGACAGCAAGAGCTGTTCGGCAGTGGAATGGATTACCTCAAAATATGGTGCTCACTGAAAGTTCTTACACAGAGCTTTGATGGCCTCCTGTTAGGAATACTGTAGTAGTAGATTTACTGTGACAAGCAGGTGTTTAGATTCAATGGTCCCTGGGATTCTTCCAACTCTACATTCCAAGATCCATGCCTCCTGGGATGCTCAAGTTTATAAATAAATACCTCACACATTCTGAAACATCTATTAGTAAGAGTGTGTAACTCTTATCTATTTGGAAAAGAGTATTCAACAGAATGGTTGCTATGTCTCACTTCTATGTCTGTTTTTTTCCCTAAATTGAACTTCCCTCTTTCTTTGCCTATGAAAGCTACCTTCAAGGTTTCACTAATAAATTAGAATTGTAGCAGAGCCTAATCTAGAAAAGTCCCCAGTTTATTTTGTTTCAATAAATGTTGTCTCTCTACCAACTTCATTTTAAACATTCTTAAGACAAATATTTAACATTTTGAAGTTACTCCTTTTTTCAAAAAAGCACTATTGTCTGAATTATAGCCTATGGCTTTCTGTTTCATAATTACATAGACGTTCGCGGTCAGTATCACTCTTGCTTTGGAAAGATATCCCCTTTACAAGCCGCGTCTTAATGCTAACTTATTTTATGTGTTGACTGAAATCCTACCTTTTTAACTTGTCATTCTCCCAGCAATACACTTTCTGAGCTCTCTGAAACGGCTTATGACCATCTCTTTACTTGGTTCACTTTTTTGTGCTGCTATTACCAAACACTTTGGGCTTTGTACAAATAAGAAGTGACATAATATAACAACAACAACAACAACAACAACAACAACAACAACAACAACAACAACAACAACAACAGTAATAGTAATAGAACTAAGTATTTTGCAGTTTTCCCCAAGCGCATTTCTGCTCATGTATCCAGATTTTAATATGGTAGTCATGTTATATGTAAGAGATTTAAGACAAAAACTACAGTCAGTACAGAGACTTGTTAGAAATTGAGTACTAACACCAAAGGTTTGTGATGTGAACTAGAAGGTGAAACAAAGAAACAGATGCTTGATTACTCCTTTCCATTTTTTCTTAAACATGGATCTTATGATTTCTTCAGAAATGTAGATAAACTGTATTTTTTGGTGTTTTGTCATGCTGATATGTCCCAGTGATATTATTTCTGCACCCACAGCATTTTCTACTATCCCATTGGCTCCTGATTTTTCCCCATTCTCCCATCCTCTTCACTTTATTCTGCATAGTAAAATAGAAATAACATCTTGGGTGGGAAACTTCCAAAGTTTTTTTTTTCTTTTAATTTTTTAATTTTATTTTCAAAACTATTGGGTAATGGGGAAGGAATACAAAAGGCAAAGGGCAGTGGGGGGGATGGAAAAAGGGTTTTGAGAATAAGAAAACATCAAATGCATAATCATTCAATCTTACATATCAAATATATAAACATCTAATCTATTCATGTTCCAATAAAGGTTCATCTTTCTTCTTCTTTTTCTTCTTCTTCTTTTGACTATTTTGTCTATGTATTAACCTCTTTAGCTTTCAACTTATACGTGTAATACAGCTTAAATCTATGTTATTCCCACAGCATCAGAACACCAAGGCCAATTGTGAAATATATCCCCTCTTTCACCCTCCTTTTTTCTTGAGAATGCACTCAGCAGACCCAAAATAATATAAATCCTGCTCTCCCCTCCCCTTTCCTCCCTGTGCTTGTTTTGTTTCTGCGACTCTTTTTTCTTCCATATTTTAAAAGGGGAAACAATATCATTCAAAGTTTGCTTTTCAACCTCAATCGCTACATCTCTTACTGGGTGGTCCTCCATCCCTTGTATATTATCTGATATCTTCATCAATACAGCCGGTTCTGAGATCTCTTTTTTGGTGTAATTTAACCTCTGCTACCTTCCCTCCCCTAGAGCCTCCAATCACGTCTTCCATCTGGTCAATATAATAATTTACCTGCATAAATTTTTGCAACAGTGACATCTGAAAAGAGGTTTTCCAGTCTAGCCACCGATCTGTATTTTTCTCAGGGGGAGGTTCCATTTTCTGTTCCACTATTTTCACTTAAAATTCCCTCTCCCCTTTACCCCAGTACACATCCAATATTTCTAATATTTCACCTTACAACTATACCATATTAGCAATAAGATAGCAGGTACATTCAAGTAAGAGATGGAATCTAAAACATAAATCTCTCAAGTGTCTTTGTAGTCGCTAATATCTTCAGACCGGTTGCTTCTTTTTTTCCCCCTTCTTTTCTCTTCTCCAAGTTTGTTTTAACCTTCACCCGGCAAGACTCTATTATTAGAATGTCATTTGTCAAGATCCCAGTTCAGTTCAAACCACATAGCCCCCAGTTCACAGCTCACAGTCCGTTTCTTCCTTTTACTTCCAAAGACTTCCTTCTCCTCCCCCGAACAGGGAGATCCAGCAGAGTCCCGGCAATATATTATTCACAGAAAGCAGAGTCCCACACAGTCTAAAAATATATAACCACAGAGGAAAAGGGGTCCAAAGTGAACAGTTTGCAACAGAATTTATGTTTTCAAGGCCCGTCAGTTGATTCTTCAAGAGTTATTTTTCCTCCTTTAATGGAGACACGAGCTATTTCTGCCTGGCTGTTCCTTTCGAAATAACCCGACCTTCAGCTTGGGTAAAGCTGGAATGCTAGGAATGCCGCTCCTTATCTCATTTGGTCATAAATTTGCACACAATCACTTGTTCTTCATTTAATGAGGTTTTTCATAGAACAAGGGCTTCCACTTACTTTGATGTATACTTTCGCCGTGCTTCTGTTTTCTTATTCTCGGCGAACGGAGCTGTCTTTGGCTAGTTGCCAAAAATGGCGCCCATCTTCGTCTGTGCTGATGTGAATTTCCAGAAGAAAGACAAATTGAGTTGCTGCCCAATCTTCTAACTTCTGTGGCTCACCAGCTGCTGCAGAAGGGTCTCTCCTGACTCTTCCTTGCCCCCCCCCATTTCTGGAAGGGTCCCAGACCGAAGTGGTTCTAGCTTTCCCCGGGAGCTATTCCCGAGAGCTGCTAGCTTCACCAAGACGAAGCTCCTCCTCGGAAACTTTCAAAGTTAACAGTAATGTAGAACAGAGTAAACCAAAATCAAGCACAAAGATTCATTTTTTGAAATGCTAGCAGCAATATTTTTCAGAGATGTGGTAGGAAGACAAGTGATTAGAAGTTGTCTTCTACTGTCAATGACAGAGTAGAGGAGAATTCAATGATAGTGCTTATCTCCCCATTCCAAAAACCAAACAAAAAACAAAATTCAGCAAAAATTCTCCAACTCCTTTTTTTTTTTTACATTGTGTCTGGAACTCCAGAGAGACATGGTCTCAAGGAGTGTGAAATATAGCTGATTCCCAAAGGAGTTTAGGAGTGAAGTAAACTTCCACTGCCAAAGGTTAGGCCGGGAAGATTATGAGGACAGTGCTAATCTCCCCTATCACTGCCAAAACAATGTGTGGCAAAGAAAGTCTTTTTGACAAGGTGTCCTTAACATTAGGGGATGTGGTGGCGCTGCGGGTTAAACCTCAGAAGCTTCTGTGCTGCAAGGTCAGAAGACCAGCAGTTGTAAGATCGAATCCAGGTGACAGAGTGAGCTCCCGTCGCTTGTCCCAGCTCCTGCCAACCTAGCAGTTCGAAAGCATGTAAAAATGCGAGTAGATAAATAGGTACCACCTTGCTGGGAAGGTAATAGCGTTCCGTGTCTAGTCGCGCTGGCCACGTGACCACAAAAACTGTCTATGGACAAACACTGGCTCTACAGCTTGGAAACAGGCATGAGCACCGCCCCCTAGAGTTGGACATGACTGGACTAAATATCAAGGGGAACCTTTACCTTTACCTTACCTTAACATTCATCAGAGAGTTGGTGTGCAAGACACCTAATTTCCAAAGGAGATTTGGTGTACTGAGCTATCTAGAGCTGAGATGGGTAGCTCTCAATGGAACACTATTTTTCTGAAATGAACAATAACAATGAAACATGTTTTTCCTTTGCAAGGGAAATGCTGCAAGACAGTTGAAAAGTCTTAGAAGATTTCCCAAGATACTTATCTCCAGAGGGATCTTGCACAAGGAAATCTTAAGGCAAGAAGGGAAATTCTTTTTTCTCCTCTGAGAGAACAAGAAGCAGTGAAATTCATACCTTTATCCCTAAGAGTACACCAAGCCTGTTGCTGTAAGGTTTATTCCTTTATTGCTTCTTATTCTTATTTAAGAAAAAAGTAGCTTGTGGCTTCTTTATAATTGCTGCCTAAATCGAACAGCACATACAAAAAACAGGTCCAACTTCTCTCCTTCTGCAACATCTATCATTGGATTTCCTAGACAATAAATTATAGTGTGTGTTTGTGGGTATGTCTAACTACCCTTTGCCTGTCTTTACTATTATTGAATAGTCACAACAATCAGTAGCTTGTGACTATTGCATTTGGCCAGTATACATAACAAATAATCTTAACAATGCAGACTTTGCAAAAGATAAGTCAGATGCATGTTAAATCAGATTCAGCTGTGCTAACATTACTGTGTAAATTCAAGCTTGTAAATATCCTTTCACATATTTGCAATATGGTCAGATGAGAAAGCTTTTCTATCCTTATTTCACCTTTTTTTTCTCATTTTGAAGCCCCTGAAGTACAGAAGGATTCAGAGGTGAGTATGAACCATGAGCTGCTGATTATTTTTCTAGGCTAAGAGGACAATGCCTGAGGGAAATATAAGAGAAGTGAATAAATTTTCAAAAGTTATTTTGGAGAAATCAGGAAGCAGGGCAGTAAGGCAACAGCCTGACAACACAGTTTTGCTCTCACCAAGTATTGATCCAAAGGTACAATGCTTTTAAAAATTGAGGTTCTACTATTATGGCTAATATATTTCGATAGACCTCTCTACCGCAAATGTCTACTCTTTCAAAGAATGAAACACAGAAGGAAAAAAAAAGCAAAGTCCTCATAACATCATGGTGAAATGGATCCTGTGCATTTAGTATCTAGTAGGGTCAGGGAAATAGGGGCAAGATCAGAATCCAAGATTTGGAGCAGGTAGTTGTTTGTGGAGAAGCAGAGGAGGAGAGACCTTATCCTGTGAAAAGTGAGGGGATCTGGGAAGGAAGAGGCTCTTCCTCAGGAGCTCCACCCAGGTAGCTGTGGCTGTTTGGCCAGATTTGAGTAGTCTACAGATGCCGTGCGCTCTCCCAAGAACATTACATACCCAGAGGGCATCTGAGATTTGGGATACTCTGAATTAAATTTGGAAATTGGGTCCTTGGATCCATGTTGAGTTATCATAATGTCTGCAGATTTATGAGAAAGGCTTCTACAAGATAGGAAATTGCACATTTTTTTACACTAGCTACACAGCCTGCCTGCCTCAAGCCCTTAAAGCAGACATTTGATTCATGAAAATCTGACAATACACAACATCTGTAAGAGGAGGACAGAAGTGGCAATTCTGAATTCGACCTGAGCAACACTTTGTCTGAATTAGCTTCCTATCTCATTTAGTTGCCCTCTTTCCATGGGGCATATTCTGATCCAATCCAGATTGCAAGTCTTCCCTGGTGGCAGAGAGCACAAATGCCAATCATTGTGCATAGGGGTGTGAGGCTGAATACTAAATGAGAGCCAACTGTTTAGTAATCCATGTGAGTCGATATGAAAAAGCACACTGTGAATGTATAATACCAATAAAAGCAGCTGCTTCTTTTGGAAAACTTGCTCTCTTTCCTGCCACTGCAGATTTTCTGCAGAACCCACAATATATTTGAGAATTATGTGAAGAGTTGTAGGTTTCCAATAAATTTTATTCATAACAGTGGAAGAATAAAGATTCAGCAAGGTAGAAATGGGCTGTTTCCAGAAATGAACAGAGGTCTGATAGTCTTACCTGTGCGGATGTCAGTTAATAACAGAGCAAGTATTGAACAAAACAGTAATATCAATTCTGCACACACAAAATATGTGGTACTGTAGTTGTGAATATTGGCCTTGAGGTATACACAGTGCAATGTATTCCAAATTACACATCCACAATCTCCAAGTGAATCATATTTCAAGCAGGGAAAATTGAACTACATAGGTAGAAATAAATAGTATGAATGATTGCACCTATAGCTGCTTTTTGTGCCAAGGGGAAAATGGATTCACCATATGTATAAACACAAAGGAAAGGGCCAGGGTGGAAGAGCAACAGGCAGAGAAGCTGGATTGTTTTTGAAAACTGTAATATGAAGAGAAACATCTGTCCATCCATCTGCTATCTCCACTGCAGCTCCAACACCATGAAACCTAGACATCTAAAACTTGGCATGGGTACTAATGGGATCTTGGAGTGTGTCTGCTGAGGTTATTTTCTTTTAAACACAATTCATTAATTTGAGTATCGAAGATCTGTCTCTAGTCTCACAGCATCTTGATTAAGAGGCCACCACTTCCCTAAACCAAGAAAGACAAAAGTGAATGCTGACCTTGGGAGATTCCTTTCTCCATGAGGCCTCTAGGCTCCTTCATGTTGTATAGCTGAGGGGCAGGGAGATAAGAGATTTGAGAGACAGATATTCCTGGTGAGGCACAAGAGTGGAGAATGAGCTGGGAAAGGCTGGATGAACACCAGCCTAGAAGAAGACAAAGCTCTTTGAAGAAAAAGATGTAGGGGAGGAGAAGAGAAAGAAACCAGTCTGGGATGAAGCTCTGCCAATCCATGTAATATTGGTACTTGTACTACAGTCGTGCCCTGCTTTACGATTACCCCGCATTACGATGAATCTGCTTCACAATGACGTTTTTGTGATCGCTTTTGCGATTGCAAATCAATAGTCTAAATAGGGTTTTTTTGCTTTGCGGTGATCAGCTCCCTACTTTGGGAACCGATTCTTTGCAAAACAATGTTTTTTAAACACCTGATCGGCTGTTTCAAAATGGCCACCGGGTAATTAAAATGGCTCCCCGCTGTGTTTAGGGATGGATTCCTCGCTATACAGGCACTGAAAATGGCCACCATATGGAGGATCTTTGCTGGACGGTGAGTTTTTAACCCATTGGAACACATTGAAAGGTTTTCAATGTGTTTCAATGGGCTTTTTATTTTCGCTTTACGATGTTTTCGCTTAACAGCGATTTTCCTGTAACGGATTATCGCTGCTAAGCAAGGCACCACTGTATTTGGATGTAAATCAGGAATGGGAAATCTTAGACTGCCTAAGGGTCAATTTCCACTTTGGTCAGCAGCCTGGAGGTCAGCACTCCTCAAAAAGCTACCACAGATTTCCAGCAATTTTCATGGCTTCTGTCTAGTTTATGCTTATTTCAACTTCCTTTTACTAACATTTAGTGTTGTCAGTTTATTACAGTTCCATGTCTTAATTGTGTGAGGATATCTTTGCTTGGAACAAGTGCTTTCTAACTTCCTTCTGGGTTATTTGGTGGTTGGAAATCAGGATGTAATTACTCTGGGTGAAAATTTCTTTAATCAGCTAAGACAAGGTTCAGAAATGCAATGTTATCCAAACATAAAAGCTGTAAACAATGTTTAACCACTGAAAGGCCAAATTCCTTGGGCAGTCATGCAAAAGGCCTAACTTTTAGCAGCATGTTAAGTTGAGAAATCTCTACAGCCATTATCCACTGCATATTGAGGTGCACAACTGCATGCAACAAATAATAATATACATAGAGATTTCTTAATTTATACCACATTGCCACAAAAGTTACACTTTTTACATAACTGCACAGCAGGGTTTCCACAAATAAGTTTTTAAAACATGAAATAAAAATAAATTAACTGTAGAGAAGTATCTGTTAACCTGTGCCTCAAATTTTTGGCAGGTTCTTCTAAATAAAAGGAATATTTGCAAGGGTCTACAGAGCAGCAAAAATTATTTCGGGGGCTGTATGTAGACCATGTATTATGCCCAACTCAATATTCATGAGTGGATTTGTAGATATACTTCACCCATTTCTTCTGCTTCTATTAGTATTTTTAATATTTATTTTTCAGAGTGGGAGAAACATACATTAGTGAAAATGGCCACAACTTGTAATAGAAGGTCTTCCTTTTTAAAAAAATACATGGCTGAAATCTAGTACAGTGGTGCCCCGCATAGCAACGTTAATCCGTTCCGGATTAACCATCGCTATGAGAAAACATCGCTATACGGATAGGAAAATGCCATTGGAACGCATTAAACATCGTTTAATGCGTTCCAATGGCTTCTACACTCACCGTAAAGCGATGTTTCCTCATAATGGCAGCCATTTTCGCGCCCTCGGTAAGCGAGGGCAGGGCGCGAAAATGGCTGCGGCCGCCAATCAGCTGGCCGCTGGCCGAAAATGGGGCGGGCGCTAGGGCAGGAGGGCGGGGGAAGGCTCCCACGCCCTCCTCCCCAGCTCACCCCTGATTCTTCAGCCAGGTGACCGGCCAGCGATCGGCCAGGTGGGGAAAAGAAGCCTCCTTTCCCCTCCTGCCGAGCGCGCAGGGGCGTCTGTGCCGGCGATCGGCCAGGAGGGGAAAGGAAGCCTCTTTTCCCCTCCTGCCAAGCGCGCAGGGGCTTCTCTGGCCAGCGATCGGCCAGGAGGGGAAAGGAAGGCTCCTTTCCCCTCCTGCCGAGCGCGCAAAAAAGCGATCGCAAAATCTTCTTCGTTAAATGAATTCCTCGTTAAACGGGGCACCCGTTAAGCAAGGCACCACTGTATTTTATTCTGTTTATTCTATTCTATTCATATACTATCCCATTATTGCAAACACTACACTGGGCAGTTTACAGAGGGTTAAAAACTCCCAAACTCCCAATACACCACAATAACGAAACACTTAAAACTATACAGCAATAGAACAGGCAAGAATTATAACCATCAATTATGAATAACTCTAAAAAAATTAATTAAAACATTTTAAGAAATCACAAACTTTCTGTGTTTTTCCGTGTATAAAATGGCAGTTTTTCCTAAAATAATTAAGAGGAAGAATTAGGGTCATTTTATACACAGAAGGCAGCAGCAGGAGACTGAGGCAAAGAAGCAGCCGCACGCAGCCGCCTCTTGGGGCTGCCCATTGCTGCCAGCACCACCCGATCGCCCCCCTCCAGCAATCATCTTCTTGTGATTGGGCAGCAACAGTCAATGGGCAGCAGTGAGATGTGACTAAGCACAGATGCCCATTGACTGCTGCCAGCAGGGCCTGACCACCCCCTCCAGCGATCGTCTCTTTGCAATCGGGCGGCGGCAGCAGTCAATGGGCAGCAGCAAGAGGCGACCAAGCGTGGCTGCTTCTTTGCCTCCATCTCTGCCTCCTCCTGCTGCCGCTGAGCCCATGAGTGGTGCTGGAGGAGACTGCAGGAGGAGGAGGAGGCGGCAAAGAAGCAGCCATGCTCGGCCACCTCTCGCTGATGCCCATTGACTGCTCCTCCGCCTCCGGCAAGGGTAAAAATTAAGGGGTTGTCCTATCCATTGGGGAGTCATATACACAGAAAAATATGATATTGACAGCACTAAGAAGATTCTGTAGATAAAGACACTTTACATAATTTAATCTTTCCCATCTTTCTGTAGGCAAGGAGAGAAGCCTTGCATATCTCCAAAGACAAAGGATCACAATTGAAAGGACACAATTCCTTGTGCCTTTCTGGCCTCCCTTAGTGTAAAACTTTTAACAGCATGCATTGAGAGGAGTGGGTGGTACAAATGTCTGATTTCTGGGAGAAACATTGTGACCAGTATTGAGATCCTAAACAACTAAGGGCCTTATAGTTCTTAATGAGCATCTTGAATGGGAGCATGGAAACTAATCAGGAGCCAAGGAAGGCAAACCAAGACTTGAAACATGTGATTACATTTAGTAGTCTCAGTGATCAATCTTTTGCATTTTGGACCTGCTGAGGTTTCCATACTGCTTTCAGGGGCAGCCATACATAGAGAGTATTAGTCTGTTTTGAGGTAACTAATGAGTGAACCACTGTTAGTAGGCATTTCTCATCAACGTATTGGTACAAATGGGCAATCAAATGAAGCTGACAGGAAGCACTCTTGGCCACAGCAGATATTTGAGCCTCCATAAATTGCTGGGTCCAACAATACCCCTAAGCTGTGAACCCGATCCTTCAGGGGGAGTGTAACCCCATCAAGGCTTGGTAAATTTCCCTCTAACCTGATGATGATCCTTCTAACAGTAGGATCGCCATCTTGTCTGGATCTAGATTTAGTTTATTAGCCCTCATTCAGTCCATTATCGAAGATAGGCAACATTCAAGGACAGGCACAACACCACCTGTAGAAAAGAAGAGATAGAGCTGCATGTCACTAGCATACTGGTGACAGCGAACTCCAAATCTCCATATTACTTCTCCCAGTGGCTGCATTCCTAAGCTGTATCGTACAGAATCAGCAATCAAGAAATGACTACAACCACCAAAGAACGGAGACCCAATCCCTAAGCTTGATAACTATTCTAGAAGGATACTATGGTCAATGTTATCAAAGGCCTCCGAAAGATCCAGGAAGATCAGCAGGATTACACTGCACCTGTCTGCCTCCTTTAGGAGATGGTCTTGAATGGCAATCAATTCCAGTACTATGTCATGGCCTGAACCTAAGCTGAAATGGATCCAGACCATCAGTTTCTTCCATGAATCCCTGCAACTGAGCAGCTACCACCCTTTCCATCAACTTTCCCAGGAAAGGAATACCTGAGATGGGTTGATAATTGTGCAAACCATCCATCACTAAATTAATTTTATTAAGAATGGGCCCTATTATAGCTTTCCTTCATATGCTGTCTAGACAATTACTTCATTATTCTCAACTCTTCTGTAAACCATGGGAAGCATCAAGCTTTGCACCAAAGAGGGCATTTAGGAGAGATTGTGTCTACTTCCTGGGTCACTTCTGAATATTTCAACTCCGGCTTTTATACCAACCGATTAGTGAGTATCAGTGAGAGACCTGGGCTTTGACAGGAGCATCAACCAGATCAGACAGAAAACCCACAAGTTCATTCTGGAACTAGGGATTAATAGACAAATGAATATAAATTTAAATAACTTAAGCCTTTGGAACCTGATCAACCAAATCAAATTGCTAACTAAGGGATAAGCAGTTAATCAAAAGGGAAATAACATTTCTGAAGAATCGACAAAAATGACAACAGATATTGCTATTACAAGGTCCATCAATAGGAGTTGTTACTCTTTAGTCTTCTTTCCTAGTAGTGGAACATATGGTGTATAAGACTGACAACATCTGGCCTGTTCCCTTCAGCCCGTACGCGCGCAGGGGCGGGTGAGGTACAGGCAGGCAGGTGTGGACATCTGTGTGGCCGGGGTGGAGGCGGCGGTGGAGGTGTGTGTCTGTGCATGTATGTGGGAGTGTGGGATGTGTGCAGGTGTGTGTGCATGTGGGTGTCCACACGTGTGCACATTTCTGTTCCTTCAGCCCTCAAAGATGTTTACAATATCCAGCAGCCCTCACAGTCAAAGGTTTGGAGACCCCTGTTCTAAAATAAAGAGTCCCAGATGTTGTAGCTTTTCCTCATAAAGAAGGTGCCCCAGCCCAGTCATCATTTTAGTCATTTTGCCCCAATGTGCATTATTTTGTTTTTGTTGTTTAGTCGTGTCCAACTCTTCGTGACCCCATGGACCACAGCACACCAGGCCCTCCTGTCTTCTATTGCCTCCCGAAGTTGAGTCGAATTCATGTTGGTAGCTTCGGTGACACTGTCCACCCATCTCGTCCTCTGTCGTCCCCTTCTCCTCTTGCCTTCACACTTCCCAACATCAGGACTTTTTCAGGGAGTGTTCTCTTCTCATGAGATGGCCTCAGCTTCTGGGTCTGTCCTTCCAGTGAGCACTCAGGGTTGATTTCCTTCAGAATTGATAGGTTTGTTCTCCTTGCAGTCCAGGGGACTCTCAAGAGCCTCCTCCAGCACCACAATTCGAATAACTAAACCTCCATTTTTTGAGTCTTATACCAATATCTTTTATTTATTCTTGATTTTTTACCTTGATTACAAAATCCATTAATTAATCCCTCCAAATACTTAAAATCTTCTTTTTCTAACTGTATTGGGAGCATCCTGAATTTTTTTTAAAAAAATTTAGTAATATTTTCATTTTGATCATAGCGATTCTCCCAAACCACGATAATTTCAATTTAGATTACTCCTGCAATTTATCTTTAATGTCACTTTTTAATTTGTTAAAATTTTGCTCCTTTGAGTCACGTCACTTTAACAATATTTATACCTAAATATTTAATATAATTACACATTTTAAAACCACATTTATTTAGAAACATTTTTGTTCATATTTATTGTAATTAAACATCATTATCTGTGTTTTTTACAAGTTAATAGTTAATCCTGTTATTTCCCCAAATTTTTCTAAATGATTTTAAATTTTAACCATACTTTCTAATAGGTTTTTAATAGTTAATAATGAATCATCAGAAAATAAATTCATCTTAATTGTATCATTTTTTCCCTAATCCTTTAACTAATTCATCATTTCTTATTGCATTAGTTAGCAATTCTATAATCATACAAAACAATATTGGTGAAAGTGGACAGCATTGTCTTCTAGCTTGGCGTTGAAAAATCCGCTCTGTTAAACTATCATGAACTATTACTTCTGAAGTATTATCTGAATATAATTGATCTATAACTCCAAATCTATTGCAATATTGCAACTATATGTCTGAAATACAGAAGGTTCATCCCTGCAGAAGGATAATACATGCTCTCAGATGTCTTCTGTGAGGTAAGGCATAGCCATGTTTTAATTTCCCCATGAACATCAACAGGATGACACACAGAGCCCCAGATTTTCAAAGTGTGCCTCTCCTTTGGATTCACAGTGAACTGGACAATATCAAGAGTGGTCTGAATCAGATTCTCATCATCTTCTGCAGTGTTGAAGCAACACCAAAACTGAATTTGTCTTTGGTACTCACTCATGATTCCTAACATTTCCTCATAACTGCTTAGTGTCCAAAGAGAATCTAGGCAAAAAAAAAACCTGTCATTGTCAGAATTAATCTCATTAAACATACACATGACAGCAGAGCCTCAAATTCAATATGCAAGGAAATTAATTTTGATCATGTAACACAAACAGAAAAGGGTATCAGGAGGTCACACACATTAATACAAAGGCCATAGTAACCATCTGCTCATGATAATTGAATTACTTCTAACTATGAACTAAAAAGGAAGGAAAGAAATTGGATACAATAAACAGGATTTCTATTTCAATAGATACCTGTTTCAGAAATACAAATTAAATCTTATTCATACTTTCATTTTTTCATCTTAAAAGTATATGAATCACTTACCCCTATTGTGAGCTTTTGTTTAAGACATAATTGAGAAACAGAAGAAGACCTGCACAAAATCTACAAGCATAAAATGACAATTTAGTTGCACTCTAAATTTTTCACATCATGTTTCAAAACTTCTACCTTGTGCCTAATGCAAGTTACAAAGTCCATCATTCAAAGGCTGTATTATATCATACCAGTGCAGCCTTAAAACTCCATTCCTTCACCCCAAGTTGAATTCATAACTGTTTTTGCTTCAAAGAAAAATATAAATTGTGAATTGGCATCAACAGAAAAAAGCATGCATGATTATAATCTAGGTCATGGTACTACGAATGCAATCCTGTTCTTCACTTTGAATGATTCTGAAGTGCTGGAGGGGTCGAATTATAAAGAGAAAGGAGCACTTTAATATTTGACTGAATAAGAACAGATGTTCCTGTGTGCATTATCACAGTGCATTATCATATGTACTGTATTTTCCTTACAAGGATGGAAAGAAACAGGCTGTATTTATTGGTAAAGCTTTGAAGGAGCATTCTGCGAATTATGGCATAATAATTGCATGTGGTCAAATCAATTCTATCTAATAGTGACTCTTTCCAGTGTTTTCTAGAGACAGAGTACTCAGATGTATTTTACTATGCACTTCTTCTTCTGGGCCCCCTGAGATTGTGAAGCTTGTTGAAGGCTACATGAACTGTCTGTTCTCCCAGGAGCCACAGTGGAGAGTCAAACTCACAATGTCTGATTCCAGAATGAAGTGCCAACTCACTGAGCTATCCAACCAGCCTCAATTATAGTATAAGAAAAGTAACATCTTTTAAATCCAATTAGATAATTTTTCAGTTGTATATTCTCTCTCTCTTTCCCCAACACACACACAGATACACACATTCCATTCAATATTTTAAGTATGTCTTACCCGAATATCAGAGTTTAACTTCTCCTGATCCTCAGGAGCAGAAATTATATCCATTCTGCAGATTCCAAAAGGTAAATCATTTCTATTCTTTGTCTCTTTTTAAACATCATGCCAAAATGTGCCATCAACAAGCCATCATTTTATGACCAGTCAGCAAAAACAGAACATGATACCATGGTTTTACAGAGACTAGTTAGTATAATTTATCTCAAAAAGCAAACTAGGTTTATAGTTTCTCACATGATACTCAGCTTTTGAGAGTATTTTGTTATATGTTTCTGTTTGTAACTGATCAAACAACAAAAACCAGAAAAGCACTCAATTAAAAAGCTCATTTAATTTTTTTTTAAAAAAACCTTTGACTTATGAATGTGCTTCTCTACTCACGATTCAAAAAGCCAGGAAATGGCTCAATATTGCTGTGCAATATTTGAGTGAATAATGTTCAATATTCCAGCCCAAGTTGCTAGCAGGAAAAAGGAGGTCAAGCTTTACATAGCAAAGGGCAGCCTGAATGTTGACAACAACAAGAGCAGCAGACAAGATGGTCTATATAAGATATCCTATTCAGCTCACTACCGTTCACTAAGTGACACCAAGCAAGGAAAACTGCAGAAGCTGACTCCTTTTTTCATCAGTTAACTACCCAAACACAGACCACTGTCAAGGCTTTTTCTAAACAAGTGTAAATGGTAGTGAGCACAACTGCTCTGTGCTATATGCAGAAATACTTTGAATACGCCTTACAAAACTGTATGCAAATTCCCTGGAGATACATGGCAAAATGTCCCTTTCTGAAGGACAGATGCTCCATTCCTTTACAGTCATGCCCCGCTTTACGATTGCCCCGCATTACGACAAAACCGCAAAATGCAAAACAATGGTCTGAACAGGGGTTTTTCGCTTTGCGATGATCAGTTCCCTGCTTCGGGAACTGATTCTTCGCAAAATGACGATTTTAGAACAGCTGATCAGTGGTTTCAAAATGGCCACCGGGTAAATAAAATGGCTCCCCACTCTTTTCTGGGACGGATTCCTCGCTGCACAGGCACCGAAAATGGCTGCCCTATGGAGGATCTTCGCTGGACGGTGAGTTTCCAGCCCATTGGAACGCTCTGAAGGGGTTTCAATGTGTTTCAATGGGCTTTTTATTTTCGCATTACGACGTTTTCATTCTACAGCGATTTCGCTGGAACGAATTAACGTTGTAATGCGAGGCACCACTGTATTTAAAGCAACCCTGGGTTTTGTTTTAACTCTTGAAAGAAAATCTATCATTTGAACTGTTTCTGTGATCTTTCCCAAAGCTACAATAATGTATCCATTTTGGAATGCTCTTACTGATCAGCCTGTTCCACACATGCTCAGTTTATAACAACATCACTGTTTTGCCCTTTTGAAAAGCGTTTTTAGATAAATATTTTAGCCCCTGCAGCCTGGATTCCTTCCAAATGTTTTTTTTTTTTAAAAAAAACACACATTCTCTCTCAAGATAAGCAGGATTCGTTTGATCTATTTAAACCCACTTGTTTTTGCATGGTGTAAATGTGTAAAACATTATTGTTTTAAAAAATCAGAATTTGAAAACCCTTTGCCCAAACTTCTCCATGTTTAGCACAGAGGAAGAGCAGGCTGCCTGCTACATCTGCACTAAATTTAGTGATGCTCTGAAGTCCCGTTTCAAAGTTATAAGTTTTTGTTTGGGCTGCCCCAATTTTTTGGATTGATTTGTAGAATTGATTTGCTGTGCTGCACAATAACATCACTGTACTCTTGTGCCATGATAATATAATTGAACAATCTTTTTTGTTGTTTTATATTATTTTTATTGTTGTTAGCCGCCTAGAGTGGTCCTTTTGGACCAGATAGGCGGGGTATAAATCAAATAAATCAATCAAACAATCAAACAAACAAACAAACAAACAAACAAACAAACAAACAAACAAACAAATAAATAAATAAATAAATAAATAAATAAATAAATGAAAATCTTTAACTGATTATATTTACCAGGTCTTTCTATGTCCTCTCAGAACCATGAAGGAATCTTAATATTCTAATCTCACCTCCATAATTAGGTGCAAAGTATGCTAAAAGTATGTGCCTCTTCAATTCTGCACACTCCAAGGTTTTTTCTTGTTAGTCAGATGGCTTCCATCTAAAGTTGAAACTACATATTGAACTACAACATGCAGTAGCACAGGGTATAGTTGAACTGGAAATTTAATGTTTCGATTTCCAGAATGGCAGATGCATTTCAGACTTCTGCTACTTTAGGTACTTGAAGTCAAGCCATGTCCAAACTCTGAAATTAGATCTTTGCCCGCCTGCAACAAGCTGAATAGACTGAAGAGGCATGAAATCTCTATTCCTCTTTGGATGTCTTCAACTGCTTCTCTTAGGAGGTGGCTAAAAGGGGCATCAGCAGAAACTTTGCCCAATTTAGGGAGAAGATGAATCTCAGATGATGTCCACACACAACTGGCTAGAATTCAAAAGGAGAATTAAGCTGTGCTATGACAAAGGAAGGACAGAGAAGATTTTCCAGCAGGATGCTATGGAAGCTAGAGGATTGCAATGCCAAAAATTCCACAGAAATATAAATATCAGAAAGAAGCAAAATCACATATTCAGCATTTTTTCCTGTATCTGCAGCTCAGGTAGATCAGGTCCAGGAGCATCATCCATTATATATCTGCAATAGATACATAATTCAGTGGACCACAAACCATCTCAGATATGACGGGGAGGGAAAAGTGGGGGAGATCCAGAACTCTTCTGACATATGTCAGATACAGAGATTGCTAAAAAGCATAGTTCAAGAAAATGCAGAACCGCCTAAAGCAATGCATACAAGAAGCCAGTCTCACCTGATTCTGCCCCTGTATCATTAGGGAGTTTGATTCCACTGTGCATCCATGAAGAGCCAGCCTGTGTGGACTTGGGCAAACTGCTGAGTCTCAGGAGGCCCACAGAACAAGGGAATGGTAAACCATTTCTAAGTACTCTCCATCTAGAAAACCCAGAAAAGGGTTGCCATTAAGTCTGAATTGACTTGAGAGCACATAATTATAATTATTATTCAAAAGCACCAGGCACAGTCAATCAAAATTATAAAAACATTGACTGGTATTATATAACACAGTGGTCCCCAACCTTTTTAACTCCACGGACCGGTTGGGGAAGGCGGGGCATGCAGCTCTCTCACATGCACACACTCGCACACATGCGAGAAGGGACTGTGCGGGGGCAGGAGTGCGTGCAGGGAGGTGAGAGATCTGTCTCTGCTATCCGGTCTAGCCCAGGCCACAGACCGGCACCAGGCCACAGATTGGGGGTTGGGGACCCTTGATATAACAGATACAAGTTTTAACCAAACACTGATGACTACGAGGACCACTGAAGTGTGTAATCTGTTTGTGCAATATTTGGACATTCGCTGATGAGGTGCAACACTGTGGTTGTTGTTGTTGTTATTATTAATAGTTGGAAAATAATGTTAAAATTAATTTATTAATATCAGATTTGTTTGTTTGATTTGGACAAACACCAGAAAAAGGCCTTCAAAAACTAACATTTAGAAATAGGGTTTTAAAAAGTAATACAAATGTGTTTTACCCATAAAAAATGTTAGATGCATATCTTTCTGTAGAAGAGAAAATGCGAGTCCTCCTTGTCCCTCTGCAAAGGCATAAAGGCCTATGGTTCTGTTTAAAACCTACATTTATATTATACATAGCCCAAGTTTGAATCTACAAATAGAGTTAAACTATGATACTGTATTCTCTTTCATTACATTATTTCCTTTATATAATTTCTGAAAAAGATCATGAAAAACCTTCAATTTATCTTTCATTATATTACAACTGTTACCTGTTCTATTTTTAATTATCCCAATTGAGGTTTTTTACTCTTCTATTTTTACACATTCTGGCTAATGATTTTGAATTTTTAGTGTTAAATTTTAAAAAATGCCTCTTTAAATACATATAAGGCCATTTCCAAACAATTCAAAGTCCATCATTCTACAGTGAGGAAGATTATTCACAAGAGGAAACATTTAAGACAGTTGTCAATCTTCCAAGGAGTGGATGTCCAAGCAAATTCACCCCAAAGTCAGACCATGCAATGCTCAGAGAAATTGCCAAAAACACAAGAGTTACTTCTCAGACTCTACAGGCCTCAGTCAGCATGTTAAATGTTAAGGTTTGTGAGAGTACAATTAGAAAAAGATGGAACAAGTCTGGTTGGTTTGGATGGGTTCTCAGGAGAAGCTTCTTCTCTCTTTAAAGAACATGCAGAATGGCTTAAGTTTGCAAAGTTACATCTAGACAAACCAAAAGACTTCTGGAACAATGTCTTTTGGGCAGATAAGATCACAGCAGAGATGTTTGGCCATAATGCAAAGCATTTTGTTTGGGAAAAACTAAACAGAGCATATCAGCACAAACACCCCATACCAACTGTCAAGCATGGTAGTGGAAGGGTGATGATTTGAGGTTGTTTTGCAGTCTCAGGTCCTGGGCCCCTTACCGTCATCAAGCCAACCATGAACTCCTCTATATACCAAAGTAATTTAGAGCCAAATGTGAGACCATATGTCTGACAGCAAAAGCTTGGCCAAAACTGGAACATGCAAGAGAACAATGTGCGAGACTGATAAAGTAATACAGAAAACATTTACAGTACTTGAAGTTATTGCTGCTGAAGGTGGTTCTACAAGCTATTGAATCATAAGGTGGACTTAGGTTTTCACCCACGGCTTCTCCATTTTGTCTTTATTTTTGTAAAATGAATCTCATCACGTATGTCATGTGTTTTTGTTCATCTCAAATTGTATGTCCTTAATTTTCAGGCCTGCAAAGGACCAGATGATTTTTATTACGCTGTGATACATAAATCCATAGAATTCCAAGAGAGTGCACTTTCTTTTTCACATGACTGTAGTATATACTTGAAGACACTGTTCGCTATTTTTGGGATCTGATTCCCTCCTCCCCCATTTATTTAACAAATGAATATACTTTTGCATCCCTGGGAGTGCCTTGATTGGCAGAAACCACTCCATCCAAGATTTGGGGCAATCTTCTTTTATTTTGAGATTGATAGTAGCTTGACCCTTTCCTGTGTAGAGAGACCTTTAGGGGAGGTATCATGCAAATCATTCCAGTTTTGTCTTGCACTGAGGCATACTGTATGTGTTATGGTTTTGCTCTAAGAGGATAATTTTAAAAACTATATCTATGGGAGATTGAAGCCTTTTTTTTAATTTGTGGGGCATAGGAACAGATAATTTTGCAGCATTCTGAGACACTTTTTAATGAAGCCTGCCTTCTGAAATAAAGCTTCTCATTTTGCTAGTCTAAATAAGTTTATTGGAAATGGCCAATTGATTCTGTATGAAGTAGTTGTTCTACTGCTGAGACTCTAAATAGTTTTAGGTTACATCTTCCGCAAGTCCAGAGAAATACCACAAATTCTTGGGTATAACTGAGATTTGTGTATACAGCATAAGATGCTACTTTTTCTACAATCATTAGACTAAAAATTGAGGGTTGTCTTACACACGGAAGTAAACTGAGGAGAAAACTGCACAGTTGCAAAACTGCCCACGTCCCTGCAAACTGTCTCCTTCCAGTCACCAGTGAAACTGCCAATAGCTTGTTTCTGCAAACAGGCTTCCTCCAGTCATGAGCCTTATGTAAATGACATAAGCTGATGTGGAGGAGAGTGTGTAGGCAGTGCGACAGTGAACTGTAAAGATCATTCTCCCCCACTGCTGAGCCCTCCACGTCCCATTGTATGTGTGATTTGCCTGAATCCCCGCCTTTCCCTTTTAGCCATGCCCCTTTTTCTCTTGGCTCCTTTCTGGCCGCCACTGCTTGCTTCCCTCTGAGGAACCGGGAGAGTGAAGACACCACCACTGCCATTTTGTTTGTGGGTGAGCAACTAAGAGGAAGGAGCCTGCGAGAGCAGGACAGGCAGAACCTGGGAGGGTGAAAGCAGCGACAGGGATTTCTAGCAACTTAGTAGAAAGTAGGAGGAGAATAAAAGGGGGAAGGGAATCTGTTGAATCCTAGTAATTTATACTGGCCTGGAAAAGAGATTAGGATCAGAGGCATGATGATATGCCATGATGCTGATGGTGACACTGGTAGCAGCAAAAACAACAGCTCTCTATATGACCAGGCCCCCTTCATGGATTGCTGCCTTGTCGTGGCGAAGGGGCTTGAGTAACTCAGTGAAACTATGGGCTATGCTGTGCAGGGACACCTAGGACAGACAGGTCGTAGTGGAGAGTTCTCACTAAACGCTGATATACCTGGAGCAGGAATTGGCAAGACACTCCAGTATTTTTGCCAAGAAAACCCCATGAACAGAAACAAAAGGATAAAGATATGACGCTGGAAGATGGGCCCCTCAGGTCGGAAGGCGTCCAACATGTTACTGAGGAAGAGCGGAGGACAAGGACAAGTAGCTCCAGAGCTAATGAAGTGGTTGGGCCAAAGACAAAAGGATGCTCAGCTGTGGACGTGCCTGGAAGTGAAAGGAAAGTCCGATGCTGCAAAGAAAAATACTGCATAGAAACCTGGAATGTAAGATCTATGAACCTTGGGAAGCTGGATGTGGTCAAAGAGGAGATGGCAAGAATAAACATTGACTTTTAGAATTATCTTAAAGTAAGAGAAGTGTTAATGGTTCAAACCTATGTATTCATTTCTTATTAAAAGAAAGATGTGGGCAGTACTGTGGAAGGCTATATGGACATGTTTCTAAGATTAGCAAAGTTATAATGATTTTGAATGACAGGTAAATAAACACTTCTACAATTCCCTGTAGATATTTTCTAGACCTCTGTTGCTTCTCAGCCTCCTCAAAACCACCTCCATGCAACTATTTTAAACAACTGATCTGTCTTCTGCACCACACACCTGCAATTGCTCTAGTTTTTAGACCTCACTATTTATTTAAAAATTGTTGTGTGTAACTCCAGATTTATCTTTCATCTCAGAGAAAGAAAAGCAAGAAGAAAACAGTTGAAATTTAAAACCACAAAATCATACTTAAATGCTAATGAAAATTGCAGCTGTCTTTCTTTTTAAAGGGTTAATATAGCAAAAATAAATATAAGATCCCATCTTATTTTCGGAGAGACACAGTAGTTCAGTGAATGTCTTCCGGTATTTGGCTGTTCAGCCTTTTTCCCCCAGATGACAGAGTATCTGGCAGTCCCTACGTTTCCCTCTTTTTTAAAGAACTGGCTTTATATAAGTGAAATATCAGGCACTGAACTTAACTATAATCTTTGTGGAGGTACTAATTCATAATACCTCCACTTTTAATAGATTTTTAACTAGTGCTAATACTTTCTTAGCTTTTTTAAAAATTTAACAAAATGAAATATTTCTTTAAAAAATGATACATCTTGACACTGATTTTTAATATGAAGATCACTTGGAGTCATCATCATTTTAGCAAATTTTTGTTTGTATGGATAAAAATGGGTTTTGTAGCATTTCCCCATGTCCTTGTTATCATTTCCTATCTACATTTCCTTTTTTTTTCATTTCATGCCATTAGGAGCTTTATTTTATTTTTTAAAATAAATTTATTAAACGAACATCCAACCTGAACAACATAAACCTAACACTACAATAAAATACAATTACATAATACACCAGTGCCACCATCACCCTCAGGGCTAGCACTACTAATATTTTAAACTTCACAAAGTCCATTTTCTCACCAAAACTTCATTGTTTCTTCCCTTGGTGTATACCCCTTCCCTCTCCAAAATACATATTCTAAGAATACACTCCATATTTTCTTAAAGTCATTATTTTTTGATAGGCCTCTTCTTACTTTCATATCACATGTCAGTTTATCATTAATTACCATATCCCATAGTTCTCTATACCATTCCTCTAAATTGAGTTGGTTATCATTTTTCCAGTTTCTTGCAAAAGTTAACCTTACTGCCACAATCATTATTACTATTAAGTACTTATTTTCATTCAACAATTGATCCTTCTTAACCAAATTCAATAAAGCCATTGACAGGGACATTTGAATATTTAATCCAGTTATTTCCCTTATTTTTTTAAAAAATTGCTTCCATTCTTGCTTTCTTACTTCACATGACCATCACAAATGTATATACATCCCCTTCTCTTTTGTACACTTCCAGCATAGTGATGATACATTTTTATTTATTATATTCAGTTTTACTGGCGTCAAATACCACGTCCATATTACCTTATAACAATGTTCTTTTATCCTTACAGACATGTTCTTCATAATTCTTTGGTCCCATATTTTATTCCATTCTTCTCCTATTACTTCTTTATCCAAATCATATTGCCATTGTGTTTTATTCCTTGTGTGTCCTGTTCGTCCTGAATTAATAATTTATATATTTTATTTACAGTTCCCTTTCTTTCTGGCTTTTCCTCTAATTTCATCCCTGGGTTAGCAGGGATGGCCTTTTTAAAATACTTCCAAGATTGGATGCCCACCTGGACTCCTTAATATCATCAGGACCTTTCATGAGGAAATGAAGGGCACTGTAGTTTTTGATGGCTCAACATCAGATCCCTTTGACATCCAAAGTGAAGTGAAACAGGGCTGTGTCCTCGCGCCGACCCTTTTTGGGATCTTTTTTGCTGTCATGCTGAAGCACACCTTTGGAATTGCAACAGAAGGTGTCTATCTCCGGACTAGATCAGATGGAAATCTGTTTAATCTCTCTGGATTGAGAGTGAGGACCAAAGTCCAGCTGAAATGCATGTCGAACTTCCTTTTCGCCGATGACAACCCTGTTGTTGCCCATTCTGCTGAAGACTTCCAACAACTCATGAATCACTTTAATAAGGCCTGCCAAGACTTTAGATTAACAATCAGCCTGAAGAAAACACAAGTCATGGGCCAGGTGTGTATCTCTACACAAGAACTGGAGGTTGTTCATGACTTTGTGTAACTCAGCTCAGTGATCTTGGACACACACTCTCTAGATGTCGAGCTGGATAAACGCATTGGCAAAGCAGCTACCATGTTCTCTAGACTCACAAAGAGAGTACATGGCTTAAATAGAAGCTGACAACATATACCAAGATCCAGGTCTATAGAGCCTGTGTCCTGAGCACACTCCTGTACTGCAGTGAGTCCTGTACCCCTTGTGCACGGCAGGAGATGAAGCTGAATACCTTCCATATGCATTGTCTCTGACACATTTTTGGTATTACCTGGCAGGACAAAGTTCCAAATAGAGTAGTCCTAGAACAAGCTGGAATTTTTAGCATGTATACTCTACTGAAACAGTAACGTCTATATTGGCTCGGGCATGTCGTGAGAATTGCTTGATGGTCGGATTCCAAAAGATCTCCTGTATGGAGAATTGGTGCAGGGAAATTGCCCCAGAAGGAGACCACAGCTGCAATACAAGGATATTTGCAAGTGGGATCTGAAGACCTTAGGAATGGACCCCAACAGGTGGGAAATCTTGACATCTGAGCGCTCAGCCTGGAGGCAGGTGGTGCATCATGGCCTCTCCCAATTTGAAGAGACCCTTGTCAAGCAGGCCGAGGCAAAGAGGTAGTCACGAAAGCAACAAAATCAGGGAGCTGGACAGGGGACAGATTGCATTTGTTTTCAGTGTGGAAGGGATTGTCACTCTCGAATTGGCCTTCTCAGCCACACTAGATGCTGTTCCAAGTCCTGTATTCAGAGCACATTACCATAGTCTCTCGAGACTGAAGGATGCCTAATCAGACTTTCTCTTTCACATGACTGAAATTACAACCTTTTCTTCTCTTGAATCTTCCATTTCTAAGGAGATCTAGAGTCTCTCATATTCTACTGGATGTTGAGATAATGCTCACCAAAGTTAAATCCAACCGTTAGTCGCAACCCCACTGAATCAATAAGGTTCATTTGCATTGACTTAAATCCTATTAATTTATTCAATGGGTTTACCACACAGCAGTTTGAAATTAAACTTGCATTTAGCCCAAGATTATCACTGGCAACCATATCAGCCAACTCCTGTATTATTTATTATTTATTTTCATATGTTTTGATAAATGGTATCAAAGCAATAATAAGTGTGCAACAGTTTTACCAAAAGGCTTTAAAACAAGTCCACTTACTGATTATGTACATTTTGTCAATAATTATAAAAACATGTAAAATAAGGATGACAGTCTAAACATAATTCCTACCTATCATGTGAGCATATTCTTTCAATGAAAAACCTTTTGAGTATGACTGGATATTTTAAAAATCAATTGGCTATTTTCAGGGCTGCGTTTTTATTAACATATGGTCTTTCTAACATCTGCTGTACTAGGTACAGAAGAATTTGTTCTGCTTTAAATATAGTAGGTTACATATACTGTACTCCAGAACTGTATTGCCAATTGACACTTGCACAGATGGACAGACAATCTGGAACACAGCCAGTAATAAATGACAATTTACCACCAGGTCTTAATACTATGTATCTTACACAAGTGTAGACTGGAAACAGAATTCTGGTTGTTTACAAACTAATAATAATACAGAATTCGATTTAGAAGAGGAAACTAGGGCTCCGTTTATGGACTGACTACGGCCAGCAGCTGAGCTGGGACACTCCAAATCTCTGATAAAGGATTTCTAAATATTTTCCTATAAAGAGTCCTGAAATTGTGAGCACCATTCATAGTTTGAAAGAAGAAGAGATTCAATATATTAACAACTAACAAGCATGGGGTGAAGATATTCACTGAGCAATCTCCATTCATGAGAAAGTTCCCCAGAATTGTTCACTTGAGTTGTAGAACTACTGTATTACCAAATGCTATTAGAGAAGATAAAGAGATTCTAAGTGTTGGTATTGAAGACAGAATAAATATTAGTTTATTCTCTGATAGTGCATTATTACAATAGAAAATCCTTTAAAAGTTATCAGGAGGGTAAATCTACATTCAAAGGCATTTGGAGAGAGACAAATAGGTTACAGATAAATTGACATAAATCAGAAACGATGGTGTTCAACTATAACAAAGGGGAAACAAAAATTAGAAAAGAAATTGATGTTCATATTCAAAAGACTGTTAAGCATTTAGGTGTAACTATTCCAAGTAATTTTGAAAGATTGAAAAAAGAAAATTTTAAAATACTGAAACTAGTAATAAAAATAAGTTTGAGGATTTAAAAGAAATTTGGATTGTCATGGCTTGACAGAACTGCAGTTTGCAAAATGAAGATACTACCTAAGATAATTTTTTTATTTAAGATGCTACTGATAAAGAGAAGTGAAGAAGAGTTAAAGCAACTATTCTCAACCTTTCTTTCTTTCTTTCACCACATCCCTTTCAGAAGCTCCTCAGGCTCCAGGTCCCTCTGTCAAACAAGGATACAATATGAACAAATGAACAGAAAGAACAGAATTTTTTTCAGTCTGTGGTCCCCTTCAAATGTGCCCCCATTAAAAATGCTTGAGTTAAAGGACTGGTTAAAACAGATTAATAATTTTTGTAATGGAAATAACAAGTCAAAGATTAGTAAAAGGAGATGGTATACATCTAAAAAATTTGAGAGTTTATCAATTTTATATTAATAAAGGGCAAAGCCCACAGCCCAATGTGTGTCCATTTTTCTCTTCCTTTTAAAACAGCTCCCAGTGGGGGTGGGGGGTGGGAGGAAAGGAAGGAAAAAGAGGGCAAGTTGAGCTGTGGGTCTTAAAAGGAAGGGAAAAATAAAAAATACACAGCCCAACTTGCCCGTTTATTTTTCCCTTCCTTTTAAGACAACCCCCAGTGGGTTGTGCTGGGCTCTCAGCTCATAGGGCAGAGATGGCAGGCCAGACTCCCAGAAGGGACGCCAGGCCACTGTCTGCCAAGATGATGGTGGCGGTGGAGGAGGGGGAGAAGGAGGTAGCAGGACAAGGTAGGGAGGCAATGGGGGCAATGGGAGGGGGGTGGTGGCACTGGCTCAGCTGTTGTCTTTTAGACCGCTGTTTCTGGCTTCTTTTCTGTAAATCTATAGCTATCTTAAACATTTCAGTGCAGTGTAGAGGTCAGAATGACAGACTAGGGCTCAGGAGGCCTGATTTTGAATCCCCCGCCATAGAAATTCACTTGATGTATGGAAATGGTAAAACTACTCCTTAAATATCTCTCTTCTGTTGAACGCTTAGTTAGGATCACTATAGGTTGGTTCTGACTTGAGGACACAAAACACCAAGCAATCTCTTATTTTAACATTCTCTGTGAGGTAGGTGAGCATGCACAGACATATGTGTATGCCAATGTGATAAATAAGATAAATGCAAGAGAAAGGAGATATCTGGAGTTAAAAGAAAAGCTTTTAAAATGTTATGATAGTATATGTTGTAGGATATCCACATGAGGGCTGCTACTGTTGATTATACCTATGCAGGTATTTTTATAAGCCTTTCGCAAATCCTGCCTGCTTTAACCTTAGGAATGAATGGTCCTTTTCCTGGTTTTCCCTCAGGGGGATATTCACAACCTCCTTGTGCATATGGAAGCCCTGTAGTTTTCAACAGGGTGGTTTCTATTTTGTGCAGCTGTAAGCCAGGGATCATGCAGACACTGAACCACATGTTTGATACATTCTGTGTTTCATAACAGGATTCTGCCCCTTTGCTGGAGAACAACTGATGGATTCTGAGCGCCCCCCCTTGGAATTCAGAGTGCAGGAGAGCTTAGCAAATCCTCTATATTGGAAGTATATTGGAGAGAAGCAACATGATGGCATTAACAATAACCTTGGGGTGGCATCATACTGTGACCATCAAGAATTTATTAGAATAAAAAGAGATCAAAATACTGTCACATTATGGAGCAAAATCCTTATTGTCCTGTATCCAAGTAGCGTTGCACTTCACAAGAGCTGAGCAGCGCTGTTGAGGACAGGTCATTTTGGAGCTCTCTCATTTATAGGGTCACTATTAGGAATGTGCACGAGCTGCTGGTTCATTTCCCAGCTGAAGAGCTGACGTGTGGTTCAAAGCCTTATCCACTCCAGAAGGTGCCCATTCAGCAATGGCACCCCACCCTGGCTCCTCTGGGCTGTATTACCGAGTGGCTGCTCACTGGAGGGAGTGCGGTGCTGAACTGCAGATCCCCTGTTTGATCAGGGAAGGAACCATGCTGAATCAGCAGTTCATGCCCATATCTATCCACCATAAGTTGAGAGGTTATGCCAGCATGAACAGGATTCTGCCCACTGACACATAAGTGTGACTTGGATAAATCTTGTGTCTATTGTTTTGCCGTTCCTATCAGGTATTTCTGAATAGAACTATCAATGTGGGCACTCTTGAGGCAAAATCAGGCCAGAACATTGGACTTGACAAAAAAAATCTATAGCCCTGCAATGTGTTTCCATGGGAACTAATTGTTAGGAGAGTCTTCTTAAATGTTCTGAATATCTTGAAAATACTTGAAGGAGACAAAAGGCCTTCCCCCTCTGCTGAAGATGTTGTAATTTAGAAGGCTGTGTTTTCAGAGAGACAGCAGTTGAGAGAAGCAGCATACTGTAGTTATAAATTTGGAAGTTCAAGTGATCATTTTACAGTCCTACAGAGTTCCACAGGGAGGGACCAAACATCCAAGTAGAAGGATGGGCCACATCAACAAAGGATATGGAGATCTGTTGTGAAACTTCTTATGTGCTATTAAGTCACATTCAACTTATGGCCTAACAGGGCTTTCAGAGTATGTAAGATGTTCAAGAAGTGGTTTGCCATTGCAACTCCCGGTGAGTTCCCATGGTACAGTAGGGATTTGAATCCAGATCTCCTGTCTCATAGTTGGATACTCTGTTAACTATACCATGCTATATCTTCACAAAATGTTCTTGTTACAAGTGTGAGTCAATGGTCTCTAAAACATCCAATCATTATAGCCCTGCTTGGGTTTTGCAAATTCAAGGCTATGGCTTCTTTTATTGAGCCAATCCATCTCATATTTGATCTTCCTCTTATCTTGCTGCCTCCACGTTTTTCTAGCATTATTATCTTTTCCAGTAAGGGATATTAAAAAATATCATAAGAAGAACACGTGGGGGGGGGGGGGATTGACACTCAGAAACATCACTGTACTTTAGCTAAAACATCTCCAACAAAACATGCGATCTTCTTATTTAAAATGGTTTCCACATGAGCAGTTACTTAAAATGGCTCACCTAGGAGCTTTCCATTCAGAGAGACTGGACACTTGCTGTGATTAATGTGGACAGTGGGAGACCAGTATGCTGCATCACTTAGTAAGTACATCCTCTGTCTAGTCTTCATTAGTATATGACCTTGATCAACATCTTTTTCCAACCACTGCTGCTGTTAAGAAAAGACTCTTACCAATGATCTGGGTTGAGCACTGGTTCTTTTTAAAAACTTGCATGAGAAAAGTAAGCAAACTGTAAAGATTGGTAAGTTAAGGTAAAGTGCTTTTTCTAGGCTGCAAGAGACTGACTTCTTCAGGTACTCATCTAAAACCTTAGATCTGCAGAACCAAATACTGTACAGTAGTCTGTACTCTGAGCCAATGAAGCATTGAAATTTTCAGAGGAAAGAAAATGTAGCAAATACATAATAGATTTTTCCTTTTTTCAAAGATCCTTAGATCCTCTTTTCTTCTTCTTCTTTTTCTATATTTTTGTTTTGTTTTTGTTTTTTCTTAGATCCTCTTTTTTAATCTGTTTTCTCTAGATAATTGTGTGATACACATCACACAATTCTCTAGAATCTACATGGTAAGTCCATCCTGTTCTAAGCCCTCTAAAAGTGAAAAGATGGACCATTTCAGATTTTTACTCAGTCTAACATTAAATATAAGTAATGAAAATCATTCAGCATTAAATTTTATGCTACACAATCTCTAAGGGCTTGTTGGTTCACTTCTTCATTTAGTAGCTAAAATTATAGTTTCCCTTATAGTGCTGGCCCAGTTTTACAGGCTCTTTCAAGATGTTCTGAAGATTTTGTGATCAAACTGAGAAAGGATGCTGACACCCTTACCTTTTTTGCTCTAATAGTTCTGTTGTGTTGCACAAATAGGAAAATTCAAGAAGAATGTAACTCTGACAGCCACTGAACTTTTGAATTCATGGAAGGCATCTAACATCCTGGTGAACTCAGCAGAAAAAAATAACACAAATTCACAAGGAAATATGAGGATTGCCCTAACATCGTTGAAGTGTGTGCTAAACAACGTTGCCTCCCTTTTAATTTGCCTTCCAGTAATTTTACAAACACAGACACCCTAAATCAGGACACATTACAGGGAATATGTATCTGATGAGAAGGAACCAAAAAGTTAATCTTTCAGGAATCACCATTTTCTATCCTTGTAAATATGATTATCATTCTGACAGTACATTTAGGATGTTCATCTCCACTTTGTCCTAATTCTCTATCCAAAACAACTGATGTCCTCAATGCAGCCAACAGGTGATATACTAGTTAAAAACTCCTATTCATTATGTTAGCTCTCCCTTTGGGGAACTGCAGTGTCTCCCCAACTGTAGTTTTTTTTTTCCCTCTAGAAAATTTCCAGTGGGCCAGAAATTCTAAATCTTGAGATTCCTTCTCTGGCCCGGAGTTCATCGGAAATCACCCCAGAGGGAGACCACAGCTGCAATACAAGGATATCTGCAAGCAGTGGTGGGATTCAAATAAATTAACAACAGGTTCTATGACCTAATGACAAATAAATAAATAAATAAATAAATAAATAAATAAATAAATAAATAAATAAATAAATAAATAAATAAATAAATAAATAAATAAATAAATAAATAAATAAATAAATAAATGCCCAGGACAGTGGGATGCGATGAGGGTTTATTCCACAGTGGTCTCCCAGCGGTATGCGCAAACAGTGTATCTGTTTGGGCATACCGCTGCTCTTACCCTCACCATGGGCATGTGCCAAACACACACACAAACAAACACACACCTCACAGTGGGTGCTTATGACCAAGTTTGACAGAGAACTGATACATCTCTCCTTCCTTTTAATTCCCATTTTGCCCTATAGCTCACCAGCAAAAATTGCTCTCCCCCCCCCTTTCCTGCTCCTGAAATGACTGATAGCCCTACTTGTTGTTACCTGGAGGCCGCCTTTATGCACCTGTTGTGGAGTTATTTCCCCCCCCCCCGCTTCCTTCTGGCTTGTAAGGCATGGTCTCTTTTCAATCTGTCACCACTCCACCTCAACCTCACCACCTCAATCGGTCCTTCAGTTACTGACTCCTCTGAGGTCTCCTCCTCCTCCATCTTTTCCCTCCACCCCGCACCCACTGCTTCTCCTCGCCAGTTGCTTTGAGGGGTGTTGGTGTTGGTGGAGGCGCTGGTGGTGATTATGGCTTCCCTCAGAGCCCTGGCAGGCTCCACCTCCCCCACTCACCCTTAGCGGCCGCTTCCGAGAGAAGAGTTTTGATTCCCCTTATCTATTGATATGTTTGTGTGTTTTCCTTTCTTGGAACTGGATATATGGCCTTCAAGAATAGTAAATCTTACTAATGTTAAAATACTGATAGCTGTCTTCCTCCTTCTAACAGAGTGGGCCATCTGGGTGCCATTTGTCTCCTGAAATTGTCAGTTTGGGGGCGGGAGGAAAAGTTCTTTGTTATTCTAAATGAGGCTTGGAGGTTTGATCTCTTTGTGGTGTGACTGACTTTTCTATTGCATACCTTGCTTGCGTGGATCAGTGAGACCGTCACCGGTTCATGCATTGGATATTCTCTCAGATTTTTTTAAAAAACTGTTTCTAGGCAGAGCAACAGTCTTATGTGGTACCTTTAACTTGAAAAAAATCATAGTAAAACGAGGATGGTTGGGTGTTTGACTGAAGCGGTCTCACTCCAAAACTTTTTCCCTCTGTGTCCTGCCCTTATGCCTTGTCAATCACCCCCCTCAAGGAGTCATCCTCCCCCCTTCCCCCCAGTGATGCCTCTGCTCTTTCCAGGGCTCTATCTCTCTCACCCCCACCCCATCTCAGACGGCTCAGTGTGGCACGGGAAGGGAGGCAGCTAATTGTGCCCCCTTCTCCCCCTGCTCGTCGCTGGTCACCTGGCCCCTCCTCCTTCATTCTCAGGCCAGCAAATGGTTCTACGAACCAATAGTACATTTAGGAACCGGTTCTATAGAATAGGTGCGAACCTGCTGAATCCCACCTCTGTCTGCAAGCGGGATCTGAAGGCCTTAAGAATTGACCTCAACAGATGGGAAACCCTGACATCTGAGCGTTCAGCCTGGAGGCAGGCATTCCATCACGGCCTCTCCCATTTTGAAGAGGCACTTGTTCAGCAGGCCGAGGCAAAGATGCAGTCATGAAAGCAGCAAAATCAGGGAGCCGGACAGGGGACAGATTGTATTTGTCTTCAGTGTGGAAGGGATTGTCACTCTCAAATTGGCCTTCTCAGCCAGCCACACTAGACGCTGTTCCAAGTCCTCCATACAGAGCACGTTACCATAGTCTCTCGAGACTGAAGGATGCCTAATCTATCTAGGTTTTCAAGTCTGACTGATGAAGCACATATCTCTGGTACTGCTGTGGAAGAGGAAATCAATTAATCTGAGGAAATACACAATCCCCTGACTTTCTAGTTCGGCCCTAGGAACATGTTTTCAGTATGAATGTCTATTTTCATGAATAGAACTTCTACTATTATACATGGAAGAGAGATGTATTGAAAGAAGGATTTTCTCCCCTGCATCCACCCAAAAATATTCCAGACATATAGGTGCCCCCAAAGAAGCAGAATGGCATGTCAAGCAGGGGACTATCACATGGAAGAAGGGCTGTCTAAAACTGAGGACTCCCCACCAGTACATCCCATGAGCAGATGTTCCCTCTACTCCTGCAAAACCGCTGTTGGATCCAAGCCCAAACGCATAGCTTTCTGAATTGTCTAAGTAATGTATCATTATGACTCCATTGTGTCTGTACAATTTCCAAAGATGTAGATAGGTTTTGAAGAATTATCCTTATAAACAGAAAATGCTCTTCCACAGCATTTAGCAAAATGAACTGAGTGGAGCTCTGTGAGGTTTATTAATATAATTTCGTAATGGCACAAGATTCCATAAGGAATTCATATCCTGTGAATTCACTACTGTTTTTAATATTCTGCGTCTGTATTGTTGTTCCTAATCTTTAAAATTGCACATTCAAATGTGGGGGAAATATTTTAAACCTCCCCAGGTATACCCCATGTGTGCAGGAATTGGGTAAAGAATGCCTGCATAATTGTTACCAGAGATACTATTTTTATTAGACAAACTCTGATGTTAAAATATGCAAGGCATTCAGAGAGGTATCTCTTTACCTACAGATATTCACTAAAATGGTCAACAGTGTCTTTGCACCTCAGAAGACCATGAAGGAAGTTTGGCATCTATGTATTCTCAAAGGCTTTCACGGCCAGGATCTGATGGTGGTTCTAGGTTTTTTGGAGTCTTTAGCACTGTTCGTTCGCCAGTCTCTGTGGCCGGCATCTTCAGAGGACAGGAATTAGAACTCTGTCTGTATTCTGGTGTAGTTTGTGGGATAATTGAGTATTTATAGCTTTGGGATCAGCTTTTTGTCATTTTCAGATGGGGTGATGATGGTGATCAGGGTGTTTTTGTTATGGGTGTCTTGTTGTGATAAGGGGGGAGATGATCTGTCACTGTGACTGATGGTCTGTGATTGATGGGTATCATTAGGTGGTCTTTTGTGTGCAGTGATCACCGGTCCTTGTGGCTGAGTAGAGCTTGTTGACCTTTTGCAGTCTGTATTTTTCAGTGCTGGGAGCCAGGCTTTGTACAGCCTACAAAAGGCTACAAATTATGGATTTACACTAATGAGAAAATAATTTTAAAAATGTATACATACTTATTGGAATATGACTTAGAGCAGTGGTTCTTAACCTTGGGTTACTCAGGTGTTTTTGGACTGCAACTCCCAGAAATCCCAGCCAGCACAGCTGGTGGTGAAGGCTTCTGGGAGTTGCAGTCTAAAAAACACCTGAGTAACCCAAGGTTAAGAACCACTGACTTAGAGGATGAGAGGGTGAAGGAGGCGATAGTAAAATGGGCACAAAATTTTGGGTACAATATTGATATTGATGAATGGACAAAGATGTGGAAAGAGAATCATAAAATGATTAAACCAGTGAATCTTAGAGAAAACATCCTTAAAATGTTTCATAGATGGTGTTTTACCCCTGTAAGATTGGCAAAAATGTCAGAAAGTAACAGTAATGTTTGTTGGAAGTGCAAAAAAAAAAAAAAAAAAAAAAACAATCCAGGGACTTATCATCATATGTGGTGGTCATGTGAAAAAGAAAAAGAAAAAAATTGGATACAGGTTTGGGAAATGGTAAAAGAAATTACAAAAATTAAGTTTTAAACCTGAAATGTTATTATTGAACATAATGCCAGAAATTATTGACATGAAAATAAAATATAGTCTACTGTATATATTCACAGCAGCTAGGTCGGGCCCAAAAATGGAAGAATGGAGAGACACCAATGATGGATGAGTTGCTTAGCTGTGGGGGTTTTTTTGTCTGTCTGTCTGTTTTGTTAATTATCTGTTAGATTGTTAATGTTTTTAAGTTTGTATGTTTAGATATGAATAAAATGGTTTAAAAAAAGAAACAATTGACAAAGATTTACTGTTGCAATTTGTTTATATGGAGGTAGGCAAACTGTATCCTTCCACTTACAAAATGAAGGGTACAGTTCACTTTGCTACATAATTCTCCCGCATATCTTTCTTTCCAGACTTGTTGGGATCAGTTCACCTAATGGTGTAAATATTATTGCTAAACTGAACTGAAACAGACCAGCTGAATCAACTATTGAATAGTGAAACAACATTTATGTAAATTTCATTGTTTTCTCTATCCTGTTCCAGAGAGGGTCAAGAAAGGAAAGGAAGTGACATTGGCAGCCCGAAGAATTATTAGTCTATGTCAATGATGGCTAACCCTTTTGAGCCCAAGTGCCCAAACTGGGGGGGGGGGGGAAACGACACAAAAACAGCAGGTGGCAGGTGGCAGGTGGCGGCAGCGGAAGTGGCGGCAGCAGAAGTGGCAGTGGAAGGGGAATCCTGGGCATGGAGGTGCCTCCAGACCCCACTCCGGATCCGCCTCCAATAGTGTCCAACCCCCATCAGTGCCAGTTGCTCCAGATCCTGGTCCACCATCTGTCAGGATGCTAGCACCATGGCTGCAGCCTCCTCCTCAAGTTTGGCTGCTGGGGGTAGCAATCCAGCGACTTATGGCTCGCATGCCCGCAGAGAGGGCTCTGCAGGCCAGCTGTAGCACGCATGCCACAGGTTTGCCATTGCTGGTCTAGGTTGAAGGAAAGACAGTGTAGGTCAGAACAGGTAAAGAACACTCTAGGAAACCCTCCCTCCCATGCAAAGACATGCACCTCCTTCGGTGCAAGTGAGTTGCACCCAGTCACCTTCAACCCTAAGAATAAGTGCCATGCAAACATTACAAGAGTTGTTGCAATAGGAGGACACAAAGAACTGTTTGCAGAAACACATCAAAAAGTTATTATCAAAAGGCTAACCCAGAAGAACTAACAATAAATGCATATATGATGAGTTGCATTTTAAAAAAATATTAAAGGGACAAAGAACATAAAGGTACAGTGGGCCCTCGACTTACGAATGGCCCTAGTTGCGAACATTTCGGGTTACGAACCCGATCTCATAGGAAACTATAGACCCTACTTGCTGATATCATGACATGGGGAGGAAAGCATTTAACCACTCCCACCAATATATTGCATTCTTTATTTTTTATTATCCCTATACTTATAGTTTGGCAGGAGTTGTTTGCTTTTAAAAGACAGAGGTGTGCATTTTGGGCCAAATCCCATGTCATTCTCAGTGAAAGCAGGCCCACTGAAATGAATAGGACTTTGCCGGTCCCAACTATAAAATCCATTGATATCAATAGTTCTTTTCTAGTTAGTACTAACAGTGGATTTAATCCAAAATAGTCAATGTGAACATTATTTCAACCACACAACCCTCTAGCACGTGCAGCACTTAGTAGGTTCAGTATTGTTCCCTACATCGGTACTCAGACACTACTCTGCAAACTGGTGTTACCCTATTTTCTACAGATTTGGTATTAGACTTGTTCCCCTGTATCAGGGCTTTCCAGTCTTTGCTATTTCAGTACTTAGGACTATGTTCAGATTGGTACAGTACAGAAACCTTTATTGGCATGCTGCATAAATAAAACGATAAAACAATAAAATACCGGGGAAAGATTCATTACTGGGGGGAGGAGGAACCAGAACATCAAAGTTGGAGCCCCTCGTTTTGGGGGAACATGTTGCGGCGTCTCTGGATAATGGCCTGGACGTATCTGGCGGTTGATAGAGTGACTTCCTTGCTAAGGTCACCTAGAAGGTATTGTATTTTCCTCAGGTCTGCCCATCCGGAATGAAGGGGGAGAAAGACCATCTGATGTGACAGGCGGATATCCTTGTAGAGTGTACAATAAAATAGCATGTGCTGCAGGGATTCAGTCTTTCCCTGCCCACATGGGCAGATTCTCAATTCTGTTGGTAAGCCCCTATACCTGCCCTGCGCTAGACTTGATGGTAATATGTTACATCTAGCGAGGGTGAATGCCCAGCGGTCTTGTGGCTGTTCTAGAAGATGAAGGTAGTTGGGTCTGCGTCCGAGGGTGAGAGGTAGCTGGAAGTATAGCGGAGAGCAGACTTTCAGGGCCGCGCTAAACAGCGTTTGTCCTTCTATGTCCAAGACCCTGTTTTTGATGGTTTGGAAGACCCTAGAGGGGGGTATTGAGCCCATTAGGTCTGGTGACAGCCCTAGGGTCTTGATTTTCTTTAAGAATAGGGCCAGGCCTTTGGGTAACAAACTGTCAGCAAGCAGGGCTTGAAGCAGGGTGTCCTTAGGAGAGAGAAAACAGATTTTGACCCAGTATTTTAGGAAACTGAGCCAGGCCCTAGTTTCAATTCTCTGTTGACCGCATTCAAGACATAGGGCAGCATATGGAACACAGTGGGGAAGGCCTAAGATTTTGTATAGAAATACAGATTGGACTCTCTCCACGGAGCTGTGTAGTGAAGACATCCAGATGGGGACGCCGTATAAGAGCTGTGAGACTGATTTCGAGTTGAAGATCTGCAGGGCAGCGGGGATGTAGCCATGGCCCCAGGTGTGGTGGAAACGTAGGATGGCTTGTGCCGAGAGCTTGGCAGACTTAGTTGCTGCCCGTTGGTGAGTTGTCCAGGAGTGACGGTAGTGAAAGAAAACGCCCAAATACTTGAACTCTCTGACCTGCTGGATAGATTTCCCATGGAAGGACCATGGGAAAGATTTCCAAGCCTTGCCGAAGACTATGATTTTGGTTTTCTCGAAGTTTAATTGAAGGTTATTGTGTGATAAATAGTCAAGGCAGCAGGTAATGAGCCGCTTTAGGCCGACCCTTGTACGGGAAAGAAGGACCATGTCGTCCGCGTACAGTAGGATCGGTATCTGTAGATGGCCTAGTTTGGGGCTGTGTCCGATGATATTGCATAGAAGTGGGGCGAGGTCATTGATGAATAAATTGAACAGGGTGGGGGCCAGGACGCAGCCTTGCTTCACTCCTCTGTTGGCGAGAATGGGGTTGGAAAGAGCCCCTTTCGACGAAATTTTTATACGGCATGTGGAGCCTGCGTGCAATTTTTGAATTAGAAATAGGAGCCTCCTATCCATACCCAGCCTAGCGAGCTTTAGCCATAAGATATCTCTATTGATGGAGTCGAAGGCCCCTTTTAGGTCTAAGAAGGCTGCGTAGAGGCGGGTATTGGGTTGTGAGGCGTATTTGGAGATCATGTGGGATAGGATCAGGCAGTGGTCTAGTGTAGACTTTCCCACCTTGAAACCCGCTTGTTCGGGTCCCAGGATGTCTTGATCTAGTAGCCAATCTTGAAGTTTGTGAAGTAGGTGACTGGCGTACATCTTCCCAATGATGTCGAGCAGACTTATAGGTCTATAGTTGTTTGGGGATTTCTTGTCGCCCTTCTTGTAAATCGGAATTACTATAGCCTGTGTCCACGTCCTGGGCATCATACCGGATTCATTGACAGCGGTGAACAGGGCAGCGAGCACCGGCGCCCACCACTCGGTGTAGGCCTGTAGCAATTCCGAAGGGAGGGCGTCGGGGCCTGGGGCCTTTCCAGTTCTAAGTTGGCCTATGAGTTGTGTTATTTGGCTAGTTGTGACTGGTGCCCAGTCTGGAAGGTCGCAAGGTGGGGGCGGATCAGTTGGCACTGTGGGCTTGCAGCTGTCGTGAAAAGTAGCCAAGAAATGATGTTCCCACGTCTCGGCTGGTATATGGGGGAGGTCCTGTGAGGTCTTCTTAAAGATGAAGGAACCAGAAACTACGTCCCAGAATTTTTTGTTATTGCCTGAATTAATCGCCTCGACTAGATAGGACCATCGAACCATTGCAGAGCGATGCTGGAGTTTCTTAATGGCTGACCTGAGGTGGGTTTTCAGCTCAAAGTACTGGGAGGGGAGCTTGAGGGCCTTAGAGGATCTGTAGTTGTTATAGATCCTCCTCATGTCCTGCTTCAGGGCGATACAGTCCTTGTCTAATCTAGGGCCTGTGGCCGAGGTCAGTCTTTTCTGAAGTTGTTGGGGGGGCCGCCCGAGGCTAGCTGCTATGGAGTCTATTAAGTTCTCGAATCCTTGGATGAGGTCTTCAGGCTTTGATGAAGATAGCCAGTTGAGGGAGCCTTGCGGTGTCGTCTCTGGATTGATTGTTTTTTCGAAGTATTGTTTGGTTCTGTGATTCCATTGGATTCTGGGCAGAATCGCTGAGGGCTCCTCGGGGTCCAGGTTGGTCAAGGGTGTCGAGTCTGGATTGGGGGCAAGGCTGCAGCATAAGGGGAGATGATCGCTGGCTAGAAGCTCTCCCACTCGGAACTCAGCCACACGCGTTAGCAAGGAAGTTGGGATCAAGATGTAGTCTATTGTGCTGGATCCGCGTGGGGAGATGAACGTGAACTCACCCTCGCTGTCAGCCTCAGTGAGGCCGTTTAGCCAGATGAGGCCTCGGAGTAAGCAGAGTTGTGCCAGGTGGATCCCCGCGTCGTTGATTTGGTGGTCTTTGGACAGCCTCCCTGAAACATAAGGATGTAGGGGGGAGGTGTCGCTAAATGTGTCCATGATGCGGTTGAAGATGGCCTCTCCCTGACCTACCCTGGCGTTGAAGTCGCCTGCCAGCAGTAGTGGCATCCCAGGGAACTGGAGCTCGAGATTATCTAGGGCAGAGCTCAGGGATTCCCATTGGCTAGATCTGTGGGACTTAGAGGGTGCTGGGGGCATGTAGACATTGACTACTAGGAGCTCTTGATTCCTGGATTTGAGTTTTATGCCCTGAATTTTGCAGTTGCCGTCAATTGTGAGTATGGGATTTGAGGCTAGAAAGTCAGCTACAAATATTGCTAGTCCCCCGAATGGGCGGCCCTTTGCCGTGGGCCTTTGAGCTGGAAGAGAGTAGGCGACGTATCCAGCTAGAGATATGGGATGAACTGCCCACGTTTCTTGTAGCAGTATGATACTGGAACCTCGAAGGAAGTCACTGAACTCAGGGTCCTGCGTTTTGCTGTACCATCCCGCCACGTTCCAAGAGATCAGTCTTAGGTTGTTAGAGGGGGCAGTGGAGGGTGAATTGGCAGTGAGTCAGTTGGTAGGCAACAATGGGGCGCGCATCATTGGATCCAGTGGGGCGCACGTCATTGGATCCGGAGGCAAACCTTCGGCATAGGAATCCGCCCTGATTGAGTTAACTGCGTCCGGGATATCCGAGGGTTCGAACAGAACCGGCGGAGCCGTGGGGCTGTCGATGGGCTCCTCTGGGTTGTGAATATCCACAATCACTTTTGCTGGATTGAGTGAGGAGCAGTGCGTTTGCAGAGGTGTCAGCAGGTCTTTGCTCTGGCTGGACTCTAGAGTGTTAGGTAGTTGGGGGAGAGTTGGAAGTTGAACTGTGTAGCTGTGGCCCCTTCCATCACGTCCTGCTATTTCAGTACTTAGGACTATGTTCAGATTGGTTATAATAAAACATTGCCAACCTGTACTGTTCAGATTTTACTATCGCCTTACTTGCATCCGTTTTTTGTTTGTTTGTTTTGCTGACCTTATTCCCCACTGCCTTCTGTGACTATGACTCTCACTTTATAATTTATCTTTTGAGATCTATCCAACACTTTTTCCTCACCATCACTCTCATGTCCCCTTCAGCAAGATCTGCCAATTCTTTGTTCCACCAGTCACTTAATAAAGCTCCCACCGCTTTTACTGTTTGCTTGTTTTTAATCTCTTTGGATGGACAGAAGAGAAACAACTTTGCTTGCCTTCCCCCATTTATTGTGATGTCTCTTTTGCAGGCAACAACCTCTTCTCAATGCAAATATAGCTTTCTGCTCAGGGGGACCCCAATCTGCCAAGTATTGTTTACATCCTGGAATTTGGCAGGTTGAAGCCAACCTAAAATGCTCTGGCAGTGCAACAGTGTGGAATGGCTTTATTACAGTTTCCATTCCCAGATGTAAGGTAGCAGTGATCTGGAAAGAAAAACTGTAGCACACAGAACAGGCTGGAGAGAGGAACATGGCAAGAATGAAGCAGAATGTAGTAAAATATTGCTTTAGGACTAGGAGCTGATAACTCAGGAAAGAACCAGAACTGGGTCAACAAAAGCCATTCAAAGGGCAAATGTTTAAGGCACTAAATAGCACAGATATAGGCAGAGATACGAATCACTCTTTCATGAAAAGCGGTTCACAATTTTGCCTCCAAACACACACCTATTAGGGGCTCCACCAAAAGTTTTGCAACTTGTTTTCATAATGACTCTATCAGGGAAAGACAGAATACCACATGCCTCTATCTGACCATGTCAAGACAAAGTAAAGAGCTCCACATACAATGACGATGCTTTTGTTCTTTTCATGCTAATGTATTTGTGTGTGCAGAGAAAAGGGCTTTGCAATCAGTGAACATACTACACAGTTCAAAATGACCCCAATACACTGAGCGTTAAATTAAGTTCTGTGTGGGCTTCCTGGCAGGCAGAAGCAGCTATTTCAGGGAGTGCTCAGTGTATGATGACTTTCCTTAGTCCTTGTAAAACAGATATAAAATGGAAATTTCAAAGCTTAAGATTTTAAAAATTTCTATTTAAGTATCTTCTGGCAAAATACCAAAAAGCAGCACAGGACTCAGCTGACAAGAAGGGCAAGGCTGTGAATGTTCAAATACTTTAATGATCACCCAAGAATCTTCCTCCACTTCATACTGCCACTAGGCACAGGACATGCTCTTCCTTTTTCAAACATACCATACCACATCCTTCCAGTTTGTGTAGAAGACACTTTCCACTTGCCAGTCCTGAATACTGCCTCCTATGATTGTGCAAAAAAAAAAAAAAAAAACTGGGCATTTTTAAGAAACAACTAAAAACATTGATGTATAGGCGGGCCTTCCCAACAGAAAACCCTTGACGATCTTTTTTTCTTATTCTGTTCTTTATTCTTTTTTATTATTTACGTTTCTGCTGTAAAGTCTTAAAATTACATTGTTGTTTTTACTGTAAGCCGCCTAGAGTGGTCTAATATGATCAGATAGGCGGGATAGAAATAAAATAAATAAATAAATAAATAAATCCCAGCACAGAGTGGTTGGGAGAAAACTGAGAGTTTTTCACCCTCTTTTTCTCTTCTGCAAGTCTTTCTTATTATCATTCTCTAGGAGACCTTTGGGCCAAGAGGAACTTCCATCTTTTCTTATTTCCTTGGGGAACTGCTATCCACCATCCTATGAATGATGCACCTTACTCTCTACTAATACAGTCGTATTTTGGAACCAGCTCAGCACAGCATATACGGTAGTTCTGGTATCTAAACATTTTCATGCACTATGAGTAGATGGATACCAAAACCCCACTCAGGCCTTCTGAAACACTGATCTGAGAGCTGTTTCCAAAGTGCATACCCTCCTAAAAGGACCTTCTACAAGTGGGTGGGGGGCCAAGCTTCATCACAATAGGCGTAGTGTCATGATGGCAGGGAAGCTAACTCAGCCTTGCTATTATTCTGTATTACAAACTTGCAAATTGCCTGTAGTTCAATTTATAAGCTGGTTCAGTGCCAAGAAAGGTTTGTGATCAAAAGAGGTTTAGCCAATCGAAGGACAAAAGGGATTGGCTAATGGGAATACAGAAGTTTTTTGAAAACAGCGCTGGGTTCTCCCTCTCTCTCTCTCTTTCTTCAGAAGACAACATGTGGCCATCGTATTTCCTCCAATTATTGTGGTGGACTATGAGAAGATAGGCAAATATGAAATCTTGTGAGTACCTTCGGGGCAGAGATGGCCAAAGTAGGGTTCTGGGGCCACTTGTGGCTCTCATAGGGCTGTTTTTGAAACCTTGCATGTCCAAAATTATTACTAGCTGTGACCAAAAAATGACTAATGGATAATCCATGATAAAATGACAGGAAATGCCATGTCACACCTCTAGGATATTAAAGGACCTGAGGGAGAATAAATCCCTAGTAACTGTTACGAAAACTCTTGAGTTCCACTGGTACTACATATATCAGTAACTGAGAAACACTTCTTCAGACTGCACATGTTAATATTTTGATCCCTTGAAGTCCTTTGATTTTTATAACTTTGGAAAGTGTTCTCGACAGACAAGAAAAGGATAGAATAAGCACAAGTTTCTTCACTCCTGACAAAGCCTTATAACACCTAAGGTAGCAGCACGCGTCTAGCACATGTTTACAATAATAATGCCCTGTGTGTAGCTCAACATCACACAGTGACACTCAAAGCTCTCTACTGTGGGACTGAAACGAAAAGGCCACTGCTCCTTTGTATATGTGTGTGTGTGTGTCAACCCATATCAAAAAATTTTATTTTAAAACAGCCTCTTAACTTGCATTATTTAACAAAACAGTAGATTGGCAACTAGCCAACAGGCAACTCAGTTTTATTTAAAGTATTTTTATCCCACTTTTCTCCTTAAAAGGACTCTAATGATGTCAGAAGAAGACGGGATTATTCGTATTCATATATGAATACCTCAACACAGTTGGACATAACTCACCTTCTGCTGTTGCCACGAGCTCCACGCTCCCTTCTTATCACCTTGCGGTCTGCAAGCCACTCCTGGCAGGAGGCGGGAGGGCGAGCCTCGCTGCAAGGCAGAAGAGTGGCTCGCAGATCGTGAGTTACGGAGTGATAGAAAGGGAGTGCGGAGCCTGCAGCAACATTCAAAGGTGAGTGGACAGTCTGGCCCCAGGGGGCTGGACCCTCATTATGTCCACCTGTGGGGGAGTGTTCATATTTGTATATGAATGACCTCGTCAGCACAAGAAAGAGCAGGGTTTTTATTAAAGGACTCACTCTGGAGCAGCATTATGCATTCGCTTGAGCCATGCTCACTAGGGACAATGGGAATTCTACTTCAACACATCTAGAGGGAAACAAGTAGGGGAAGGCTGGGGCTTCATCCCAATCTTGCCAGTGCTCACTGAAACACTGTTCTACCTTGTTTATTTGTGTGGATACTAATGGTACTTCAAGTAGCAGAACTGAAAACTAGTCTTTTACAGAAGATTGTTGAGCTCCTAAAGAGAGACTGAAGAATACTGAACTATTATCAATCCTACAGCAGAAGATAACAGGCCTCAGAAAGACAAGACATTGTCAAAAAATAAACATAAAGATATCTTGGTAGCAAATGTGTGTTTGTGTGTGAAGAATGCAGTGGCTGAAATCCTCTTGTATAGTGTAGTAAGTTGGACTAGAGTAGGTCCACTGAATCCATCCATCATAGGTTCCATTGATTTAAATGAGCCTACTCTACTTGTGATTTACTATACTAAACTAAGCTGCAACTATTTATTTTATTTTATTTATTTATTTGATTTTTACCCCGCCCCTCTAGACCATGTCTACTCGGGGCGGCTAGAGTAAGCCCATTTGAATCAATGGGTTTACAGAGGGATTGACTCACCAAATTCCCACTGATCCAGTTAGCCTACTCTACTGTAAGTTGCTACACTAAGCAACAAGAGTTCAGCCAGTGTTTCTGAGCCTGACATTTTTAAAATTCTAAATGCATACAATTTTTTGTGAAGGCACAGAAACTCATGCAATAACTTTAAAAGAGCAAGTGCATTATTAGTAAAACTAATACTCTATCATTAAATTAGTACTAGATAATAATCGTGTCAGAATTGAAGGCTCTATCATCGTTTTTTTAAAAAAAACCCAAGAAATGTCACAAAATAATGTTTCCTCAGCGTCCAAGAGGATGGAAACTGACAGACCTCTTATCTTTGTTTAGAGAGAAAAACTATTACAAGCCCAATCTAATCTAATGTAATGACCTGACCCTGACAGAGAAATTAGTTCTGGCTCTCCTATCTACAGGTTACTTTCTTCCAGTCCAGACTGGGAAGCCAAGTTAAAGGCATGAACTACCATGTTTGTCAAGCCTGATATCATCTAACAGATGTACTGTCACAGGCAGCCTGGGTTACAGGAGAAAGAGGGAAGGCAGTGATTACAGAAGATGAACTCTGTCTTGTAGATATCCAAGACACACTTTTGCCCCATTCACATTAATTACATAGCCTCAAAGTTACCGTATTTTTCGCACCATAAGACACACTTTTTTCCCACAAAACAGGGGGATGGAAAGTCTGTGCGTCTTATGGAGCGAAGAAAACAGATTATATTTTCCTGTTTTCTTCTCCTAAAAATTGGTGTGTCTTATGAAAAGGTGCATCTTATGGAGCGAAAAATACGGGTATATCTAGGATGGGGCAACTGGGGCTTTATCTCAGGGCACTGAAATGTACATGGCGCACAGATTTGCTGCTGGAAAGGGGCAAACTTGGCCCATCATAATTTGCTGCTGAAAGGGTGTCAACACAATCATTTTGACTGAGTGCACTGCCTTCAGTTACTCCTCCCCAGGCAGAAGGAAACACAACAGAAGATGAACACAGCATGGAATTGTTATGGACATTTTATGCTCAGATCCAGGCATTCCTCCTAATTCTTCCATCCTCAACCTGTGTGTGCCACTTTCACATGAACCAGCCTTAACCATTACAGCAGGAAAGCCCTGGGGCAATAAAATTGCTGTCTCTGGCTCTGTGTATCCATTAGCTTATCTCCATTTGAAAAAAATGCCCCAGAGCCTAGATGAACATATTTAAATTTTAATGTTGGCTTCTTGCTAAAACTCCCTGTGGTAAAGAAACAGTGTTGCTGTTTTTGTTACCTTCCAAAATCTTGGGGCTCTTTCAACACATAAACATTTCTGGAACGTATTACTGAAGTACTTTACAAAAGGAGATTCAAGTAGCAAGAAGCAGTATTATTGAATCTTTATAAAATAGGTATACACTCTACACCACGTTTCCCAGAATGCAGTGTGCTTTAAATATTAACACCATATTATAAATCTGTAGGCCTAAATTATGAAACCATTTTAAACATTAAAATATGAGCTACAGAGACCTACTAACCTTAAACATTAAACCTTAATCATCCCTGAATTAATGAAATAACCAGGATTGCCCTTGTCCACAAAATTATCCAGTTTATTATGGATAGTCTATACATGCATGCCAATTCACATTAGTTGTGCTGATGGCGCAGACTATACAAATGGTGCAGCCAAATTGTTTATAGAGCAGATCCATTTTCTAAGCAACAGAACGCCTATAAAATTCATCATCATCATCATTATTATTTACTGTTTTCTCCTACCACTTCACTGATTTCCATAATTCAAGCATAAAACAGCAGCAGGAGTCTGGTCACTGGTTTTACGTACCTTACGCTTTGTATTAATTTTTGATTTCCATGTGTTCACTGTAGCTGTTCAGAAATATTACTGATTTTTGTAAATATGAAATTTCTTTCCAATATTTCATGCACAACCAAAACGGATTATAGAGACAGTCAATCCATATGGGCCATCAAGGGTAGGAAATATTCACACACATTGTTTTCTGCTTGGAGTGCTAAATGTGTTTCATATTATGCTTTGAGTAAGTGCCTAACATAATCTAGTAAATCTCTTTTGAGATTGTACTTGCAGGTGCTTTCTACATCATCTCCATTTTCATCAAACAACTTATGGCTGTTCTCCTCTTCCTGCCCTTGTTCTGTTCTTATGGATGCTGGTTAACATAGTGCTGCTCCCATTGCAACCAGCAACAGGGGAAGGGCAATGTTTAGGAACATACTGAGATGTTATGAGATAGATGTCAACAGATGGTACAGACATAGGTGCAGTTTTCCAAATGGCTGCTCTTTGGGAAGCCATTGTGCTCATCCCAAATTTAGTAAGCAAGTAGAAAGCTGCATGAGCAATGTATTGGAGTCTTTGGTACCCATGTGGTCAAGGCCGCCAAGTATCAGGTACTAACAAGTTGAGAATTCCGGATATACATGAATACATCTCCTACATAGTCCATGTTGTCAGCTGATAATTGCCCCCCACCCACTGCTTCTTGCAGTCTCCCATGCCTTTCTCATTCTGCTCGTGCTGCCAACCATGAAACATCTTTTACAATTAAGATGAATAAACCTGTGACCTTCTACATAATGTTTGTTGGCAACCGCCAGCATTTCTCACCACTGGGCATGCTTGCTAGAGTGATGGGACTTCAGCCATGCAACCTATGTGGAACCAAAAAATATCTGCTTCTGCTTTACGAGTGAGAAAGCACTCAAACCTCTTCCAAAAGTTGCTTAATGTGCATCAGCACAAAGTTCACACAATAGCACAATCCTTCCAGTATCGGAAAGAGAAAACATCACTGTACTCTCTCCATTATTCTAAACAAAACATTGATTCTTTCACTGATTTCTCCTAGCTAACTCTAATATTGGTGTTACCAAAACTTCAACTCAATTAAATAACATTTTGCTCTTGACAAACAAACTTTGGATGGAGTGAAACATGTGGCGGGTTGGATATTTTCACCATAATAAGAAAGCTATGTGGAACTGTCAGGTTCCTACCTCTGCACCACTGCCTGCTTAGGTTGCAAACTTATCTAAAATAGCTATAGGAATGAATAATTTTCAGAAATGCTCTGTCAACACAAACACAAATGTTCTGTCAAGCTTTAAGCATTCAACAGCTGTTACCACTGAATAATTATCCTCAATAATGATGCTCTTGAAATGCTATTTGCAAAACATTTCTTTATGCTTTTGAAGATGAGGCTGCAAGCTTACTCTCTTCCCACACCATTAGTGCAAGGCTGTTTCTTTCTTTGAGCAAGGGCATCCTTTCATTATACTTGCTTTCAGTTAATTTCAATAATCCACACACCCTCTCTGGAGCCACTACTGGCAAGACCACAATGGCAAGCTAGCATTTAAATTCATTTTTCAACCTCACTTGGCTAATAGAACAAGTTTATCACTGCTGAAATACAAAGACTCCTCATCCTAAGGTATATGTCTCTGTGGTAATTTTTTTTAAAAGCAGATCTTCATCTCCTGTCTGAGGATTACAGTGGTGCACCTCTCAGTACTACCTGCTACACATATAAAGAAAGGGTCAAGGGCCAAAGCAGAAGGCACAGGCCAGCTCTTCTTCCCTCTCAACACAATGAAAGAAGGAAGGAAGGGGGCGGGAGTAGAAGAATCTCCAACACTGAAACAGAGTTGGAAGTGATGAGGTACCAGCCCCTCACATTCACCCGAGTGTGCTCCCTAAAATCAGGAGGTGCAAAGGAACGGCAGCAGGCAACTCCCCCCCCCCAATTTGCCGCCTGGATGCCCCAAGGTGTAGTCCCACCACAACCACAGCGCCCTCCTCTCTAGCTTGCACCCTTCCCTACGCAGGGGCAGAATGATATCTCTCTGCCAGATTCTGAATGAGCACACACACCCCTTGGGCTAGAACGGCCTCTCTACTTTCCCCTGTTCAGGGTGCCCTGTCCCCCCCTCCATCTTCCCCTTCCCTTATCGCACGCTATCAAACACAGCGAGAACCCTCGCCGCCGCACTGGCGCTGCTGTCTAGGAATATCCCTCCTTGCCGTTCGCTCGCTCGCTCGCTCTCGGCATTGACAACACCGGCTCTCTCTCACACACACACACACACACCTCCCGCAACCCTCGGCAGGCGTCTAGGAGTTTGGTACTTCCTGATCTGTCCTCATCCCGCTCCCCAGACCCGCAAGCCGGAGGGTATTTCCCCACAGGACCCGGGGGCCACTGGCCTTGCTCTGTACGAGAGCCCGCAACCCGCCAGGTTTTGCCTAGGAAGGCGGCTTTCCCGCTTGAGGATGTCCTCTCGTTGCGCCTCGGTCTACCCAAGAGCCGCCCAGCGTCACAGTGCCGGAGGATCAGGGCACCCCGCCCTTCCCCCCTCCCCCTCCCCCCGGCGCACGCCCCTCTGCTTTGCACCACCGGCGCCTCGTCCAGCCCCGAAATGCCCGAGAAAGAGCGCAGCGCGGCGTTGCACTTCCTCCTCCTCCTCCACCACCACCATCGGGCTTCCCAGTCCGCCTCGTTCCTTCCCGGCGGTGCGGGCGCAAAGCTCGCGCCTCCTTACCGTCCCAGCTCGGACTCCAGCTCGTAATAGTCGGTCAAGGTGTCTCGGTTGGAGCCGTCGATCCAGTAATCCGGGACGAGGGCGGCGGCGCCAGTGCCCGCAACGCGGCCCGAGGCAGAGGTGGCCCCGATCGAAGCGGCGGCGGCGGACGAGGCGGCGGCGGAGGGGGACGACGACGGCGAAGACGAGGAGGGCATGGTGACTTTCAGCATGCTGCGGCCGAGAGGACGGCTGGCGGCGGCGGCGTGGGCTTCGCCGGCTTCTCTACGGGCTGAGGGGAAAGGCAAGAGAGGACAAGGCGGCAGCTAGCGGCTGGCGCGGGGCTTCCACCTCCGCCTCGGGCTCCGGGGGGGTGGGGGAAGCTCTCGCGGGCTGCCGGAGGAGCGAGCCGGAGCTGCCAGCCAAACTTCGAGCCCTGGCGCAGCGGCGAGCAGACGCCTCGGACTGACAGGAGCGAAAGGGAGCCGAAGGCGGCCGCGGCAGGAGAACAAGAGAGAGCAGAGAGAGCGCGCTCCCCCTCACTCGCTGAGGCGCGCGCCTGCGCCCTGCCTCCCTCCCTCCCTTCCCTTCCTTTCTTGCCTTCTTTCTGTCTCCCCGGCACCTACAGGCATCTGCATGCACGGACCCCACCGGCTCGAGGGGGAGGGGGCGTCGCTCCTGAAGGGAGGACCCCCATCCCCCCGTTCCCGGGCACCCCTCTGAAGGACGAGGGCAGGGAGGAACTGGACGAACTGTGTGTGTGTGTGTGTGTGTGTGTGTGTGTGTGTGTGAAGGTGGGCAGCAGGACGGAGGGGAGAAGGGGTGGGGCGGGGTGGAGGGAAGACGGGAGGCTTCGCGGGGTCGTCCCTTTCAATGAGTGGGCGGCGGCTGCTGGTGCTGCCGCCGCTGGCAGCGTCGCCCCGAAGGCAAGCTGCTGGAAGCCGTCCCGGGCTCAAACCACGGCGGGCAGCCCGGCTCCCTGGCGCCCTCCGGCCCCTGTGAGCCCGGGCCCTGCGCGCGCGGGGAGGGGCTGTATGTCAGAGCCCTACAGTCGGGGCAGGGACCCTGCTTGGGGCGCCACACGGCCTTCCCGCCGGGTCCTAGTGCGCCCTTTCCTTCCCAGCCCAGGGGGAAGCGGAGGGCGCGCGCGCTGAACACACGTCTCCTTTCCTCTCGGCCCTCCAGTCGCCGCCTGATTATGCGGGACCCTTTTCTGTCCCCCTTCCACCCACTCCCCGGGGTTTTGTTTGGAAGCAAACCGGCGAAAGCAAACTTGCCATCCTTGGGCGGACTGAACCGCTTCATGCTCGAAATTTATATTTGGAATTCTAAACCTGTTTTATCAGTCTCTAGGCAGATGTACCCAATCAGCTTTAAACGGCACTGATAGGGCTTGATTTATCAAGGCCGTTTCACATATTACAGGATGAAACAGGCAAATCCACCTTCACCCCCAAATGTACTTTCAACAGCAGCGGAGCCAGGTCTTGCAAGGTCGAAACCTTGGGACTTTCTGGGCATCAGGAACATCACATGTGACATCACCACCCGTCCAGACGTCCCTGTTTCCTCTGAGCTTAGCTTCGGTCTTCACATTCACCTGGAGAGAAACTGATCTGTCCAAGCATAGTGTCCAGATCCTGTTGCTGACTTAAGCACATGTTTGTGTTTAGGTGTGCAGTTCTTCACAGTAAATTGCTAGTCACATTACTAGATGCATGCCTGTTACAGAAGCGGGCACAGATCTCTTAATGCAACTGATACCCTGTTTGCAGCAATCTCCTGCAGCCCATTACACAGTTCAACTTACACACATCTTAAATCACCAGCAGGATTCTGGCTACTATATTTTTATCATCATGTGCCATCAAATCAATTCTGGCTTATGGTAAGTAACCTTTTTCAGGGTTTTCAAGGTAGATAATACTCAGAAGTGGTTGACCATTCCCTTCTTCTGGGGCCACTGTGGGACTCTGATGCTTGCCCAAGGCCACACAGGCTGGCTCTCCCCTTCCTCAACCCAGTGGGGAATGAACTTCCAACCTCTGGCTCCACAGCCAGATACCTAAACCACTGAGTTCTCCAGCTTGCTATTTTTATAGGCTAATGCAATGTACAGATGTTCTGTCTTGATTGGGCAATTAAAAGTCATTACCTTTACAAAAAAGTGGCTCATTTGTTTATATAGGCTGATCCAATTGCTTGCATTTTTTGGATTCTCCTTTTGAGTGAACAGCTATGAAGTCTCCTGATAGACTTCTGCACTTTCAGATATACCACTGCTCAATAGATACCCAATCACAGCTGCTTCGCATGTGTATTTGTAAGGTGATACAAGCATTTGCAAACTTTTCTTGGTCAATTTGACCACACAGTTTTAGGTTAAAAAAATGAAATTCCTTCAGGGATTTTTTTAAATACATAGATTCATTTGGACAGAAGATCACAAGTGGCTCATCGCTGGAGAAGGGAATGAGGTACTCCTGTTGATTCCCCATACCAACCCTACTGTGGATCAAAATCTGTGTCATTGAAGTCATTCCTAGATACAATAAAATACATAGATATATGTGTACACAACTGTATATCACTCTTCAGCACACAGATGCAAAGCGGAAAATGTGAATGTTAGAGTGAAATGACAAAGACATTCAGAACATTCCAACTGTGACAATTCTGTATAAAACTCAAAATGTGCCCAATGACCATTAATAACAGCAAAACTAGTGATGACATGATTATCCTAGAGAAAGTCAGGTTTGATGAGTTTTAACAGCTATTTCCTGCTAAGTCTCCTTTAACATTTGGAAGAATGGCAGATTTTGTTGGGAAATGGCAGCTTTCAGTCCTTGGATATCATCTCCCACTGGTTTCTGAAGGTCAGATTTGTATACATCTTTTCTTTCATGTAGAGACTGCCCTATTTGTCCTATGGTGGTATATGTATGCTTGAAATAGTTAATGTGCTTGGATGTGTCATTGAAAAGCTAGGTGATAGATCTGAAGACCATAAGGTGTGGAGGTGAGCCATTGGGCCCTTACTTGTTTAATACATTGCCTGCAGTAGTTAGAAATAAGGCACTACCATGGGATGAAGCATGCCATACAAAGTCTAAGTCATGAGTATGACCCCTCGAGTACACGGCGGGTTCCAGTCAATAAAGGAAAATATGACAATGATTAAGTGGAAGTGGAAAAATGTGTGGGGTTAAACATTCCACCTTGGTCAATACCACACCAGAGAGATTTCAGGATCTGGACAGACATCACTTTCTCTATGACGAGTCAATGTAGTCAGAGCTTTCTGGTAATGAGTTACAATTAACAGTTACAAGTAACTTGTTCCTTAATAATTTTTTTAAAATTAGGGCATAATAAACTTACATTTTAAAAGTTACTGGATAAGCAAGAACTAGTATTTTTTCTGGTGTAACAAGTCATGATTTCTATATACTGTACATTCTACAGTACTGCTCATCATTGAAAAAGAAAAGCAGCAGCTATTAATGATGGTCGTGAGAAGACTGTCTCACCAAGAGACAGAAGGCATGGAGATATGTTGCCCAATGGTCGTCAGAAAGCTTGAGCATGCACTGTTTCGACCATGCCTAAGAATGATCATTGATGTTGCTTGTCACATATGCCACTGGTTACATTCACCAAAGGGATGTTTCCATTCACCTTTTGGAACATGCAATTTATTCATTCATACCTCCACCTTGGTGTCCCACTTGATGTTTCTTGCTTGCCTGGTCTGGAAGGTTTCTTGCCTTTACTTCCTGTTGCTAGGTGACATTACCTGTTTTTTTGTGACACGTGACTGTTTTGTGACAGGAGAAATGCAAAGATCTTAAACAGCAGCCAATAGATATACATATCAGCTTAAAACAACTTGGAAATTAAAAGTTGCAACTACAAAGTTATTTTAAAGTATGCATTTTGATTCATGAAAACAAAAGCGCTTGTAGCGTATAGTCTGAACAAGACAATTTTAAAAAATTGTCATCAATACACAGAAGTTCTTTTGAATTAAAATAGTAATTTATCATTATAGTCTCAGATATCTGGATATGTTAGGGCTTCTAACACCCCAATTTGTGCTTGACATTGCTTTGAGTCCATTTTCTAGTAGGCTTTCATTTTCTAGATCTGAAGCTGATGAATTTCCGAAACTAACTCAGAATAGGAAACTAGGTTGCACAGTCCAAGAAAGCCATCTATGTCTGCTTAAGAAAGAGAATCCAGAGAAGAGCTGGCATTTTCTCCATCATTGACTCTGCTGCAATTCCCAGAGCTGTTGGAGAAAGGTTTAAATGTGATATTTTGTCAGCTGTGGGAAGCTGAGCTGTGAAAACTACAAAGAAATCCCAGTTAAATACAGTAGCACAGAAAGCAACATGCATTTAAGGTGTTGTATATAGCTTATGACTCGTGCTAGGACAAGACATTTTGCTTCTCCTTACCATGTACAAAACCCAGCTTGATGGGCAGTGTAATTTTCCTTTAATAATGCTGATAGGATAGTGTCCAGCATTTCACCTGAAAGAAGCAGTCTAGTTCAAGGGATGGAGGGCAAGCCAGATGACTTTGTTGTCTGATCTGATCTCAGCGGCAATTGGCTTACTCTGCCAAATGGCAGGGCCAGCTTTGGTCCCACATAATCTCTGCATTGATAGGGGGTTGAATTTTTTAGACTTTGAAACAGAGCTGTTGGATTTGTTGAGCTCATCTGTTAATTGTAAAATGGATACTGCTTTCTCATGGAATGACTTGTAGGGCAGTCTTTGACCCAAAATGTATTGAGAGAATTAGAACTCTGGCTAGGATCAGGATTATGGTTAGGGCTTGGGATTCCCATACAGTACTTCCTCTTGTATTTCCTGACCCCTATAAAGATTCCAATATCCCTTAGATGGGACCAAACATCAGACAACCAGATTTCTTCATTTCTGTCAATGACACAATAGGGTTTTTGTACATCAATCCAGATGTTTTTTGTCTGTTTTAAAATAAGAATGTCATTGTGACAAGTGGCTGAAATTTGGTTACATTGTATCTACATGTTCAATTTACATTGACACAAAATGCCTACTCTGTGAGTTTGGTTCCTTGAGGGTTATGCAACAAAATGTGACTCTGGGTGACTTAAGGGTGACTCCATTGGCCATTTACCATGTGATTTGCATCAGATTAGGCACAGATTAATTGAATTAAAACCCATTGACTACTCAATGCAGAAAAGCTCTTTCTGAAATACTATCTTTTGAGCGGGGAACTATCTTTTTTTCTTTTGTTCTGCTAGGAAGGGTGGTTTGAATTTGCTCCATTTGGCTTGCATCCCTTTTTTCTGCCTTCTGCTGTATGTGATTGCTTGACCTGAAGGCAAAGGGGTGTTTGTGGAGTGTCCGTTCCCGTTCCCCTCAGCTGAGCACCCCTTGTTTCCAAACAATTTTAAAAAAAGGCTTTCAAGGCAGTGCTGGAGTAGAGTATCACTAGGTCACTTAGGACAAATTATTTTTAAAAAAGAGGTGGAAATTGCCAAATGGCATCTTGTCAAAGGCAGCTTAAGCTGATGGAGATCAGTGCAAACACAATTGTCTAACTCTGCCTGCAAACTGTTGTCTGGATGGCTAGAGTGATTTCATCTCTGGAACTTCTATTTGAAAACGGTGGATTACAGACGATCCAAGTATATTTCCCTGCTGTATAGTTACACTCTAAAATGTCTTGCCCTGGTGCAATCAGAAACTGATTTCTTCATTACTGCAATCTATGCAAAAAGTTTCTGTTATGAACACTGACCTTGCTAAAAGAATATATTTCCTCTAATTCAGTTACTCAAAGCTGAGATGTAAAGTCATGGAAAATATAGATAACAGAGCTGATCGTCAAGTCGTCTCCGACTCTTCGTCGTAAGAGTTGGTTGCGGGGATGTGGTGGCGCTGCAGTTTAAACCGCATAAGCCTTTGTGCTGCAGGGTCAAAGACCAGCAGTCGTAAGATCGAATCCATGCGATGCAGTGAGCTGCCATCACTTGTCCCAGCTCCTGCCAACCTAGCAGTTCGAAAGCATGTAAATGAGAGTAGATAAATAGGTACCACCTCAGTGGGAAAGTAACGGCGTTCTGTGTCTAGTCGCGCTGGCCACGTGACCACGGAAACTGTCTTCGGACAAGCACTGGCTCTATGGCTTGGAAGCGGTGATGAGCACTGCTCCCTAAAGTTGAACATGACTGGATTAAAAAGAACCTTTACCTTTGCCTAAGAGCTGGTTAGTCATCCCTACTGATTTACTGCAGTGTGAACAAAGTATGCATCCTAGGATGCAATCTCACTTTGATTGAAATGTTTATGCCTATGATTTTGTTGTAGACTAGATTTTGGAAATGTTAAATTTTGGACTACAAATTCCCTGTTTAGCATTGTCAGAACATGTTTTCAAAGCCATGACAATGACTGGCAACTCCATGGTAGATACTGAGAGGTTCCTCAAAAGGCAGATTGTTGTAGATGCATTCTCTAAAGCAGTGGGGATATTTTAGAGGCAAAGAACATAAATGTTTATTCAAATAAGTTAGAGTCACCACAAGTTAAATATATTGTGATTTGGCTGAATAGTTTCTGTAAATGCTCTGACAGGCGAAGATCACAACTTACCATGTTCTGGGGGGAAAAAAAGAGCTAAAATGTGCACTGAACCAAGAAACAGAGAGACATCATAATGTCACATGAGGGGAATCGAATCAGATACTCTGACAACAGGATACCAGCACCCCTCACCCTTCCTTCCTGCAGAACCTTCCTAGCCATCTTAAGGTGAACCACTTCCTCCACAATTCATTCTTTGATTCTTGTTTGCAGATGCCAGTCAGGTTCTCTTGCTGCAGCCAGTCTTCCGACATAACCAAGATCAGTGCTGTCAACACATTAGACAGGACTGGCTACTCCACTGAGATTTTATAAGGAAAGGCTAACATGTGGTGGCGCTACACTTTCAATATCTTCTTCAAATGACTTTGAGAATCAACATTTGTCCTCCAATTCTATCACTAGCTTCAAAAGCAGTCAAATTTCTTTCCTTACCACCCTTTGATGGCGAGTACTGAAAGAGGGCTCCAGTGTATTTCACAGGCACTCTATGCTACTCTGCTTTAATAATATTTTTTCTCTCTCTCTCACTTTGCTGGAGGCTGCCTATAGCAGCAGCAAGCCAGTCTGAGTACAGTATCTTGCAATTCTCTGCAAGAGACCCGAGGCTTAGTGTTTCACTAAAAATAAAGTGTTCTTAAAATATTTCATCTTTCATACTGTTTAAAATGCAATTTCATCTGTTTAATCATTTCCAACGTTGTTTGAAAAACAGGTAACCAATGTGTAGCTTGATGTACTACAGCTATTCATCCAGTATTGGAACTTGAACATCAGGGAAAATGACCACACGAGATGTTGATGTTGAACTTTGGAAGAACAACCTCTGGGTACAAATCTTTCACATTTTAAATCACACCTACCCTACCACCTCTCACACACACCCCACCTGGAGATCCCAAGACTTCCATGGAATCCCTTTCATTGTTTGGAAGATGTTGTGGGCTGCAGGACTGGGGGTGGGAGAATCTTTAATTACTGAAAATTGATGCTGCCAACTTCCTGTCATCTCTGTGTTAGTCACTTCATGTTTCTGTCTTGTAGTGAGCACCACAGACAAACTAGGGATTCTGCTGGTGTGTTGCTGGTGCATGACCAACAGCTTCCCTATGGAAGTGTAATTTTATGTAACCCCTTGGTGAACATGATTCTGGCCAATGTGACATGTTTGCAAAGTAGTCTTCAAAATTACTTCTGTCTTTAAAAATACTCTGAGGCTCTCCTTTAAAAACAAAGCAAAACAAATTATCTCACAATACTTATGAATCAGAAGAAGGGAGCTGTGGAGAGGCAATGGATTGAGGAGGTGGGAGGAAAAGAGGAAAACACAAAAGGAAGCAGATCCCAACCACCAAGGCAACAAAATTATCAGCAATCATGTTAGAGTAGGAAAGGAATGAGTAAATAGGAGAGTGGGTGAATTTATTTTTAACGAACATCTGAAGCTTGTTTACTTTTTTATTCCAGTTAAAATTAATATTGGTTTTTATTATTTATAGCTATGTGCTTTTGTTTTAGTTATAGATTACCTTACTGTTATAATAATACGTACTATATTTGACTGATTTGGGTTCCGTTTTTTTTTCCACAGGCAGATGTGGTTTTAATATTAGTAGACTACTGAAGATGAATAATTTATTGTCAATAATTCTTTGGGGGTCTGTTATGTATGCATTTTTTCATGTTCTTCTAGGTCAGATTTGCCTTAATTTGCTTGTCTTTAATTAATGCCCTTAGTGCAGGGAAAGTGCCCCAGAGGGAGACTACAGCTGCACTACAAGGAGATCTGCAAGCGGGATCTGAAGGCCTTTGGAATGGACCTGAACAGATGGGAAACCTTGACAACTGAATGTTCAGCCTGGAGGCAGGCAGTGCAGCATGGCCTCTCCCAATTTGAAGAAACACTTATTCAGCAGGTCAAGGCAAAGAGGCAATCATGAAACCAGCAAAATCAGGGAGCTGGACAAGTGGGAACCTTGTCTTCGGTGTGGGAAGGGATTGTCAGTCTTGAACTGGCCTTCTCAGCCACACTAGATGCTGTTCCATGACCTCTATTCAGAGCATGTTACTATAGTCTCTCGAGATTGACGGATGCCTACTGACTGAATTAATGCCCATAAAAGGAGTTAGGCGTGAAGTGGGAGTGGAAATAAGGCCGCTCTTTCTGAGGAGAATTCTCAGAGATATTACCTGGAAGTATGTTCCACTGACATTCATCAAATATATTTCCAAGTGGAATATTCAGGTTTGTGGTAAAAGACTCTAGAAGAATATTCAGATGGAATGAGGAGGAGAGAGAGGATGCAAATGCTGTATATACTCAACATTTTTAAAAGACTCAACATCCTAGGCCTACATCCAACTGTGTCATTTCAGTAGCACAAGATCCTTACACTACTAGCAGAAGTAAATTTCCAAAATTAATGCAAGGGAGTGATCCAATTTTCCACTGAGGAACCAGTTGCACTAGAGGTAAGCTGTCCACACATGCACAACACTGAAATTCAATGCAGCTTCACTGAGTTTTTAATTCTGCTGCAGATGAAACAGTATTACTGTCTCAGACTACACTAGGGCTAAAAAAGTTTGCTGGTGGGCCTCGGTGGTATAACCCATTAAATATTAACTATGTATAACTGATATTAGACTCAAGATGTTCAAAGAGATTCAGTCTACACAATATTCAGTTATGTAATGACTCTATGGGGATTGTTGGCTGTGTGTGTGTGTTCTTTATGATTGATTGATGAATAAACATTTGACTTCTGACTTTAATTCTGTTAGCGTCTCAGTGGATCTAGTCCTTCCCATTTAAATTTACTGCCTTATTATTCTAGAATGAGACAAGCCTGCCAAGTCTGACGTTTGTGAAGGAAGACTTTGCTTCTCTGGCACATAGTGCATATCGGCATGGATAAGGTAGCCCCTTGCTAATGGGTTTGACGCATTTGCTGTATATAATTTCTAAAGAGCTAAAATGCCTTTGAGTTCCTGTATGCCTATATTCCAGCTTGACCTCAATGTGTCAGAATGCAAACAATACAATCTCATGGTTTATACAAGCAATTCATTACTTGTTCTTTACACAATGAGCTTGCTACAATTGAAAGCCCACTGCCATTTGACAAAAGTTAAACAATTCATGTGATGCTTGTTGCCATCTGCTCCAGGAAATGTTTGATCTCTTTTAATCACTATAGCTCCTTTGTTGTGGTTGTAATTATAATAAGGGATAAACATTTACAGGAGTTTGACCTTTGAGACAAAGTTTGTTTTGTCATCTTTTGTTATTCTTACTGCAACTATTATTCAAACTTCAGTTTAAGTATCATACTAGTGAAGAAAAAAGAAACACATTGCATGAACTGGAGATTATACTTTAAGAGGTGAATTTGTGGATCATCATCATGTGCCATTCACTCAATTCTGACTTATGGTGACCCTTTTCAAGATTTTTCCAGGCAGAGAATACTCAGAAGTGGCTTACTCGCTTCTTGTGGGGATGCTTTGGGCTGTGCAGCTTCCGGAAGAATGCTCAGGTCAGCTTTACCCACAGGAGGCACAGTGGGGAATCAAACTCCCAACCTCTGGTTCTGAAGCCAGATATCTAAGAATGGCCAATTCTGAGCAATTTTCGCCAGTGGTAGGCTGTAAAGAGAATGGGATGGGAGCAATGTATCCTTCTCTGAGTCAGGATGGATTCTCGGATCACCTGGGACCCAGGGCCCTACCCAAAAACAGCTCTTTGTAGGCACTGAATCCAAGCAAGGCTTGAAGCTTGGTTGGGATGTTAGCAGGCATGTGAACTTTGACCCCCGTCATCACCCAAACTTGGAGGTAGATGCAGCATGGCTTATGTGTTCTGCTTAAAAGCTCTTACCATGTTTCTGTGATCAAGAGGTGTGATAGGCTGAGTTCCCACTCAAAGAAAAGCCATTAACACATGTATCAGGGCCTCTCTATAGATGTTGCTGCAACTCTTCACTGTAGACATGTCAAGATCTGCCTGACTTCAGGACAGCAAATGGAGTGGGACTTACCACTATCCCTACACCACTGCCACACTTCAAGCCCTACCTGGATTCAGGTTGTCACACCTTAATAGACTTATTGCTAATGCTGATACTGTCCTGGATATAGCCATTGGATTGGTTTGACACAGATAACTACCTGAAGCAATCTTATCCTTCTCTTTTGCCCATTCTTTTTGTTGATTATTCCTATCAGTTGGGTTTGTTGCTCAGAAGAAATTAATGTTAGAAAGTTGTGACTAGATTTCAGAAAAATTATGCTTCAGGACTAAAACCTCAAGAATCTTCCATGCCAGCTAGGGGATTTAGGGAGTTGTAGTCCAAAAGAATACCTTGTCTAAGTGCTGGGGGGTGGGAATGTCAGAAAGCAATAGATTTGAGTCTGCACTTTCCTGATGACTTTGCCGTTTTACCACTAATAAAGGTTATCTAGGGAAACTGCTCAACGGGCTGGATTCAGGCCTAAGGAATGTTTAGAATAGGTTCATTGGATTAATTTGGTCATGAATAAGTGAAGATGCCATATAAGCAAGGATTTTTTTTTATGTAGACATGTATTTGGGCTCAACCACTAAAGGAGGAGTTGGAAGTGATCTTGTCTCCACTCAGGGTACAAAGCATGGGTTAGTATTGTTGAGTTTGATATGTTTATGACTTCATTACATTTGTGCTCCATTTCCCCCTGATTACATTAGCGCAGTGCACGTGGCTCTCCTCCTCCTCCCCTCTTTATCCTGACAACAGTTTTGTAAAGACCAAAAGAGAGTGCCTGGTCCAAGGTTACCCACTGCATCTCATGGCACAGAGGAGACTAGAATCTGGATCTCCCAAGGCCCAGCCCAACGTTCAAACCACTAGGTCACATTCACTCTGTTGCACGTCCATACATAAGTGGGTGATTATAAAATGTGAGTAGTCAAGAGGGTATGTGTGGGATATAAGTTTAAACATTGAATGAAAATAAAAGAAATACCTGTTCAAGCTAAAATGTGGGTTGATCCTATGTGCCATCAATCCACTTCTGGCTTGCCCTGACCTTATGAATGAATGGCCTCCAAAATGTCTTGTCATATCCAGCCATGCTCAGATCTTGCAAACTAAAGGCTGTGGCTTCTTTTATCAAATCCACTCTTTTACCATGTTAATTGAATGTATACTGCTTGCCTCTTCATAAATACATGGAGAAAATTACTTTGCAGATAAACATTCTAGGTTTCATTTAAAAGGAACGAAGTTTTCTACAGGTGAGTTTGTGAAACATATTTTTACATGTCCCTATATGTCAAGTTTTTGCAGCCTGATGATGTGGAAGATCCTTTGAGAGGTGAAGGCTGCCACATGCCTGTTGGACCCTTGCCCTTCCAGCTCATAAAAGCTGCCAGAGAAGATTGGCTGAGTGGGTAGGAGGAGTGGTGGAATGTCTTCTGGCAGCAGGGTAAGGATCCCTACATACTTAAAGGAGGCAGTAGAAGGACCATTGTGGAAAAAGTCCCCTTTCGGTCCCATGGTGTTGACAATTACCAGCCAGTCTCTTTAACGGTCCATTTTGGGGCAAGGTGGCACAGCAGGTGGTGGCTTCTCAGCTCAAGGGATTCCTGGGCAAGATGGATTATCTAGATCCATTTCATTCTGGCTTTTTTAAAAAAAATAGTGGCCACTATTTTTCACAGTTGTTCAAACAGAATCTTAACAGCAGAAAGTCTGAACGTGGCATTAAGGCAATCCTATGCATCTCAGTCCCGCAGCAGTCATGGGATTTATTCCCATATAAATGTGCTTAGACTGCAATGATGACTTTATTAATTTAATTGCTACTGTTCTTCTTACCCTGCACAACTAAAAAGCTTACTGAATTCACTAGCTTATCTGTGAGGCGAAACATCTTCATTTATTTTCACGACAAATTACTTCAGAAAATTTTAAACTACAGTATAATGCAAATTGTGACTTTTAAAAATCAGAGTGTATAACATATGTTGAATCTTTTCCTGACTTGATAATGTGTTATGGCAAAGAGTGGATCAAGATACTTTCTGTGTGAACTTCTTGCTACTTAATACATTGCTCTACTTGAGTAAGCAGAAGCACTGCAAAAAGCCTCCCAAATATAAGCATAGCATGTACCAAGTGAGTCACTCACTAAGGCTGAAGCCCCATGCCTGAGAAGGCATCTCAGAGACGAAAAGATGGGGTGGATCTCTCTCCCTGAAATAGCAGAAAAAGCCCCACCGTGCTGTCAGAAACCTCTGCTGTCCTTGCCTCTCTGATGGGAGTGTTTCAAATTTAGAAGAGGGCAGAAGGGTTATATACTGCGGTGGATTAGGAGAAGGCTTGCATTTGTGAGATTGAAAGTCCTTCTGTTCCCATGAGGGACACTGACTAGCAGCAAAACAAAGCTCTCCCTTATTAATTTGTCTGTCACTGGAACTCAAGGGAGGGAGGAAAAGGAAAAGCAAACCTGGCAAGGGAACTTGACAATTGGGGAGAAAAAGAGGAAACAGGCAATGAGAATTAGAAAGAAATAAAGTTAATGCTGTACCTGGCCTCTGTCCTGCTAGTGGAAGCCCGGTGGACCATTAAAAAAGTTGTTCTGTCCATCTCAGATTCTTTCTCGGTGACTTTGCATTCCTCTGTAAATTTTCTATTTCCTGTGCCTTCTAACAGTCATGGCTATGTGTGTAATCTGCACCGACAACAATTCAGGGTGAAAAATAGCAGAATTCTGAAACAAAGGAAATCTTATGTTTATAACATAGCTTCTAAGTATAGGAAGGTGAAGAAAGCTGGTACTCTGGATCACTAATTTCTTTCAGTGTATAGAAGGTGAACACACAAGTGTGATAGTTGTTTTGTGTATTTCCTAGGGCCCAAAGTGCATGTTTAAAAAGAAACCAATTTCTAGAAACTTTAGTTGTTTACCCTGCTTGCCTGAAGCATGTGTTTGCGATAAATAAAAAATCCCTGGCTTCACAGAATTCTGAGTTGTTCTTCTGCTTCATTTTAAGCTCTTGAGATGAACTCCTCAGTAATGTTTGGTTTGTTTCCTACTTTTGCATTCCATTCATCTATAATTAGGTGGTATGCGATCTGCTTCCTCCTAGATACCTGCATCAAAGCTTTCTATTTTTTCAACTGGAAGTAGAAAATGGATAAACTGTATTTGCTCTGCAATAACAAGACCAGGGACAGATCAAGGAACACACTATGAACTATTAATATTAAAAATTGGATTAAAATGAAAGAATAATATAACAATCATAATGCTGAAACTCAATGTGAACAATGATCTTGAAAACTGAGATTTGGAAGGACAGTTGTGAAAGAACCAGGAAAGATCCTTAAGAGTAAAGGTATGTCCCTGGAGGCTAAGACCAAAACCATTCATACTGTGATATTCCTGATTATGATGTACGGATAAGAAAGTGGACAATGAAGAAAGCTGACAGGGGAAAAACAATCAATTCATTTGAACTGTGGTGTTATGGACACCATGATTCACCATGAAGACAAATAAATGGGTTCCAGGTCAATCAGGCTTGAACTTCTGCCAGAAATAGAAATGATTAAACTGAGGACATAATTAATTGGGATATATCATGAGCTGACAAGATTCACTGGAAAAGATAATAATGCTAGGAAAAGTTGAGGGCAGCAGGAAAAGAATTCATAAAATGCGATTGATTGACTTGAGTTTACAAGTCCTGAGCAAAGCTGTTAATGATAGGACTGTCTGGAGGTCACTGCTTGATAAAGTTGCCATATATTGAAACCACTGGGTGACACAATGCCAACAGAAGGAATGCTTCCTCAAGCAGCAAAAAAATTTGTGATGATGACATGGAAAAGCTGGTGTAAACAACAGCTTACCTTTCATTTCTAATCTAAAGTCACCCGTAATAAAGCAGAACAATTTGCTGGGTTACTGGAGGCAGATAATGTTGTAAAGGCAGGAAAGATCCATGGCTTGGACTATGAGTTTTGGTCCCCAATGGTCTATGTGGAGACAGCAACTGTTCTTGATGGATTGGAGGGCAGGACCTCATCATTAACAATGAGACAGCAACAAGAAAGGAGGGGTGGTCTTAACATGAGAAATTAACAGGGGCAGAAGTTTTTGGGGTGTAATGAAAGGACAGTTAGGCAGTTGATTTGTTGCTATTAAAAGGTTCATGCAAAGGTGGACATAGATGCTTGTGGAATTTTCTATCTCTAAAAATGACTGGACAGGCTTTAGACACCAGACACTTACCGCTTAGGATACCCCGTGTGGTGTAGTGGATGCAGTGTTGGACTAGGACTTGGGAAACCTGAGTTAAAATCCCTGCTTGGCCATGGAAAGCCAAAGTGTTTGTCAGTGTGTGTAGTTTGTGTAAACTGAAGTATTTTACTGAATCAGCGTTTCATTGTAGTCATAGGAAACTTGCCCTCAGCAGCTCAAGATTCCTCGCCCATTTGTCTGCTTCATCTCATTGGAAATGAACGTTTCCAAATGTTTAAATGAACGTTGCCAAATTATAAGAAATATTTGTTAGAGTACTTTGCCACATCTTGCTTTAAAAAATCACCCCAAACTAAACACCTCAGCATAATCCTCTTACATAAAATATTTTCCTCTGGGGTTTTTTTTTAATACAAAACAGAATATTCTCTTTTTTTAACAACCCTTTTTGGCAGATCCCTCCTTTGGCTGGTTCTCCATGATCTGTCTTTCACAGTGAACCACAAATTCATAAAAGTTGGACTTTTAAATATGGGTTTGGGCACAAAGAGTAAATGTAGAAGGTGGGGAGAATTCAAAGATGGAACATGTTAACCACTGAGTTGTTTCCTTGCTATAGTTTTCAAAACAGATTTATTAATTCATGTCAAATATAATAAATTAAACATATATATTAATATGCAGCAGAAGTTCAAATATTTGAAGTAGTACAGGCAGATCTGTTTTCTCCATTAAAAAAAAGCCCTTTTGCAAAAAAAGGACAACAGCTCTTGAAACTGGGCCACTGATACTTTTTTCTTAAAGAAGAGAGAGTTATGCCATTAAAGGAGCTTATTATTAACATTAAAGAACATCTTTAAACTTTACCAAAGTGAGAAACTCTGTGAGTGTAAAATACTGCTGTTCAAATGCCAGCTCCATACTAGTTTATACATGCTTCTATTTTATAATTACTTTTTTTTTACTGCCAAGTCAATTCTGACTTATGGAGACCCTTTCCACGGTTTTCTATAGCATATTCAGAAGTGGTTTACCAGTCGCTTCTTCTGAAGGCGCTTCTGGGGCTGTGGAGCTTGCCCAGGGTGACACAGGCTGGCGGTTCTCCTGACAGACACTGTGGAGAACATAATTCCCAACCTTAATCTTTGCAGGCAGATACCTAACACAGAGTTAAGTTTCACTTTATAGGCTGTGATAGACCATTTTAAAGAGTCCACTTCTTCTCGCCAGGGACTATTTGTCAAGCAGGCTGGTGCAATCTGTAGGCACAGTCCAGAAAAGCAGCTTTCCCAAACTCTGGTCACTTCTACAGTTTGCATCAGTTCAGCACACCTTTGAAATCAAGCAATGCCACCATTCAGCTTCTCTACAGATAAAGCAAGGGGGCAGGAGGCTCAGTGTATAAAGAGAGTATCATAATCCTCCTTAAGACACATTATCCATCCATAGTGAACAAAAGTATCCTTCCCTCCCAACATAACTAGTGCCTCACCTGGAAGACTATACAAAGAGTCATGCTGGATCTGACCAATAACCTGTGTAGTTAAGCCTTCTGTTCCCACAGGGGCCAGTTAAAAGCCTATGAGAAGCCCGCAAGCATATGAACCTATGAACCTGTCTAATCTCTTTTGAAAGCCACTCAAGCTGGTGGCTGTGACTACATCCACAGCTTAATTTATGCACTGTTTGAAGAAATGTGTTTTTTGGTCTACTTTGAATCCTCCCCACATTCAGTATCAATGGCTGACCTTTGCTTCTAGTACCACGAGTGAGGGAAAAAGAGTATCTCTTTATCCACTTCATGTGTACTGTGCAGAATGTTTCCCCACCTTACTTATTTTTCTTTATAGGAGAAGTGCTCCCTAAGACAGACTATCCCCTCCTGAACTGTGGCACATCTAGAGTGGGTCTGATATGAGGGGACCAGATAAGTAGTTTGTCAGATATATAGAGAGTCCTGTATGATGGGAAATGCCCAGGATCCAATGGTGCTGATGTGATCTAGGAAGGGTGATTCTCCTGCCCCTTGACGGAATAACATGTGCCCTCACTATCTTCTCATGATGCTTGGGAAGCCATCTGGACCAGGTGGCACAGAAGGCCTGGGGGTCTGAGTGGGGAGAAGGTGGAAATCCTGTTCACAGTGTGTGGGAACTGCAAGGGGAGGGGAATTGGTTCCTCCTGTTGTACCTGATGGAGATTCTTCTTTGAGCTCCTGTATGCTGTTGGATCTTGCCCTATATTCAAAAAGCTGCAAAAGAGGGTTAACCGTGACATTTTAATGGACTCCCACACAATGTTAGACCTGGATCCCTCATTATGTTTTCCAGCATACATCTTCATGTTGATGGGAAGAACAAGAAGGTACTGATGTGAAAACAACATCTAAATATATATAAATCTACCATGTTTGGTAGTTATGACAACAAAGAATGGTTTCTGTTGCTGGCGTTCAGAGTATTATAATGCATATGGAGTGTATGTGGCAATTGAGTCTAATTATATACACTATATCTGTTTATGGCTCTTTCTGCTTTCACCTCACTGCTTGCATTTCTGCTCATTCTTGTTTTTTTTATTTCAGAGTCAAACATTTTGTTCTTCATAATGGTTTACCCCCAAGAAGTCGGTTACAGTCTGTCAAATTTAAATTGCAGCATTAAGCTTATGTTTTGGTAAATGCTTTCATTCTCAGGGTACTGAGAAGAGACATGTTTCACATACTTCATATTGCTACTCTATTCTTAACAAAGCTAACTAAATTCAGCCACCTGAAATGGGCCCTACAGGCAAATGGCTATTCCAAAAAAGAAATCACAAGAGCCATCAAACCAAGAAAACAACACTGAACTGAAGAAGAATACAGCCACACACAAATAAAGTATTTCTGCCATACATCAAAGGAGTCACAGAACACACGGGAAAACTTTTGAAAAACACAGCCTACAAACAGTATTCAGGCCCACCACAAAAATACAACAAATGTTACCGTCAGCTAAGAACAAAGGGGATCCCCTCACCACTGCACGGGTATACCGGATACCTTGCAGTTGTGGCCAGATATATATTGGGACCACAAAACACAGCATCCACACCAGAATCAAAGAACATGAAAGACACTGCAGATTAAAACAACTGGAAAAATCGGGAGTAGCTGGACATGGCTTGAAACAAGCTGGACATGAAATTCTATTTCAAAACACAGAAGAACTGGACAACACCAGCAGTCATTATGTTAGACTACACAGGGAAGCCATTGAAATCCACAAACATCAGCACAGATCCAGCAAAAAGAAGGAAGTTAAAACTCAACAAAGCCTGGCTCCCAGCACTAAAAAATACAGCCCACAAAATGGTCAACAAACTCTACCCAGCCACAAGGACCGGTGATCACTGCACACAACTAGCTAACGACACCCATCAATCATAGTGACAGATTATCTCCCCCTTATCACAACAATGCACCCATAACAAAAAAAAAACAACACCTGATCATCATAATCACCCAAGCTCCTGAAAAGGACAAAAAGCTGATCCCACAGCTACAAATACTCAACTATCCCACACACTACACCAGAATAGACAGAGTTCTAACTAAGAGACTGGTGAAACATTAGGAAGAAAATCCTCCAGAACACGGCCAAACAGCCCCAAAAACCTACAACCTTTCTCCACTGGGAGAAAGTGTTTAACAGGTGCTGTTTCTCAACCCCTAAGAATGATGACACACCCCTAAAATCAAAGGAGAAGTTTTGAAACACACAAATCTTCCCCCTGTCCTCAGTCAATAAGATTTAGTAAATGACACAGAACCTTGTCAATATGTTAGGGAGAAGGGGAGGATCAGACCAGTTGATACAGTTAATAAATTGTTAAAAGCTGACTCCCTGGAGTAATAAAAGACATCTGATTATCTTAGCAGAAGCAGGCTTCTCTCTCCACTTTGTATATTAACTTCCTTTGGCTTTTGATTGGATATCAGGGAGCAAACATGGGCATCATGTGCAAGTCTAATTGTATTTGAAGGAACCACATGCCCAGAGGAAAACAGCAGGCAATATACATATCCTTGATTTGGTTGAAAATTCTAATTGGCTGGTGAAAAGAAGAACTAGTAGAGGACTTTTTGGGGGGGTGAAAAAGAGTTCAAGAGAGAGAGAAAAAGCTGCATGTTCAGGTTTGGTTTTTGTGTTAAAAGTCTCCTAGCATCTCAAGGGTCAAGCCCCAACTTTTATCTGTGTCTCTGAGATAACATTAAAAGAATGAAAATGTATCAATTCCTGGTATCGTAGCTATTGCGTGATTAGAATGATTTACTCATTCTAATTTTATATTTCAATATTAATTGTAACTTACATTTCTTTTAAGGTTTAAAAATACCTTAGTAGGGGTACAATATTCATTTCACAACCATGATAAGTGAATTTCAGTGGAAAGATGAGAGGAATGGTGGTGGTGGCGGCGGTGGTACAGCAGACTGCATTCCACAGTCATCTCCATTTGGCAACATGGGGATGCCAGAGAAACTTACATCCGTGTTGGGACAGTACTTCTATATGCACTCTTGCTGAACTGCAGAAATGCAAGAAAGCTTGCTGTGTTTCACATTACAGTGGTGCCTCGCATAGCGATTGCTTCGCATAACAAAATCGCTTTGCGATGAAGATTTTGTGATTGCCTTTGCGATGTTCGCTATGGGGGAATTTCTCTTTGCGATGATCGGTTCCCTGCTTGGGGAACCGATCATGGCAAAGCAATGCTTTTTAAACGGCTGATCGGCGCCGCACGCTACCCCCCCAGAGCTCCTGCATAAATAGGGGACGACGGGAGTGGGGAGTGGGGGCACTCCGGATTGGTGCCTTGGGAGGAGGGGGGAAAGGAGGGGCAAATGGCCTGGCCCCGATCCCTGCGCGCACCCCTGGGGTGCTGAGCCAGAGAGCCTTCGCGGCAGGAGGCGCTGCAAAGGAGGAGGCTCCCGCCCAGGACCGGGATCAGGGTGGCAGCATCGTCCTGGGCTGTCTGGCTGTCTGGCTGGTGGTTGGGGGGTGGGGGGTGCACCCCTTCCCGCCCCAGGCGGCTGCCTCCAAGCCCTTGCTCGCCGGAGAAAAACCCGAGACAGCCCCACCAAGGAGGCTGGGCATCTCCGGGGCTGGCTGGCTGGCTGGCGGTGCTTTGCCATGATCGGTTCCCTGCTTGGGGAACCAATCATCGCAAAGCAATGCTTTTTTAACAGCTGATCGGCGGTTTCAAAATGGCCACCTGCTGTTTTCTGGGACGGATTCCTCACTTAACAGGCAGTGAAAATGGCTGCGCTATGGAGGATCATCGCTGAACAGTGAGTTTGAAGCCCATAGGAACACATTAATCATGTTTTAATGCTTTTTTATGGGCTTTTTATTTTTGCATTGCGACATTTTCATTTAGCAGCGATTTCGCTGGAACGAATTAACGTTGCATTCCGAGGCACCACTGTATTCTTGACAAACAGTATTGCAGAATTTGGTGAGCTTTAGCAGGTGCTTCTATTGATTTTTCAGAAATTTGTTAGCAGGACCATGAGAACAGTTCAGTTGCCATTAGGGCTGCAGTGAGGCTTAGCCACTAGGAAGGGCTATTGCATTTTCTGGCAAGGCTGAAGTGAACCAAATGGCAAACCAGTTATTTTCTCACAGCCAACAGAAATCCCTTCAATCCTGTTTCCTTTTGTGTTCTTATCAATTTGTTTTATATTCATATTTTATTTCTTTTGTTTTGTCCTGTTGGATTTTATGTTGTTAACTGCCCGGCAAGAATGGGGGGGATACATACATACATACATACATACATACATACATACATACATACATACATACATACATACATACATACATACATACATACATACATACATACATACATACATACATACATACATACATACATACATACATACATACAAAAAAGCCCTCTGGTTTATGAATGTGGGATATTTCTTTATCCACAATTCAAAATAACAGGTGTGATGTTTACCCACGTGGCCCCTGCTTGTTTCACCATACCAAGGGCTAACGCTACATATCCCACAAGCTGACACAAATTTGCCCCAATACCCACATGCCCCGTTTTTTATTCCCTCACAAAAGTGCATGTCACATTCTCTTCTTGTTGCTGCCAGTGGATTACTTCAATCCACAGTATAAATGAGTTTGTCAGAACAGTTGTCTTGTGAATACAAACAGAACTTATTTATTGAAGTGAAGCAGATTTATTAATAACAGAAGTTCTTCAGATAAACATTGTACACAAGCAAATCATTAACAGTTCTCTCAGTAAATAGTTCTTTTCGCATGCAATTTCATTACCACTCTCACTACAGATATCTGTAACCAGTTCTATATCTCTGACTAACCTTAATCAGCCCTATCTGACTCCTCCTTTTTCAGCCAAGCCTCAAGTAGCTGACTCCGCCTCTCCAGCCCTCTCATAGGTTCATGCAAATCAGCTCATAAATATGAATGACATGAGTGATGTGGGACGGTCGCCACAAGAAATGACCTGATATTGCTGTACAATAGTGTGACTGTGTTGCTAGCGGGGGGAGGGGAAGTAATCTTAGAACTGAAACTCTGGAAAGGACCCTATGGATCATCAAGTCCAGCACCTGTGAAGAGGCACATGAGGGAACTGAATTCCGAACGTAAACCACTGAGCTATCCAGCAGATGCCAAGCTTTACATAGCAAAGGGCAGCCTGAATGTGGATGGCACCAATGTCAGCAGTAAAAGCAACTTACAGGATACCCTCTTGTGTTCCCTATCATTCACAAAGTGACAGGAAGCAAGAGGAAATCCCAGAAATGGACTGCTTTTTTCATCAGTTAACCATTTCTCGCCCAAACACAAAACAATTGTCAGGGCTGTTTTCCACCAAGTTATCTAGGTGTGTATTGATGGCACAAAGTAACAAAATGCCTAGAAGAAATGTGTCTTTCTGATTAACTCTGGACTCTGGAATACATGTCTGTGGAGCTGCAAGGTACTGGATTGTGAATCCCCAAGGAATTTGCATGAATTTGGACTGCTTCTGCCTCTTGTAGCCTCGTGCACAGCATTCCAAGCACTTCCCAGAAAGAAGGCTCATTCCCTCAGGCTGTAGTTCTTTTATGTTCAAGAGTGGAGCACAAAACATACAGATTTAGAGAGAAAGCTAAAGAGGAGTTATGGATACTTGTTGCAAAGTTGTTGTTTAGTCGTTAAGTTGTGTCCGATTCTTTGTGACCCCACGGATCAGAGCACACCAGGCCCTCCCATCTTTCACTGCCTCCCGGAGTTTGGCCAAAATCCATGTTGGTTGCTTCGATGACACTGTCCAGCCATCTCATCCTCTGTCGTCCCCTTCTCCTCTTGCCTTCACACTTTCCCAACATCAGGGTCTTTTCCAGGGAGTCTTCTCTTCTCATGAGGTGGCCAAAGCCTTGGAGCCTCAGTTTCAGGATCTGTCCTTCCAGTGAGCACTCAGGGCTGGATAGGTTTGTTCTCCTTGCAGTCCAGGGGACTCTCAAGAGTCACATCCAGTACTACAATTCAAAAGCATCAATTTTGGTGGTCAGCCTTTTTAATGGTCCAGCTCTCACTTCCATACATCGCTACTAAAAAAACCCCATAGATTTGACTATGCAGACTTTTGTCGGCAAGGTGATGTCTCTGCTTTTTATCATGCTGTCTAGGTTTGTTGCCGTTTTCCTCTCAAAAATCAGCCGTCTTTTAATTTCGTAGCTACTGGCACTAACTGCAGTGATCATGGAGTCCAAGAAAGTAAAATCCGCCACTACTTACATATCTTCCCCTTCTACGTACCAGGAGGTGATGGGGCCAGTGGCCATTATATTAGTTTTTTTGATGTTGAGCTTCAGACAATTTTTTGCGCTCTCCCCTTTCACCCTCATTAAGAGGTTCTTTAATTCCTCCTCACTTTCTGCCATCAGAGTGGTATCATCTGCATATCGGAGGTTGTTGATATTTCTTCCGACAATCTTAATTCTGGTTTGGGATTCCTCCAGTCCTGCCTTTCGCATGATGTATTCTGCATTTAAGTTAAATAAGCAGGGAGATAATATACAGCCTTCTTGTACTCCTTTCCCAATTTTGAACTAATCAGTTGTTCCATATCCAGTTCTAACTGTTGCTTCCTGTTCCACATATAGGTTTCTCAGGAGATAGATAAGGTGGTCAGGCACTCCCATTTCTTTAAGAACTTGCCATAGTTTGCTGTGGTCCACACAGTCAAAGGTTTTGCATAGTCAATGAAGCAGAAGTAGATCTTTTTCTGGAACTCTCTGGCTTTCTCCGTAATCCAGCTTGTACTTCTGAGGTTCTTGGTCCACATACTGCTGAAGCCTACCTTGTAGGATTTTGAGCATAACCTTGCTAATGGTTGTTGTGGGTTTTTCAGGCACAGAGGACAGTGCTGTCCTCTGAAAATGCCGGCCACAGAGACTGGCAAAACATTAGGAAAAACAACCTTCAGAACACGGTCAAAGAGCCCGAAAAACCCACAACAACCATTAGATCCTGGCCTTGAAAGCCTTCACGAATATAACTTTGCTAGCCTGTGAAATGAGTGCAATTGGATGGCAGTTGAAGCATTCTTTGGCAATACCCTCCTTTAGGATTGGGATGTAGACTGATCTTTTCCAATCCTCTGGCCACTGCTGAGTTTTCCAAACTTGCTAGCATATTGAGTTTAGCACCTTAACAGCGTAATCTTTTAAGATTTCAAATGGTTCCACTGGAATGCCATCACCTCCACTGGCCTTGTTAGCCAGGCTTTCTAAGTACCACTTGACTTCACTCTCCAGGATGTCTGGCTCAAGGTCAGCAACCACACTATCTGGGTTGTCCGGGACATCCAGATCTTTCTAGTATAATTCCTCTGTGTATTCTTGCCATCTCTTCTTGATGTATTCTGTTTCTGTTAGGTCCCTACCATTTTTGTCCTTTATCATGTCCATCTTTGCACAAAAGGTTCCTTTAACATCTCCAGTATCCTTGGATAGATTTCTGTTTTTTCCCTTTCTATTATTTTCTTCTGTTTCTTTGCACTTTTCATTTAAGAAGGCCCTCTTGTCTCTTCTTGCTATTCTTTGGAAGTCTGCATTCCATTCTCTGTAACTTTATCTCCCTTGCATTTGGTTTCCCTTCTCTGCTCTGCTATTTGTAAGGCCTCATTGGACAGCCACTTTGCTTTATTGCATCTCCTTTACTTTGGGATGGTTTTTGTTGCTGCCTCCTGTACAATGTTATGGGCCTCCATCCATAGTTCTTCAGGCACTCTCTCTCCACCAAATCTAGTTCCTTAAATCTGTTTTTCCCTTACACTGTGTATTCATAAGGAATTTGGTTTAGATTATACCTAACTAGACCAGTGGTTTTTCCTACTTTCTTCAGTTTAAGCTTGAATTTTGCTGTAAGAAGCTGATGACCAGAGCCACAATCAGCTCCACGTCTTGTTTTTGCTGAGTGTATACAGCTTCTCGATCTTTGACTGCAGAGAATATAATCAGTCTGATTTTGGTATTGCCCAACTGGTGATGTCCATGTGTAGAGTTGCCTCTTGTGTTGTTGGAAAAAAGTGTTTGTGATGACCAGCTTGTTCTTTTGGCAGAACTCTATTAGTCTTTGCCCTGCTTCATTTTGAACTCTAAGGCCAAACTTACCTGTTGTTTCTTTTATCTGTTGTCTCCCTACTTTAGCATTCCAATCCCCTATAATGAGAAGAACATCTTTCTTTGGTGTGAGTTCTAGACTGTTGCAAAGTACCTCATTTTAAATCACTCTCAGTGTGCAATGTGGGACTTTCTTTGCAAAATGATGCTTAGTGGAGATTTGTTTGAAACTTTGGAAGGGAAATGAAATGATTTAAGTTAGGGCTTCTGATTTACTGTGTCTTCTGGATTGAAAAAAAATTAAATCAAGTTTAATTCCCCCCCCCAAACTTCTGTTTTTGCTGAATTGTTGCTCTACATCAAGATGAATGGAGAAGCAAATATTATCAATTATTCTCTGAGGTTCCTTCTTAATAGTAGAATTTATGAATCATCACCTGTGTTTGAAACATTGGCAGAAGCCAGATCTTTAAAAAAGACTAGCAGCAAAGATCAAGTTCAGCTGGTGCCATGCTTTAGCAGAACAGGAAGGTTCTTGACACAGATGAGAAGATAGAAGAAAGACTTCCATCTTTTGAATCTGCAAAGTCCAAGATCAGAAATATGAAGTCAAAGGCACTTCTTTCCATCCACACTTCCAATCAATTCAAGGGCTAGTTCAGTGATACATGAAACTGATTATCTGGATGCATCAGCCTGTCAATTGCTGCCCCCAAGCAGAGGTTCCTTTACAGCAGGAGACCTCAACCCCTGGTCTGCAGTCCATTGCCGGTCTGTGGCCTGGGTCACAGAGACAGATCTCCCCCCTGCACGCACTCCCCCCCCGCACAGCCCTCTCACACATGCATGCAAGTGCACTCGCATGCCCCCAAGCACCCCCACCCCTTTGTGCATGCATGCAAGTGCGCCTATGTAAGTGCGCCCCACCTCCACACAAGTGTGTGAGCACAGGGGTGCCCCACCTTCCCCACGCATGGACCCTGTCCTCCCCCAACTGGTCTGCGGTGTCAAAAAGGTTGGGGACAATTGCTTTACAGCACTTGATGATCATCCATATTTTCCAAGCAACTACCTAAAGAACGTGTGTAAAAATAGCCCTGATAATTGGGTTTCTGCTTGCATGTGAAGTGGTTAACTGATGAAAAAAAGAGTCAGATTCTAGGTTTTCCCCTGTTCAGTGCCTCTTTGTGAGTGACATCCCAAGCTTTCCAAGTGGGATGAATGTGAGGCTATTCAATTCTTGCAATAATATCATTAATATAGAAATTAAAAAGGAAGGGGGCCAGTGGGCATCCCTGCCAGACTCATGTATTCATCAGTATTGTCTCTGACAGCAGTTCATTTGCTTCAAATCTAAAACTGGTGTTTGAGTGAAGCATCTGGATTAAAAATAACAATCTTCTGTCACTTTTTGTGGCAAGTTTTCTCCACATGCAATCTCTGTCTATAAAAATCAAAAGTTGAATTGAAATCCACACAGGTGGCATAAAGCTACTTAGCAGATTGAGAATATTTTTGTATAAAAATATTGATACAACACATTGATCTATTGTGGATTTTCTCTTTGGAACCCTGCCTGTTCTTCTGCTATCACTTAGAGCATTTCAGCAGCACAACACCATAATTTACCCAGCAAATATGAAGAATATGTTTTGGAGACTAAATTGATAGGTCTGAAACAATTTGGATCAACCTTGGAGACACTTTTGTGAATAGGAAAACTAAAACTTTCTCCCCATCCCAAGTGTGTTTTCCCATGTTGATTTATATAGGTGAACATTGTAGCAAGCATTGCACACCACCAGGTGGTATTTGGTTTAAACAGTTCTCCTGGGAGCATGTCATCTCCAGAACCCTTTTTTATTAGACAGAGGTAATCAGAAGTTTGTTTCATCAGGAGTGACTGGGCCCCAGTCAGGGCAAGAAGAAGCAGAAAGAATGTCTAAGCTATAACGTGGTTGTGATTTACTCCCAATAATTCAGCACAGTAACAAATTGTGTAAAGCAAGCCGAAAAATGGATTTGCCATTGTGCTGAACTTATTTGGCTCTCCCGAGTACCCCTCGTTTCCCTGAACGCTAATGACCAAATCTAGCTTTCTCTCTTTCCCAAGGCTGCCCGAGGCTAGATCTACCCAAGATTTCTTTACATGTTCTCCCTTTTTCTGCCCTAGCAGTCTTCTACTCTCTGAGCAGTCAGATTATTCTTCTTGCCTCAGTGTCCTCATAGTTCTCACCAGGATGCGCTTCTGGGGGGCACACTGAGGGTCAAACCATTCTTGATAGCATTGTGTGCCTGTGCAGGCAGGCTTAGAAGTGACTGTTAAAGGTCTAATTACTTGAAGTTTTTCAAAAATTCCCAAAAGGTCTGGGGAGATTAACAAATTTTTCTTTCCAGGACAAAGGATATTAAAAATTAGCTTATTTCCAGCCCAGTGCATTTCACAAGTAAAAATGGAAAATTGTAGACCTAAAGTGGCTCCAGGTGATATTCCTCTGTTAATGAGGATGATGAAAAAAGCAGTGCAAATAATTCAATGGTAATTTTATATAATTTTAAAGCTCAGGCTTTAAAAATGTTTTGGTAGAGGCAAGATGTATTTAGCCACTCAAGGAGAGATTACTATTGAAAAACTTGATGTAACCAATGTAGCCTGTTCTGCCCTTATTGTACACGGAGGTGTTTCAGCAAATGATACCCACCCTCCATGACCCACAACTGTGTCCACACCCAATAACTGCTGTCTGCAAGCAGGGTTCTGCCAGATGTTTTCTCCTACAGTTCTCATCAGTCCCAGACAACTTGTGGTTCATTATCTCTGAGCTATGAGAAAGTGATTAGTTTTGGATGATTGTTTAAGCAAGACAATTTCAAACTGTTGTTCACAATCCATGTTTGTCCAGATAAACTGTACCAGCTGTAGTTCCCAGTTGTGGCAGGAAAACAAACTGTGCAAATGGAAGCAAACACTTCCATTCTTCTGTTTGCGGCCATGTGGGATTGACTGAGCTCCCCCCCCCCAAGACTGCTAAAGGATGGTTTAGCATTATGCAAAAACCTAACCCTTGTTGAAATTATCTTAAACCCGTTTCATTTTACATGCTCTTAATCTTTGTTTTCATGCTGACAGCCTGTGACGGTGTTCACAGTCAGAAAGAAGTCCAGAATTTATGCCAAAAAGCATGATACTTAAATGTGTTTTTAGCCCAGCAGGGACTAAAAACTCAACACATACTAATCAAAATGTTTAGTTGGGAGTCTCTGTACATGTTTTACTATTAACTACATCCCATTCCTGCAATTTGAATAAATTATGTCCATTTGCATTTATATATTCAGTTTGTAGGAACAAACCCACTCTCTCCACCAATACCACTTTTCCAGACCCTCCCTTTCTATTTTTCTTTTGTTCTTTCAAAGCAAATTGCACGTTCTTGGATGTTAAACTCTTTGCCAATCCCAGGGCTGTGCTTACATGGTATCAAGAGCACAATACATCTCTGCTTTCAGTCACTTTCAAGCAGAGATACTGTGAAGACATCATCACCTCACTTGGCTATTGAATTCAACCAGTTTCAACATGACTTCATGATTTTAGCAGATGGTTGCTGTTGATTTGGGGAGACAAATTCACTTTATTAAAAAAATTGGTATCCGTTTCTGAGAGCAGAGTTCTGAGCATGCCTTCCCCTCCTAATGGCCTATTCAGTACCATAATGATATTCACAAAAGAATTTCTTTGAAGCCCAGATAAAAATCTTGTCACCAAGATATTTATTCTCTCAAAGTCTGACTTCACTATAGTCATCCTTCCTCTTAGATTATAATGAAAATTTAATTTCCATACCCATTTAAAGCTTGGCCTTTTCTTAAGGACTATTCATAAAACTATCAGTGTCCTGAGGGAAATTCTCTTAAAGCAATTCCTTTCTAATGTGTAGTTTGGTGCTTTCAATTTGCTATGTATTGAAGAATAAGCAGGCCAAGCACCTAGTTTGAGCTGGTGGGGGGGAAAAAAACCCAAAGGTGAGTAAAGGGCACGTAAGATTTCTCATTTCTAACAACCACCATGGATGAGAAAACATAATCAATCCTTTTGGGATGTGACATTGGTTTTAGAAATGATGTTAATGCTCTACTTTTCCTCAGTAATCAAACTTCCCTTTATTTGTCTGGAATGCTTCAAAGATAACTGTTTTTGTCAGATGGTAAATTTGGGGATTAATTGCAACTTATATTTTATCAGATGAAATGGCTGAACAGAGACTCTAGGCAGCCTCCTTAACTGACAGGGGGGGATCAGATTATAGATAAAAAGAACACAATTTCATTCTTGTTATGGCCAGGTCACTCCTCAGTTTTTAAACATCGCTGAATAGGCTAAGAGTCATGGCAGCAAAAAGACACCACTTGATTACCAGGAATTTCTTCATTTAAAATATTTTTACCCTGCCTTTCTCCTTAAAAGGACCCAAAGAATATAAATAAATTCTCTTTATAGTTGTTCTGATGAAGAGATGAGCAGCTGTGGGTGTTCAAACCACTGAAATGACGGATGATGAGCAGCACGGATTAGCCCAGTGTGTGTAATTCCATTGTCCCTCAAGTAATTTCTTACTAGAAAAAGAATAGAAGGTGAAACAGATAATGTAGTAAAGCAACAGGGAATCAAATCTGTTAAATTCATTATTAATCCCTACTTAACTACTTTGTTTTCATTATGTGCTGTCAAGTTGTTTCCAATTACAGTGACTCTAATAAGGGTTTTGAGGCATGTGAGATGTGGAAAGAGAAGTTAATATTGCCTCCATGTATTTTCATGGCCAAGCAGGGATGTGAGCTCAAGTCTCTCAAAGCTTCATCTTCATACAGCACATACACTGGCTCACCTAACTACTTTCTGCTGCAGAAGACTTCTGATTTAGGGCTTCCTTCTTCATTCCCTTCCATAAAACAATTCAAATTAAATAAAGTCACCCAAGCCCCATCATAGGAGGTATATGTTGCATCCCAGAACCTACAAACGTTCTGCAGCTTTTATGTCAGACACACCAATAACTGGGCACACCAATTATGAACTGAAGTTCAATTATGAACTGGTTCACCAATTATGAACCAGGCTATTGACACTTAATGTTTTCCCCCTCCCACCTAGTCAAACCATTATTCACTGGCAAAGAGTTGAACACACAAGGCTATTTCAGCAGGACATTCATTCTTCACATAAGACCTTGCATTTTTCTTAATAACTGTATCAGCAGCAGAGAACAAACACTGCAGCAACTGCACTTATTTTGATTTGAAGAATGGACAATGATCCAAAATCGCGGGCAAAGCCATAATCTTTTGAAGACCACTTGTCTATAAGTTTTCAAAGGGATGGTGATAACCATAAGAGTGTTCCACCACATTTAAACACACTGATCTGCAATTATCTGGAAAAACCTAAAATTCAAAGTAACCTTTTAGAACAGGAATGGGAGGTTAAGGCCCTTCAGAGCACCTAGGTCCCAATACTTTGCAATTGCAGGGGGCCGGAATATGCAGAAAAGGTAACTGTGCCCTCCGGGGCATGATTAGCTACTTCACATCCACATAAAACATATTATAAAAAGGCCCTTATTGACTATTGGGGGGAGGTGTTTTGGACCCCAGGGTCAGATGCCTCTGGAAGTTACCCACCTATTTCAGAACAGTCGGTGTTGAAATCTGCCAGTCATGGGGCTGGAGGAAACACCACAAGTGGACAATTTCTGGGGTTTTTGGACTGGATTGCCATCCCAGAAGGCACCATCAGCTGTTGTTGCTGCAACAATGAAAATATGTTTCTGCTTTAAAGGACACCCCCACCCTCCAACCAAATACACTATACACATGTATCTTGTTTACAAGCAGACCTGGGCTTCCAGAAACTTTTTGTGTGTGCAAAAAGAGTTTACTTACTTGTAACCATAGTTCTTTGAGTGGTCCTCTGTGAATGCACACAAATGGGTGCGCCTGCATAGGACTCCTCGGAATCTTCTAGAGCTTAAAAATATGTGATTAGTAGGACGTTCTCTCCGGTGCGCATGCTCCGCCTGCCTGTAATACCTCAGTTCCGAAATGTCCACCACTGTCAAGGCTCTAATAGCAACAAAGCTCAAGAAAGGTGATGGACAGCGGGGACGATGGGTGGGATGTGTGGATTTACAGAGGACCACTTGAAGAACTATGGTTACAGGTAAATAACCTCTCTTTCTTCTTTGTGGCCTCTGTGAATCCACACAAATGGGTGACTAGCAAGCTCACTTACCAGAGGGCCATTATGCCAGCAACGAAGTCAGCACAGTCTTTCCAAAACTTGCTTCCTTTTTTTGCCCTGACGTCCAGACGGTAATGCATCACAAAGGTGGATGGTGTGGACCATGTGGCCGCTCGACAAATGTCAGGGAGCTCAATGCCATGCGACCAGGCAGTTGAAGTAGCCATAGCTTTCATGGAGTGTGCCTTCAATGCCTCTGGTGGTCCCTTGCCAGCCAGTTCATAGGCCAAGGTGATAGCAGAAACGATCCACTTGGAAACCGTCTGTTGAGAGGCCACCGCCTTTCCGTGGGCCATGGAAGCAGACAAATGGTTTAGGAGTAGTACAGAAGTCCTTAGTTCTGGAAATGTAAAAAGCCAAGGCACGATGAACATCTAAGGAATGGAGCATGCGCTCAACATCAGAAGAAGGATTAGGAAACAACGTCAGGAGAATCAGTGGTTGATTAACGTGGAAACTCAAAATCACTTTAGGGAGAAAAGACACATCAGGATATAAGACAACCTTGTCCGGGTGAAAATGTATATAAGGGGCATCAGCCCAAAGGGCAGACAACTCGCTTGCTCTCCATGCAGAATAACCATGATAAACAAAGTTTTAATCAAGAGAAGTTTAAGATGAGCAGAAGCCATGGGCTCGAAAGCTGGGCGAGTAAAAGCCCATAAAATGACCTGGAGAGACCATTGAGGGAGCGGAGGCTAGACAGGTGGGCGAATGTTACACAAACCACTCAGGAACCTCTCTAAATTTGGGTGTGAAAATAAGCGGGAAGCTTCTGAACATTTCGCCAGTCGTTTACGTGGAGGGGACTGCCGTGGGGACACCTCCAAATTCAATAACTGTATCACTGTTGTCCGCCCGATTGACATAGGGCTAGAATGGGCCGAGGCTGGGCTGGAGATGACACCAGCCTTAGAACAGCCATGACTGGGAGACACACTAAGTATCGATACCGAAGCTTGAGCTTGTAGTGGTGGTGTCAAGTTGACCCCTTCAGAAAGGGAGTTCAGATCTGGCAATTCCCGAGATGACTCCTCAAGTACCCGAGATGGAAGGGAGACTCATATTGGAGGAAGTTCTCGAGGTTTAGTAGGTTTAGAAGATTATTTCGCCTTCTTCTGTTTAACAACATCTTTTTCTTAGGATATTTCATGAATGGTGATTTTGACATCGAGATCAACATCGATGCCGAAGACTTCTTCGGTTTAGATGCCTTCGAAGATAACCTTGGAGACGGGGTAGCAGGAGCTGATGAAGCAGTGGGCTCGGGACGAGGAGTGTGAGGAGCAGGAGTCAAGGTAGCCTCCATGGTTGCCTGGCTCAAAGGTGTGAGTGATTTTTCCCACAAATATAAACAAAGCCTCTGTAAATGGAGCTTAAGGGCAGGTTTGGTCAACTTTTTAACCTCCGGACAGGAGTGAGTTTGGTCCTCTCACCCAAACAAAATAAGCAGCAGTCGTGGCCATCCGTGAAAGGGATCTTGTTGGCACACAACGTACAATGCTTAAAGGGACCTGATGAGGCCATAAAATTGGTAGGAACAGGAGAAGAGAAAAGGGGGGAACGGGGAAAAAGGGAAGACTCACGGGAAAACGTCAAGGATTGTCTGTTCAAGATCAAAAGCCAAAAGATCAGATGCCAAATTGTTCACAATAAAGTCCGTAATCCCAAATCACAAATGGTAAGTAGTCCAAAGGTCAGAATAGCCCAGAAACAACAAACAGCAGCCAATCCAAAATCTGAAAACTGTATACCGTAGTCAGTCCATAAATCAAAATTCTTCAGAGATTAGAAACAATATTCAAAAAACCAGACCAGAATCAAAAACCAGAATAGGAAAAAACAGTTCTAGGCACGAAAGAGTTCGATCGCAGTGACAGCAAAAAGAAACTGAGGTATTATGGGCGGGCGGAACATGCGCGGGGGAACGTCCTACTAATCAAAAGTTTTTAAGCTCTAGAAGATTCCAAGGAGTCCTGTGAGGACCTGCATTTGGCTCTTTTCTGTTGCTGCTGTAGAAGTCTGTTTTCTTCCTGTTGTTATTTGCTGTCAAGTCAGAACTGACTTACAGCAACTCTAACAGGGCTTTTAAGGCGAGTGAGATATTTAAGGAGTAGCATTACCAATTCCACACTCCCAATGAGCTCCCATGGCTGAGCAGAGATTTGAAGCCAGACCTCCTAAGTTCCAGTGTGTCACTCTATCCACCACACAACATTAAGAACCCTCCAAAACAGGAAAAATGTGTTCAATTTGTGTGTGCAAATATATTTGTATTCTGTATTCTTAGTTATGAGCTGTCAAGTTGCAACCGGCTTACAGCAATCCTAATAAGGCTTTCAAGGTAAATGAAATATTTAAGGAATGGTTTTACCAGTTCCACTCCTCCACAGTGAGTTTCCATGGCTGCCTGGAAATCCAAACCCTGCTCTGCAGACTCCTACTCTGTCACTTTATTACACCAGTGGTTCCCAACCTTGGGTCTCCAGATGTTTCTGGACTGCAACCCCCAGATGCCTTCACCACCAGCTGTGCTCACAAGGTTGTTTGAAAGTTGTAGTCCATAAATGTCTGGGGACTCAAGGTTGGGAACCACCACACTACATCACATTGGTACCTGTGGGGATCAATATTCCCAATTCCTGATTTGTCCACCAACTTATCACAGTTTAAAAAGAATAAAATGTTGTGAATGACCCTACAATAACCCTTAAAGGGACTGAGGGGATGGGGAGAGATGTTCTACGGTTGATACTCTTGGACCATGTGTTCCATGGTATACAACATTCCAATCACTTTTTTGCTGCATAGCGTGTTATATACAATTTATGCAAATACTTAGACTGGGCTAAAAATTGTATTATGAATGTACTATTCAATTCTATACATATCTACTCAGAAGTAAACCCCAACAGAACTTACTGGCCAGTGTATTAAACTGTAGCCTAAGAAGATTAAGATCTGCAGCAACTGAACGTTTTTCTCCACAACAGAAAAAGTGTTTTTCAGCATACGAAAGTTTAGATCTCTGATCTTGTTATATGCTGTCAAGCCACTTCTGACTTACAGCAACCATGTCAATGAGTAACCTCCAGATAGTCCTTTCATTAACAGTCCTGCTCAGCAACTCCAAAGTCAAGGCTGTGGCTTCCTGAGTCAACCCGCTTAATTTTCAGTTGTCTTCTTTTCCTGCCGTCTTCAATTTTTTTCTAGATTACTGTCTTTTCACATCTTAAACTAATGTTATTTTTATTATAAATAATAAATAATTATCCCACACTTTCATCCAGGCAGAAATTCAAATTTAAATTGAACAAAGTGAAGTCAGTTTGAACAAAATGCAGTTAACTTTTTAAAAACCTGGTGCTCAGTATTCATAATTAGACAGATTTTATAAAAGAAAGGGGAGATTCAACATCTTGATTCTTACAGAACAAAAGGTACATTATAATAAAGCAGTTTTAACATAATTTAAAATGCAAAGGCTTTGGTTGAAAAGAGTCTGCAAATGGATCCAGATTTCCTCCAGCTGGGGTGACAGCCTGGATAATTCTGCCAACAAAACTGGCTCCGAGGAAAGGATTTTAAGATGTAACTGAAACAGGAATATAAAAGTACATTATTTAAAAATTATTTAAACATTTTAAGAACGAGACACTACTTAGACAACCAATGCTATTAAGCACCACATCACAATCTGTACTAACTAATGAAACCCTACAGCTACTCCTCTAAAGCTGACATCTCATAAATTAATCAAACCAAAATCTAAGCATTTCCTACATGCTCACCTTTTTCAAGGAGTAAACCCTATAATTAACCATTGGGATACAGTTCCATTAAAGTAAGAAGTGGTAAATGCTATTAAATCATTTAGTTGTTCTTTTGGGCAACCAAAGCAGCTAATAAAACAATAATATTAAAATATAATGGACAAGACCCTGTTCTTACAGTTAAGCTCGATCTGAGTGCCAGAAATAATCAGTTCAAAGAACTGAAAGCTTCCTAATCGCCCCCCTCTCCCCCGTCGCTACTCCCAGTCCTTCCCTACGGTTCTATGTGGCCCTGGGGAAGTCTTTGGGAGCCTCAGAACAAGAAGGCAAAGGGAGCCTTTAACAGTCACAAATCATTGCTGGATTGGGAATGGTGGAGATTTTTGACTATGAAAGACTCCCACCACCCAAGGCTCCTCAAGGCTTTCCCAGGGCAAAAAAAAAAAAAAAAAAAAAAAAAAAAAAAAAAAAAAAAAAAAAAAAAAAAGGAGCCCTAGGGAGCCCTGGAATCTGAAGTTCTGTGTAGAGCAAACTGGGCTCCATGGCACGACACTGACAAAAATATAAAAATCTGCATTTACCTTAAGAAACAATGCAAGGTAGGCTTGAGCCAGTTCAAAGTCACACTTTGTATTCAGCATCGCCTCAATCATTCTTAGAAAGCTCTGCATCACCTCAACAGATCCCCCGCCATCAGGAGACAAGCCTCTCAGTTCTATCTCAATGTTCGATGGTCCCAGGTCCTTCAGAATCCGTATAGGAGGTCTATCTGTTAGAATATTATAGATGCATATATAGTTACTGTTCTAGAAACCATTTTAGAAATATTAGATGCCAGCAGTGTTTTAGATACAGTGGTGCCTCGACTTATGACCATCCCGACTTACGACCATTACAACCAGCTCCAGCCACAAAATTTTGCTTCTACTTGCGATCGGAGCTTCCACTTACAAACAGAAAAAGGGCAGAGGAAAAGGTGGGAAATTCAAATTTCTAACTATAGGTGGCGACAAGGCTACTTCTTTGTAGCTCTTTCGCCCCAGCAGTTAAAGAGTGAGTCCTCGGAGGAGGCTTGGGACTGCCTCCTTCTGCTTCTTAGTGAGTGTGTGTGTGTGTTTGCAGGGAGGCTTTGGGCTGCCTGGTTAGGTAAGGTGCTGTTTTCTGCTTTTTAAAACTGTTCTGGGTGGTTTTGAGCTGGGGGGAGTTATGTTTCTGTGCTGTGCTGGGTCTGGGGGGGTTTGTTTGTTTGTTGGCTCCCCCCATTTCCAATGGGTCTTGGGGGGGTTGGTTGCTTGGGGGGGTTCCCCATTTATGATGGTCCTGCATGCTTCCCTTTTTTCCTTTGTTTTCTTTGCATTTCTGACCTGCTCCGTTTGTTTTCTGTGCTTTTCCAATGGATCTTGCATGCTTGATTGCTTTTGTTTTTCTCCCTTCAGCCGGAAGGGATTAATTGTTTCCAATGAGTCTTTCAGTGATTTTTTGATGATTTTTTTCTTTGGCCGGAACGGATTAATTGCATTTCAATGTATTCCTATGGGAAATGGTGCTTCGATTTACGACCATTTCGATTTACAACCATCCTCTGGAAGAGATTATGGTCAGAAGTTGAGGCACCACTGTAACTATTGTCCCTTGAAAAAAAATTCAATTCCAGACTGGAGCATCTGTGCATAATCCAGAACGTTGGATTTCATGCGAGGAAGAGAACCACATATGTGGGCAGAATTTTCATTGATATTTTCTCAGCCGACCTCCCCCCCCCAAAAAAAAACAAACTTCCAAAAGCCAAACAATCTAACTCCTGACACTTTTTGCAGCAGGAAGCATCCAAAACAGCACTTAAAGAAATTCCAACTGTACATGTGGCTGTAGAGTGTAAATTAGCTCTTTGGGCTGTGGCTTCTGTTATTATTTTCCCCTGAGCACAATGGGCACAGTCCTTTCTGCAGGAGGAGGGAATATGGATCTGCCAAGGAATCCCCAGTGAGTTGAGGGGAGCCCTCTTTTTTCCCTCTGCTCCAGATGCCACACAGGTAGGCCCTTGCACACTCCCCACATTCCCAACAGACACATGACCTGGAAAAGTATGGGCTTTATGCAACTGGGATGGGTCCTTGGGAGAGTTTCTAAATTAAAACTTCAGAGATTATTTTCTCAGAATGTACTGTATTTTTAAAAGCGGAACCTTCTCTTGGGAGCTTGTCTAAGAGTCATGGTTATGGAATTTGAGGGAACAAATAAAGGGGACTATCAAAAAATCATGATCAACCTCTGAAGGAAGGAAAGCTGAAGTCAGACTACTCCTGAGCTCTAGTCATCTACTGATCTGAAGCAAGCAGGGGAACTGTGGGGAGAGAAAAAGAGAGGGAAGTTCTGCCTGACATTCGGCAGAGATTATAATCCCTCTTTTTAGGAGAACAGGTAAGAACAGAGCCACCCCAACTCTGATCTCTGTGCACTGATCAATGGGGTGAACCGACTGTACTTGTGAAGATTTTTTTCTGCCTAACTTGAAGCCCGATAACGTGGAAGGGGCTTCATGGGTAACACACACACCCCGGAAGAGGCTTCAGGCTATTGGGCCAAACAAGTGGTGATTTGGGGACAGAACTAGCAACATAACCCAGTGTAGCGTCCCCCTTTATTATGTCAATGGTTCATGTTCTGTTATGTTAATTGTTCATGCATATTCATGTTGCTGAGAGGCAGAGCCGAGAGAGATGTGATAAGAGGTGGAGCCTGAGAGGGAGTCAGAGAGAGTAAGAGTCAGTCAGAGAGTATGAATAGAGTGGGAGAGTGGAGAAGGGGATAGAATGGGGAGTTTGGGGAAACCTGAGAGGTGATTAGAGTTAGGAGTGTATTATCAAATAGAAGATAGTTGTTAATAATAAATGTACGAAAAGAAGATATTCATGAATCACTATCAATTTATGTAATCAATAAACAAAAGTTATATTTAAAAGTCTTTGAGGTGTGGAACTGAATCTTCATCTTCCTGAGGTAATGGTGATTTAGTGATCACCTGGTGGCAGCAATGTAAAAGAGGGGATTGTTTGCCTTCGAGTACTCTGAGTCTTGACGGTCAAGCAAGGGGCACGAGGGTGAAGGCCACAATTGGTGTCCACCGGCGGGATATGAAGGAATCCAGTGAAGCCTGAGTTTGGACTTGAAGAACTCCAATCAAGCCTGATTTTAAAAAGAATTTTCTTGAGTCAAGGGTACCTTTTAGACAGAGGTCTGCGGCAAAGAAGTTTGGTTCCTCACTAGAGTTTTTGGGAAAAGCTTAGTGGTGGGGGCTTCTGAACTCAGATCTGGGGGGGGGGGTCTAAGTTAGGGAACGACTGAAAGAAAATTTTTGTATTTTTATCTCATGATTTGAAGACCCAGTGGGCTAGCTTAAGGCTCAAGGCGCTAAGAGTTTAGAGAGCGCTTGTGAAAAGGCAGAAGCCAGGGGTCAGAGCAGATCTGAGGGAAGAGAAGAAAAAGCCTTTGCTTGAAATAGAACTATTTTAGTGATTGGAAGTAAAAGAAGAAAGACGTGTCCTTTTAAAATCAGTAAACAATCTGTACTAATCATCCCAGAAGTAAATATGCCTCCCAAATGTACCAAAAGGGGGAGTCCTGAGGCTGAGGTTTCACCTCAAGAAATGGAGGGAAACGGTGACCCTTTAACTTAAATAGAACAGGAGGAAAGTAATGAGGGTGCCTCAGAGGAACAAAAGGAATTAAGTTCCCAAGAGTTTGAAAAATGGAAGCTGGAACAGGAATTCATGCTAAAAGCCAAGGAATTAGAACTGAAGGTACAGTGGGCCCTCAACTTACGAACGGAATCCATTCTGGAACGATGTTCATAACTCGGAAAGTTCGTAAGTCGACCTACCATTTCCCATTGAAATGCATGGGAACAGAATTGATCAGTTCCAGCATTTTAAAAAAAACAAAAAATAAAAATAAAAAGAGCAAGTCCCACGTTAGGACTGGGAAAAAAAAACAACCACACACACACACACAAAACCCATAACCCCCCAGTCCAAACCCACCCTCCAAAACCCACACAGAAAAGTTTTTTTAAAAAAGGACTTACCAGTTCAAAGCTTGCCGGTGCTCTGCTGCCTCCGCGTGGCCGGGGGCGATCAGCCAGGCGCCCGGCCAGCTCTAGCCTCCCGGCGCTCCGATCGTGGCGGGGAGGACCCCCAGGGAGGTCTCTCATGGTGGCGTGCAAGCCCTGGGAGACCTCCCTGGGGGTCCCCCCCCCGCCGCGATGGGTGGCTTTGGAGCTCTCCAAAGGCTTCCTCCGACATCGGAGGAAGCCTTCTGAAACCTCTGAAGCCAAAAAGGCAGGGAGAAAGCGCGGGAAGTTCAAACTCCCCACACTTTCTCCCTGCCTTTCTGGCTTCGGAAACAAGCCTGGTGGTAGGGGGAAAATTGGCTCCCTCCTTGCACCCGATGCTGAGTTCAGCCGGCGCGAACTAAGCAGCGGGTGCAAGGAGGGAGCCGATCCCCCCCCCAGCCACCCGGCTTGCTTTTCCAAACGAGAAGCAAGCCAGGCGGGAAAAATCGGCTCCCTCCTTGCACCTGATGCTGAGTTCAGCTGGCGTGATTTCCCCCCGACCACCTGACTTGTTTCCGAAGCCAAAAAGGCAGGGAGAAAGCGCGGGGAGTTTGAATTTCCCGCCCTTTCTCCCTGCCTTTTGGGTTCGTAACCCGATCCACGTTCGCAAGTAGGGCTTACTACTTGCGATGAGATCGGGTTTGTAACCCGAAAAGTTTGCATGTAGGGCTGTTCGTAAGTCAAGGGCCCATTGTACTACAGTTCAGAGCTGAGCAAGAGACCAAACAAAGGGAACTAGAAATAAAAGCTGAGCAAGAGGCCAGACAAATTGAGCAGGAACAAAGACGACTAGAAATCAGAGAAAAAGCTGAAGCTGAGGCTAGGCAAATGGAATTACAACAAAAGGAAATGGAATTAAGACAAAAAGAAATGGACTTTCAATTACAGATGAGACAATTAGAAATTTCTGCTCCAAACAATAACCTTAACAATTACAACAGTATTCTCTCAAAAACTGATCTTAAGAAGTTTCCCCAATATAAAAGAGGGGACTGTTCCGAATCTTTTCTCATTGCTTTTGAGCGCGTTTGCTGGAACTTTGAAATTCGAGATGATGAAAGGATTATTGTTTTGAGAGCTCAAATGAGTGGAGATTCGGCTGAGTTACATACAGAAGAAAGGGGGAACCCTGGAAGCAATTAGTGGTCCCTAGTTAATACAGGGAGACCATCATAAATCAAGCTCATAGTAGCTTGTTTGGGGCTCACATAGGGATCACGCGAACCAAAAGAAGGACTGCCCAGAACTTCTTTTGGCCAGGTATGAGTAAAGGTAAACAGATTACTTCTTTTTGAGTCTTAACGGTCAAAGCAAGGGGCACAAGGGTGAACGCCACACCCAGCACCCCGTTAATCAGATGAAGGGGGGTTCCACTGAATGAAAGGGAAGGAGTAGCCCATGAAGACATTTTCATAAGTGTTTAACTCTATGTTAATAATGCCATAAACTATTATCAACTGCTCCCAAAAGTCTCCTTGAAAGTGGCTCTGAGGAAAATTTAAACTTATTGCACGAGTTTAATAAGCATTCCTCATTTCTGAAGCAATTCAGAGGGTTTCAGTTTTACAATGCATAATGCATCAAAGTAGTTTAACAGAAACTTAGCCGAGGATTCTAATGATTTAAATTTCAGCCTTGTTTGGAATTAGTTAAATTGTAAGAGGTTATTGCTATGAACAATATGTCTAAGTAATTGTTATTTTAAAAGATACTGCTAGATTTTCATAAAATATATCAGTAGTCTGGAACCCCATTTTAGTTAAACAACTTGGGTGAAGAAGAAACAGAGATATAAGTAGGCTATTTTCTTGATGGTAAGTGGAAGCCATCATCATTTACAACACAAGATGAAGTCATGTACCTGGGTCCTGAAAGAAAGACTATCCCTAGTACTCAAATACTTGCAGATATTCTCACTACATGTGAGTCTCACTAGCTAAAACAAAAGCTAATTGTTTGGTTGATGCCTTGGTGTCTGGTAGTCTGAATAACCCCAATTCCTTTTAAATAGGCCGGAGAATGTATGTGGGGAGGGGCACTTGGGGGTTACCTGGAGAGCATCTTATTCAGACTGTAGCTCAGATGCTGTTTTTGAGCTCACTTACTAATCATTGGAATGTTGTGAACAGGGAAAAGATGCACAAAGGCCTGGACTTCCTCTGAACTATAACACTGGTAGTTAATTCCTCCAAGTTAAAACTTCAGGTCATAAATATCATGCTGAATTTCTTCAGCTTTATTGGACATATTGACAACATGAAAATGTGTCCTTGATAATGGATGCATCTCACAGGCAGATCAGCCCAGGGCATAAACATTTATGTGTATCACAGCAAAATGGCTTTTGGCAGAGCTGATGAAGGATGTTTGCAGATAATGCACTACCTATTAAAAGAATATGTTTACAATAATATGCATTAGCACTTGGATTACTTCAAACCCCCACTGCCTTGTGGCTATATTCACTGATGGAAAAGGCTTCAGGAATTAACCTCAAGGCAAAATATGGAGCCGGAGTCCTGGAGGCAGTTCGTGTCATTCTGCCAACTCCTGCAACGTCGCTGGAACCAGTTGTATTGGCTCTTGCCTTTCCATTGGACTATTTCAGTGACATGGAGAGGGGGGATTTGCTGGTTGGGTAACAGCCTATCCTCCATATTATTTTACCCAGGCTTTGTGCCCTGAAGAGGCACTCCAGCTTAGTGTACAGCGTCAAAACACTAGACACTGTTCCAAGTCCTCCCATACAGAGCACATTATCATAGTCTCTCAAGACTGAAGGATGCCTATGATGAGGGAGTTCCCCAACCAAAACAAAGTTTGAAAATAAAAGCTTATATTTGAACTATCCTTTTCTGGAGAGAACAAGCAGGATAGAGTCAAGAAACAATATTAAAAATATTAACTGTTAAAATATATGTAACGTTATACTTTACGTTTCACTTGTTGTCTTGTATTAGAATTTAAAACTCCATGATAAAGAGGGAATGACTGAGATGAGTGATAAGTTTAAAATATTTCTCATCTCTGAATCTTTTGAAAACAAGCATTCAATTTTCTTTTCCTTTTTGTCAACAGTTCTCAGTATTCATTTGTTTCTTAGTTACAGGAAAGGCCTAGTTTATACTCCTATGGCCTCTTTCAGGATCTCTGTGCTCTCTTTCAAAGCCTGCAAGAAGTTCAAGCTTCTGACACAGATAGCTCTCTTGCATCTATTCTACTCTCTTTTATTTTGAATCTCTGTCCATTACTATTAGTCTTGTAATTCACCTCCTTGGTATGAAGTCCCACTTTTGTTCATTCTAAATTCCTAGCGCTAAGGGCTTCTCATGATCATTACTGAAATTAAAGGTTGTGAGACAGATTCATGGTAAGTGAGAGGTGCTGGGGGGAACCCTGGGTAAAGGAATTTGCGACTCTTGAATTTTGGTAAAGGAGGACCACTGTTAAATAAAGAGAGAATAAAGGAATAATCAAGACTTTTGATCCAATGATCAGTGAAGACAATCTGTAACTGGGATAAATGCCTGACAGGACAAGTAAAAAGTAAACCAATAAGAATACAGGAAAAGTCTGAACAGTACAGTGTTTTACGTTAAGAAGGAAGCGAAAGACAAAGGACATTCCTCTGTTTGTCTGCTTGCATGTTTTCTTTTGTTTTTAAAGTAAAGGTTCTACTCTTCACATTTAGTCCAGTCATGTTCGACTCTAGGGCGCGGTGCTCATCCCCATTTCCAAGCCGTAGAGCCAGCGTTTGTCTGTAGACAGCTTTCGCGGTCACGTGGCCAGCGCGACTAGAACTAGACACGGAACGCCGTTACCTTCCAACTGTGGTGGTACCTCACAATTACATGCTTTCAAACTGCTAGGTTGGCAGGAGCTGGGAGAAGTGACGACAGCTCACTCTGTTGCGTGGATTCAATCTTACGACTGCTGGTCTTCTGACCCTGCAGCACACAGGTCTTCTGACCCTGCAGCACACAGAGGCTTCTGCGGTTTAACCCGCAGTGCCACCACGTCCCTCTTTTGTTTTTAGGATGTACTTAATCTGCTCCATAAGGGAAAGTGGAGGTCATCATTTGCTGCTTTGCCTAGGTCAGGGTTGGGAAAAGCACATCTCCTCAGATGCTGGTGGATTGCAATTCCCAACATCCTTCATGATTGGCTAGGACTGATGGGAAGAGTAGTGCAACAACATTTGGAGGGCCCCAATTTCTCCATCTGTTGCCTAAACTGTTTTCCAAATCTTTTTCCCCACTTGTTTTCAGCAGCACCACAGCAGTGTGTAAGGTGCTGCTTAGAATTTGGAGACCTTCAGTTGCCCCCACTTTCTTTTCCTTACCTCGTTTTCAGGCCAAATCATTTTTTTGAGTTTTTTGTTCTTTTGGATTGCAGAATACCAAGAGGGGTTTGTTGTTCTTCCCATAGCTGGGCTTCTGCATGAGCTAAATGTTTTGGTATTCCCCGTATAGGGAAGGATATTAGAAGCAAGATGTTCTAAAATAAGCATTGGAAAGCCTGCTTTTTCCATTATTCTCTTTATCTTTATACAGTGTCTCATTCTTGTACCTAGGGGCTTTGATTTATAGACAATTTTACTGCATATTAGTTATTCCTTTTAATATCACTTGTGCCATGTACTTTCTCAAAATACTTTATTGATCCCTTGCCATTCTGGTAACATATCCCCACAACTTTACCTCTCAAGGTAACTGTAGTAAAGGCTGGTGCAAATTTAGACCAAAAAAGAGAGAGTGTAATATATTAACTTCTATGACATATCAATGATGATGGTGATAATTCAAAAGTAGAACACAGTGGCCAGAATCTTGTGGGTCTCATGCAGCATCAAGAAGGACTCATTCAAGTGAGCCCACCCACATGTGGCTGGCTGGCTGGCTGTCACCCTCTTTGGCTTCTTCAGGTCAGAGAAGAAGTCAAATAGTAGACAGCAAGCATCTAGAGAAACCACTGTACAATTTCCCTTATGTAGACAGTTTTGTCCACGAAGATTTTGGCCAGTGGGGTAAGGACTAAATAGGTCTGATATGTTCAACATTTCTCCAATGTGTTATACAGAGTACAGCAATGGCTAACATTTGTGGATTTAATGTCACTTTAGGAAAGCCTGCTGAGCAAGCTAAATGCTCAAGGGTTCTGCACACACTGAACAGTACTGAAATAGCATTTTCTAAAGAATCAGGGCAGCACCCTTCTCAGTATCTAATTTGAAGACAGTTTTGTCTTAGTTCCAATAGGCTTCCTCCATCTCCAGTTGCAGCACTATATCCTGGGAGCAAAGGAAAATGTATATAGCTCCATCCTCTTCTTCTTCTATTTCTTTATAGAGAAGTGTTACAATTCACAACAATATGTAAACTTGGCAATTCTTACTTTCCAGCTCATACTTACAGTTGCTACTTCTAAGGGCTTCTTCAAGCTGCATGCAGAATTCAGATTGTTGGGCCAATACACCAAAATTAACTACTTTTGACTGTAATTTAAAAAGAAAGTTGTCACTAGAAATGCATGAAACATTATTCTCATGGATAAATACATTTAACTGGAATTTTTGTACTTAAAGGATATAACTTTTTTGGAACCTGGAATGTCAGATTTATTGAATTGAGTTATGGGATTGTATAGTAGACTGGCTAGATTTCCCATCATAATTAGAAGCAATCACACTAAGAAACAGATCCCTCCTTGGGTCTTTTTTTTTTCCTTCCTTTTTTGTTTCAAACTATGCCTCCACACAAATGTTGGGGTGGTAGGGAGAGAACATGCATCTCAAAACAAATGGAAGAACTGGAGTTTATTTGAATGAAATGTGGCTAACATTTCATAGTTAAATGTGGACAAAATGGAAGACCGTATATGACACATTACCTCAAAAATATTTTCAGGAGGCACTCACAACTCCTGAAAGGATACAGAGTAATTCTACAAAGGTAACAGGCTTCATAGAAGCAGTTCCACTTTTACTTACCTGTTGTCCACCATTTTCCTGTTCAGCAGAAGCATATCGTGGTACGAGACCAGGAACTGTGGGGATGAAGAACGGTGCAAATTTTGGCACTTTGGGTGGCTCCTTGGGTTTATTCTTTTGCTGTAAATTGGAGATTTTACATCATGGGTATCAAGGAATTTCCATATTCACATTGCAGCCTGAACACAATACTTACTATATTCCCAGTTCTAAGAGGACTAAAAAATAACCCTATCTAGTCTAGCAATTTGAATCAATCTCAAAAAAACCCTAATGTAGCACGTTAATTTAAAATGCCCCTTGGAGTACTAAAATGAACATTGTTGTTGTTGTTGCCTGCTATCAACTCTCTTCTGACAAGCCAACTCTAACAGGGGGTTCAAGGTATGTGGGAAGCTCAATGAGTGATTTATCATTCCCACCCACTACACCAGTGAGTTTCCATGACCAAGTGGGGATTTAAATCCAGGTCTTCTAAATCGGAGGCTGACATTCTATGCCTTAAACTACACTGGTTCTCATAAAATACATATCATTAATCAGAGAGGATAGACATTTTATTGTTTTCCTTTGTCAATGGGACAGCTTTTTAAAAGCTCTGCAGCACATTGTTTTAATCTTAGCAATTTTTATAAGCGAAGAAAAAGCATCCCGATGACAAAAATCTATTGATGAAACTTTTGGTATATTTTGCCCCAAGTGCTTTTTAGTTTTTGTAGCTGAAAGAAAGAAAGAAAACTCTGCACAGAAGCTTTTATCTGCTTCTTTGAATCATTTTTTCCCACTGGAAAATCTTTGCCTGAATATATCAGTTACAAATTTCAGGTCATTTCCCTATCTAGGAAAAAATATTGTGTACAAAAAGGAAACTGTAAATGGCTGAGGTCTGAAGAGAATGGACCACACTGTAGATCTGAATCTACAAAAAGCAGCAATAAAAATGCAGCTGAGATAGAATTCTACTCATTGTCATTGAAAAAGATTTAAGCGTCTTTAATACAGGAAATAGCGAGTACCAGAGGACTTTATAAGTAGTTCTGAACCCTCAAAGCACTGAAAGTTATCTCACATCCCTGCCTTGGAGACACTCTTATCAACTGTTTGTGACTTCTAATATAACACAGTCATATGTTAGGAGAAAGAATGCATCTGATCCAAATCTTAAATAAATGGTAGGAGGCAGGTACCTTAATAATATCAAGACTGAGGAGGTTCTTCCATCTGGATTCTGGCAGCACAGAAAGGGTCACTAACGCTTCTCCCAGCTGCTCCGGAGAATCGTATTCTATCATTTCATCACTTGCTTCCTCCTCTTCTGTGACCTCCACATCTTCCAATTGCAACACATTCATATATAAATATATACCAATATTCATATGTAAAATTTATATTAAGAAAAAATACATTTCCATAATCTTAAATCCTGAATGATGAGGAAGTGACCCAAATATTTTGTCATACATATCTACTGTCGCAGCAGCCCTCCCGTTCTATTTTAAAACAATATGTGCTTTATTTTTGTGCCCATCTCTACAGATAAGGTCAATGATACAAGACTAAGAGGGTATACAAAGCTAATGTACATCTGTAAGCTCTGAGACATTAACCCATGTGTACTCCTTATTCTGCAGAATAAATAAATAAATAAAATTACATCTAAAAGTTGAACCCGAATCCATGGAAGAGTGATCAGATGTATTTTTATGCAAGAGGAAAGGCCTCAACCTTTCATTCTTGGATCTACAGGTGAAAAATAATTTTGTGGCTGAGACAAATAATATATTTTTGCCAACCCCAGATGATGAAGACATCTTTTAAATATATCCAGCCCCTACAAGATAATCATGTACTGTATATCTTCTTGACCTTATCTGCAAAATGCTCTCCTCCAGGGTGACCTTAATGACTGCCAGCTGTTACGGTAATGGCAGTCTGGCTAGATAGGACAAATCACCAGACATACCTAAGTTTTCAATGTGGAAGTTATCTCAATTTCATTTCCTTGTTACATTTGAAATTGTAAGGTAATAACTGAACCCTTACAAGATTTGAAGGACACCTTCACCCTCAAAACTGCCAAAGGTAACAGAATGCTGCCTTTCAGTGGTACATTATTTCTTCAAGTTACTCAAAGTATTTTATACCTTTTATTCTTGGGACCAATGTGATAAAAAAACTATATATACACAGTACTACCTTGAGCAGGGCATGTTCCAGGAAGCATTACTACAGCAGGCTCATAATCTGATGGGAGTGGACGCAAGGAGACAAGTGAGTACAATGAGCGATTAGACCTGAAAAATCAAAACAAAAGCAGAAACTGTGAAAATGAGAAGTACTTTACATTCTTTATGGTTCCATATGCTATACCTAATGTTCACAGATAGTAGTTGTAAATATAAAATGGTGTGCAATCCTAAAGCCACTGACAGAAAAAAAAATCACAAATGAAACAAAACAGGCTTTACACCTACAACAGCACCTTAGGTTTGCATCCTAAATGGCAGCTTCAACCCATACCACAAGGTGAGCTGTTTCTGAAGATAAGAAAAAATTAAAAATAGTTTTAGACATACATAGGCCCCTTCAATTTAAAAAGGGTTTTTAAAAAACTGAATTAAGTAATTATTTTAATCTTTGTCTATATCATAAGCAAATTTAAACTCAAACAACAGAATAACAATTCACTTCCAAATCATATATTCTGAATTCTGTTACATTTACAAAAATTTCACTATCCAAAGAATGCATCTTAGAACTTTGGAAACTTATCATGGAATAACGGAACAATTGTCTGACGTGCCCTTCTGCAGTAGAACTGACTCACCACAGGTAAATTCCAAGATCATCCACATGGGAAGAAGCCAGGAAATCTCCAGTGGGAGACATAGTGATGCTTACTGGTGCTGAATCTAACAGAAAACAGTCAACAAGGCTGCAAGAAAAAAAAATAATTTATCAATTATTAGATCATTCATTTTCCCTTTATTGATATTTTAATGAGTAAGACTAGCCGAATCGATTTAATTACACCTGACACAGTCGGAGAGAGTTGTAGCAAGACTTACTGGAACACTACTAGAAATAGGCAGAAAACAAATCACGGACCCAAAACCCCCATGAGCCGGGCCGGTTTTGTGGGCAATTTGGGGAACTGCGCTTTCACAAAGTGAAACGAAACAAACTTTTTCATCACTGGCATTTCGTTTCCCTGGCTGCAGAAAGCCTCCCATCATAGGCCCTAGCACCTAATGTACTCTCTCCAGGCCTCCTCTTCTCCTCCACTGTCATTGCCCAGCTCAGTAGGCTGTCTGAGGCCTACTTCCTGCCTCAGTGCTTCCCAGGAAGCTTTCGGTATTGTGGGAAGGGTAGTTTTGCTGCCCCATTAGGCTTCATACAGGGAACTCTCAAAGAACTATACTTCATCCACAATGCTTCCTCTGCAGGACTCCAAGCTCCGTTCTCCGTTTCAGAGGCCTATTTGACCTCCCAACTCAACTCTAGGCTCTGAATTTATGCATGACACAAAGCATGCCAACATCACGTTGCCCTCCACAGAGGGAGTGGGACACTGAATACAGTAGAGATTACTCTGGCGTGTCCTTGGCAGTGGGGATAAAACACTTAGGCATGGATACAATAAAAAATGAACTAAGGTATGTACCAGAGTAGTGAAAAGGGGTGCTCCGATTCAAATTAGAAGTTAAAATAAATGCCTGCTGCGTTCTTTTAAGAATTCTTTTTGGGAGGGGGGGAAATTAATTGCATATCAAGTAGGGATGGGCATGAACTGCTTTGGGCTGGGCCGTTGTGTGTTATCAGCATACCACCACAGGTGCTGCATGTCCCCTTTCGCCATCCCACCCCAGGCTGCTCCCCCACTCACTAGCTGGTGCATGCTGCCCTTCTCCTCTTCTTCTTCTTCCCGGCAGGAGCATCTGCTTCCCTCTTCTGCTTCCTCCAGCAGCCGCCCACCCAAAGGCAGCGCTGCAGGAATCCCTGCCCCACTTTTTTGTCTGAGTGGGTTGCTGCCGGAGCAAGGGGGAGGAAAGCAGATGCTCTTGCTGGGACTGGGCAAACACTCAAGGAAAATGAGAAGAGCAGCAGACATTGGCTGATGAGTGGGGGAGCTGTCTGGGAGGGTGGGGAAGGGAACACGCGGTGCCTGTGGTGCCACGACCACCCGGCACAAAGCGCTTTGTGCCCATCTCTAATTTCAAGGCAAGCCTCCCACTCAGATGTAGCGAATTACTGTTAAAGGTGTAACCCTTAAGACTATCAAAAGGCACAATGCCAACTTGTCTTCCCTAAATCAGTGTTCAGCCAATTGTAAACTGACAGTGCAGATGGGCAATAAAAAAAAAATCCTCTTTCCTCCGATATCCTGTACACAAGTTCTTAAAAACCTATGTAATCCTAATTCCTTCCTTTATCAATCTGTCTTTAATGCTGCACAGAGAGGGATCATTTTTTAGTTCTGCCATAAATTTTCGAGATTCACAAAATACTCTGCCTATGCAAAAAGTCTCAATTGTTTCCAAACTCATTCCAAAATGGATAAAATAACTCAGTTATAACTCAGCTGGACAGTCACAAATCATTCCTGTAATCATAAACTTTTATGGTCTAATCTAAAATAACACCAGTACTAATCTTAAAATAGTGCAAATTTGAGCAAGACATTAAAACATATTGGCCAAAACCCCACTGCAATCATGTACTGGAAACTGCACAATTGGTGTGCCCCATCATTTGGGTTGTCTGCTGCATGTGTACACACACTCAGATTCTGGCATGCAAGAGATCTTAGACATGCAGTATTCTACAACAGGATTTTGGTCACTTTTGTATACATAAGGAAACTCTCAAGACAGATCTTCAGTGGAGCATAAATCTGATTTGTGGCTTAAATTACAGTTCATACGGTTGAATGTAATCCCTAAATATACTCACCATCCAGATGGCAGATCCCAAGTCCTAATGGTACAGTCCATAGATGCACTTATTAGCCAACGACCATCAGGACTGAAAGTCTAGAACAGAGAACCGTTCATCTTTTATTGGGTAATAAACTGATGGTCCACAAACTATTTAAGTATTAGCTAGGATTCACTTGGCAGTTTAATATCAGCTTAAACAGTGTCTACTGCAGCAACAACAGCGAAAACCCAAAAATGACTAGAACAGGGATGGGGAATATATAAACTTACAGATAGTGGAAGTTTATATATATATTTTATAAACTGACTATGGCTGATTAGAGTTGCAGTCCAACAACATCTTGATGGTTGCACATTCTAACTGACTCCAGTGAACTACCTCTACTATTGATTTTTGTACATACTGAAATTCTGCACTTCAGACTGTTCTTCCCATTGGCTCAATGTATTTGGAAGGGGGAAAATTACAAAAATCTTGATAAATGTAGAATTTCCAAGTTTCACCTGCATTGCTTGGAATGGCAGAGAGATCAGCAAGTAAATGAACTGAGGATTCAGATGCTAGGCAGTCATTGTCTACCAAACTGCCTACAAAAGTATCTCCCAATTGAATAGGAATTGTTCAAAACTGGATTTATGTGCAAGCCAAAAATACTTAGGGAAAGGCTAACAAACAGCAGCAATATAAAATCTACATTCCTTCTTTCCTTTAGAAAGTACAAAGAGACTTAAATGGGATTTCCAGTTATTCATACAATAAGGAGAGTGTCACATGCTCTCCCTTTCCATACTGGTCAAGAATTTGGTACTCCCAGAGCAAAGGATCCATATATAATTCTAACATTTCCTTCTGCATAAACCTCTGAAGTGGTTTGAATGATCAAACCTCTGAATTAATGTAGATACATTTCAGCACATAAAATAACCTTCCATATCATTTAAACAGAAATGTATAGATGCAAACATACCATGTCATTTATCTGGCCTTGGTGCCCAAAAAACTGTCTTACAATTTTTCTTGTCTCTGTATCCAGAACCACAATGCCGAAATCATCCATTGCAATTCCCAGAATGCCACTAGGAAAATTCAATAGAATACAAACAAACATTCAAAATACACAGGGATTGTCCTTAACTGATAGTCTTAGAAACATTTCCATTGTTCCAAACGACCATACATACAACTTTAAAAGAGAGCACAGAAGGAATATGTACTGTATGGGTAAAATGGGATAAACGGGACAAGAGCATAGAAGCTCTCGTCGGAGTGCCATCTCCAAGTAAGACCTCCAGAGAGGCACAGACCACTTCACCGCCAACACCTTCGTGGAAGGTGCACCAGGAGACAGATACCCCGGGAGTTGGAGATGAGCCTGCGGGGTCTGAGTATAACCACACAAACTGAGGGAGAATTGGCGGGAAGGGAAGAAAAGGGCGGTCTTTGGCGGAGGCAGGAATGGCGATTAAAAATAGGGAGGACAACCAAATCCCGGGTGGCTGGGAACTCATCTGGGTAGAAGACCCCTGGACGGGAAAAAGAGAAAGGGTGAAAGTATCCAGAGAGGAGGCAGATTACTGTCGATGGAGGGGTCTCCCTCAACACCCATCTTTCTGGGGTGAAACAGAGGCGAGAGAGTGGAGAAGGAGATTGAAGGAGGAAAAGGAGGCTGTGGCTCGTGAAGCGGAAGAACGTCGAGCATTGCGAGCAGAGGAGGCACAGAGGATGATGTGCCTCCAAAGACCATGGGGGCAGCTCACGGGTGAGAGAGACCAGGTATGGCGAGGGTATAAGGATGACGAGACTTCACCACTATTAAGAGAAGAGGGAGCTGAAGCTGATATGCCAGACCAGGACCGGAGAAGTTTCAACAAGATTCATACAAAAACGTTATACCCCTGTCTAAAGAAATAAACACCAGTTTGGATTTTGATTCAAAAAAGGCTCCTGTTTATTTAGGTAAAGAGGGAGGGCTGAACCTCAAACCTTCACATAAAACTATCATAAACAGTTTCACATATGGACATTTTCATGTCAGAATGACATATGAATATAACAAGGACACATGTAAGATACGTTGGGCAAAAAAGGGACTTGCATGCAGGCCGGTGATCTACTTTGGATGCTGATTGATAGGCTCTAATTTCATTCAGTTTTAAAAATCCATTTATAAATCTATGAATTATTTTCCTCTGGAAAGACCTCGAAATAACGTATTGCTACAATGCCAAAACCATGCCTCCTCCTCCTCCTCTTCCTAGGGCTTTCCAGAGGAGATTTTGGGAGTTCAGAGGGCAAAAAAAATTATCCAAGTAAAACCAGCCGTAGGAGAAAGTCAGAGAGTCTGGGGCAGATACAAAGAGAAGGAACATTGTCTATTAATTATTCTAAACCCAACGTCACAGTTCTTTGAGAAGAACTGAAAACGAATCCTGAACAGAACTTATTGGGGAACAGTATGTCATTTCAAACACGCAGACTTGAACCTGGACAAAAAGCTTACATGGAAACAACATTTAAATTGACATCAATGTGAAGGGAAAGACAAGGGACAAGTGGTCTTTCTAGGAGAGCCGTCTCTCCCTAAGGCATCTAAAACAACTAAGACCCCCCCCACCTCCTACCCCGCCCAGAAAGAGAGAACAGTGCATAGACACCTGGGATTTGGAGGAGAAGAACAAGAGGGGAAAGAGCATATCCTGCGCGGTGGACACCCAGGATTTAGAGAGGGAGTTAAAAGGGTTAAGCGTGGCTACTCTGACAGGGGTTAAAATGGTGGGAAAAGAGGAGAAGGGGCGGGCTCTGGTAGAGGCGGGACTGGGGGATATAAATGCGACCCGAGACTGTATCCCGGGGGGCTGGGGGTACATATGGATGCAGGATCAATGGACTGGCAAATGGGAACAGATTTGGGTGCCTAAGGCTGAAGCTGAGAGCCAGAGGAGGAAAGGGCTACCTCAGAGACCTTCTTACTGGGGTGAGTCTGAGACCCAGGAATGGAGGAGAAAGATTAGAGAGGTGAAAGAAGCCATAGCCAGAGAGAATGAAGCGCACCAGGCATGGCATCTCGAAGAGTTACGGAAAATGGGGTGTTTTGTGGACCTTGGGACAATTCACAGGGAGAGGGATCCCCGTGGTGGGGATGGATTGGGGATGAAGAGACTCTCCCGCTTTTGAACCAGGCAGAACCTGATGGGGGAACAGCCGATCCTGAAAGAGTGATCGCTGGACCTTGGAACATAACCTCAGTCAACCCTTTGGAAGAGAATCTATGGTCACCCTTGAGAGAGCCGTTGCTCGAACAAGAGACTTTTCCAAGCGAACCTGTTAATGTTGAAATTTCAAATGCTGACGTTCCTTTAGCTGAGTTAATAAACAAACCCGTTTGAAATTCATCAGTCTCGTGATTTATTGAAGGAAAGGAAAGCCGTTCCAAAAGAACCTTCACAATCAAATTGAGGAGCAGTAATCACCCAATTGCATTTTTAATTCCAGAGGTAGCCATTTAACCCTTCTACTTAATTTTTTTTAAACAGCTGAAGCCACAATCCACTTTTATTGGGCAGGCGTGCGGAAGGAAACCAAGTTTCTTTACAGATTCTCCAAAGCAAATACACAGCCATCTTCCTAATATGGCATTTATAGAATTAGGGCTGCCACCCGTTACTGCAAGGATCTTTCTGTGATACTGCAGATACTGCTTGGGTCTTGCTAATGTCTTGTTAAGAAGGACTGGTCTGAACTACTCAGGTTTGAAGGCTGTTCACACTGAGCAAAGAGGCACATAGTCTTTGGAGACACAAGCCTCATACAGGCATGGGCAAGTGTTAGCATAGCAAATACACCTCCACTTCCATCATTATGCCCTGCTCACATGTAGACTCTATACACAAACAAGAACTTGGGAAATGTTCAGTTCCTGATTACATTTGGAGCCTACATGTAAACAGGACCCAACTCGTCTTCAAACTGGATGCTGAAACTGTGAAGAATGCAATGTCAGACAGGTGCACAGCTAGATGCTCCCGTCTAAGTGTGTTCACTGAGCTCCTTTAAGGCTGGTCGCCTAAACAGGGTTTCTGGTGGCTTGCAGGTATTATTCCATTACAGGAAGTAGGTGTTTGATAAGGGTGCAGGTTAAGATAGGGGAACTGTCAAGGATCCTACCTTGTTCCTCACCTTGGTTCATTAGGATTAAAAAAGTATCAACACACACACACACACACATACACACACACACAAATGTGTCCTCCATAGATCTACAGTGCTTTCCGTAAATAAAGGTTTCAGATGATCCTGTTCAATTATTTTGAGAGAAAATAACTGGACACCATTACCAGAAAGGCTTTTTGTTTATAAAGCAATGCCTGCTGCTTATATACCACCCCACAACACTTAAAGCACTCTCTGGGCGGTTTTGAAGTTAATTATGCAGGCTACACACACATTGCATCCCCCCCCCTGCAGTGAGCTGGGTACTCGTTTTACCAATCTTGGTAAGGATAGAAGGCCGAGTCAGCCTTGAGCCAGCTACCTGGGATTGAACCCCAGGTCGTGAGCACAGTTTTGGCTGCAGGACAGCAGTTTAACCACTGTGTCACAATCTATATGATTATAGTTAGCCTGAGGACCTGGCTCATTACATTTCTCTTTTTTTTCCCATGAGAGAATTTTTTCTGGTGTATCATTAGTCAGTATCTTATCAAGTTACTTCAGGATATCACAGCAGAATTTCCCGATATCAACCTGACAGTTGCACAAACTCTGCTTGCTAGGGTTACAACTCCTACTATTACCTGAAGAGGCAAGGGGGGGGGACACAATTTTGAGAAACCACAAGGACTGAAATTGTATTGGTGCAACTGTTTTCTTTAAATAAGAATAATGAAGTGTAGAAATGTTTTAACCATTTTTAACAATCTAAAATATCTTGTAGTCTCACCTGTCTCTGTGAAGCAATATCTTATTTGGAGAAGAGGGAAGATTAATAGAATGGAGAAAGTTTGTGGTCTTGAATTTCCAAAACTTGATCAACCCCTCACTTCCAGCTGTGATTGTAAACTGGTTTAATCCATCCACTGCTACTCCTCTTATGGAACCATCATGAGCTATGATCACAAAAAAGTGAATTTTCATTTTTATTTTAGTTCCACTTCACAGGCTTTATGAAGCAAATAGTTTAATGCCATACACACTATTACTTATAAACTTAAATCTAGATAGACAGGTCCTTAGTATAACTCACAATCTAAAAGCAAACAAACAGAGCAATGTTATATACCACTCCATAGTGTTTAAAGCACTCTCTGGGGATTTTACAATTTAATTACACAGGCTAACTATTGCCGCCACCCAATGAACTGGACTTTACCAAATGTGGAAAGATGGAAGGCTGAGTCAACCTTGAGCCAGCTACCTGACCCCATCAGAAGCGAACTCAGGTTGTGAGCAGAGCCTTCATTGCAGTACTGCAATTTAACCAATGCACCATGAGGCTCCAATCTAAACAACTATGACATCTTTGTGGATAGCAGAAGAAAGCCAATAAGTCATCCTTTTCTTGCAATAAGGTATAATGTGATCACTATGGGATTCTAGGTAAGTTACCTTCCTCATTTTGCATGACAATCTTTATACAATAATACTTTTCAGGAAGATTGCAGAACCTGTGACCCTCGATATACCAATGTCCGACAACCCTCTTGATCCCTCACCATCAGCCAAGCTGTAAGGGACTGATGGAAACATACAGGGGGCCACAGTCTTCCAAGTCAAGTTTTTAATGCTTGCAATGTTCCCTCTCATTATTGCCGAGTTACATCAGATCAGATTTGTATTAGGTGCATGAAGCTTTATTTCCCACCTCTATTTTACAACAAATCAAATTAATATGCAGATATTTGAAACTGCAGCCATCAATCTGTCACATAATGTGTTATGGGCTGGCTGAAGCAGCTGGATTGGCATTCATCTCTAGTAGAATGTTCCTTTGTTCAATGGGCAAATTATCTTACATCTGTATTCGCGAAGGCTTTCATGGCCGGGATCTAATGGGTGTTGCGGCCAAAAAGCCCAAAAAACCCACTAAAACCTATCTTACATCTGTAACATATACAGTGGTGCCTCACAAGACAAATGCCTCGCAGGAAAAAAATTCGCAAGACAAATGGTTTTGGCAATGGGGGGTGGGGGTGGGGTTTGATGACTCGCAAGACAAATGTTCCTATAGCCGTGCTTCACAAGAAGAATGTTTTCTGTTTTTTGTTCCTGCCTCATGTTTGCTGATTTTAAAATGTTTTTCGATGATGTTTAAAAAGTTAAAAGTTTTTTGATTGGAATTTTTTTAATCATTTGCACAATACGTATGGCTTTAAGGTAAAGGTAAAGGATCTCCTTGACAATTTCTGTCCAGTCATGTTCGACTCTAGGGGGCGGTGCTCATCCCCGTTTCCAAGCCATAGAGCCAGCGTTTTGTCTGAAGACAGTCTTCCATGGTCACATGGCCAGTGCGACTTAGACACGGAACGCTGTTACGTTCCCACCGAGGTGGTCCCTATTTATCTACTTGCATTTGCATGCTTTCGAACCGCAAGGTTGGCCAGAGCTGGGACAAGTGACGGGCGCTCACTCCGTCACGTGGATTCGATCTTACAACTGTTTGGTCTTCTGACCCTGCAGCACAGGCTTCTGCGGTTTGGCCCACAGTGCCACCACGTCCCACGAATGGCTTTAAAGAGCACTTAATAAACCCTTTGTAAACCAAATTTGACTTTGTTCTGACTTTTTTTGCCCATAGGAACATATTAATTAGATTTAAATGCATTCTTATGGGAAAACGCGTTTCGCAAGACAACATTAACTGCGGAATGAATTAAATTCATCTTGCGAGGCACTACTGTATACAGGGATAGGATGGCATATGCTAGTACCACAGAGACAGAACCATATCACACATACTAAACACAAGCCCTTGCCTAGTTCTCACAGTCCTGTATGTGTATCAACACTGTATACGAGGGGGTGCTGACAAGTATTGAACCTTATGAAGAAGAAATTGAGCTAGGAAGCTGTAAATTGCAGGGTCTATTGGTCAATTTGTCTGTATTCAATGGTGCAAAAATCAACCACCTATGATTTTAACTTAACTTTCATTTTTCAGTCAAAAGTGAACATGGCAGCACCTCTAGAACAGTTCATTGTGGAAGAGCATAGGACCATAATCAAGTTTCTGTTTCTCCAAGGGAAAGGTACAAAGCAGATCCATGATGAAATGTCACAAACTATGGGTGACAGTGGCCTTTCATATGCAACAGTTAAACATTGGGCTGTCAATTTTAAAACTGGCCATTTCGGTGTTGAAAGTGAGAAACCCAGTGAAAGGCCTGTTTCTGTCTCTGTGCCTGCAAATGTGAAAGCCATCCATAACATGATCATGGGGGACCACCGAATATCAGCCAAAAATATTGTTGTGTATCTGAGAATATCATGTGAGAGAGTTGGTGCCATTATCCATAACGACTTGGAAAAGAGAAAGCTGGCAGCAAAGTGGATCCCCAAATTTTTGACAACTGAACAGAAGAGGAAACGTGTGGAGTCATCGTTGGCTGTTTTGGAACATTTTGCAAGAAATGAGTCAGATTTCCTGGGCAAACTGGATCTACTGTTATGATCCTGAGACAAAGGAACAGTCTAAGGACTGGAGGCACAGTCATTCCCTCAGGCCAAAGAAGTTCCAAGTACAAAGGTTGGTGCAGAAGCAAATGACAACAGTTTTTGGGATAAGAAGGGAGTACTGCTGGTGGACTACCTCCAACAGGGTTCAACCATCAATGCAAAATATTACTGTGCTTTATTGACGCAGTTGAGGCAAAACATCAAGGAAAAATATTGAGAAAAGCTCTCCAAAGCTGTCATCCTGTTGCATGACAACACCTCATCACACACTGCAGGTGAAACAATGACAGAACTGACATCTTAGGCTTTCAAGTGATGCCCCATCCACCCTATTCTCCTGACCTGGCTCCTTCTGACTAGCATCTGTTCCCCAAACTCAAAAAACACCTACAAGGATGATTTGGGAATGTTCTGGAGGCAACTAATGCTTCAAATGAGTGGTTACACCAGCAGTCAGAAAAATTTTATTTGGAGGGACTTATGAAGCTGCACGACAGATGTTGCAAGTGCATTGACTTCCTGGGGGAATATGTAGGATAGTGTGGCAGTTACAGCTTCCTAGCTCAGTTTTTTTTGGGGACGGCTCAATAGTTGTCAGCACCCCCTCTTTTCAACACTAGCCAGGAATTTTTTTTAAAAAAAAAACAGAATATTTCCACAAGATGCCATCTCAGCTTGAGTTATGGGATTTGTGCACAGAACAAAACAAATGAATTATTATTAACATATTCTTAAGTTCCAGTGTTTTACCTTTTTCTTTGCCATAACGTCCTCTGTGAATGCCAGACTGCATATTATATACATCCACATGTCCTGTTGTAAGTCCAATTACTGCAAAGTTTCCACAGGAAGTGATATCTGCTGCCTTTCAGAAAAAGAGAAAGACAACATAATTTTTATAAAATAACATTTTTATCTCCTTCTAGTGCCATTTCCCTGCTGCTTTAAAAAAAAAAAAGCTTAAGAAAGCCTGTGTCCTATCCTATTTTAAAAACACAGTACTATAAAACTTTATGCAAACTTTTTCCAAACATCAGTATCTTCTTCAGTATTGTGACTAAACAAGTCATCATCTTACGTACTCTGATAGCAATTATTCAATAAAATTTGATTTACTTTCAAAAAAATTTTATTAGAGCTGTTTAGACAAATGAGCTTTTGAACATCAAAACTGCTTTACATGCAAATACTTCATACAGTCATGGCCAAAAATATTGGCACCCTTGCAATTCTGTCAGAAAATGCAACCCTTCTCTCAGAAAACTGTTGCAATTGCAAATGTTTTGGCTACTTGGGCCCAATTTGGACATTGTCACTTAGGGGTATATTAATTTTTGCTGCCAGCGGTTTAGACATTAATGGCTGTGTGTTGAGTTATTTTGAGGGTACAGCACATTTACGCTGTTATACAAGCTATATACTCACTGCTTTACACTATAGCCAAGTGTCATTTCTTCAGTGTTGTCACATGAAAAGATATACTAAAATATTTATGAAATGTGAGGGGGTGTACTCACTTCCCTGATATACATGTACGCATGTTATACGCCATTTTTCTCCTCATTGGAGACTCAAGGCAAACAACAATTAAAATTACAGTGGTGCCTCGCAAGATGATTGCCTCATGGGATGATTAATCCGCAAGATGATTGGTTTTTGCGATCGCTGTGGCGCTTTGCAAAACAATGTTTTCTATGGACGATTTATGCAAGACAACATTTTTCTCAATTGGAACGCATTAAATAGATTTCAATGCATTCCAATGGGGAACCATGTTTCGCAAGACGACTTTTTCGCAGAACGAATTAACATTGTCTTGCGAGGCACCACTGTATACAATAATCAAGGTTTTTAAAATACCATAAAAACTATATTAAAATAATCAAATATTTGTCAATATTGAAACCAATTTTTTAGCTAGCATCCCTCTCTTGCGAACATCTGTCCAACAGGCCTCTGACCAATTGAAAGAGTTCCGCTAGATAGTTCTGTACTGACACAATGGTGGCAAAGAATAGCTCACAAAGTAGGATTTCCAATTAGCTTAATCTATGTTTGATCAGATCCAGGTTCCAATTTTGCTGGTCTTGTGTCCATCCCACTTATTTCATTGCTCTTCTAGTAAACTAAGAAGCTAGTATGGCTGCACTCCATACAAGGGAGGTTTAGGAGAGATTGTGTCAACAGCCCTGGCTGTTTCCCAGTTCCAGAGATCAGCCAAGGACTCAACACAATCACCTGCCAAGACAACAGAAAACTTCCCAAGAGCTATCAAGAAACCATCTGGATCCATCAGTTTTCTAGGGCAGACCACTTTAATTGCTCTTATTTTAACTCCCCAAAGGTTCAGAGTTAAAATAAATCTAAACCCTGCCAGGTAGTGATTTGTCAATGACAATGGAACTACTGAGAATTCCCCCTCATCACTATCCTGCTCAGTACAGAAAACCAGGTCAAGAGGGCGCCTTGCAACCTAAGTGGGGTCAGACATGGTTGTCATAGGAGACATGAATCCCTAAGCAACTTCTGATAGACTGGCATCCGCATGGATACTGCAGTCTCCCAGCACCACAAGCCAAGGTGATTCCAGCACCATGCCCGAGACCAGCTCAGGCAGGAAGCAGGGCAGGTGGTGCATCAGCAGAATCCCTTTCTGGTCCCAGGCATTCCCTCTCAGGTATATATACTCAGACCAAGCAGTCCATGGGACAGAACACCTAATAATACTGACTATTGCAACTTCTCCCACCTGCCCACAGGTCTGGTCTGTTACTGCACAGAGAACTTAGGTGGGCAAGGCTGAGAAAGACCAACTCCCCCAGCTTTAGCCAACCAAATATCTGTAATGTAAGCCAGGTCAGCAGGTTCATGCAGAATGTCAGCTCCTTACTTTTCACTTGACTTGTCATTTAACAACCGCACCTCCAACCAAAGGTCACCAGCAGCTGTAATTAACATACATCTTCACTTTCGTATAATGTATTTCATATAATCGTATTACATTATTCCATTTTATTATTGATTTTACATATGCTACTCTATATGTGATGCTAATGCAAACAACAATTTTTTTAAAAAAACTTACTGTTGCATATACACCAAGAGGTTTATTTTTGCTGAAGTCTTTTGGTTTCAGTTTATAGATACCCATTGAACATTTCTGATAATTCCAGGTAGTACAGGTTACATAACCTTGATGGCAAGCAATGATTCCATCCCAGTCACTCTGACGAGCTGTCTCTGAAATTAAATGCAGAATTCTTACTATGTAAGAGTTCAATCAAACAGGGAATGGACTGAACTGGGAACAATTCAGATGAGAAACTTTAGATAGTTAGGACTGCGAATGTTAAACAGTTGTTACAAGTAACAGCTAGATTAGCTTTAGATCGGATTATAAATTATAAAGAAGACATAAGTTTCAGAAAGATAACTATTAGCATTCATATATATGTGACCTAAGTGTACCACTGTTGATTTAACTCTTAGTATTTACAGTGGTGCCCCACATAGCAACGTTAATCCGTCCCAGGATTAACGTCGCTAATCGGATTCGTCGCTATGCGGGGGGGGACCCATAGGAATGTATTAAACTCCGTTTAATGCGTTCCTATGGGGCGAAAACTCGCCGCTATGCGAAGATTCCCCCATCCGGCTGCCATTTTTGCCACCCGGTAAGCGAGGGCAGGGTGCAAAAATGGAGTGGGCGGCCATTTTTTTCTTCCGGTGGCCATTTTGGAACCGCCGATCAGCTGTTTTTAGAACATCGCAATGCGAAGATCGGTAAGTGAAACGCTTACCGATCACTGCAATGCGATGTTTTGCCATTTAAAGCGTCGCAATGCGATCGCATTAGCGATCGCAAAAAAGCGTCGCTATGCGGATTCTTTGTTAAACGGTGCGCTCATTAAGCGAGGCACCACTGTATTTTGCTTTTAAAATAAAAATCGCTATTGTTTTTATACAACAAATAACTCTTCACTTCTCAGTAGCTGTTACCAAGGAACCAACATCCATGCTGGATGCTTGGCCAAAGCTGAGCTAAACAGGGACTTGAACAAACATTTAACCACTGAAAGGCTTCCGGTTTGAAACTGGTGATGGTAGGAGAAGGTTGAAAAAAAATCCTTTCACTGGCTGAAGTGGAAATGAAGAAGAGGAGTAACTGCCTAGAGTGGTCTGGTAGTCCAGATAGGCGGGGTATGTATAAATAAATAAATAAATAAATAAATAAATAAATAAATAAATAAATAAATAAATAAATAAATAAATAAATAAATAAATAAATAAATAAATAAATAAATAAATAAATAAATAAATAAGAATTTCTGAAATAGCGTACTGGATGATTCTTTCATTATTACCAGGAACAAATTTATGGAAAGGAACCCTGTGCTCTGCTAGAAGATTGCAAAATGTTATCTGCATAACTATATTTTTAACTACTAAGAGAATGCTCCAATACTATGGGGCAGTATACAAGTTGAATCAATCAATCAACCAACCAACCAACCAACAAATAAGCAAGCAAGCAAGCCTAGCTGAAGGAGGCTTTGGGCAATCACACCTGTTTTCCCTTCTGAGAATCTAATCCAGTTTATATCTGCAAAAAAAGAGTTCTGAAAAACTCTGAAATCTGCTCACTATTTTGTTAAACACCAGTGAATTTTTAAACAGGTATTTCCCAATTCCAGAACACGAAACACAAAGGAAATGGACAATATTACCAAATACAAAATCAATCTAAAGAGTTCATGATCTTAAGAAAAATTGGAAAGGTAGCAATTTTTTCCTACAAACAATGACGACAATATATACCATAATTTTAAATTTTCCAAAACTATGGTGGCAACTTTTGTTCAGTTGACAGCAGTCTCAGTTTCACAAGACAAAAACTGTGTTATTCTATTGGCAAGGCATGATGCAAACCAAAGTGCTTCTGAAATACTTTCTGAAACTGGCAACACAGGGAGATGTTTTAAAAAAAGTATTTGATATCTTATCTCAGCTATTCAATCATTCAAATCAAAGATTTACTTACCTGCTGCAAATGTTGTAATAGGAGGAAGTGCCATTGTACCATACTGAGAGCCTTTCTTTTTTGACTTCTTATTTATAGAACCTTTAAAATACGAAAATCATGACAAAGATACTTCAAGATTTTTACACACTATGGAAGACTTATTTTTCCATCCTTCTCTTGATAACATCTCATTCTGATTGTTATCCCAAAGCAAAATACACTAAAATTAGGATGAGATATGTTTACACAAGCAAACAAAAACAAATTTAATTAGCAGAGTAACGCAAACAAACCAACAATCATTTTAATCATACTTTCTTTCCTGAAAATGACTTCTGTTGGTTTAGGGAGACACAGTTACTTCTCTGTGTCTTTAGTAACTAAAAATAATCACATTTCAAATATTCCTTCAAAGAGTATGTAAACATTTCAAAGGAAACTCACATTAACTCTTGCATATGAAGAAATACGAAGAGTGCAATGGTATTGGAAATCGTTAGGTCTGGCTAGCACTGAGGGGTCACACACAGCTGGGAAAAACTAGCCATATTGATACCACCGCGAACAGCAGTATCAATAGTTCTATTCCAGAGTCCAAGTTTCTCACCCCTGCAACAACAGGGTGAACTTTCTGGGACACTGCCTTGCCAAACATAGTAGGGGCTTGTCCTCCAGAGACAACATCCCAGAGGCAGGGCATGGCAAAGGCAGAGGTAGAGGTAGAGGCATACAGTACAGGCAGGAATCCTGCAAGCCAAAAGAGACCAATCCCTTGTCTTACTACTGGGCTGAGAAGGAGCCTGTTTGGGGATAATCTGGCCAAGGTGGGAGTGGGACTGCTTTCTTGCCCACCAACCAGTGTGCCTAGTGAGAGAGTATTCTCTCAGGCCGAGGACATTGTCAGTCCACACTGCTCATGCCCAGAATCTGGATTGGGGGGGGGGGGATATTTTAAGGTCAACCTATCATTGCTGGACTTTCCTGAAGTATGAGAAAATGGCGCACCCTGCTCACAGTACTATGTATGCCATGCTTCAGTCTGCTGCCTTCTCCTTCTGCCTCTTTCATTCTTGCAACGACTACTCCAAGATTGTGCTCACTCACTCAACTGTGCTGGGCCCTATGCTGCTGACACAATTCCCATCCGCCACAGGCTATCTGCTGCCCAGGGTAGCTGCCCACTCCCCAGTACAACCTGTCATCTGCTCCCTTAATGCTGCTGGTGGTTTTCACTGTTCAGGGTTCAATCAGTACACCCATTACAGTCATGTCCTTATTCCTAGGCACTGCTGAATGTTGGTTAAATTCTTTGGCAGAATCACTGGGAATGACACGGGGAAATCCTTTGCCTGTCTGTGCTTTTTAAAGAGGAAAATAATGACTAAACAGTATTCATATTGACTGTTACAGAGTTCCACATATCCAGAAATTCTGAATTTTTAAAATTCTGAATTCCAGATCCAAAGGCTGTAATTCCAAATTGCAAATCTGAACCGTGGTGCTAGTGTATATCCTTAATTTTAACTGATATCTGATTATCTGCAGAGTTGCCATTTTATATACTTTCACACTTACCACGTCCTAAACTTTTATTGAATCTTTCATGTACTGTGGAAAATGACTGCAAGGTACCATCTTGACCTATGTTATCACATAAGAAAATGTTAAGAAATAGAAGAGACATGCCTGTTCATAAAATCATTTAGATATACTTATCAATCTACCGTATATAGTCATGCCCCGCTTTACGATTACCTCGTTTAACAATGAATCCGCTTGACGTTGAGGTTTTTGCGATCATTTTTGCGATAACAAAACGATGATTCCAATGGGGTTTTTTTGTTTAATGATGATTGTCAGGTTTCAAAATGGCCCCCTGCTGTGCTTAGGGACGGATTCTTCGCTGCACAGGCACCGAAAATGGCCGCCCCTATGGAGGATCTTCGCTGGACCGTGAGTTTTCAGCCCATTAGAACGCATTGAACAGTTTTCAATGCATTTCAATTGGCTTTTTAATTTCGCTTTATGAAATTTTCGCTCTACAGCGATTTAGCTGGAACGAATTAATGTTGTTAAGCCAGGCATCACTGTATATTTAACTGATTATAGAAACAATGGATTACAATACTGCTTTTATAATAAACTCAACTTATCCTTCACTACCTAACACCATTTGAAATTATCCCCAGATTAACATTGACATGTAGGGACACTGCTGACAAGAGCAAGTCTTTATTAAAATGCAAGTCTCCCATTTGGACTGATCACAAAAACCCTAATATTTTCCTGAAGTGAAGGACTACGAAATTAAAGGTGAAACAGGTAAACATCAGTCATGATTCATCCTGCATTTTGAGCAAAAGTGAGGTAAGCTCATAGAAAAAGCTGCCTGCCTCTGACTAATATATCATTTGAAACCGAATTTCAAAATCAGACATACTAGATGTAACAACACGCTAAGTAGGATCACACCGCTTTCTTCAAAATACTGTTACTCATTTCTGTAGAAGAAAAAGCTGAAGAAATACTTACCGGCACTAAGAATCTGCTGCCCATTTTGCCCATGATATCTGATCTTTGTTGGAGGTGCACTATGTCCCATTCTGTATCTCAGTAGTCTACCATTTCCTCCAGGGCCATCAAAGATCCATACCTATTCAATAAGAAAACAAACGTAAAAAAACTATGAGAGGGAACAGAGCAAGCTGACAGAGCTGTTTGGATTACAAACATTGCTGGATTATAAATAACACTGAACAGACTCTGAAGAAGCTACAAGCAAGTGGACCTTATATCAAAGGGAGACTCTATAAGACAGAATTTGCTTCAACAAACTAATCTAGAACTGAAGTGAGTGGCTTCAGAGAGACTGCAAAGACATCTAAGTCAAAGCTGAAAATCTTCAAAAGTGCATCAGATCGGTTCCAAATGTTGGTTAATGATTTGGTTGCAAGCCTAAGATATAGAGCGTTAGCTACAAAAACAGAAGCATTTCTTCCTCAATTCTCCACAAATGAAAAATAACAGAGGCAAAAGAAGGCAGCGAGTCCATGCACAATCTGAATCAAGCTGCAGTAGCACTTTCTGTCTCACTGCCTAGTACGACAGAGGGCAGGTCACACACGTTTGATTAAGGGAGTGTCTCTCAGTAATATATCAGAAAGCACCAATACCAACTGGCTGGCTGGTCATGCTACCTCTGCTACTTCCTCTCCTGTGGCTTAATGCAGGAATAGGCAACAGTCAGCTTGGAGAGACTTAAACTCCACAAATTCCCCTCCTGCTGTCAGGGGCTGATGGAAGTTATAGGACAAAAACATCCAAAGGCCAGTTTTTAAAAATAAAAAATACATTTAAAAAAAATCCAAAAGCCCAACAGTTGCCCACACCAGGCTTAATTTCAAGCCTAGTAAGAGGGCTAGACATCTCACACAACAAACTGTTAAAGGTCTTATGGTCTCTGCCTGGAAGAACGAACAAAAAGAGTGATATTAGGGCTTCACAATTAGTGTTTTCTGCTTGAAGTAAGCACCGTTCTAACACTGTGAATGTGACTGGTGCAAATGTGCATAATATAATCATACAAGGAACTAGCAAACTACATACAAAACAGAGGAGTTGGCTATTTTTAAAACTCAAACATTTCTCCTTGCATTATAAGTAAGCTTACCAGTGAACATTACATGGGCACAAGCCCTCCATAAATTTTCCTCAACAAAGTGTCACTCATCTAGCCCATGAAGAATGGCACTTTTCAAAGCTTGGAAATTTCAAAAGCGAAATATAGATTCAGACCAATATTCACATGGGGAGTTCTTAATAAAATCAAATACCAAATCACAGACGTTATTGGTGCACTGATAGTAGCATAGTGATGGATAAAGAGTAATAAAGAGTAACTGTAACCTATGTAAGTTAAATGCATTGGATGCCAATAAGAAGTCAGTAATCTAGCATCACAAACTGTACTTAATAAAACTGTATGTGCTATTTTTCACAACCATTCCTATTGCATGGTCAGTATGAGGGGGTGCTGATAAGTATTGGGCTAGGAAGCTGTAACTGCCACACTATTCTACATATTCCCCCAGAAAGTCAATGCACTCACGAAATCTGTCCTGTAGCTTCTTAAGTCCCTGCAAATAAAATTCTTCCGACTGCTGGTGTAATCACTCATTTGCAGTATTAGTTGCCTCCAGAACACTCCCAAATTGTTGTCCCTTTAGGTGTTTTTTGAGTTTGAGGAACAGATAATAGTCAGTAGGAGCCAGGTCAGGGGAATAGGGTGGATGGGGCATCACTTGAAAGCCTAAGGACGTCAGTTTTGTCATTGTTTCACCCGCAGTGTGTGATGAGGTACTGTCATGCAACAGGATGACACCTTTTGAGAGCTTTCCTCGATGGTTTTCCTTGCCTCAACTTCGTCAATAAAGCACAGCAATATTTTGCATTGATGGTTGAATCCTGTTGGAGGTAGCCCACCAGCATAACTCCTTTCTTATCCCAAAAAACTGTTGCCATTTGCTTCTGCACCAACCTTTGTACAGTGGTGCCTCGCTTAGCGAGGTTAATCCGTTCTGGATTAACCCTCGCTCAGTGAATCCATCGTTAAGTGAAATAAAAAAGCCCATAGGAACGTATTAAAACTGATTTAATACGTTCCTATGGACTTAAAACTCACCGTTCTGCGAGTTTCCTCCATTGCGGCGGCCATTTTGGATGCCTCGTTAGCGAGGCAAAACAGCGGTCGCCATTTTGTTTTAGCGGCGGCCATTTTGGAACCGCCGATCAGCTGTTCGCTATGCTTTGATCACGTCCGCGCGATCATCGCATAGCGAAAAAAGCCCATAGGGGCTATCGCTGAGCGAACGCTCCAGCGATGGCCCGGGACCCCTCGCTGTGCCGTTTCATCGCATAGCGAAGCATTCGCTATGCGAGGCACCACTGTACTCGGAACTTCTTTGGCCTGGGGGAACCACATTCCTTAGACTGTTACTTTGTCTCAGGAGCATGATAGTAGATTCATGTCTCATCACCAGTTACCAGTTTGCCCAGGAAAATACACAACAATATTTTTGGCTGATATTCAGTGGTCCCCCATGATCATGTTATGGATGGCTTTCACATTTGCAGGCACAGAGACAGAAACAGGCCTTTCACTGGGTTTCTCACTTTCAACACCGAAATGGCCAGTTTTAAAATTGACAGCCCAATGTTTAACTGTTGCATATGAAAGGCCACTGTCACCCATAGTTTGTGACATTTCATCATGGATCTGCTTTGCACCTTTCCCTTGGAGAAACAGGAACTTGATTATGGTCCTATGCTCTTCCACACTGAACTGTTCTAGAGGTGCTGCCATGTTCACTTTGGACCTGAACATGAAAGATAAGTTAAAATCATAGGTAGATGATTTTTGCACCATTGAATACAGACAAACTGGCCAATATACCCTGCAATTTACAGTGGTGCCTCGCATTGCGACATTAATTCATTCTGCAAAAATCGCTGCAGAACGAAAACATCGCTATGCGATATTAAAAAGCCCATAGAAACACATTGAAACCCCTTCAATGCGTTCCTATGGGCTTAAAACTCACCGTTCAGCGAAGATCCTCCATAGCGCGGCCATTTTCTTTGCCTCTTAAGTGAGGAATCTGTCCCTAAACACAGCGGGTGGCCGTTTTGTTTACCTGGTGGCCATTTTGAAACCGCCGATCAGCTGTTTTCAAATTGGCGCTTTGCGATGCTCGGTTCCCGAAGCACGGAACCGAGCATCGCAAAGGGAAATTCCCCAACAGGGAACATTGCAAAGTGATCGCTTTTGCGAGCGCAAAAAATGCATCACAAAGCATTTCATCTCTAAACGGAGCAATCGCTATGCGAGGCACCACTGTATAGCTTCCTAGCTCAACTTCTTCTGGGAAAGGCACAATACTTATCAGCACCCCCTCGTAATGCCAGTAGATTTAAAGAGAATGAAGAGCTGCTAAATTTCAACCTGAAAAATGGGTGGAGTGGGTTAGGACCCATAAAAATCCTTGGGGCAGCAGTTACACTGCGAAGACTGTGGGAAGGCATTTAGGTTTGTCTCTGTGTGGGAGCAACAGAAAGTCTGAAGTGGCAATTCTAGGTAGAATTGGCACAGAAGATTATTAGCAGTGAAGGGCCATACAACTGGCTAAAGCCAAACTTCCAACTCAAAACAGTAACTGCCTTAGAACTGTGAAAAGGACAGCATACAATGCCCTCAACATATAATACTTAATTATGCATTTCTTATCCTACAAACTATCTTGCATCTTATCACTGATAACAAATACTGCCATTCTGGGGAAACACTTTTGTGAATATGAAATTTTTGTTCCTGAATAAAGGGAATAAAACTTGACTCAGATTTAAACCAAATCCATCCCGATTCATTGTATTCTTAGATGCATTACTTATAAATCATCTCAGGAACATCCAAGTGGAAAATGAATATTAAAAACCAAGCACAACTTACCCTTATAGCATTGTCCGAACCATTAGTAATAAGAAGTGGCTCTCCTTGGACAAATGACATACCAGACACTGCTGTGGAATGTGTGTCTCTCATCTGTCCTAGAAGTTTCTTTTCTTCTAGATCCCACAATCCAATATGTCCAACAGGACTTCCAGCAGCCATAACTGGGTGCCCATCTGATCACATAAAAGAGGGGGTAAATATGGGTAAATATGGATTTCCTATTGTAGTGATTAAGGCATATCAGATTTAAAATGGTTGTAAATAAACAGCACAACCATTCAATACTGGAAAATAAAGCCAAATGAAATTATAACAGATTTAAATATACAAACACATATATATACACACAGGCAAAATTCTGAAAACACCAATCTTAGTTTAGAGGTTCTCATTCAAACCATTGTATACTGGCTGAGATGAAACAGTAAATTAAGGTTTGATGAGATCAGGAAGTTATCTACAAAGCTGTACACACAAATGGAGAACACTCGACAATCCATGGTCTTCTAAATCATAGCCTGGAGTGTCTTAATAAAACTATAGTATCAGTCATGCCAAGCAAATAATTTATTGTTGACAGTACTGGACAAAGATGACTTTGCATTAAAGAAGGTTAAACTTAAAACTGTGCTTAAACTTTAGGTTTTAGTTCACATCTACGACCTAGCTGACATTATATCATGTACATTTTCCAGTTCTACTTATTAGTTTCTAGTAAATGTTAAAGTTTACCTGTACGAAATGCTATTGCTGTTATGGGACCCCAGTCTTGTTGAAACTTCATTAGCATTTCATCAAACTTAATATTATGCACTATGATGTGACCAGACACAAGACCTACTGCAATGACATCCACTGCTGGTGCCTGTAAGGAAGGTTGTATGATTACCTCAATATGACTGTTTGGATTTCAAAACACATCACAAATATCCTATCAATAATATGGAGTAGGATCCCCAGCAGATACCTATTAAACTGCCCAGAGTAGACACGTTCTAGATGGGTGGTATATAAATCTAATAAATAAAATAAATAATAAATAAATTCAATTTGTCTTTAAATATATGTTTTAAGATTATGTCTAAATTGCAGCCCTCATTGGCACAATAAGTGACTAAATGTTTTTCTCTTCTGTTTGTGGCATCAGGTCCCACTTTTTACAATTTCTAGCCTGACAAGTAGCTCTGGAGAACCCAAAGGCTTGACCAGCTTTGTAGCATTGTCTGATTTTAATAAAAGTAAAGGTTCCCCTTGACAATTTTTGTCCAGTCGTGTTCGACTCTAGGGGGTAGTGCTCATCCCCGTTTCCAAGCCATAGAGCCAGCGTTTGTCTGAAGACAATCTTCCGTGGTCACATGGCCAGTGCGACTTAGACACGGAACGCTGTTGCCTTCCCACCGAAGTGGTCCCTATTTATCTACTTGCATTTGCATGCTTTCGAACCGCTAGGTTGGCGGGAGCTGGGACAAGCGACGGGAGATCACTCCGTCGCGTGGATTCGATCTTACGACTGCTTGGTCTTCTGACCCTGCAGCACAGGCTTCTGTGGTTTAGCCCACAGCGCCACCACATCCCTTGGGATTTTAATAAAGGTAATACCAAAATAATTATTTTGGATTTCCCCCATTATGATGCAGAATGATTATAGTTTTCTTCATTTATATAAATAAAGTGTGGTCAGGTTATTCCTGCTTGTAGGCCACACTACAGGGTCTAAGGTAATTTCAGTTTATGAATAAGAGGTTTATGAATCCAGTCCCAAAAATATTACACTGATTATTACTCTTAGCCCCAGATGCTTGAGATTTAAGTTTCTGATGTCTCAATATTCTAAATATAATTCTTGGAACTAGGAGAGGTGTTCCTTTAAATATGTGGGCCGCCAGTGACAGTTTAGGACTCTCATACTACGGATCTGCACTTTCAGAAGGAGTGTTACATGATTCAAAACATCTGTCCACTCCCCAGACCAAAAAATATCAATCTGTGGCACCTCTATCTTATTCAGATTATGCCCTACAAGCAAATGAGAGAAGATTATTACAACTAAATCATAACAATTCCAAATAATTCAACATTCTAGGCATGAAGAACTCTATAGAAACAGCTTTACTATTCTGGACTAGCAACTAAATGAAAGAATTTAATGGTATGAGTTCTGGCTATTTAATATAGCCTAAAATACTCAAAAAGACTTCTGCAAGTGACTCAATGAATAGGATACAGTTGTTGTATATTTACTTTTTATTGGTCTACAAATCACTTACCTGCTCAAGGACTGTCACTCCTGCACCCCATCCTGGAAACGTATATAATAGTTTGCTGTGGGAAGGTGGAATAGTTATCAATGTTTAATGTCATTAAAAAAATTAACCTCTAGGATGGGGGGGGGGCAAACATTTGGTATTCCAGATGTTTTGGACTATAACTCCCACAGTAGTTTATTATTGGGGATATAGGCTAAGGATTCTGGGAGTTGAAGTTCAAAAATCTGGAGTGCCAATGGTTTGTTGTACCTGCCCTAGAACTTTCTCAATCAACTGAGATCCAGCCTTCTCGTTTACCTCTGCCATTTTTAAGATCAGCTGTTCCAAATGAGGTGTTAAGATGCAATCTAAATATGCTGTCATGTCCGTATTTCTCAGAGTTGCTGACCACATTTTTTTCCCTATCCAACTTTAATATAATTTAATACATATGGAAGGGGATGTCTAGAGTGACAAGGTAGGCTTATTAGAAATATTAATCCTTATTCCAGCAATTGCCAACTGAAGAAGGAATTAAGACCTAGGTTCTGAAACACAGCCCTATTAACTTGGTGAGGGTAAGATGTTAATGATTACTAACCACATAGCTCTTTCCACAAGCAAATAGTAGCAACTCTGCAGAACACTCATCTCCATAAATGAAGAGGAAGCTACTCATTTCAGGTTGCTTCCCTATTGTAAGTGAACTGAGAATGGCAAGAAAAATAAGCTTTAAGTGTAGTCACCAGATAGATCACATTCTGCTTATAGCGAGCACACTGATGTGCATCAAATATTCCAAACACTGGCAGAAAGAGTCGTTTTAGAAACTTTGTTAGTTTCAATAAAGATGCCCTATTCAGTAGTTGTGATTTGTAACAAAATTCAAGTATTACTATTATCAGCTTGTACACTGACTGAGGAACTACAAACACAAGGAAACTCCACTTGTGCCCCTGTATAATTTCGGCTAACTTCCAACTTCCCACTGCCCATCTCATGTCAAACAGAATGTTTTCTTGGATTTCTGGGAGGTTTTTTTGGCATATACAGTAAAGGACATTGTAGAGGGAAAACTGAACGTGAAAGTTATAGCTTCTCATTTCACTTGCAGTTCTCAGGGTTCAAACCAGAGTCTGAAATTCTGCTGATCAACCTACAGGCACAAATGGCAATGATTTTCAACCATGGACACTCTTAATTTAATGTAGCTCTTAAACACACCTCTCACCCAATTCTGAAGCTTCCTAGGGATCCCCTTCGACCTGGGGAAGCCTTTGGGAGCCCCAGGGTATGGGGCAGGGAGCCTTCGATCTACAAAAACCATTGCCAATGTTCAGCTGTCCTGAGACTCTCAAAGGCTTCTCCAGGTTGAAAGGGATCTCTGGAGTTGGTATCTCAGAACCTGGGGAGTGGGGGTAAGGGAGACAGGAAGTCTTTTAAATTAAATTAGACAGTAACATAATGACTTCATTACTATTTACACCCAGAGAGTTACTCAACAGAATTTCAGCTATTATGTCAATACACATTCACCCACAAGATAACAGTCAAAAATGTCACTGAGGGCGGCTAGATGCACAATGATTGCATTATACAGATTCAAATCCGACTGATTTCAAACAGAAATTGTAGTGATGGAGATCATGATTTTAGGGGTTTGGCCAATCCTTTTCTTACCCCAGAATTTTAAACATAAACTTAAAAGAAAACAAGTTTTGCATCAGAGAGTCACTAAAATTATTTTCAAAGAAGTTTGAAAAACAAACCTATGATTTGGTTATTATGATTTGAAGAATGGCTAAGAACCAATCTATAAGAACTTCAGACATATAAGGTGCAAGCAGTCACAATACAGCAGAGTCTTGACACCATTAAGCACTTTCCCCCATATGCTCCAGCTATACCCCAAATGTAAGAGTATCATTTATGATCACAAGTTTAGAATTTTCTCTACAAATTAAGCAATGCTTGTGAAATGATTACCCCAAGCATATCAATAAGCTCTACTCATTGATTTTGCAGTTATGAGAATAAACAGATGATAACCAGTTTTTAATTTAATAGACAGCTCTTACTTGGATTTCACATTCCATAACTGTAGACTTCCTTGTTCACTACCAAGAAGAATTTTATTCAAATAGGTACTTGGATGCATAATTGCAGAAACTGTGAACACATTCTTATCAAAATTAAGTTGCAAGTATTCTTCTGCAGAAAAAGAACAGTATTAAATTCATGTCCACTACAAACATATTCATGTATTTGCTTTTCAATAGTTAATGTTATTTTACAAAGAGCAAATTCTCACCTTCTGACTGTGTATCCCAAATAATAAGAACACTATCATCATCTACAGAGATTACATGATCCCCAAATGGCAGCACAAGATGGATATCTGTCCTGTGTCCCTTGTAAGTGTGAACTACCTACAATTCAAAGCACTCTAGTTAGTTCATTAGAATAAGATCATATTTAAGCAGTAAAGTGTGTATGACCCCCCCAAAAGACCCCCATTTATACAAATGTCAACATCTGTCTTACACAAAAACTTTAAATGAGATACAGTGGTGCCTCACTAGACAGTTACCCCGTGTGACAGTTTTTTCACTAGACATTGGCTTTTTGTGATCGCTATAGCGATTCGCAAAACAGTGATTCCTATGGGGGAATTTTGCTGGACAATGTTTGGTCCCAGCTTCGCAAACCGATTTTCGCTAGACGACGATTTTGACAGCTCCCTCTGCGCTCGCAAACAGGTGTTTTCGGGACCTAAGCTTCACAAGACAGCGATTTAAACAGCTGATTGGCGGTTCGCAAAGCGGCTTTCCTATGGCTGATCTTCGCTAGACAACGACGATTCTTCCCCATTGGAACACATTAAATAGGTTTCAATGCATTCCAATGAGGAAATGCTTTTCGCTAGACAATGATTTCGCTAAACAACGATTTCAGTAGAACGGATTATCATTGTCTAGCGAGGCACCACTGTATAAAGTTCTGGATCAACGCTCTTCTCCCTTAAGGGATGAGCCAAGTTCTTGACAGTCCAACTATACTAAGCACTTCTGAAATGTGGCACAGGTGGGAGGACCCAAGCCATCTTTCCGAGATATGCTGTGGCAGTTCTGCCCAGCTGTGACCTTTGTATTCTCGAAGGCTTTCACAGCTGGGATCTGATGGTTGTTGTGGATTGTTTGATTGCTGGTGTTGTCCAGTACTTCTGTGTTTTGCATTTTTGTGGTGGGCTTGAATACTGTTTGTAGGTTGTATTTTTCCAAAGGTTTCCCCATGTGGTCCATGACCCCACTGAAGAGGAAAAACAGCCACCCACAAATAAAGTATTTCTGCCATACACGCATGCGGTCCGTGACCCCTCTGATGTATGGCAGAAATACTTTATCTGTGGGTGGCTGTTTTTCCTCTTCAGTGGGGTCATGGACCACATGGGGAAAAAACACAACCTAGGAATTTTAGTCAAAGAACCACCCCAAAATACTTGTGGAATGGGTTTGGAAGGTGGTAGTTCTTGCACTTTAATGCCTTAAAGTGGTGTCTAGGATTGTAGGTATTAAAAGGTGTATAATGGTGCCTGACTGGTGCCTGTGGCACCCTGAAGAATGCATAACCCAGTTAGCGTGAAAATTAGTGGAAAGGTCAGTGCTTAGACTCGAATGTTGCACTTTCTTCCTGAGCTCTGTGGTAGAAATGGGAGTGAGGATCTTCTTGAGCTTGCTCTGAGCTGTAGGAAGCAGAGGGGTTCCCCAAGCTTTCTAAGAGCTTGTCCACACTGGCATATAGTTATGATATATGGTTCCCTGACAGCACTGTTTGGCACAGGGGGAAAAAATCTCATCCGCTTGTGTTCCTATTGAAAACAATCCATCCTTCTCTTTTAAGAACTGGCCCATATCTTTCTGGCGCTGAGCTAGAGCATGCAATCTTTCATTGAGATGCAAAATAGCTTACCATTCTGCCTTGGCAGATGGGTACCAAGAGTTAAAATAGATGGCACTGAAGATAAGGACCTTTTAAGCACCACCCGGATTGCACCAAATTTCACAGCGTGGACAAGGCCAAAGACACTCAAGAGACTCAATGAAGCTACTAATCTCGTTTTCCTTCTCCACACTTGGGAGTTCATTTATTATTTATTTAAAATATTTTTACCCTGCCTTTCTCCTTAAAAGGTACCCAAGGTGGCTTGCAACATTAAAAAGACAATATTAAAAAGCTAAAAATGGTAAGATTACAAATATTAAAAAAGAAATTAAACATATAGTATATTTAAAATGGTAAATAAAATCAATGTTAAAGACACATTTAAAAGCAACAAGGCACAACGCTTCATTTAAACACCCCTCCCAGATAGTCAATTACTAGTGGAAAGCCTGTCTGAAGAAAAATGTCTTTGTCTCTTTTTTTTCCAATTGTGGCATCTTCCCAAATTGGAAAGTTTACAGAGTGCACTCTAAGTTTTATTTACATATTGAAATTTACTAGAAAAGCAACCAGTATCAGGATGACATTCCTCTAGAAAAAAAAACTTTTGTACTCTCCTTTCCCCGCAAGATTTCATGATACCCTGAAGGGATTGCATATCACATGAGTCACTATTCTGAAGAACACTATCTGACCCAGCATTTTCAAGTTCCTTGAACGAGTCCCTTCTCATCAGCTTGGGAGTAATTATGCTGAATTCTATTCGAAAATTCTAGAGCTGTACAATTTGATAATCTACTATCAGAAAGCAAAATGAAAATCACAACATCCAACTAGTCATCGAAATTTACACATACTTTTCCATTAATATATATTACACTGGGAAGAGAAGTAATAAAAACTTGCTGAGATAGTGCACAATTATTTAACAAATAATATTCAGCAGCCTTTTCACAAAGCATTAGTGCACAAACTGCACTATAGATCTCCTTCCAGTTTTGAAAAATCCACAGCAAAAGAAACACAACAATGAGAAACCATCCATACTTAATCACCACCTCCACAATTACTGGAGGTCCCAAGATAATTTCAAAGGAACCTCCTTCTAAGAAGCATTCATTTGCTTAGTTATTTAAGTTTAAACTGAAACTCTGACACTACCAGTGCACATACAGTTGTAATCAAAGTTATTCAAACCTTTAAATTTGAAATTCCAACGGTGTCTCTAAAAACATTCAGTACCTTTGCTATCTTTTTGTATCCTGTTCCTTGCTTGGGAAGGGCAATTATCTCTTCTCTTACCTTTCTGGGCCATTCTTTTGACTTAATATTTCTAACATGCAGTCAAATGTGACACTCACCAAACCTCTTGCCAGTACAGATACTTCATGAGTTCCAGCTCAAGCACATCTGGTGGAACTAATGAAGCCCTTAATTCATTGCATCAGGTGTGCTTGAGACGACAAGTGTTTTGCAAATTTGTGCTGTTGTGAGGGATTCTATTCATGGGGTTGAATAACTTTGAGACTAGAGAATTCATTAAAAGTTGCGTTTTCAGTTGAATTTGGCAAAATCACTTGAAGCATTCGTTGCGCTGAGCTATTTCAATTGATTTTGTTTGATTTGTTCATTGCAGACAGCTGAAAGTCTGTAAATTTGGGTAATAAACCTGATTTGCAATAGGGGCTGAATAATTTTGATTAGTGTATCTTGAATACAACTGAATCGTCTAGAATCAGATAAAAAACATGCCATATTATTTAATAATGATACAAACCTCTTTGTTTCTAGCCAAAGCATACAGGAAGCTGCCACATGCTGCAAAGACCAACATTCTATCTGCTGCCAAACATGTGATGTTCTGTGGCAAAGCATTGCCTAAAAGATAGGTGGAAACAAGTAAAAAACCCACATTTTTACATGACCAAAAAGTCACTTGCTAATATACTTGCCATTTATCTAAAAAATATAGCTTTATTACATTATCAGGATTAAGACAGAGAAGTTACTACAGATTACACCTGAAGGAATATTACTAAAAAAAGACCCAACTCTTCTGAGTAAGATCTATAGGATTTACAGTACATTCCTGTATGTTTTCTACTTTTGTACTACAGTAGTCAATGCACTCCCAAGCATATTCAGGACTACAGCCTTTATTCCAAGAAAGTGTGCTCAAGCACCAATATTGCTAAAATGCAGGTAGCAGGATATCAATCTTATTAGCTAGGATTCAATGGGGCCTATAAGTACTTGAGAATACTACCTTCAACAACTGCAACTTGCCATCATTGCTCTATTTCCCACTGCTGGAAAAGGAGTATTTGACAGGTGCCAAATGACAGGCAGCCAAGTGACAAAATCGAACGGGTGAGTTGTACAGTATTCCACTCTAAGCTCTGTCTGAACACACTGCTCTCTTTTGCAAACACTCATGCCTTCATGGGATCCTAACCCACATTTGGAAACTATGCCTATCAATTACAATAGTTGTTAAGCATTTTAAAGAACTGTGCAAGAATTTAAAAACCTAAGAAAGGAACTAGGACAAAGAAAAAGTAACTGGAGTAAAACACAAAGCAAATTATTTTAAATTCATTTGAAACATCCAGACCAAATGAATTGCAAATGTTTGATAACACATCATATTTAAAACAAACACCTCAAACTGGAAATGCTAATAAGGAAGGTTGTACTGTGCTGTCTCTTTTTATATTTACTATGCTAAATGTCAAGTTTCATTTGTGAGAAACGTTCTCTTAATTTCCATATTAATGGTACTTTTAAAAAACTTCTCTAGAAAAAGATATATTTTTTTGAGATATCATTTTGCCAACTTCAAAAGGATTCATATTGTTTCAAAACGGAAAACAGACTTAGGTAATGTGATTCTGCAAGATGCACAAAATTGGTTATGGTGCTGAATTCAATTGATATAAAATATGAATAAAAAATTACATAAAGTTCCATTTCACTGCTATTGCATTCTTTCCAGGCTCCAAAGACTTAACTGAGCAGCTATGTGGCAAGTTCTAATTGGCTTTTATACATATATTTGTTATTGCTGACTGTTCTAGGACTCAGATATAAGGATATATTATAATATGGCTCATTAAAGATATTATTAAATATTAAATATGATACTTAAGGAATTGTCTTTTAGGTAATGTTAAAGGGAAAGTGTGATATATAGCTCATAAGTATTGCTACATGCTGGAAAGTAAAACATAGCATTAACCTATAGCATTAAACTGGAAAAATGTAATCATCTCAATCACGTGGGAATTTCAAAAAGAATATGATGAAGTGCAGAAATGTCAAAAAAAAATGCCAACTAGAAATAAATGTACTGAATACAGGTCTCTTCTTATACATACATACATAAACCTTTATTGGCATTTGATTACAGTAAGAAAAGTAGACAATGTAACCAGGGAAGTAAAGAGGGGGAAGGTTAAAACTGAAGTTGGGAGGGATGGGGATTACGGTTTCTCATAAGAATAGTTGACAGAAATTCCGCCACGAGATGGGTAGTGGTTGGAAAGTAATCACTTAGGAGAATTGGGAGGGGGGAGGGTACTTATTTTGTACTTATATAGTACCTGAAAAAGAAATACATGAGGATGAGCCTGGTTGCCCTGTCAAGAACATCTGGATTAATATAACTAGGGAGAAAAACAAAATGAATGGAGTAATTGGGCGTCTACTACTAACCACCCAATCAAGGAGAAGATGCCGATGAAATCTTTGAAAAACAGCTCACAAGAATTTCTGAGAGATACAATGTAACAGTAATGGAAGATTACTGTCCTGATATTTGTTGGGAAGCAAATTCTGACAAATATAGCCCTTCCAAGAAATTCCTGGCTTGTATGGCTTATGTAAAATATTCAAAATATTTTCCTCCTGCATTTCCTAGAACCTTTCAAAAGGATCCAAGATGTCTTACATCAGAGGTCCCCAACCCCCAGTCCGCGGCCCGGTGTTGGTCCGTGGCCTGAGTCGGTCCAGGCTGTGGAGATAGACCTCCACCCCCCCGCACAGCTGATTTGTGCATGCGCATGTGCTCCAGCACACTTGTGCAAGTGCCGCACTGCTGTTTGCACATGTGCATGCATGCTCATTCACACATGCAAACAAGCACGGGGATGCCCCACCTTCTCCAGCCAGTCCACGGGGTGAAAAAGGTTGGGGACCCTGCCTTACATCAATAAAAGACACAATTTAAATCTTGTCACATTTTTTGATCAAGTAACCTCCCTGGTAGATACTGAGAATGCTGTAGACGTAATATATCTTAAGTTCAGCAAAGTCTTTGACAAAGTGCCCCATGATATTTTGATTAGCAAGCTAACTAAGTGTGGACTGAATAGAACAATTGTCAGGTGGATACACAGTTGGCTATAGAATTGTACTCAGAGAGTGTTTATCAATGGCTCTTCCTCAAACTGGGAGGAGGTGGCAAATAAGAGTACCATAAGGCTTAGTCCTTGGCCTGGTGCTCTTGAACATCTTTATTAATGACTTGGGTGAGGAGGTGAAGGAAATGTTTATCAAATTTGTGCATGGCACAACATTGGGTAGAAGAGCTAACGCCCTAGAAGACAGGAACAAAATTCAAAAGATCTTGACAGGCTTGAGCACTGGGCTGAAAACAACAGAATGAAATTTAATAGGGATAAGTGCAACATTTTACACCGGGGGGGGGGGGGAACCAACCACACAATGAGAAGATGGGGGATACTTGGTTTAGTAATACTGCAAGCAAGAAGATTCTTTAAATTGTTGTAAATCACAGGCTGAATATGAGCCAACAACGCGATGTGGCCACAAAAAAGCATATATGCTGTTTCAGGCTGCATTAACAAATTGAACTGAAACCCCTTCTAATTGTACTGGTTAGGTCTCATCTTGACTGCTGTGTCCAGTTCTGGACACTGCACTTTAAGAAGGATGCTCACAAACTGGAACAAATTCAGAGGAAGGCAACAAGGATGATCAGGGAACTGGAAGCCAAGCCCTATGATGAAAAACTGAAAGAATTGGGTATATTTAGCATTGAGAAAAGAAGTCTGAGGGGTGATATGACAGCACTTTTCAAATATTTGAAAAGTAGTCATACAGAGGAGGGGCAGGATCTCTTCTCAATCATCTCAGAGTACAAGACCAGGCCATGGACACAGATCTCCTCCCCCTGCGAGCGCCCCCCACGAATGCGCCACGGGCATGTGCACAACACACCCGCAAGCATGCCACACACACCCAACCAGTCCGTGGTTGGGAAAAGGTTGGGGACCACTGGCTTATAGGCCCCTTCCAACTTCGTTATTCTATAAACCCAACTGGCATAACTTTATGCCATGCAACAAGGATAACATTATCAGCAGATGGCAGAAGTCTTTAATTTAACGTAAAACCTCCTATCCTTCAAAGTTCAGGTTCTAAGTCTGAACTTAGGGCTCCTGTTTGCCTTGGGGAAGCTTTTGGGACCCTCAGGGTGGGGGAAGAAGCTTTTCATATGATTAATGGTGGCAACTGTCCGATATTCAAAGAGTCTTAGTGTAAAGATGAGCAACACAATTTCAGCCTCTATTGGAATGAATACTTAGTTATATTGCTTATTCTCTATTTCTGTTCAAATGTTGGAAAGATTTTAAGGTTTTTTTAAATGAGTCACACAGTTTTATAACAGCATTTTTGTAAAAAAACAAAGCAAAACAAAACCCAAAACAACCTACAGTAGCTGCAAGTAACAATTTATACAGAATCCTCAGCAAAACCCTGGATTATTTTCATCCATACATGGCATCATACTTACTAACAGCAACTATGCCTAGCTTCTTCACCTGAAATAAAAAAAAAAAGAACAAGTCAGTTTTTGTTGGAAGTACTAAGCCAAAACAGTTATCATTTAAAAATACAAGTTCCTTCATTAGAACTCTACAAAGGCTGAAATCATGTTGCTTAGCATAGTGAGCTGCACTAGAGGAGGCCAACTGAATCAGTGGTGATTTGATGAGTTAGTTCCCCCATAAGTTCCGCTGACTTAACTGGTCTTACTCTATGCAACTTTCTTTACTATCGTATGTTACAACTACAGTAGGCCCATTTGAATCAATGGAACTTACAAAGGATTTGATTCACCATATCCTTACTGATTCAATGGACCTGTTCTAGTGCACCATGTATGGATGTGAAAGCTGGACAGGTAAGAAAGTTGAAAGGAAAAAAAAATAATTCATCTGAAATACGGTGCTGCTTTGCAGATGCCCTGGTTTGCCAGAAAGACAAACAAGTGTGTCCTATATAAAATCAAGCCTGAATTATCTTTGGAAGCAAACATGTTAAAACTGAGGCTGTCCTACTTTGGGCACATCATGTGAAGACAAGATTCCCTGGAAAATACAATAATGCTGTAAAAGGTAGAAGGCAGAAGGAAAAGAGAGACCAAATATGAGATGGACTGACTCCCTAAAAGAGACCACAGGCTTGAGTCTGCAGAAGCTGAGCAGGGCGGCTGAGGACAGGATTTTGGAGGGCCCTCATTTGCAGGGTCACCATGAGCGAGAGGAGACATGATAGCACAGGACAACATCAACAAACAATATTATAGTGCAATTTACTATGTTAATCAACAGGATGTGAGCCCATAGGTGGCACGTAATTATCCAGAAAATGTGGAGATATATATATATATTTATTTAAATATAGCTGGGAAACGTCATGTCTGCAATGGTACAATTCATTTAATCGAATTATGTGCTTTTTCACGCTTTATTTCCTGTAATTATTTTTATGATTCACAAAGCCTGAAAGTCATTATGTAAATTGACTCTCCAGTCTGCAGCTGGAACCCTTCTTGTTGCATCTTCAAGCTAATCCACAGTGCACTTTCACCACTCAGATCTGGACATTACATCATCATCTTTGAACTGCAGACCTGGAAGGGACCCTATGGATCAATGAGTCCAGCCCCTGTCAAAGATGCACAGTGAGGAATCAAACTCCCAAACTCATGGCTCCACCCCCAGCAGTTCATGAATATATTAACAATTAACCACTACATATTATCCTATTAATTCAATTAATGCTTTTTAGGTTAGATGAATGACAGAAGGAGTGCTGAAATTCTATCCACCATATGTTCACCTGAGCAGGAGTGGACCTGCTAATCATAGTCTCTAACCCCCAAAACAGTGGTTAACTACACCAACTGGCATTAGTGTGGAGCTGCCTTACAGACACACATTTGTAGATATGAAACTAGAGATGGGCACGAAGCACTTTGTGCCAGGCTGTTGTAAGTCGTCAAACAAGGACCCAGAGTGGAGATTCCTGCAGAGCTGCCTGTAAGTGCTGAGGAATCCAAAGCTGCATGTAGATGGGTGAACCTCAGCTCATGGTTAACTTATAGCTTCAGTGGCAGAAACAAAAGGACGGCAGTTTTAACAGAATTTCTACCTGCTACTCCTACTCTACGCATAAGGTTTTGACTTTAAGATCACAATTTCAAGCTACATCAACAAACAAGTGATACAACATCATTTAAGTCTAGCTTAGGACTATACACTGTGCAACGATGAGTTGGTGCATAAAAATTGTGCCATTTGGAATATGTAAATTACAAATTCCATAATTCTCCATTCACAGAGTTTCACCTGACAGAGAGATGGCAACAGACTTCTAAACATGGCTCATTTGGGGAAAAGGCCTGAGTTTGAAACTGTTGAGGCCTAGCCAGTACTAGCTACACCCAAGTCTCCCATTCAGAAAGGAAGCCGTCCAAGTACTAATTGGAAGATTCCTTGCTGGACAGGAAGTTTGGGCAGAGCTAATCCTCAAAACCTTCAAGCTTAGCCCTTCTCTTAGGTGTGACACATTGAGGATGGAACTCCCAAAATGGAGAATTATAGATTTATAGTCCAACAATCAGAATTATACATCCTTAATATCGTCAGAATTGTATTCTATAAGGCCACACTTTTTTTGCTGCAATGACAATAATGCTGTGGTCATTATATGCAGGTAAGTTGCCTCAATGTACTGTAATCCTAACAAGGTTTTTAAAGTTACCTAAGATGTACAAGAAGTGATTTAACCTGGCCACCCCGTTCCCCAGTGAGGTTCTATACCTGAGGAATGTTAGTTTGCTGCTGTGATTTACACAATGACACCTGCATAAAACCCCAACAGGATTCTAACCAACACTGGGGTGGGGATTTAATGAGAGATAAGACTACTGGTGATGGATATGACAGAGCAGTGATTTCCCAAGTTAGGTCCTCAGATGCTTTGGCCTTAACCTTCAGAAGCCCCACTACAGACAAGACTTAAAGAGATTCTGTGATCTGCAACCATGGCAGTCAGAAGTTTATAAACCTTTATCATTATAATAATGATAAGAGGGAACCTTGATTATGGTTATTCAGCCCTTAGCAGAAATAGTCTTTGGGGCATGTGGAGCCTAAGGGGCAGTAAGATTTCCCCCACCCCCTCGGAGGCTTGGAGACTGCCAAGGAGCACCAAGGCAGTTTCTTTGCTTTTGAAATGGGAACCAGGCTACCAGAGGCATGCATGGAGTTAATGAAAACTGGTCTGTAGACTTCTTTTTAGGCTGCATCTCTTAGAATTATGTATGTGGAATTCTTGGCAAATTTGGGAAGCTACAGTCCAAAATAAACCAGAAATCCCATCCATAACAGCAGAAACAGTCCTGTGCAATAAGTTGCTGAACAGAACTATAAGGACATTCTTGCTGAAATAGTACTTTTAAAGATCTGAGCCAGTATGTGGAAGATATTTTGCTTCCTTCAGGCAAGACATTCTTATTTGAAAAACAAAACAAAAAAAGTGGACTACGTATGAGGAGCATGAGGATTCTGCCCTACTTTAATGCTTTATTTGAAGCATTAAATATGCCAACATGAATACATAATTTAATGGAAGATATACATGTCAGCATCATCAAGCTACTATTCTTAAATGTACTGCAAAATGAATAGGAAGAGTGGTCGACCAGACCAGATGGGCAGGATATAAATCAAATAAATAAATAAATAAATAAATAAATAAATAAATAAATAAATAAATAAATAAATAAAATAAGTATATATGAAAGAATAGAATTCTTTTGAACTGAGATGAGGGAACTATTTGACTTGGAGGAACCGTGTTTCCCCGAAAATAAGACAGGGTCTTTTATTAATTTTTGCTCCAAAATAAGCTATTTTGGAGCCCTAATGCTTCAAAATAAGCATTAGGGCTTATTTTCCAGATTTTTTTATGTACAACAACCTATATTTATTCAAATATATACTTCTGGTTGCTGCACAATGGTGGAGGGTGGGGTTTCACTTAACTGGAGCTTTTTTGGGGAGGTGGAGTTTATATTACGGGCATCCTGAAAAATCATACTGGAGTTTATTTTCAGGTTAGATCTTATTTTCGGGGAAACTGGGTATATGAAATGTGCCTTTTGTGTATTGCTGGAAAAAATCCTGACTTTCACTTATTTTTCAAAAGGGGTGGGGCCACTACCATTCATAAGTATTTTCATGTCATGACACATGGAAACCGCTTTAATCTAAGAAAATTCCCTAGATTGACGTTAAATATATATATAAAAGACAAATCACCTTATGCCATTAAAATAAACATGGAACAGGTGAGGTGCCTTAGCCTTTCCTAATAATCCTATCCATTCACAGATATCATTCTGTCTGATCTAAAACATTTATCACTTCCCTGATAACTGTAATATTTACAGACCTTTGCATTGCTGTTTTTGGAGTAATGGTGCATACACAGTACAGACTGCTAACTTTTTATTTCGTGATAAACCCTTACAGGCTTTAGGACCTACGTGTGTATAGGGGAGAAGCATGCATCCCTCTGGAGAATTCCACATGCATTCCTGATTAGCTCCCAAACTTACTCTTAGAGTGAGTGAGTAGGTGGGTGGAGGAAGGAGAGAATGAAGAGTAAAGTAAACTGTCCAGCTTTTAATCCAGGCACAGAGAGAAACTCTAATTTGGGGGCAAGATGTATTATTGATGCCTGGGAGGGCACAAATATATTGTGCTGATAGCAGGATTCAGCATTTTATATGCCAACTCAAAAAACAGAGATGCCCCAAACAAAAAATTATAAGTATGAAACTGGGTCTCGGATCAGCACCAAATCTGGCATGGATGTAGCAGAAAGTCTATTCTTGCTCTGTGCCAAATTTAGGGACACTTCAGCAAAAGACTTCATGTTGCTTTTTTAAAAGTAACAGCTTTACCCCCATGCAGAAGCAAGCAACCTTGAGCTCAAGAAAACTGAAAATTCATCAAATACATCAACAGGACCAAATCTGTATACTTTTAAAGAAAATGGTCAGTTCCTTTTTTGTAATTTGGAAGGAATTCAGCCATTCATGACTCCAATAAACACTTAAGAATTAATTATTTTAAAGAGAAAAAAACAGAGTTAGGGCATCCTTACAAACTGCATTCTAAATGGACTGAACGTTTGATCCTCCCAGTCAGAATCTCATTCAATGACTGTCAAAGAAAACATGCAATTCCTTCCTGGACAAACATTTAACTTCTCCTTGTGAGAATATTTATTTTTATTTTATTTATTGTATTTATACCCCGCCTACCTAGTCATTTCGACCACTCTAGGCGGTTTTAAAGATGTTTTAAATAGAGAATAGCATTGAGCAGCTTACTCATTTCAGCTGTGAAATTACTCTTTTTGCTTTGTGCCTGGGGATGATTTCAAAGCAAGTTTTACTCGTTTACTCACAAGTAAGGAGATAGCAGCCAAGGTCAGCTGCAGCATGAGGGGAGAACATTAGTGTGAAGGTTAGAGAGACAGAAATGAGTTAACCCCCACCCCTTTGCCCCTTCTTTCTCCTCAGGTAGGGCTCTGCCGAGGATGTGCTGCCTTGGAGCGAGAACAGTCAATACAGCCCCCTTCCTTTCCTATTCTATCAGACTTTATTCCAGAGGGCTAGGATGACTATATGGCAGGATAGACAATTCTGTATGAGTTACTAACTTCCAAAATGTCCTGTTATTAAGAGCTCTGCTTAAATCTTACAATCAACAGCATCTCATGTTGGGTTATTCTCTCTTTCTGCTGCTCCCTGTCCTCCAACAATATTGTCTTCTCCATTAAGTTCTGATCAGATATTGCAAACAAACAGCTGTGGCTTCATTTATTGAGTCAACCTATCTCATGTTAGATCTTTGTCTTTGTCTATTGCTCCTCCCCACTTTTCCCAGCAATCCAGTCTATTCTGCCCACTTCTGTATTTCCATTATATGTGCATGGTAAGATTTACTAATTTTTGCGCAAGTAAGAGCTCAGGCTTGACTTGACCTGCATTTGGCACAGCAGGCATGGCAGCATTCGTTTAACTGAGAGGTCAAAGAGTGTGTATGTTTCTCCACTGTTTGAGTTGTACCTACTCACACCTTTGCTTCATCATTTCATTAAATCCAAAACAGCTTTCAAAATATTTTGGCACACATTCAAGCTGTTCTCACTTCTGCCTTCTTCCAGTAACCACAGTACAGATCATATGCTCATCTTCTTTAATCCTCTACCACTGCATAAGTCTATATGAGGAACATTTCTGATTGAGTTTTTGTGTAGCTTGAATATATTTAAACCTGTTTTTAAAAGCCAGGAAATTCTTCCCCCAACCCCCCCTCCCCCAGGCCAAATTCCCTCTTCTGCTCACTACTGTACCACACTTGTTGAAAAACAGCCCTAACAATTGCTTTGTGTTTGGGTGAGAAGTGGTTACCGATGAAAAAAGGTAGCGAGCTTCTGGAATTTCCCCGATTCCTGTCTCCTTGTAAATGGCAGTGAGTAGAAAAGGGTATCCTGTGTAGACTCTCTTGACTGCTGACATGGGCGCTGTCAACATTCAGCCTGCCCTTTGCTATATAAAGTTTGGCATCCTTTTTCCTGCTGACAGTGTGCAGCACAACGTGCATATTGTGCAGCAATACTGGGCCATTTCACAGCTTTCTGAATCATGGTACAAAAGCACAATATCTCATATTCATAAACCAGAGATATTAGTTTGAAGAACTGAATTTTTCTGTTCTCCAACTGAGACAAAAAAAAAAGAGACAAATCAATAGAATAAAGGAAGAGGGTGTCTCAATAGCTATGCATGTGCCTGTGTTTAACTACATAAACGCTGCCTGGACTCCGCTGGTCCTGCTTGGCTCCACACAAGTTGTGCCTTATCCCCACCCCCAAGCTTAGTGGGCATCATCCCCCGCTGCCTCCACTTCTACCGCTTTAGTCACATTGAAGGCCTTCTCCGTGCACTTATTTTTAAAGAAAATCCCAATGTTTCGTTGTACTGTACATCCTTTGTCCGCAGCATCACTCGGCCCTCTAACATGCAAGCAGATACTGCCGTCTGAGGTTGCGCCAGTCGAGAAAGGCTAGGAAGCTCAGTTCTACGTCTCATCCTAGGAAACAGAATTTGGGGGGGGGTGGCTGTTGCGGGGCCCCGACCGAGGCTACCCAGGGCAGTGGACTCACGTTGTAAGTGTGGAAGCTCCTCCCCGCCGCGGTGACCAAGTAGAACTCCCGGTGGCGGCGATGGTAGCGGAGCACGTGCGCCACGTGGTTGGAGTAGAGCCCGAGCGCGCGGAAGCCCGCAAAGAGCGCGCTGCTCCCGCTGGCCGCGGCCCCGGGACTGGCGTCGCCCGCCGCCGACATCTCCTCTCCTCAGCTCCCGGTGCGGGCGGGCCAAGCGCTCTAATGTGCTTCCACCATGAGGCTATACCGCTACCGAAAGATTCCCGGAAATTTCGGCCACTTCCGACTCACATGGGCAGCCGTGGTGCAACCGTAAAAACAGTCCGCCGCCCCTGCCCTCCTCAGCTTTTCGTTCCACGCGCAATAAGGAAGTGGCCATTTATTCGGTGGACCGGTTCTGTTTATCATTTACTGTACAATGGCAGGCTAGTTACATTACATATAGATAAATGGCCTTTCTGTCATTCAGTGTTAATTACTGGTAGACAGACACACATAGGTAATGCTTTCGTGTCCGTTCAATTTTTCATTTAATTGAAATAATAAAATAAAATATCAATAACTAGACGTGTGTGTAATTAAACCCTCATAAGAATATATATAATTCCAGATGTGGGCATTATTCTTATGAGGGTTTAATTGCCTTGCTTTTTCCTTTAATTGAGAGTGCAGTGAAGTGGTAAACTGATTATTGGGTAACCATGCAGTACTTTGTCATATTGGTTTTCTACCACTTTAATTGCCTTTTCTAAGGAAATTTGGAAATTGTAACTTGAGGAGCTTGGCAAAAAAAATTGCCGATTCGTGCTCGTCTTTTCCCCAGCGACATACAACAACTTCCACAATTCTGTGTTGTAGGCAGAATCGTCTAAAGGTTTTGCACATCTGATGCAGTTATGCCTTAAGAGTCTTATCTCTCCCAGTTAATAACAGAAGTTTGTCTGGTTCTCTTAACTGTGGCAAGATTAAATTTAATATCTCCAGCTTTTCCTGGCATAAACTATGGAGACTATTTTGCTGTAGATTTTCTGTTTTCAACACTGGCATTAAAAATTTAGCAGCCTTGTGAGAAAGGAAAATTGGCAGTCCTAGTAACACCCTTGATAAAGGAGTAGGCAGTGGAATTTAACATTTGCAAAAGACAAAAGAGATATAAATATGAAGTCTGAGTAATAGCTTAGAAATGATTGATGAGAATACCACCTTTCCAATAAGCACCTCATTATATCAGATAAAAATAGAAAAACATTGTGATACTTTAAACATTGCTATATTTCAGTGCAACCCTTCTACTTGGTATCTTATATTCTCTCTTTTCTGCTTATGATTAAATTGTAATGATTCACACACAACCTCAGGATAAAACTATAATAAGGTGCCAGAAACCAAAGTATGTGAGTCATGTGCCATTAGGTTGGAGCCGATTTACAGCAAATCTAATAGTGCCTTCTGAGTAAATGAGTTATTTAAGGCAGTGGTCCCCAACCTTGGGCCTCCAGATGTTCTTGGACTTCAACTCCTAGAAATCCTGGCCAGCAGAGGTGGTGTTGAAGGCTTCTGGGAGTTGTAGTCCAAGAACATCTGGAAGCCCAAGGTTGAGGACCACTGATTTAAGGGATAGTTTTCCCAGTGCCACATTCACCCACACACTGGTGATTTCCATGGTTGAGAGGGAATTAAAATCCAGGTCTCCTGAGCCTTAGTCTGTCACTGTATCCATTACATCAAACTTGGTATCCAAAAAATTAAAGAGGTTTAGCCAACATAAATTTTAATCTGCAACAGATTGCAAGCAACACATTTATTATACCTACTTTCATAGGGAGTTTTTTTTTGTTTTTATTTTGTTTTGTTTTGGTTTTTTTTTTCTTCATAAAAGTCAATTCTAAGAAAACTGTTTTGGGAAACTCATTTTCAAATATATATTATGGAACAAAGTACAAATCTGCAACACATTTTGAATGAACTCCACTACCATTTGCTAGTGTTAAGACTCCCCTCTTTCATTTTTATAGGGCTACCAAAGATGTTGGCTCAGGATGCAGCAGTTAAGCAGCAGGTAGGCTCTCTTGCCCTTAGGACCACTAACTGCTTATAGAATTCTACATCTGAGGGATATCCAGCCCATTAAGCTTTCACATCTAGTCCATGAAGATGCCCTCTGAGCTCCCCTTCCATTCTTTCAGCCCTCTTCTGCTACCATATGGCCAAAACAGGGAAGCCTCCCTCTCAACTCTTTCAGGCTATGTACAGTAGCTCAGTTGACATTTCACTTGACTCTCATCCTTTCCAGTGAGAGAAAAGCATGAACAGAGTCAGTCACTATCCACTTCAGCCAAGGGTTGGATGTACATGGCATTGTTGCCTGGCAGCATTCTGCCCATGGAGTGCTTTCAGAGACAGAACCGCCTCCCACAAAAGCATTTCACTACTGCTCTAGATATGAATACTGTCCCTCAAACTAGTACCTTTCAGGTGTTTTGAACATCAACATTCATTTTCTTCACTGCCCATGTTAGGGGTTCACAAGATTTGCAGTTCAAAGTATCTGGAGGGAATCTGCTTCAGAAAGGCTAATATAGGTAAGTAGCATGCATCTGATTACTAGATATGGGTAATATCACAGTGGTCAGAATTCTGTTGCTTATAGTGTAAATGCAACAGCATAAATTAGTGGTGAACCACTCCCAATTAAGGAACTGCTGCTTGTATTCTTTGACACATATCAGTCATATCTTGGTGTGCAGTGGTGAATACAAGCAACAACTCCATAATTATTAGCAATTTACCACTGTGATTTACACTGTTGTTCTTATGCCACTGTAGGACATGGTGGCGCTGCAGGTTAAACCACAGAAGACTCTGTGCTGTATGGTCAGAAGACCAGGACTCGTAAGATCGAATCCACGCAATGGAGTGAGCTGCCGTTGCTAGTTCTAGCTCCTGCCAACCTAGCAGTTCGAAAGCAAGTAAATGCGAGTAGTTAAATAGGTACCACCTCGGTGGGAAGGTAATGGCATTCTGTGTCTAATCGTGCTGGCCATGTGACCGCAGAAACTGTCTTTGGATAATACGCTGGCTCTATGGCTTGGAAATGGGGATGAGCACCGCACCCTAGAGTTGGACACGACTGGACTAAATGTCAAGAGGAACCTTTACCTTCATCTTACTTATGCCCCTGTACATAAATAATAAGATTCTGACCAAATACATCAATTGGTCAGCCTTCAGCATCACAGCATTTCATATACAGGATATTGAAATGATACACATCTGAGCAATTGGTAGAGAGAACATTTTAAACAGTACTTCAGGCAAGCTTGCTGTAGATCCCAGAAGGATGTAGTTAATTACTTAGATTAGACATGTATACTACTTTGTATACTACTTTGAGCTCATTAAGGGAAAGCAGGGGATATAAATGAACTGTATAAATAAAGTCACTTCCATACCAAAATACCATATGGCCTCAAGCTAGAAGATAATGCTGAACATATTTATCTACTGCAAATGCCACACTTCAGAATATTTCATCCTCTGTGTTCTATAACACTGTGTTCTGTAATTTATAAATAAAGTCATTTAGACACCTTAACACCATATGGCCTGATTTTGGAACACCTATCATATTCATCCATGATAAATGTCACACTTTGGAGTACTGTATTTCATTCTCCCTATTCTATAACCGTCGCATGAGCTATACCATACATTGATTCGCAGCTAAAGAGGGCAGAAACTGAGATATTTAATTCCAGAATTTTATTTCTGCTTTCTTGGTCACTTTAATAAATAGATGAATGGGTACATAGATATTTTGAAGTGCTACATAATACATGCAAGTTGTAGGGCATTAAATAATGAAGTGATACGTATTGGTGAGACAGCTTATCTTTTGAAGTGAAACAGGTACATTGGACCCTTGACTTACAGACGGCTCGACTTACAGACTTTTCGAGTTACAGACTTCTCTGGCTGCAAAATTTAGATTCGACTTGCAGCCAGAGAATCGACTTACAGACCAGAAAAAAACCAAAATGGAATAAAAATAGAATAAAAACCACTGGTTATGGGATTAATCGGTTTTCAGTGCATTGTAGGTCAATGGAGATTCGCCTTACAGAGTTTTCGACTTGCAGCCACCATTCCAATACGGATTAATTCCTTAAGTAGAGGGTCCACTGTAAAATGCATTAAGTTAATGGCTTCCTTCTTGGGTATCCAAGTCATCACATAATGAATATGAGTTAATTCAGAGTTAAATAACAAAAGTTACTATAGGACATAGCCCTACCAGTTGTTAGTCCTGTATCCTTTTAGTTGGGAGAAGACTTCTTTTTCCTGGGGCTCCCATTGTTTTTATGAACTCTGTCTTCCCTTGGAAAGCTGAACTGATATGTGAAATTCAAATCTGACAAATTTAGCTGCTCTGTGCAACTACAGCATATTTTAAAAATTAGAACAATCAAAATTGCTTATCAATTGATTTATATTTCGGTTTGGGTTTTTGTAGGAACCCAACTTTACTAGACAAAAAGGGTGACAAAAACCATGTTAATGCAAGCAATAACTTTAGTGTAAGGAACATGTCTGTAATGCTCCCTGTTGTGCAAATTGGTCTTAGTGAGAGAGAAAGTTAATACGAGGAAGGGACCATGTCATAGCCATCCTTCTGGAGAGGTTTTGTTAGCTGTCTTCTAAATGTTCTTGGTTTTTTGCTTCAAGTATAAAGTCTGGATGGCACCACATCCACCAGTCCTGTATTAAGGACTCATACAGGTCAACTTGTTTTCTTTTCCCCCGCCAATATTATTTTCCAGTAGATATCCAACATTTGACCACACTTGGAGGTTCATTCCCCTTTAGAATGTTTGTGTGTGAAGGAGGGAGAGGTCCCCTTTGGGGATTTTTAAATAAGTGCTTTCAGCTTCTGCATACCACAGGGACTTGCAAGAAAATGTTGTAATGCATCTTCACTTCATAGGATGAAGAATATTAATAAATCCGGAGCCGAAATCCCGGAGGCAGTTCGTGTCATTCTGTCAACTCCTGTGACATCGCTGAAACCAGATGTATTGGCTCTTGCCTTTCCATTGGACTATTTCAGTGACGTGGAAAGGGAGGATTTGCTGCTTGGGTAACAGCCTATCCTCCATATTATTCTACCTAGGCTTTGTGCCCTGGAGAGGCACTCCAGCTTAATGTACAGCATCAAAACACTAGACACTGTTCCAAGTCCTCCATACAGAGCACGTTACCATAATCTCTCGAGACTGAAGGATGCCTATGAAGCTTCTACTGATGGGAGCATGTATATGTTCAGATTTTTCAGCAGCACTACAGGCAGAATGAAGTACCTGCTTGCAAAAGGGACTTGCAAAAGCAGCATTTACCTTCCTCCTTTCCTCTCATTTGTATCATTCCATTAATGACTGTATTAAACATACTAATCCAGTCTATGTTGATAGAAAATATTGTATAATTGTATTTATTTTTATTTATTTATTTGATTTATATACTGCCCATCTGGCAGCCAAAGCCACTCTGGGTGGTTTACAACAAGTAACACAAAACAACAAAGTAGCAAAATAACAAATAATATCATCAATACATTAGGGGCACAAATCAAAAGGAATAAAGTGCAGTGAGGATAAAATTACAATACAATAAATACCATTAAAAGTGTAAAAGATATAAAAACATGGAGCATGATAGTATGATGGATGTTATGTTATTTGGCACTATTGTATCAGGGTGTTATTTGTTCAGGCCTGTTTAAATAGTCAGGTTTTTAATAGCTTTTTTAATGTGCCCACTGATGGGGCCAGGCAGACTTTGGGCGGAAGAGAGTTCCATAGTTGTGGGGCTACCGCCGAGCAGGCCCAATTTCTAGTATTTATTTTCCAGGCCTCTCTCGGGGTCAAAACTCTCAGCCGCCCTGCCTGCGACAATCTTATAGGATGGATAGACCTAACTGAAAGGAGGTGCTCTGCCAGATATTGAGGTGCAAACTAGATACTTGCAGGTCTGGCTTGCAACATGGCTGAAATCTTGTTACTTAGTGTAGTCAACTGTAACTACAGTAGGCCCATTAAAGCAATGGAACTTATGGAATTAACACACCAAATATTAACTGATTCAATGATCCTACTCCAGTTGCAATTTACTATGCTAAACAACAGGATTTCAGATTTGTGGCATGCTGCTGTTATGTATTTCTGCTTCCGTTCTGTGTCCCCACAAGCATCCTGTGACCATGGTGCATGCTCAATCATCACTGGTCTACTAGTGGAATCTCTCCCTCGTATCTGGTTACAAAATACACTCCACTTATTATTGGATGTTGCATTTACAGTTGCTGATCCAGAATGGAGAATAATTCATCCAACCTCTGGATCTAGTCATCCATATAGGAGCTACAGTATGTGCATAGTGTTCTGCTCTCAGAGCTTGGGAATGATACTATTTGGGGAGGGGGGTCAGTTTAGTCCTTACAGAATCCAAAAGGAAGGGCAGATGATACTTTTATTAGACCACTAGCTTAAAAACAAACAAAACTAGATTTTGAACCATACAAGTCTTTTCCAGGCTGCGCACCACTGCATTGTGGATTATTTTTTTAAAAAAAAAACACACACACAAAAGTTTCAAACATCAAGGAAGATGTGCCAAGTCTGTTTCTTAATAATGAGTTCCAAAATGCAGGCTGCAAACACAATTCAGGAGTGTAGGTTTCAGATTCCACTCTGTTGGCCACTGCTTAGATTATTTTTTCCAACTCACCAAGCATAGGGCTTCCACGTATTCAGTATTCTCCCTCCCCCATCACCCATTTTGGAACTCAAGGTCCCTTCTTGGCCAAGAACTGAGGCAACATAGAAATGTGGCAAACCCTCTATCAGAGAGTCTGAGATAAAATTTAGTCTACCCTCTGGGTAAAGCCAATTGCAGCCAAATTAACAGCATTACCTAGTACTGTAGTGGAAAGAAAATGCTCTCTTCAATTTGCCATCCTACTTGGCTGAAGTTAAGTGTCGATGTTTTCTAATGTTTTTCCACTTTTAAGAAACAGACTTGGCAGGGACATCTATGATGACTGTTTGAACTTCCATATTTTTTCTGCACCATCCACACTGCAGAAATAGTCAGCCTGATGAAGACTTGCATGGGTCAAAAGCTAACTTAAAAATGTGACTTTATTTACTTTTTAGAGTACAGTACTTTTTAACATCTCACCAAATCCCATAGACAATGGCCATACTGAAGCAAGATTTCCCAAGCTCTGTTTATTTTAACAGCTGGATCACAATGGCTGTCCAATAAATTGGCTTTATTACTGCTGTTGCTGCTGTTATTTGACTTCAACAGAAAGAGGCTGATTTAAAACAGCAAGTTTGATGGATTTCAAGGACATCCTTTTTTTTCCAACACAACAAAGCAAGACTGTCCAGAAATCACAAGAGAACAGATTGCAAAATAGTTTACTAAAACATTTAATTATATTTATTTATTTTTTAAAAAAGATGACAATCACACATTTTAAATGTTCACGCAAAATAAATTAGCACCGCTAATATATAGATAAAAACCTTGATAAATGTATTTGGTCTAGAAAACTATATAGTTTACTTGATGCATATTAAAAACCTCAAGGATTAACATCAATATATGTCAAGCTACTTAAATAACTGTTCCACATTTTCATGAGTTCCCAGAGTGCGTGATTTCCACATTTGTTGTTGCCTCGCTGTTTGGTGCACTTTGAGGAATTTCGAAAAGGGACTTCAACATTCTGCGTTCCATTATTCTGTTGAACAAATCATGACATTTTATGTTAAAATATTAATTGTGCAATATAGTTAATAAGAAGCTCAGATTATTTCATTATTTAAATTTTAAAAAGACATGTGCCACTTTACTGAGACCCAGTTCTTGCTGAGTTGGATTCAGATTTAGTTATGTGCAATTAGGCAGACTGAATGGAAGAACAGGATAAGTTGCAGTATATGTAGGAAAATAACCCAAACATTGTGAAGCGGCAGCTTCCACAAATGGGGCCCATCTGTTGATAGCAGATTCTGGATCTAATTCATTGAATCCAGTTGTTTGTTGCATGGGCTATAATGCTTTATTATAACTAATTATTGCCTCAATGATCATAGTTAGGGCTAACCTGCCAGTCTCTTTTAAAAGCCTAAACTGCCATTACCTCTCTGCCAGTTTCTTGTTAATGTTGCCTAAATAACATCATCTTCATTCTCTAAATATAATAGTACATGTCAGATTTCTCACTGCTTTTATGTTCCAATTTTTTTCCAGCAGAGGAACCTATAAATTGATATTTTTTTCAGGCTTCATTTTGGATTGTCTCATTATGGGATTTTTCATTATAAAATATTCAGTGGTTGTTCACCTTTGCCTTCTTCTATGCAGTACTAACAAGAGTTAGGTTGAGTGTCACTGCTGTTCTCCTTGAAAAATCCTTTGCCTGTGTCACCTTCCGCTATTGCCACTCTGCAGTACCTAACCTTCAAGAATCTCTCCACCCAATCACTACTGGAACTATCAGTTTTGTTCTAGGGATTAATGTGATTATTCATTTTGAAAATAGCGGAAAATGGAAAAATACAGAACATTAAATGAGTCTTAACTTTGAGACAGTCAGGGATTGGTCATTATTCCTGAGTGGCTCAGTCTCCACCAGTAAATATGTGGGGCCTTCTCAACCCTCCCCAGTGCTTTCAAGCACTGTATGTAAGAGCTACTCCATCAGATATTCTGACTCCTCAACTCCTCTAAGGGCATTCTAGAACTTTATAGACCTCTAGGAAAAATCAGAAGCCAGTATTTGTCACAGCTGGAATTATAACAGAAAAAGGGTTAATTCTAGTATGAATTTAGATAACAATGTCCAATCTTCTGAACATTCATCTGGTTATTAAGGTAAAAATAAGTAGCAACATTAGCTGGTCTGTTTCTATAACCTTTATTCATCTACATTACTTCTATATTCCATATGTACAAAAGGCTACAATCATTGAAAACATGAAACTCAGAAGTTACAATCATGTTTCAGCTAGACAGAAATCAGCCTTAGAGCGATTAAAAACTGTAGGCACAAATGCTTAAAAGTATATGAAAACTAAACTTGCAGGCAAATACTTAAGTCAGATTTCAATCCAAAGTACTAAAAATACCAAAAAGAATGTTTTAATTACATTTTTAAAATGCAGGAAAAGATCAGTCTACATCCCAATCCCAAAGAAGGGCAGTGCCAAAGAATGCTCCAACTACCGTACAATTGCACTCATTTCACATGCTAGCAAGGTTATGCTCAAAATCCTACAAAGTAGGCTTCAGCAGTACGTGGATTGAGAACTCCCAGAAGTACAAGCTGGCTTTCGAAGGGGCAGAGGAACGAGAGACCAAATTGCTAACATGTGCTGGATTATGGAGAAAGCCAGAGAGTTCCAGAAAAACATCTACTTCTGCTTCATTGACTATGCAAAAGCCTTTGACTGTGTGGACCACAACAAACTATGCAAGTCCTTAAAGAAATGGGAGTGCCTGACCACCTTATTTGTCTCCTGAGAATCCTATATGTGGGACAGGAAGTAACAATTAAAACTGGATATGGAACAACTGATTGGTTCAAAATTGGGAAAGGAATACAAGGCTATATATTGTCTCGCTGCTTATTTAACTTATATGCAGAATACATCATGCAAAAGGCAGGACTGGATGAATCCCAAACCGGAATTAAGATTGCAGGAAGAAATATCAACAACCTCCGATATGCAGATGATACCACTCTGATGGCAGAAAGTGAGGAGGAATTAAAGAATCTCTTAATGAGGGTGAAAGAGGAGAGTGTAAAAACTGATCTGAAGCTCAACATAAAAAAAACCTAAGATCATGGCCACTGATCCCATCACTACTTGGCAAATAGAAGGGGAAGATACGGAGGCAGTGACAGATTTTACTTTCTTGGGCTCTGTGATCACTGCAGATGGTGACAGCAGCCACAAAATTAAAAGATGCCTGATTCTTGGGAGGAAAGCAATGACAAACATAGAAAGCCTCTTAGAAAGCAGAGACATCACCTTGCCAACAAAGGTCCGCATAGTCAAAGCTATGGTTTTTCCAGTAGCGATGTATGGAAATGAGAGCTGGACCACCGAAGAATTTATGTGCTTGAATTGTGGTGCTGGAGGAGACTCTTGAGAGTCCCCTGGACTGCAAAGAGAACAAACCTATCAGTTTTGAAGGAAATCAACCCTGAGTGTTCACTGGAAGGACAGATCCTGAATCTGAGGCTCCTATACTTTGGCCATCTCATGAGAAGAGAAGACTCCCTGGAAAAGACCCTGATGTTGGAAGGTGTGAAGGCAAGAGGAGAAGGGGACAACAGAGGACAAGATGGTTGAACAATGTCACTGAAGCTACCATCCTCAGAAGATGCCGGCCACAGAAACTGGCGAAACATTAGGAAGCACAACCTTCAGAACACGGCGGAGCCCGAAAAACCCACAACAACCATTAGATCCCGGCGGTGAAAGCCTTCGCGATATACCGAGAGAACTGTTTCATCGTCGTCCCGCGCTCGCGTTTCCAAAGCTTCTCCCGCCCGACTCCTGTGACGCAAGAAGCGCAAGCCAAGCCTCCGGCCGTCAAGAGCGCTTGGCAAGGTGTCCCCGGGGCTGCCTTTGGTGGCCTTACCTTGGCGTGGCCGCCGCAGTTTTTGCCCAGAAGACTAGCCGTGAGTTCCCGGACTTGTGGCGCGACGCAGTGCCGGGTGAAGTTGTCGATGCAAGCCAGGAGCGAGGCCGCCTTCGTTTCGGTGCCGGGCTGCGGAAGGAAGAGCGAGCCATTAGGACCGCGCCAGCCTCCCCTGCCTCCGTTACGCTCCCTTACAGCGGGAGCAAGAGCCCGTTTGGGGGGGGCGGGTTGAAAGTGGCGAGGAGAAGCGTGAGGCGTTGTAACTCTCGGAGGGAGGCCTCGGGGATCGGAGATCCTGAAGGATGATGGCGGAGCTTCTCTGAACGAGATTCTCCCAGAGGCGCTTCAGCCGGGAGGACTGGAATACAGTGGCGGCGCGTCGAGCAGGAGCACAGCTCAGAAGCAGCGCCCGGGCTTTGAACGCAAATGGCGCCAAGTTCAACCCCCGGCATCTCCCGCTAGGAAATCGCGCTGGTCTGACTGGGCTCTGAGGCGGCTTCAGACGCTTGTACAAGGAGGCGGCCGTTTTGGCCCCGCAAAACGGCTTGGCCTCGCTTGATGGTCTCTTAAGATGTCACCGGAGTATTTTTGCTGCAACAAGCAATCGAAAAACGCTGCTCTTCCTTTTGTGGATGAACTCAAAATATATCCCTGTAGTCTCAGTTCTTCTGCTCCTACCACGCATACACACCTTATATTTAGTCTAAAATTGAAATACTCATTTCTAAGCTAAGTCTAAACTAATTCTGCAGATTTTTAAAAAAATGTATTCACATGTATTGATGGAAAAGACTGGGATGGGGAGAAGCCATGGTTGCCTGTCCTTGGTACTTTCAGCCTCAGACAGGGAAGGCTTAACACCTGCGGTAACTGGCTAGGAACTGGATTCATCCTCCACTGGAAACCAACATATAAACACATTGAATTGCAATAAATCTAAGGTATATGAAATGTTGGAGGAAAAAGAAGAGAAATACAATATACAAAAATGGACTGATGGTTGTTGCATAGTGCTGTTGATTTAAACCGCTTTGATGCTGTAGTCTCCAAACAATGATAAAATGCCCAAGTATAATATGTTTATAATCTATGTGAAAATAGACAAAACTTACCATTTGTGGGCAGCAACTGATTATATATTTATTAATCGTGCGTGCCTAGAGGAAAATGATAGAACATGGTGTATAGAGTTACCTTGTAATGGATGTTAAGTAAGAGAGAATCTTGTATGCACATTATAAAAGTTTTGCAGACATGTAATTGTACCTATAAAATACCTGAGTATCCAGTCTAAGCCATGAGGAACTTCCTAATCAACTTTAGCTCAATATTATTATGAATTATAATTTAATTATGAGGTAATTTTCATAAAGAATGCCTTATTTATCACCATGACTATTACTGGTTTCTACAAATTGTCTTACCCTTTTAATCTCATTCTTTCAGTAAAAAAATGCTGCATGTTTCCCCTCAGACAGACGTTCCCTAGTCATTTATTCACTAAAAAACAGATGCTCACTTTACTCAGCCACACCCATGTGAGACCTAACATAAACATGATCCAACATAAATTTAACCCAAGGAGAGAAGATCATCGAAAGGAAACATACCTTGTTCAGTTCTTCTTCAATGATGTTCTAAAAGGAAGCACAGATGGGATTAAGAAAATTTGTTCACTTAACACCTTTATAGGATTTCATTCCTACAAAAGTTCTAAAAGTAAAATATGTATCCCATTTCTAACTGCATTTGTCTTGAAGCTGTAGTTCAGTGCTCATTGACTTGGACAGAAGCCTCCATGAATTCAGTGGTACTTAATTGCAAGTAAAATGCACAAAATTCAGTTGCTGTACTACAGTCCTGAGGCCAAGAAATGGGACTTAATTCTGAGTAAAAATTCATAGGATCAAATTGTGCTTTTCCTGCCGGGAGGGAGGAAAATACATTTTCAATCATGTGGTGAAAAAAATAACCTTACTATTATAGTTAATCAACATACTTTAATGTCATATAGGAAACACCATTCACACCTAAAGAGATACAAGTGTTCCTCTGTAGCTCTACCTGAAAATGCTGTCAGGATGTCAGAGGGATTTTAAATCTGAAATGTTTCCGTCTTTGCTGTTATAGAGCTAACTCAGTAATGAACACAGCTATTCTGCCACTGTCAGTCTGATTCTACTTGCACATTTTCACATGTGTATCTTTTTTACTTGTAAAATTAAATGCAGTGCTATGCCATACCTTCAGCACATGCTGGTATTCTCTCACAATAGCTGTGTGGTTACATATATCAACATTGTAAGCTCCTGCGAATACATAGGAAGACAACTGTACCAAGCCAGTGAAATGAAGAAAGAAAATCACTTCAGAAATAGCTGGAAAGAGGAGGAAAAAAGCTGTTAAAAACAGTTACTTTGCTTTTTTTGCTGCTACATTGATTTGAAATATTTGCAATAAATCTTTTTTAAAAGGAGTGTACAAATGAACAGATGCCTTCAAGCCTAAATGTTACAAAATGCAGTGCATATATTTACCCATGGTGTCCCTTAGGAATATTCTTTTCTTCTGAGTTCCTTGAAGTGATCTCTCTCCCTTTTTATTTACCTTTTCTGGGGGGTTTTCCCCACCAAAATGATGCCTCAGAGCTGTAAATTACCAATTTCCAAAGAAGTAGACGTAACACAAAAGACAAAAATCCAAATGAAACTTGGAACCACACCAAACACTTAGCTCTGGATCTTTATGATCTTTGCATAAATTATTAAATTATATCTTTAGCAAGTTTTGGAGAATTATATATGTAAGACACCTTTGTGTAATTATGATACCTAAATGAGGTGGTATCAGTTCATAACTCTGATAGTACTATTATTCAAAAATGGGATTTTTACTACTGACGTCAGTGAGCCCTTACCAGCTGCTTTCTGCTCTGTTGTTTAAATAGGGGGAAAGGACAAGAATGAATTTTACAGCTGGAATTTTTTGCTTTACTCTATCTGGCTGTGTAATACCTCAATCACAGGTCTCCATCAATAGATATACCACACCTTTCTAAATAAACCAGGGCCATAGCCACGCTCCCTCGCTAGGTGGTGCTGTCATATTCTGAGTAGGAATTCCAAAGAAATCAATTGACAAGTTCTACTGGCTGCTTTCTCTAGACATGTACATAAGCCGACATACATTGTAAGAATGCATGCATATAAGGAATGTTTGAACATTAGCAATAGCATAGCTAAGCAGATTGGTCCCAGGAAATTCATCCTGTTTCTCAAGTGATACTTTTATTGATTGCACAATTATCAAGCAGTATGAATAATTGCAATAGAGAACTGCAAATACTATCCTAGACGTTCTAATCTAATTGGGTCACTCATGAGTGACAATGACAGCCACACATACTGTACTAAGAACATAAAAAAAGAAAGAAAATTAAGCTCCATGTATCAGATCTTTTTGATAATAGAGGAAATTACTGTATTGAAAAATGCGTACTCACTACTAAGAATGACAGTTTTAGAACACAAGCTGCAGCTGAAGGACTTATGTAGATTTTAGTGGGTTGGATTCTGGATCTAAGGGATGGGGATCGATGAAGCTGAGAAAGCTCAGAAGTTGGGGCCTTCTGGAGTTAAAAAAGATCAAAACGAGGGGTTCATGGAGCAAGGGCAAGAGAAGGAAAGTTGAGACTACTTGATGCTTAAAGAGTGCATAGGCCAGTCCTTACACCGGATCCCTCATAGTGGGGAATGGGGAGGATGAGACAAATGCAGAGGCTGCTTCTAAACCATTCTCCTTCATGAAGGACTAAGTGCCCAAGGTTCTCCTTGCCTTATTCTCCGGAAGATCCCAAGCATCAACTTTGGTACCACAGATGCTTCCGATGACATCCGATGCTTCAGCAAACTCAAAGGAATTTGGCAAGAGAAGGGTGGGCCAAGGTGATAGAGGAGATGACAAGATGGACCAATCCCATGAAGGAAGCGTGGCTGCCACCCTTTCTTGCAACGTGCCAGGGGAAAGCCTATTTTAAGTGATTGTGCACCAAATTAAATACTTTAATATACTTTGACTACCATGATATCAGTTCTGGTAGTCCCTCTACTGATGCAGATCGCAATCATTTAATCAATTGCTGTTGCAGTGTGTTCACAGTTGCAGTGGCCAATTTGTCCTCTGATGATAAAGCTTCTGGTCAAAAGCCTATCTATTCTTAGCTAGGCTGGTCCTCAGGCACCAGACATAGGTGGTGACAAAGGAATGAGATTCCTTTGATGACGCTACCAACTTCAGAAAATAATTAGGGTGGTGGATGAAGTCCTTTGCCTGGGTGTACTACTAATCAATGTGTGATCAATGATTCTCATAAAGTACCTTATTAATTGACGTTTATGCATCCTCATTCTAGGTTTGACACAAGTTGACTTTGCTAATCTCTAACTTGGTTTATCAGGGACGTGGTGGCGCTGTGGGCTAAACCGCAGAAGCCTGTGCTGCAGGGTCAGAAGACCAGCAGTCGTAAGATCGAATCCACGCAACGGAGTGAGCTCCCGTCGCTTTGTCCCAGCTCCTCGCCAACTTAGCAGTTCGAAAGCATGTAAATGCGAGTAGATACATAGGTACCATCACAGTGGGAAGGGAAAACGGCATTCCCTCGTCACGCTGGCCACATGACAATGGAAACTGTCTTCGGACAAGCGCTGGCTCTATGGCTTGAAAAGCGGGATGAGCGCCGCCCCTAGAGTCGGACACGACTGGACTAAAAATGTCAAGGGGAACCTTTACCTTTACCTTTACCTTGGTTTATTCATGCTGCCTTGAACCGTTGTGGACATCTTTCCATGAGAGAGTATGAACCAACATTTTTATGTGTCTCAAAACATACACATACAAAAGCCTCCATGAGGTTTGGCAGGAATATTGTGCAGATGCATGTAGGTGTTGTGGCCTGGCAACATCTCATACTATTAAAAAAATAAGTAACATTGTTGACAAATCTCAGTGTCTACAGGTACTGTGAATTGTTATTCCTGGAAATGTATAGGTTGAATAAGTGCAAATGTTAAATACAAAACCTTTTGCTCTCTTTTAATGAACATATTCCTTTAAAAGACCTTTTAAATAAAAATTGTTTCTAAGAGTATGACTACACAGGAGATAATCCTGTGTTTATTTGGATTGATTTTAATTTTTATATACCAGTTTCCGCTCCTGTAATCTCCCTAGTGATACACACAGAAATGATAATTATCCCCGCTGCAAAAGTCCACACAGCACCTTCCAATCAGTACAATTTACAACCACTCAATCAATTAATTAATCCTTTCCTTTCATACTTGTTTTCTTCTGTCCTTTCTCCCTTTTTAAAAAAATTGGACAGGTCATATAGCACTGCTTTGATATGACAAATAAAGACTCAGTTCTTTTCCCTTTCCCAATTGTTAAACAGCCTGGCTTTGCTGATTGCAACTCACTCTGTGCATTCTTCTTCATTACCTAGTTTAAGTGGATGAGCTCAGGCACTCAGGAGGGGCCTCCTTGCACATCTCATTGGCTCTACATTGGTATAGGGTGGGTTCCTTCGCCTGGATAGCATCCCAGCATAACCTCTTCACTGGAAACAAGAGACCAAATGGATGCACAGGGCTGGGAAGGTGAGGAAGGTAGGGGGAAACTGCCAAGAAGTTTTTCTGCCAAGAGAAGGATGAAAAGGGAGCAGAGGAGGAGTCTGGCCAATTGACAGGGGAGGAGGAAAGCGAGACACCGGACTTGGGAGATGCTTTTGAGTGATGTGGGGAGGAGCCTGACCCCACGGCGTACACTAGATCCAAGACTCTAGAAGGTGGCTACACACTCCCCTATTCCCTGTTAGAAGGGCTGACTGTCAAGGACTCTAGCAAATCCAGCCAGGTAGAGGCCAGTCCAAGAGCCATCTCGAAAAGCAAGAAGAAGGGTCTTTTTACAGTGATCGCACTAACCCTGACACAGTTGCTCTGATGACACTGGAGGAGACTGTTCAAGTGCCTGCAGCAGCTGGCTAAGGGCATTTTGGTAAGGGAAATTGAGGGCTTATAACTCTTGTACAGGGGTGGGAATATAGTGGTGCAGGGTGTTATGAAGGGAACTGCACCCCTCTACAAGTAATTTACTGTAGTGGACTAGAGCTAATTCCCCTGCAAGAGTCTTTGAGTGTCTGTCAAGGTGAATAACACCAGGCTATCCTCCATGGTCCCCATCTCTTCTAGTAAGATTTACTTCTTCATAGCCATTTTGTTTATTTAAAAAAGAGACAATTCCTATACTACTACACGTGTTCCACTTGTACACAGCAAGCCACCCCATCCAGTACTGGAGTGTTTTTTCCCCCGGTTCCACAAACCCAATGAGCTTGCATGGCTGAGCAGGGATTCAGGCCTGGGCTTCTGAGTCCTAGGATGACATTCTATTCAATACACCACACTAGATATCTCTTACATCGGGTAGTCAGTGGAAAATACCATGGGCAATATCTAGTTAATTGCTCCAAATACCATGAGATAAACTAATGTCACTCACATTATACCTTTATTGTTTCTGGCCATAAGCCTTTACAAAAGCAGACTTACATAAAAACGGTTAAAACAAAAGGATGCCCCAGAGGTCAATAAAATAGTTCTGGGAATGGTGGCACAGCATATAATATGAAAGTCACTGTATTCAACATTTATGTTTAGTCATTCCATTAAAAAGGGTGTGCTTTCTGATATCGCCCGGAGCTGAACAGTTGGAGTACAAGAAATGCTGGAATATGCTTGGGGAAGTTTATCAGCGAACACCTCAAGGCCAAATAAGAACTACCCCGTAGCACACTGAGTTATCCAGTAGCTATTTAGAAATTAAGCTGCCAGGAGTAGCCAGAGCTGCTTAAACTGGAGACAACATAGAAGGCAAGGGCTCCAAAGGCAAACAAAGAAACAAAGAGATCTCATTAGGGATTTGTAAAGACAGGTGTGACCCAAGAACATGGTCGTTATTAGAATCCAGAAAACTTGTGCTGGACTCAACAGTGCTTCCAGTAGTAAATGTAGTCAATGCCAAAGAACAATAGTTGATGACTGCATACCTCTAGCTTCCACTAGCCCTCAGAACTATTCCAACTCTCACAGCCAGAGGCCCCCAAGGGAATTTGCTTCAAGTATTCCATCTACCCCAGGCAATCAAGATTTGAATACAAATGCCAGTGACTTTCAACGTGATGATGCGTTCAATGACGTTTTCTCTGGTTACTCGATTGGCAATTGGTTGTTGGACCCAAATATCCAAGGTAGAACCACAGTCTCAACAAGGGGCTCGCCTGGCAATAATTTCAATCCAGCAAATAGCCATCTAAGAGGCATATCTATGGGAGTACCGATAGACAACTCTTATAGGCCTGATAATGAATACATTAAGTTTATCTACACTCAATTGCGTGACCAGTGCTTTTTATCTGCAAAAGCAAAGCAAAACATCTTTGACAGACTTCGTAATCTTCACCAGGAAATCTTGGATCTGAAAGCAACTCTCCAACTAATAGCCATCCTGATAAAAACGGGGATCTTGATAGCAGCACCTCCTAACACAGCCAAAAAAACACACCAAGCCAGAAATGAGACTGTCACAGTAGAATCAAACAAGAACAACTGCCTATCTAAAAAAAAAAAAAAGAGCAAAACAAAAAACAACAACAAAAAAGCACCACAAGTATCTCACGAGGCACCCGGAGGACAAAGTCTGGCTGCGAATTCTGGACAGTTCTCAGAAACTCAAATCAAAACTCAAACCAACTGTTGCAACACAAGGGAAACAGCTGAGGGTTTTAATTCAACCTTCTCAACTGCAGATCTTGTAATAATTGATGAGTGGGAAGACATCACTTCAGATGTCAACAAGCCACAGTTCTTATCTCCAGTTCCTACAGACCGGAGCAGCATGCTCCTAAATAATCCCTGCCCACAATACCCATGGGAGGAGGATCCCAGAACAGAGAATCCGCAGACCCCAAATCCACCATCAAACTCTGCAAGTCAAATTACCATATACAATTGGCCTTTAAAAGGGGCAAATAATAAGTGGGAAACCAGCATGGATGTAACTTGGGATATCTTGGATATTCTGGGCAAAGACTGGGATCCCACAACATATATGCACTATTCATGCATATACCCTATAAAGCCTGAACTGCGGAAGGGGAGGGTTCATTTCTCATTTAAACTGTAATGTAGTCAAGCCATGAGGTTGTATGAAAATCAAAACAGTCATTATGCACATGTTGAACTAAATTACAGATACAGTTTTCATTTGAAAAGAATTATGGGTGTTAACACTATATGATAATATACGATAATAATATAATCAGTATCATCTTTACTTTGCATGCTTGGAAACAAATATACTGTGAGTTTGGCTGGGTACTTTAAAAATAAAGACCATCATTTGGTTAGTGCTGCACTTATTTTTTTAAAAGGCTTTTGCAATGATGTTGCACCAGAAAAAATGACTTTGAGAACATAAACCAATATAAAAGCCTACTTTGTATATCAGTGGGGAATAACATAAAATGCAAGATGTTCACAACCACAGATTTGCGCGCCCCCCTTCAGAAGCTCCATAAGCCATGGCTACATGCAAGTGGATAGCCTTGAAGGGCGTTTATGCTCTCCACACCTCTGATCCTTCTTTCCCCCAGTGCTGTGTCACCAGGGCCATTTTTTTATTTAGTGAATTGTATCTTCCCCTTGGTCTTTTTCCTATGAATTATGTAATTCTCCTCCTCCACCTCCAGCTCATTTCTCACAACAGCCCTATGCAGTAGGTCAGGCTGAGAAAATGTGACAGGCACAAGGTTACCCCGCAAATTTCATGGCCAAGAGGGGACTCAAATCCAGGTTGATTGCTGCTGTGGTTTAACTCTGCGGTCCCCAACCTTTTTGCAGGAGGACCCCTGCGCAAGAGCGACATGCCCACCCGTGAGCACAACACTTGGTTACTTGGGAGCAACTTTGGCTGCAAGAGCCTGGACTTGTAACATCAGACCCAGCTCTAGTGGAGCCTCTAATAATCAAAATATATAAAACCTCTAGTATTTTTCACAGCAGTTCTCTCTCTCTCCCTTTTATTTAATTAAAAATAATAATAATCTGCCGAGGGAAAGACAATACCTATATAATGGCTGCTGATTATAATGCTAAGAGGCAGGGCCATTTAATATATTTTGTTTTCTTGAATGCATGGGCTGTTTTTATGGAGACTTCTTTAGTTCTGTGGCTAGTATTTTATGCCTTGAGCAATCATATTCCCAGTTCAATAGACAGTAGCGATATTGGCCCAATTCCTGTTCATGTAAGTTTGTATGGCAGAAATTGGTGATGTCATCAACTTGCATTGCTAAAATTTATTTTAAATTACTTAAAACCTTCCATATTTACTCTGTATTAGGTTCCTACGCTCATTAAGGGCTGTCTTTTGTTTTGGGGAAATATTTGGGCTCCTCAGAATGGTGGGGGGGGGAGCCTTTAACTGCCAAAAAATGCTGGCATCTGGAAGTGATCCAGTACTGATTTTTGGCAATTTCAGTCTTGGGAAATCTGGGTTCCAAGGCTCCCAAAAGCTTCCCCTGGCTAAAGGGATCCTTAGGGCGCCTAGAAATCTAAAACAGCAGCAGTGGTGGAACAGGAAGGATTTAATTAATTTAAAATACATTTTAGAGGCACAAGCTGATGACATCATCAGCTTCCACTGCACAAAGTTACACAAACAGAATTTGGGCTACTATATCCAAAAATATTAAGAGCCAGTTTATGGGTCACTGGATAGTACATTGAGCCAGGACTGAAGAGATTTAGATTAAATCTCCACTTGGCCATTGAAACTCACTGGAGAGTATCAATAGTAAATCACTCAAATATTTCAATTGTCTCAAAAATCACCAGTGTGGTGTAATGGAGAGAATTACAGACTAGAATTCAGGAGGCCTGTGTTTGAATGCCTGCTCAGCCACAGAAATTCAGTGGGGCTGCAGAACTGATAAACCACTCCTTAAATATCTCATTCAAAAGCCCTATCAGGTTGCTATCATTTGGTTCCAACTTCATGGCACATAAAAACAAAAAAGACCCTAGGAGGACCACCATAAACTTGACAAAATACCCCATAATATTCTAATTAGCAGCTAATTGGGTCTGGACTGGATAGAACAACTGTCAGATGAATACACAGTTGGTTACAGAAGTGTACTCCGAGAGTTTTTACCAGTGGCTTCTTCTCAAACTCTGAGGAGGTGCGGGTGCCACAAAGCTCAGTCCTGGGCTCAATGCTCTTGAACATTTTTGTTAATGACTTGGATGAGGAGGTGCAGGGAATGCTTATCAAATTTGCAGCTGTGACAAAATTGGGTGGAATAGCTTGTACCCTGGAAGACAGAAACAAAATTCAAAAAGGGGATATTTGGTTCACCAGAACTATGAGTGAAAAGGATGTTGGAGCTGCTGTAGATCAAAAGCTGAATATGAGTAAACAGTGCAACACCACTGTAAAAAAGGGAAATACAATTGAAGGACGTGAAGGATGCATTCCCAAATCCCATGAGGTACTATTCTCCCACTCCACCCCTAATTTGCTACTGTTTAGGCCTCATCTAGAGTACTGTGTCCAGTTCTGGACACTGCACTTTAAGAAGGATGCCAACAAACTGGAGTTCAGAGGAAGGCAACGAGGATGATCAGTTAACTGGAAACCATGCCCTATGACAAATAACTGAAAGAACTGGGTATATTTAACATTGAGAAAAGAGGGGGGAAAAGACTGAGAGGAGATATAATCACACTTTTCAAATGGGTGAAAGTGATATAAAGGAGGGGCAGGATCTGTTCTCAATCGTCTCTAAGTGCAGGACATGCAACAATGTGCTCAAGCTACAGGAAGCCAGATTTTGGCTGAATATCAGGAAAAATTTAGAGCAGTATGAAAATGGAACCAATTACCTCAGGAGATGGCGAGTGCTCCAACTCCGGAGGCATTCAAACAAAAATTGGATATCCATATTTCAGATCTCCTTTGATTTGGATACCTACATCGAGCCCCTACATTATAGGCCCCTTCCAACTCTATGGTAAATCAGAGGTAAGGAAGTGGGTAACACAGCTGTGAAAGGGCTGCGTGATGGCAGCCCTTTGATCCTGAAGCAGCCATGAAAGGGCTTCAGGTTCAAAGGGCTGCTATCATGCAGCCCTTTCACGGCTGTGTTACCGATTTACTAAGCCCCACAAGGCTTAGGAAGTGGATAAAGCAGCCATGAATGGGCTTTAGGATCAAAGGGCTGCGATCCTGCAGCCCTTTCATGACTGCTTTACCCGAAGGAAGCCTTCCCTTCTTTTTTGCTAAGCCCCGTGGTTTCGCAAAAGGCAGGGAAAGCGGCTGCCTTCTGTGTATAAAACGACCCTCAATTTTTTTGTCTATTTAAGGAAAAAGTGTCGTTTTATAAACGGAAAAATACAGTAATATGGTGGGGTTTGGAGCCAATTGGTCTAGATCTAAATTCTGAGAATATTATGTTCGAACCATACAATAAAAATAGAGATAAAATAATTAGTAATCCATTCCTTAAAATATGTTGTTAATTTGGAATAAGTACAAGAATATGCTTAGTCCACTAATATCACAATTATGTCCAGTGATTGAATTGGAACTTTTCCCTAAGAATCTGAAAAATCTGGAGAGTGTGTTAAGAGGAGAGCTAATCAGATTAAAGGATTGGGTAGAAAGGCTGGGGAGTAAAGAGCAAATAAAAACATATTAGGATGGGAGAAATTGTCGTGGTTCAGTTTGATGCAATTAGAGTGTTGGACAATAGACTGGTTGAGGAAAAATGGTAAATATAGGGAGGTTACAAAGTTAGAGGAAATGTTACTACAAAAGGAAAAATTAGCAGAAAATAAAGCATTGAAAGTTATAGTTAGTAAAATTTATAAAATATTAATTGAAGCAGAGGATCAGCAGGATCCTCTGAGGGCTTTATGGGAAAGTGATAGGAGGGAAGGGAGAAAACACTGAGAGATGGAAGAAAATAGAGGGCGTAAGAAGAGTGAAGTCCATGTCTGTAAGAATTAAAGAGAATTTTTATAAGATTGTTTGGTGATAATACCTCACTCCAGTAAAATTGAATCAAATAAATAAATAAAAATTGCTCTATGTTGTGCTGGAGAGGATGCGAGAAAACTGGTACTTATTTTCATATGTGGTGGGAATGTGAGAGTGTGATGAAGTTTTGGCAAATGGTATTTGGGGAAGTAAGAGAAACAACCAAACGAAATGTAGAAGTATGTCCTAAAATAGCACTTTTATCAATATTTGATAAAGTGGAATATAATTGGGCAACTGCTGAATTAATTTCTAACTTAGTTACAGCTGCTAGATAATTATAGCCAAGTATTGGAAAATAAAACATAATTTTCAATTAAGTGAATGGTACACAGAGGTATGGAATATAGCTATTAATGACAAATTAACATGTAATATTTAAGTAAAGAAAGGAGTGCTTAAAAGGGATACTTTGGCAGAAATGTGGGGAGATTTTATTGATTATGTATTAACAAAGGGCAAGGGAAGAGGACCAGCACAAGAAATGTTAAAATTTTGGAAGGGGGACGTGAATCCTTGAAATAGAGGATAAAGTTTAGTTCTACACTGGTCCTGGTGGGGGGGAGCACTTCGTTTCAATTTTTTGTCTATAATTATTGTGTTTTATTTGTTTGTTGTTCTTTTGTTTATGTTTTAAATAAATAAATAAATAAATAAATAAATAAATAAATAGGGGCGTGGTGGTGCTGCGGGTTAAACTGCAGAAGCCTCTGTACTGCAAGATCAAAAGACCAGCAATCATAAGATTGAATATATGCAACGGAGTGAGCTCCCGTCGCTTGTCCCAGCTCCTGCCAACCTAACAGTTTGAAAGCATGTAATTGCGAGTAAATAAATAGGTACCACCATGGTGGGAAGGTAACAGCGTTCTGTGTCTAGTCGCACTGACAACATGACCATGGAAACTGTCTACGGAGAAATGCTGACTCTACAGCTTGGAGACAGGGATGAGCACCACGCCCTAGAGTCGGACACAACTGGACTAAATGTCAAGTGGAACCTTTACCTAAAATAAATAAATAAAGGTTATTTTTTTAAAAAGAGAGAAATAAACTGGCCAAGGATGATCAGAGAGGAAAGAGCCTGGCTGTGCAAAAAAAATGGAAGAGAGAGGTAGATGGCAGTGGCCCTCAGAAACAACACTACCTGAGACCCTAACACTTGGGAATGCTTGGAAGCAGGATTCGACAGGTCTACACCAAGGGCATCTGGAGGGAATGGAGTGCCCTTGTTGTCAGTTCCACAAGATGCCACATTCATGGACTACTTCTTGGGGAAGGGATTTGAACTGTTGGACTTTGATGTTTCAAATCCGTTTGAGAAACTAGAAGCTAACTCTTTTGTCACACTGTTGTGTGAGGAAGAGAAGTTATACATACTCCTGTCACTGTTAAACGTTTTCTAGATGCACCTATAATAAATCTTGTTGGTACAATTCATAGTCAAGTGTTGTGTGTTGCCAGGCTAGACAAAGGGAAAAAACCCTTCTCAACGTAACAAACCCTCACAGGGTCCTAAGTTCAATCTTTGGTGTCTCTATTAAGGGTTGATGAGAGAAGTCTCAACCTGAAATCTGAGTGACCTGCTTCCAATCAGCATAGAAAAACAGTACTTGACCTATGCAAATCAGTAGGCTGAATTAATATGAGGTACTGTAGATTCTTCGGTAGATTCTGAGTCAAACATCACCTTGGAATGCCCCATCTCTGTCTCAGGGGCCCAAACAAGTGGGCATGACTCAGCTAGAACTGACTCCTTTACAGATTTTAAGAACAGCTACTGAAAAATGAAATAATACAGCAATTCTGTACACAGTCTCTGTGGCCGGCATCTTCAGAGGACACCAGAGCACAGAGTGCTGTCCTCTGAAGATGCCGGCCACAGAGACTGGCGAAACGTTAGGAAGAACAACCTTCAGAACACGGCCAAAGAGCCCGAAAAACCCACAACAACCATTAGATCCCGGGCGTGAAAGCCTTCGCGAATAAATTCTGTACACCTTTATTCAGAAGGGAGCCCTATCGGGATGAGTATGTCTGGGACTGCTATGCTCAGAACTCCCATTTTACTGAACCATGAAAGGATTTCCAGAAATAGTTTCTTCCTGCCCGAACTCCTCAAGCCCCTTAGAAACTGGATTCATTTCCATAGTGGGGCTCAGGCAGACTCAATTTCATTACCTGCCCAGTGATGATGAGTGAGCCCTCCTCCCAGTAGTGTACTCCTTGGTCCTGAAGTTGTTTTTCATGGTGAGATTCATCCTGGCACCCTTCCTTGGCCCACTCTTGTTAAATGTCCCGTCTTTCTAAGGGCGGATCCAAGACATTTGCTGGCTGAGATGGTACAGAAAGTAGACCTATCCTCCCACCTAAATCAACAAGCGCATGCTTCAGTTAACAGAAAATTACAGATTTAATCCCAAATGTTCCTGGGGCGGGGCGGGGCTGGGAAACAGCCCCGTCTAAAGCCTTGGAGAGCGGCTGGCAGTCGGTGTCAACAGTCCCGGGCCGAACGGACCAGCGATTAGATTCGCTACACAGGAAGGCAGCTTTCTGAGTTTGTGAGGTGCCTTCTTTCTTGGATGTTTCTAAAGAGAGGTTGGATGGCTGTCCGCTAGGGGTGCTTTAGCATTTAGGATTCCTACATCGCTAGGATTCGGTTTAGACCCAGTGGTCCCCAACCTTGGCCCTCCAGATGTTCTTGGACTTCAACTCCCAGAAATCCTGACCAGCAGAGGTGGTGGTGAAGGCTTTTGGGAGTTGTAGTCCAAGAACATCTGGAGGGCCAAGGTTGGGGACCACTTTAGACAACCCAAGAGATCCCTTCCAACTCGATAAGGCTCTGATGGCAAGTTATTCTGGCATACGAACTAGCCAGTGCTATATAGCTGCCTTTCTCTTTCCTGTTGCCTGAGGTCCGGCTATTCCGCAGCATGGCGGGGCTGGCCCTGCCTGGTCTGTGTCTTTTCAATTCGCTGCTGCCAAACCACACACACACCCGTGACCTACAAGCGGCCTCCCGGAAACCAAAGCCAAGGGGCGCCGTTTCGAAGCGCTGCGCTTTTGCAGGCACGCGGCAAGAAAGGGGAACGCGGCGTTGGTGCGCGTCGTCGGCGCAGCCGCGGAAGGAGGAGAATTCGCGGGAAAGGCAAACGGGCAAGCGGCCGAAGGAGCCTCCTGCCATTCCCAGTTTTTTTACTCTCGGGGTGACGGGAGCTTTAGTCATCCGATTCGGCTGGAATCGGGGGCTTGCCCCTTGGTGGGCAGCATCCTTTGATTGGGTCCCGGAGTCGTTACGCGGCCGATAAGAATGCGGTGACTCCTTCCTTGCGCAGAATCTGCTGTTGTTTCCTTTCCCCTCTGTCTGAGTCACCAGTTCTGAAGATAAAGTGAATCCGGAGATTCGTGACCGGGAGCGAGTCGGGACAGGCTGGGAAAAATCCTGCTTGGAAAAAGGTGTTCTTTTCAGAGAAAGCGGCTTTCCTTAGCAGGGTCGCGTTGGCGCGACTTGAATGTGTCCCCTTCGTACGACGCCCAAAACATTTGCTAAAGGGAAAAATCATACCTAGGGTCACTTCCCAGGTAGGTTTTCTGAGGAGCGTGGGTTGTGTGTGTGAGAGAAGACCTGCTTTTGTGTGGTTGTCATATGGCTTTTATGTAGTGATCCAACAGGGTTTTTTAAGTATGTGACATGTTTGCCTGTTTTACCATTGCCTCAAGTTTCCATGACCCAGTGGGGATTTGAACCCAGGTCTCCTGAACCGGTCCCTCACTCTTACCCATTACAGCCCAACGGCTTTACAGCAAGTTGTGGAGGGACTGGGAAATGGCAAAGCAAAGGTTTAACTGGTGCGAGTACCTCCCACGCTTCCATTGCTTCCCACTGCGGGAGCCATTTATTTATTTAACTTATATACTGCACACACTACTCAAAGGTCTCTGGGCGGCTTAAAACAATTTATATACAGTAAAAAGATAAAACAATTAAAATACAATTAAAATATATCCTCCAAAAATTGCCATCAGGACCCACAGTTGATATTATTTCAATTAAAAGCCTTCTGGAACAGGAAGATTTTGACCTGGCGCCGAAATGTCATCAGTGTCAGTGCCAGACGAATCTCACTCGGGAGGGCATTCCATAGTCTAGGGGTAGCTGCCGAAAAGGCCCTTTGTCTACAAGCCGTCCCTCTTACCTCCTTGAGGGACGGCTCTTTCAAAAGGGCCCCCTGGCTAGATCTTAACTGCTGGGTAGGTTCATATGGAAGGAGGTGGTCCTTCAGGTATCCCGGGCCCAAGCCGTTTAGGGCTTTATACATCAAAACAAGCACTTTGAATTGGGCCCGGGCAGCAACTGGTAGCCAATGTGATTTAAACAGAATTGGCTTGATGTGTCCCCTAGCGGCCCCACCACTCACCAGCCACACAGCTCAATACTGGACCAGTTGCAGTTGCCAGACTGTCTTCAAAGGCAGCCCCACATAGAGCGCATTGCAGTAATCTATACAAGATGTTACCAGTGTGTGTGTAACTGTCACGAGGCTCCGCTCATCCAGGTAGGGCCGTAGCTGGTACGATTTCCGCAGCTGAAAGAAGGCTGCCAAGTCCACTTGGATTTCCAGAGTTAGACTGGAAGCAGCCCCCCCCCCCAGGCTGCGGACCCTGTCCCTTAGGGGGAGTGTAACCCCATTCAGGGCAGGGAAATGGCCCTCCAGCCTGTCTGGCGAATCACCAGTTAATTTATTGTGAACTGTTCCTGTTAACAAAACAAACAAACAAACAAAAACCAAACAAAACAACCCCATTACACAGTATGGTGAGATATTACAAATGTTTTTACACTCACATATGTAAAATAATCTGCTGTATATTTGAAATTTTGTACGTTCACATTTAAATTAAAAATCAGGCACACAAGGCAAGCAGGTATATACATTTTTGGAGGTATGCCTTCTTGTCTCCTGTGCCTGATTTTTTGTTTTTATTTGAACTTGCAAAATTTTAAATGAACAATATACTCTCTGATCTACACTTCCAGAAGTGAATTCTGAAACCGAGAACCTCTAAGCTTGTTGAGCAGCCTCAGTGTTTGAACTTGCTTTAAACAAGGACACCTGCCCCTTACATTTGCCTGCAGACTTTGGGATTTTGATGTTTCCCACAGCTCTGTAATGCCCAGCCTGATGTAGACTCCTGTGCTTGCCTGCATCCTTGCTTTGAAAGATGGATGCATGTACAGTGCATGTGCATAAGCCTCCTTCCATACACACATTGCCTTTCCTGGAAATGGGGAGTTAATTTAATTGAAATTAAAGGATCACTCCTCATTCAGCTATACTACCAAACAGCTCTGCAGAAGACTGGGAGGAAATCTTAGACAATCATATGTCTGACAAGTAAATTAGTCAAATCACATTAATTACCTCACTTCTGAAACTTAGAATTTTGGTGTCTCTCACTTAGAAGATATTTTTCTTGCCAGGCAGGAATCGCTGATGGAAAGCAAAGGAATTCTTATAAAGAGCTTCATGGCACAGTAGTTAAACTGCAGTACTGCAGTCAAGCCTCTACTTACAATCTAAATTCAATCCCAACAGACTCTGGTAGCCTGCTCAAGATACCCAGTTTGCTGCCGAAGGGGGGAATGTGTGGCCTGAATGATTAAATTACAGTCAATCCAGAGAGTGTTTTAAGTGCTATGGGACAGTATATAAGCAGCACACTTTACTTTGCTCTATAGTAAAGCAAATTGTTCCAGGGAAGAGTATCTAATAGAGTAGGCTCTGGTCCATGAAGTAATAAATCTCTAAGATATCAAAGGAAAATTTGTTGAATCATTTCTTTCTACAAATGGGAGCATTCCAAGCGTCTCCTGGTCCTAACAGAAAAATGTGGCTAGAACTGCTATGTTTTTCATTGTGTAAATCCATCTAGTAGGAGCAGGTATACAGACACAGGAACCAACATTCATTCATTCATTCATTCATTCATTCATTCATTCATTCATTCATTCATTCATTCATTCATTCATTCATTCATTCATTTATTTATTTATTTTGAAATTTCATTTATAGCCCACTTTCTGTCTTTGTGGGGTCCAAGGCAGCTTACAGAATGGTGGAGGAGGAAATGACAGATGCACAAATTAAAGCATTAAGACCATTAAAGCATTAAGAACATTATTATATATATATAAGAATATGCCCACCAAATGAGTGGGAATTTGGTGAGTCAACTTGTCTCTAAATTCTCTTGATTCAAATGGGCCTATTATAGTTGTTATTTAAATGCCAAACTAAGAGCCTCTCTGCACTGGCAAATATTTATGGTATATGAAATGCTTGTCTAGGGCATGCATTCTGTTTAGCAAGATTCAGAATCCTACAGGCTCAGGGGAAAGAGCAGCCCAGGAGACCAGCTAAAACTGGGTTTGCCATGGCATGGTGGCTGCCCAGTGCCCTGAAGGCTGGTGTTGCCTCTACCACCACAGTTCTAGTGATGGGGTGGCGGTGGTGACTGGCTTCCTACCTCCACTCATTAGTTGTTGAGTGAAGGGGACCATCTGAGAGGTGGGGGAAAAGGAGGTTTATCTCCTTCTGTCTCCCCAGCCTTCGTCCCAATGTTCTACCTTCAAGTTACTGCTGTTGCTGCTGTCTTCTTATTCACGAATAAACTGGGTAAATTTTTTCAAGCGGAAACCAGATCAACCTTGCTTTGAATGGATCTGCATCACAGGAGAAGAGGACCCACTTTGGGTTGTTTGGCACATCACTCTCTCCCACACCTCTGTAGACCTTTTGTAGCCCCATCCATTTGGCCAGTCTGGACAGGGCCTAAGTCACAACTAGAGTTGTGAACCAATGGAATTTACGGAGGAGTTGATTCACAGAATCCCCACTCATTTGATGGACATGCTATAATGTGATTTACTGCACTAAGCAGCAGGATTTCAGCCAGTGAGTTTCGGGAAACATAATGTACAGCATCCCCATTACAAACTCCTTTCTCTGAAATCTGAATGGTGGCTAAAAGTTTTCCTCGAGAGAATGGCTTTTGTCTGCCAGTGGAAGGACTGCAGGGAGGAGACCAATAAAATGTCCTATAGAAAGGTTGTTCCAGAGCTTAGGAGCAGCCATTGAAGAGGCCTTTATTTAAGTTCTTATCAAATGTGCCAATTAAGGTGGTGAAATTACAGTCCTTCAAAGAGCTGAGCTAAAACCCAGAGCCGTAGCTGGCCATGTTGGCACTTGACTCAAAATACACCCCCAAATCAGTTCTGTAATCTATGATGTAAGCATAGTAATTACAGCAATGAACAACTGACCAGCATCTCCCCTCCACCACAAATTAACAGCACTGTTACAAAAACACTATATACAGACATATACATGTATGCACACAACACTGCTTAGCATTAATGCAATAAATCAATTTTATGGTCGTTTTGCCCAGAGGCTCAGTTTAGCAAGCTCAGGGTAGGGAATATTTACCTACTGACAAGGAAAATCTGTTCTATTGACAATACAGGCACCTGGCTGTTTGGAAGTTGCCTTCAACTGGCCTGAGCCAGAGGCCTGGTCTACCAATCTCGGATAGAGTGGCCCTCCAACAGAGAGGCACATCTAGCCATGATCCAAGTAGACCAACCTTATGTCTAGATGCTTATTGGCTGCTTGTCCATGGAGGGGCCTACTCCATTGATCTCCAAGTATACATTCCTCTGACAGGGAGATTCTGGCTGCCTATGATCCAAGTAGACAAGCTGGTGTGGACATGTATGTAGGCTAGGGGCTGAGTTTATCAAGCCTCAGGTAGACATTATCTCTGGTGCCCCAGCAAGACCTGGTCTACCAATCATCTGCCTTGTGTCCCTTGATGGCCTGCCAAAGCTGTTTGCCATGGAGGCCATCAGGCCAATCAGGAAGGCCACACCCTCTAACCTGGGCACCTGTTACCCCATCCCAGTTACGGCTCTACTAAAATCTTGCAGTGGGGGAGCTCACTGCAGTTCTTCAAATAGCCTATAATTAAGCAGTACAGCGTTTTACAGCTCATAATGATCACTTTGAATTAGGTCTGGAAATGACTGGACCTGCCTGAGGGTTATAAGTTCTTTGTAAATGGCCTTGTTTAGCCATCTGGCTGCAGCACTTTGGAACAGCTGACATTTCTCAACACTCTTCAAAGGAAGCCTCACATGGCGCATGATACAGTCATCGTTGTGAGGGGTTTCCGAAAAAGCAGACAGCAACAGGGGTGGGGCTGGTCATTACCAGGACTGTAGTAGGAAGCAGAAGAATGTAACATCTGAGGAAATTCCTTTGGGAGGAACTCTTCCCAGACTGGGGAACTACTTGAGTGGTTTCTTTACAGCACTAGCCACCCTGGTTGAGGGATTTTGGAAGTTGTAGTCTAAAAAGGTAATGTTTCCAAAATCTGAGATAATCTGTAAATTATATCTGCTTAGAGATGATAAATGATCCCTGTAAAGTTTACAGAATAAGAATACGTATCCCCTTTACCACCAATTTTGCTTTGAGAAAACAAACTGTGTGTGTTAAAAACTAAAAAGAAACTACACACTGTGTATAGGAATGATCGGGATGAAGGTGCGATCCTGATCTACCAGAGACGGACAGCTTTTACAGATCTGGGTTCTGCATGCACCTGTGCCGTCCCTGTACTATGGAGGGCTGCACTTATTCTGGCATGCTTGGGAGATGGCCATGCTTACTTTTACCTTAACACACAAAAGAAGAGGTTAGGAACAGATCCTGAGGAGAACAATCCGCTGGGTTAAAGAAACTAGCCCTGTGAAGATGGAATATGCCTACTGGGAACAGAATAGATTGCTTGGTGACGTTGAGTGGGTGCAGTGGAGAAAGGACAGAATGTAAGGAAGTATCTTGAATTTTTATTTGTTTATTTATTTATTTATTTTGTTTTGTTTTGTTTTGTTTTGTTTTATTTATATCCCGTCCATCTAGACCGAAGTCTACTCTCAGCACCCATGAAAGGGGACATGGGGTGTGCTGGTTGGCTGGCTGGTACCCTCAAAGGGGAACATTCCTCTTGGCAGCATTTTGTTACAGGTCCCATTTCTAAATCAACACTCGTTCTTAATAGATCAGTCGTCTATTAATTTAGCAAGTTTTCTCTTTAAACCTATCTTAACTTTTCCAAGTTGACCCTATTTCAAAATAGCAAATTCTGGAAGTTTATTATACTTGTGGCAACAAAAGTACTTACTGGTTACATGAAGAATCAGCTTCAAGGCTCTCCTCATAGCAGGATGGCTTCAGTAGTATAATGGTTTTCCGTAAAGAAAAGTTGCATGAAGCTGCAGGGGTAAAGTCTGGGTTCCGAGCTGTTCCTTAAGGAAGATTCAGATCATCAGAGCTGTAAGAGCTGGGCATCTCTGTTTTCTTACTGTTCACCATTCAACATTGCACTTCCAGTGGTCAACTAGGAATTCTTCTCCTGCCCCAGGATCATTAGCTGCAACTCCGGTAAGTGGAAATAGTAATTCTTGCAAATCTACTCAGCAATGAGTGGGTGGGAATGGGAAATAAGAGTCAGTATTTCATAGCTGTGTTGACAAATCAACTGTCCACTTAGATACTTCATAGTGATAAGTCCTCTTTTTACAGAGATAAATTAATGATGCCACTTGTATAGAGCAGAAGGTCAGGGATTCTGTTTATATTTTTAAAAAGAAAGTAAAGGAATATTTAACCTAACTAACCTAGCTGAATAAGTGGGCCCACAAGCAAATCAAGCCTGAACTATCTCAGGAGGCAAAAATTAAACTGAAGCTGTCATATTGGGCACCTCATGAGAAGGCAAGATTCTCTGAGAAAGACAACAATCATGGGAAAGATTGAAGGCAGCAGGCAAATAATAAGACCAAATACGAGATGGCTTAATTCCCTAAAGGAAGCCACAGACTTGAGTTTACAAGAGCTGAGCAGGGCTGTTGAGGACAGGACATGTTGGAAGTCACTCATTCATAGAGTAGCCATAGGTCCCAGGAAACATGATGGCACATAACAATAATAACTAACAAATACACTTTTTTCTTCATCTCTACACAGTATACTAGATGATTAGCATAAATCACTCCTTTATCAGTCTCACATGTTACTGTCCTCCATATATATTTTTTCCTATTTTAATCCAAAGGAGTAGGTGTAGTGGATGTGGGTCCATGAAGGAAGTGCTTGTTGAATGGTAGATTAATCCTTTAATCTCTGGACATTATCTAGCTGTAAACCACCCTTCCCTGAACAGCATCCTGGACATACTGTCAGTCTAATGGTTGACCCCACTCCAAGACATATTGCACCACTCCCATAGAACATCTAGATCCGTTTCCAAAATTCACAGTAAACAAGGTCAGAGAGGCACAAGCTCTTTCAGATGCTTCTCCCCACCCTGAAAAATTGAATATCAAATGCAGTAAGTAACAACTTGCTGTCCTTTTTGTAATACCAAAAATCTGCTGTCCGAGATGGCCTGATGGTGGGGCCAAGCCTGCTTGAGAGGGTGTCTCCGAGGAGCAAGGAGCATCGTTACTGGGAGTTATAGTTAAAAAACAAAAACAAACTATAGGAAGTGGACTTGTCCACAAAAGCTCATTTTTAAACAAAGCAGTGAGTCCTGAAGTTGCCATATTGTTGTCTCCTTTATTTTTTCTTTTTTTTTTGTTTTTGCCTGATATAATTTTAAAAAGTAATTTTTCCCAAGTTGTAAAAGTGTCTGTGATCATAATATAATAACATTTTTCAAAGACTTGAAAGGTAGTCAGTCATATAGAGGAGTGGCAGGATTTGTTCTCGATCATCCCAGAGCGCAAGACACATAATAATGGACTCAAGCTACAAGAAGCCAGATTTAGGCTGAAGAACTTCATAAGTGGTATTAGAGCAGTATGGCAATGGAATCAATTACCAAGGGAGCGGGGGTTGCTCCTACTGTGGAGGCATTCAAGAGGAAATTGGACAGCCATCCTGCATTGAGCAAGGGGTTGGATCCAATGGCCTTATAGGCCTCTTCCAACTCAGTTATTATGTGATTCTATTATTCTATAATCTCCCATTCCAGTTTAGGACTTGCAATGGAATATTATGCTTGTTTTGCTCTTAAGTGTCTGGACTTGCTCTTGAAGGGCCAAAGTGCTCATAAATAGCCAGGGTTCTTGGCTGCTCAAGAGACCTCCATGAGAACTGGAGCAAACACTCACAATACTGGGCACAGCAGAGGTGGCTGGAATTATATGACTTTGGACTGGGATGAAATATGCAGCCTCTTTGACTCTTTTGCCATGGAAGCCATATAAATACAAATAATGAGTGAATAGGTTGACGGGACAGTAACACCTATACTGTATCACACTTAGGAATGTGTGAAGAAGTGTACGTGACTTTGCATTCAGAAGGCAATTGATTTCTTTCCAGTGATAACAGCAGAATGCCATATTGTTAAAGAGACACATACTAGGCTTTACCTGATCTACAGAGAGCAAGATTCAGAAGCTCAGTTTCCCTTCACAGGCGAGGCATGGGCCAAGATGAAACGCATGCGCGCACACACACTCTGCCATTATAAGCTACTTACTTTTTGCACAGTTGTATTAGATTGTAAAGGAACAGTGTGACATTGCAGTAGCATTAGGGATATCCAGTATTCAGTCACCTCATCAAAGTACCTCCCAAAATAAAAGCTATAATGTCTCTATGGATAAATTAGTTTAATCTATACAGTACATTGAAATAGTAAATAAAGCAATTATAGGTTCAGACTTGTCATGTTATTTTATTAATTCCTTCCCCGACTCCATTAATTCCGTACCAGAATAGAATTCTACAGAGTCGGCATGTATATAGCAGTTAGTCTTTAAGGAGCCATAACAATTTTTTTGCTTTTGTTTTGTTTTCTGTTTTTTGTTGATATGCATGCACAGACTAATGTGGCTACATATTCCAAAACTACACCTATAAAACTCACTAGATTTAGCCAAGTAGAGTACAGAGCTATCAACCTTGTGAAGAGACCTGCACAGGTACAGACACCAGCCTCTACACCAAATGCAAAGAAGACTTCATCCCCAAGAGACCTCTCTCTAGTCAACAACAACCAACCAACCAACCAACCAACCAACCAAAAAAACCCCTTTACCTTCCACATACCCCACTGACCACAGTGGAAGATTATGCAACAGCCTCTCCAAAAAACCTACTGAACCACCTGATCAGCACCCTATACAGCAAGCAAAGGGAAATCTAGAAGCATATTGGAGACCTTGAACCACACCTAGACAACCAGCCCTCTGCTCTGGATACTGCCCAAATATTCTCCACCATGAGAAGAAACATCTATGATGCACAAGTTACTTGCCCAGGGGAAAAGAAACAAATTATCTAATTTACTCCATAAAGGCTTGGTCCACAATGGGAACACTGCAGACTTACACAACAGCTTCGTGAATCCATTCAACCACACAAGGAGCCAAACATAAGAATCAGTCCTCTCCTGGGGCCTGTCCTTTTGTCCCATCAAACCCACCCAGATGATACAACTCTGTGATGACCTAGAGGCCTTTTTCCCCCATAGACTGCAACTAAAAAATATTTCCACAACCTTGACAACCAGGATGACAACACACACATTGTGCCTTACTCTCTAAAACATGAGTAAGAAGTATTCCAACAACCTGACGAGGAACCGTATACCAACCCATAACCACCTTCCTTCCAACATCACAGAAAGAAGAACTTGAGAGGGGCAGAACAAAGAATTGGACTTCTGTATTGAGTGCTTTCTGAGATGAGATCATCAACAAGGGGCCATCTCAGTATACAATCTCACCCAGACAGAGCAGGGTGCTACAGTATATGCAGCCTCAAAAACAATCCCAAGATTGTCATCCAAGAGGCAGATAAGGGCGGCACTGTGATTGTCATGGATCTATTGAGCTATACACAGGAAGCTGAGACACTAGTATCCAGCTCTAGATTTTAATAGCTCCTAACTACAGATCCAGCTTCCAAATGTCAAAACGAATTACAAACCCTTATGACAAACTTTCCTGAAAATATACTTTCCTGAAAACTTGCCATCTTCTACCTGCTGCCAAAAATACACAAACCAGGGAATCCTAGTAGGCCCATTGAATTAAGCATTAATATAGTCACTGTTGGGGGATCTGGGTATGTCGAGTCCATCCTCAGATTACAGTGGTGCCTTGCAAGACAATGTTAATTCATTCCGCGAAAAACGCTGTCTTGCGAAAAAATCGTCTTGCGAAACGCGGTTCCCCATTGGAATGCATTGAAATCTATTTAATGCGTTCCAATGGGGAAAATTTGTCATCTTGCGAAAATCGTCCATAGGAAAACATCATCTTGTGAAGCGCAACAGCGATCGCAAGAACTAATAGTTTTGCGGATTAATCATCCCGTGAGGCAATTGTCTTGCGAGGCACCACTGTACTGTATATACAGTGGGGTCTCTACTTAAGAACTTAATCCGTATTGGAAGGTGGTTCTCAAGTTGAAAAGTTCTTATGTTGAATCTGCATTTCCCATAGGAATGCATTGAAAACCATTTAATCCGTATCTGCTCTTTTCCGTCCATAGAAACTACAGTGGAACCTCTACTTAAGAACTTAATCCGTTTTGGAATGGTGTTCTTAAGTTGAAACGTTCTTAAGTTGAAGCAAAATTTCCCATAGGAATGGACTGAAAACCATTTAATGTGTTCTGGCTGTTTTTTTGTTATGTAGAGGTGCGTTCATACATTGAAACATTAGTTCCCATAGGAACTAATGCAAAGCTGGTTAATACGTACTCTACCACTAGGGGGAGAATTTTTTTTTAACCTAAGATGGCCTAAAGTTAAAAAAAGAGCAGGGAAGGGTTTTTTTCTGTTCTTATCTTGGATTTGTGTTCTCAAGTAGAAGCAAAATTTAGCAAATGGAGCTGTTCTTAAGTTGAATTGTTCTTAAGTAGGGACGTTCTTAAGTAGAGACCCCACTGTATATGTTACCAATGTACCAATGGCTATTTAAGAGGAACCATAGATTTTCCAAGGAAACTTTACTCCACTCAGGACAACACTACCCTAGCTATGATGGATGTAGAAGCTGTCTACACCAACATCCCACACAGAGATAGATTACAGGCTTTCAGGAACACAATTCAAAATAAGGATGTAGTACACATAGTACCACCCCCTACAACTTAATATTCATAGACAACTATTTTGATAAAACTCATCTTCAGATCAATGGAACTGCATGGCTCCACAATATGTTAATATATTTATGACTTGACAGAACACATTCTTGTGTACCCCAAAACGACTCTATTTGAGATATACTGATGACATTTTTTTTCATCTGGACCCATGGAAAGGAATCCCTAGAAAAATTCCGCCAGTATTTCAATGACTTCCATCCAAACATGAACTTTAGCCAGGACCAATCCACACAACAGGTACATTTTTGATGCCACTGTGAAACTACAACATGGACATGTTAGCACTAAGCTGTATCAAAAACGTACTAATTGATATACCTATCTAAATGTCCCCAGCTTCCGTCCTGAGTATACCACTAAATCTATCATTTATAGCCAAGCCCTCAGGTAGAATCAAATATTCTCAGACTCACAAGAAAGAGACACCAAACTCAAGGATCTGAAAAACACATTTCTCACATTACTATACCCATCAAAGTATACCCAGAAACTTTAAGTATACCCAGAAACAGGGACGTGGTGGTGCTGCAGGCTAAACCGCAGAAGCCTGTGCTGCAGGGTCAGAAGACCAAGCAGTCATAAGATCGAATCCACATGACGGAGTGAGTTCCCGTCGCTTGTCCCAGCTCCCGCCAACCTAGCGGTTCGAAAGCATGCAAATGCAAGTAGATAAATAGGGAACACTTTGGTGGGAAGGTAACAGCGTTCCGTGTCTAAGTCGCACTGGCCATGTGACCACGGAAGATTGTCTTCGGACAAAACGCTGACTCTATGGCTTGGAAACGGGGATGAGCACTGCCCCCTAGAGTCGAACACGACTGGACAAAAATTGTCAAGGGGAACCTTTACCTTTATACCCAGAAACAATCTACTAAAAGAAAATGACGAAACACTGTTAGTTGTCACTTTAAGCCCTCAAATGAGACCATCACATTCATAATCTCCAACATATCCTTGACAATAATATTTCAGTCCCCCAAGCAATTGGTGGCAGGCCTATACTTGCTTACAGAGAACCCCACCATCTCAAGCAACTATTGACATTTAGTGAGGTACACAACACTGATATAATGATGGGGACTATACGCTGCTACAAAGTCAGATGCCAGCTTTGCCACCACATTTACTCTGACAAGACTATCATAGGTGTCAACAACGTTATGCACAACATCAACAGTACTTTTACTTGTTCCTTTGCCGATGCCATATTTTGCCAACAATGCGACTCTGCACTCTACATAGGACAAACATGACAATCGCTACACAAAATAATTAATGGACATAAATCAGACACCAGATATCACAATGCAAGAAGCTAGTCTATTTCAGTCTGCCAGGACACTCTTCACAAGATATGAATGTTTCTATTCTGGAGAAGAAAAAATGCAGAACAAAAATCCAGGGGAAAAAAACCAGAAATAAAATGTATATACACTCTGGACACTCATCTCAATAGATTAAATATTAGCCAAGGTTTATTTTATTTTATTTTATTTTATTTTATTTTATTTTATTTTATTTTATTTTATTTTAATTTATTTATTTATTTATTTATTTATTTATTTATTTATTTATTTATTTATTTATTTATATGCCGCCCATCTAGACATAGTCTACTCTGGGTTTTTTAGGCTTTTATCAAATGTGATAGAATTTTGTTATATACTGTTATATTCCTTTTAGACTTTTACCAAATGTGATAGAATTTTGTTATATACTGTTATATTCCTTGGATTCCGAAGTGGCAGAGGAACTCGAGACCAAATTGCTAACATGTGCTAGATTATGGAGAAAGCCAGAGAGTTCCAGAAAAATATTTACTTCTGCTTCATTGACTATGCAAAAGCCTTTGACTGTGTGGACCACAGCAAACTATGGCAAGTCCTTAAAGAAATGGGAGTGCCTGACCACCTTATCCGTCTCCTGAGAAACCTATATGTGGGACAGGAAGCAACAGTTAGAACTGGACATGGAACAACTGAGTGGTTCAAAATTGGGAAAGGAGTACGACAAGGCTGTATATTGTCCCCCGGCTTATTTAACCTATATGCAGAATACATCATGCGGAAGGCTGGACTGGAGGAATCCCAAACTGGAATTAAGATTGCCGGAAGAAATATCAACAACCTCCGATATGCAGATGATACCACTCTGATGGCAGAAAATGAGGAGGAATTAAAGAACCTTGTAATGAGAGTGAAAGAGGAGAGTGCAAAAAACGGTCTGAAACTCAACATCAAAAAGACTAAGATCATGGCCAGTGGTCCCATCACCTCCTGGGAAATAGAAGGGGAAGATATGGAGGCAGTGACAGATTTTACTTTCTTGGGCTCCATGATCACTGCAGATGGAGACAGCAGCCATGAAATTAAAAGACGCCTGCTTCTTGGGAGGAAAGCGATGACAAACCTTGACAGCATCTTAAAAAGCAGAGACATCACCTTGCCAACAAAAGTCCGAATAGTCAAAGCTATGGTTTTTCCAGTAGTGATGTACGGGAGTGAGAGCTGGACCATAAAGAAAGCAGACCGCCGAAGAATTGATGCCTTTGAATTGTGGTGCTGGAGGAGGCTCTTGAGAGTCCCCTGGACTGCAAGGAGAACAAACCTATCAATTCTAGAGGAAATCAACCCTGAGTGTTCACTGGAAGGACAGATCCTGAAGCTGAGGCTCCAATACTTTGGCCATCTCATGAGAAGAGAAGACTCCTTGGAAAAGACCCTGATGTTAGGAAAGTGTGAAGGCAAGAGGAGAAGGGGACGACAGAGGGTGAGATGGCTGGACAGTGTCTGCGAAGCAACCAACATGAAATTGACACAAGTACGGGAGGCAGTGGAAGATAGGAGGGCCTGGCGTGCTCTGGTCCATGGGGTCACGAAGAGTTGGGCACGACTAAACGACTAGACGATGACGTTATATTCCTACCCAGCTAAACAGACCAACCTTTTCAGAACAAATATCAAAGGTAAAGTCTATCATTCTCTACATTATCAGATGTTGTTCCTTTAATCATTGCTGCTGTTTACAGAACCAGGCTTCAAAAGTACTGAATACAAAGAGCAGTCTTAAATCATGACTAGGTGTGAAATGCAACCAAACACTGCTGTCCCTTTATCTTAGAGCACGAATGCTTGACCATGCAGTATCTGTATTCTGACTCTTATGTCTGATAAAATAGGCAAGTTTTGTGAAAGCTTACATTAAAATATGGCAGTTAGTATTTCAGGTTCCACAGTGTTTTGTTTTTGTTTTTTTGCTGTTTTGCTTTTGTTTTGTGTTTCTTGTTAATAATCTCTCCCATATTCTCACTGCACAGGAGTGCAACTATGTTATTGTGCAGCAGAGCAAATCAGCATTCTACATGGCAATTCTAAAAATGAGGGAAGCCCAAACAAAATCCTATGGCTTTGAAACTACACTTTGGATCTGCACCAAATTTGGCACAGATGTGGCAAACAGTATATCCTTCCTCCACATCAAATTTGGCAAAGGTTGGGCAAAGGGTTTTTGAATTATGTTTTTTAAAAGTAAAACTGTTTCCCCCATGGAGAAATGAGCTACTCAAAATGTCCCCAGTTGTAAAATAGTTCATACAAATTAAAAAGACCAGTCTTGCTCATCTTGAAAGAGAAATGTTTGTCCCACCTGCTTTTTATTTGGAAAGAATCCAAGCTGCAGGGGCTGAAATATTGACATTCCAAAAATACTTTTTAGAAGGGAAAGATCTGTGACTTTATTAAAAGCCGGATTACCAGTAAGAGCATTCCAAAGTAGATACAATGTTGCAGCTTTCTGGGCCAGGAAGGGAGATGCTTGGGGGCAATGAAAGATTAAAAAATTAGTCAAAAGGCAAGTTTTCTTTGATGAGTAACAAAAAACAGGCTTGATTTAAAGAAAGTAATGGAGTAACATTCCTCCAGAAAGGAGTATTTGCCATGTATCTCCAGGGAATTAGCTGTAGTGGAATCCTTCCTCGGAGAATTCCTTCAGTGGGGTTCCATGACTAGTGCCTTTATCTCCAAGTAGAGGAATCTTTGGCAGGTGTTCCAGTCCATAAACTAAACCCATTGGGCCCCAGAGGGAAGGAACTGCACTTTCTTCTCCTTCTCTAGAGTGCCACCATTCCTTTAGTCACAGTAAAGCCATATTGCATTCTGTGCACACTCAAAAGCCTCATGGTAGCTATGGTGGAGATTTGGCAAGGCAAAAAGGATTTAGATAAACTGAGGTTTATTTGAAAAAACACCAACCAGACCAAAGAGTCTAACTAAAAACTTTTTTTTAAAGGACAAAATGGAAAAGAGTTGTATTGGGGTTGTGAACAGAACAAGGAAAGTTACATAGGAAAGACTATAGGCAATATAACAGGCAAGACATACTCATGAACTACAGTAACTGCCATGAAATAAAGACCCTATTGACGGTCTAAGAATCTTCCTTTGTTCATTAGATCTGGTTCATAATCATGCCCGTTGCATGCTTTTTCCTGTTTCTCTCCATCTTTTCTTCTCCATTCTCTAATCTCCTTTCTCTAACTCCTTAAATCGACCCCCTGAAATTTTTGTTCCTCTGATCAAAGTGTTTCAGGTATGAGTACAACAACATGCATCTAGTTTGGGAAGCCCTTTGAACTGTATAGATACCTTAGGCCACTGCAGGCAGTTTCCTTTCTAGGTTTTTTTTTTTATTGTGGCAAGATTAAAGTCAGCATATCACAGAGATGGGACTCCAGATTCACTAGTTTGATGTTTCTTTTGATCTTGCCAGCTTCGTGTTTCCTGATGGGAAGCTAAAGGTTAATTTCAGTACAATGTTTCACACCTTGCAACACTAGCATGTTAGTTCAAATGACCATATTTTTCAGTTTAAAAGATGCCCTGATGTATAAGATGACCTCTACTATTCGAACCCCAAACCAGAAAATTTGACTGCTGCTTTCCCTGCCACTTCCTAAGCCCCACGGGGCTTAGCAAATGGAGGGGGAAAGCAGCGAGCAAAGCGCAGCAGGATTGCTTTGATCCGTTCCCCCCTCCATTTGTTTTTGTTCTCTCCTCAGCTTACTTCCATGCATAAGACGACAATCAGTTTTTAGTCTAAAGATTTTAGACAAAAGTATAGTCTTATACATGAAAAAATGTGGTATTTCTGTATTATAAAAGCACAGCACTATTGTGTTTGTTGCAACCCTCAGTGCTTTCAGTAAACATTCACCCAGAATTTCTAAGACCAGGTTCCTAACACTATCATTCAAAAAGGATATCTGCCGCAAATCTGGGGCAATCTGAACTTCTGGTCCTATCAATCAGAACCCAATTAATTGATTCTCAGGAGGAGAACTTGTTAACTTCTGGTCAAACAGACAATTGTGCTGGAAAAGGGATTCTGTGCCTGGCTGTAGAAATATTTGAAACTGTATTTTAAAAACAATAGAGAGCATATCCAGAAGCTCAAATTACGATGTCTTGTTTTGTGGCTGGGAATATTCTTACTCGTTAGCAGAACTGAGATGCTATGTCCTGCCATAGTTTCAACCATTTCACTCATCTTTTCACCATACAATTGTCTGGTAATTAGGGGAAAAATAATGTTATATGCCATGAACTCACTCTGATGTGTGGTGACCTATGTTCCTTCTAAGCTGTGAGCATACACACAGAGCTCAATCAGGGCTCTGTACCAGCAGCCGATGTTGCCACCTGTTTAGTTCCAGTTTTGGCTGGAATCCCCCACGCACACATGGTGAGGCTCCTGCACAGTGGGGATGAAAATTAGAGGGAACATTGGTGGTGACTATATGAGTTAATAAGGAACGTGGTGGCACTGCGAGTTAAACTGCAGAAGCCTCTGTGCTGCAAGGTCAGAAGACCTGCAGTCTTAAGATCGAATCCACGTGACAAAGTGCGCTCTTGTCGCTTGTCCCAGCTCCCGCCAACCTAGCAGTTTGAAAGCATGCAAAAATGTGAGCAGATAAATAGGTACCACCTTGGTGGGAAGGTAAATGGCATTCCATGCCTAGTCATGCTGGCCACATGACCATGGAGGATTGTCTTCTGACAAACGCTAGCTCTGTGGGTTGGAAACGGAGATGAGCACCACCCCCTAGAGTCGGACACGACTGACAAATTGTCAAGGACCTTTACCTATATGAGTTAATGACCTCTAAAATGTAATATCATTAACAGTTCTGCTCAGGTCTTGCAAACTAACAGCTGTGGTTTCCTTTATTGATACAATCTGCCTCATATTACATCTTCATCTCTTCCTACTGCTCCCCCCTTTCCAAACAATATTATCTGTTCTGTATTTTCATTACATGTGTGTGGCACGATAGCCTCAATTTTGCTGTTGTGGGTTTTTCGGGCTTCTTGGCCGTGTTCTGAAGTGGTTCTTCCTAACGTTTCGCCAGTCTCTGTGGCCGGCATCTTCAGAGGACGACAAACTGTGCTCAGTTTGCTGTCCTCTGAAGATGCCAGCCACAGAGACTGGCGAAACGTTAGGAAGAAGCACTTTCAGAACACGGCCAAGAAGCCCGAAAAACCCACAACAACCATTAGATCCCGTCCATGAAAGCCTTCGCGAATACAGCCTCAATTTACTCTTTTTTCTTTTCTTCCTCTAATGAGATTTCAGGCTTTACTCGAAGGAGCACCCACTTTTCTGCCTCTCTAGCTGTCTGGTTCTCCTCTAACGCCACATTTCAAATGAGTCAATTTTTGTATCATTTTGTGCAGTCCACAGTCTTTCTTCACTGTCTTTCTTTCACGTAGTATGGATGATTCCAACCTTGGCTTCCAGTGACATCCAGCTCTATTTTTATTATTTCAAAAGATAAGGGGATATATTTTGGGAAACATGCATACAACATGTTTGTAGAGGTTTTGGTCCAGCTTTTCTTCCTCAGCTTCTCTACCCCATGGAAAGTGTGTGGAAATCAGAAGACAGCTTTTTAGTCTGCATTCTGAAGAGTGAGCATAGCAAGATTAATTTCACTGAGAGGTTAGAGGATTTGTATGTTTCTCCATTGTATGTGTTGCACCTACTCACACCTTTGCTTCACCATTTAATTAAGCCCTAAACAGCTAACACATTTTCAAGTCTTACAGATTTTATGCTATCTATACCTGTTTCAGAGTTTTGAATGACACAATGGCTTATTTTGTTTATTACTTTTTAATGACTCAGGAAAAGTATTTACCCAACCCAGAATGTTGCTTCCTTCTTCTCTGTGAAAACCTGTGAACTGTCTTGAGGCAAGAGCCACATAACTACTTGTCATTTTTATATATTTGCAAATTTTAGCTTTCTTCAAGCTAACTTATTTTCACCATTTAAAAACCTTTTTGCAGCTTTTTAAAATCTTGCAGAGGCAAACATTGGCTTTAATCTTGTTGAATCAATGAAAATGACAAAGGAGTTCCCTCACCAATTTCCCACTGATTCAGTGGGCCTACTGTAGTTACAACTTACTACAATAAGCAACATTTTGTCTATTTGGTCAGAATTGAGTTGGATGGAATTTTTTATAATTATTTTTGCCTCAGTCGAAGACGTGAGGGAAATCAGATGGGGGATTTATTACACTCCAGTGAAGCATTTCAGGTTTTGTTTAGGAAAACAAACATCTGCTTCTGTTTTGCTGTGACTCTCTGTGAGCTACATATGCTTTTTATGCTGCTTTTTATCTGACAAGAAATGGCATGATGCACTGTTTCGGGACATTTGGTTTCCCGCCATGCTCTGAGTGTGCTCTGTCCCAGGCTATGATGACGTGCCTTAGACATCCCTAGTGGGTGTTGCCACTGAGAACATGTTTACAGCATGAAAATGAATCAGTAGTTGGATTGAGGTTTTTGAAATCAGGTTAAAGTTACATGGTATTTGAACTGGTGTGTATGTTCTCTTGGGAAAACTTTTAATCTGATTTTTAAGCTGTGCTGCATATAAATTGAGGGGCTACATGGGCTTTTAAACTCTTGAAGTTGAGGCTTTCTCCTGCTCCTGCCTGCCCACCCCCCCCACCAACCACTGACCCCTTCTGCTGTAGTGATGGAAAGGGAGGGCCTGCTGGCTTGTCCCCTTAGAAAGCTTGGCTGCTTCTCTCCCTTTTAAGAAAGTTCCAGCTGTTTCCTGAGATGCAGCGTTTAGGCAAAGAGGCACACAGAGAAAAAGAGAACTGCTAGGGACTGGAAGGAGAAAGAAGCCAGTGGATGGCTCCTGAAAACATTCCGGCTCATTTCAGCTCCAAAGAATACCAACCCAGGATGGACCATGGATGTTTATAAAGAGGCAGGGAAGGGGCTTTGCAGAATGTGATCTGCCCCAAAGCACTGTCAGATCATAATTCCTATTTGTACCCATTGACTACGCCACATAAATCATGGGTGCATGATTTTGCAGTGGTGCAAAAACTTTGATCCAAGGCATGGATCCTGATGATTTTAACATGGGATCTATCCCAAACCACTGTCAAATCATAAGACCCGTTTGTACTCACGGACTACACCACAAAAATCAGGAGTGCATGGCTTTGCAGTGGTGTAAAAATGTTGATCCAGGGCATGGATCTTCATGGAACCATTTGATTTTCATGTAGAATCATCCCCTAGTCTGAGACGTCATGCTGAACCCCCTACATGCTCACAGTGACAGTGTGCACATTGATTAAAACAAAGAAAATGCTGCAATTTGGGCATGTGTTACAAGTGAGGCCATGGCTGTTTTACATGCCACTGTAAATACGCTTTCCCCAGTTTATCACAGACATGTAGTTGCAGCCTAGATGAGATGTCTTCATAGATAGGATTTACTAACTATCCTTTTCTCAGAGCCTTCTGGTTGAATCATAGTCAGGCATACTTGTCTTGCTGTTTCTGTAATCCAGGTATATGGTAAAGATCTTCACATGAAAACATGTGATGGCACTTGGTTGCCTATTGTTATGGCTTGCCAAGATCAACTTTTGATAAAATGTGTGGGGGCACTTGCTTATCTATTGTTATAGCTTGTTAGTTCGCTTCTGCTAAACAGATGCCCCCTGCTCCCTTCCTGCTGCCCCCCTGTCATCTCCCTACCTGGCCCTGCGTCCTCCACCACTGCTGCCCCATCTTTAGAAGCGGTGGCCTGGCTTCCCTTCTGGAGCCAGGCTTACTGTCACTGCACATGCACCCGCCGATCAGCTGACAGGCTGGCACATGCACAGAAACAGCCAGCCTGGCTACCCTTCCAGGAGCTTGGGCCTGCTGTCTCTTCACATGCACACACCTACCAGCTGACAGACTGGCACATGGGCAGAGACAAACAAACACAGGAAACCCCATATAGGAAACTTAGAACATTAGTGTATAATATGCAAAAATATCAACAAAAGTGTATCAACAACTTATATCAAACCGTCAAATAATATACGTTAACAATGTTCTGTCTGATACAAAAGCAGCTAAATAATATTTATTTATTTATTTATTTATTTATTTATTTATTTATTTATTTATTTATTTATTTTATTTTATTTTATTTTATTTATATCCCGCCTATCTGGTCAAGCAAGGACCACTCTAGTGATAACATTTTCCAATATAAATATGTGCAGTCCACTGTTCAAGGTTTTGCTGCAATATGGAGTGTCCTTTGTTTGTTTATCTTCTATTCCATACTCCCTAGTTTTGGCTAAACATGGGCAGAGACAGCAGACCCAGCTGCTGGAAAAGAAGCTGGGTCACTGTCTCTGAAGATGGCGACAGTGGAGGACGAAGAGGTAGCGGCGGCAAGATGAGGTAGGGAGGCAACGAAGACAGTGGGAAGTGGGCAAGTGGGTGGCAGAGGGGATAGACACATTCGGTTCTCCTCCCCCCCCCCAGTGCAAACACGGAAAACAACTCACGAAATGGTTCTTCTTTCTGGTGTTTGTGGGTGGTTTGTGGTTTATGGGTAGCTACAAGCCTTGAACCACCCTGTTCCATTATCTTTCCAGTTCGTGCCCATCTCTAATAAGGACACATCGATTCAGGTGTTACAAAATACCATTTTCAAACTGTATTTTGGAGATGCAGCTTAAAATTTGTGAACACCATGTCTCATGAAGGATAAATTTAAATATAACTGGGGGTACCCAGTATATCTGAGAGTTTTATTTGTTGGGAAATACTACAGGATAAAGTCCATGGAACAAGACTTGAATTTGCTTCATGAGTAGGGTTTAATAGAGGATGTGCAGATGAAACAAAATATGGTAAAGCTGGAGGAGACAAAGAAAGATCAACCCACTACTTCTGAGGGAGTGATTTGAGAGGAGCAAGGTGCAGTTGGAGGACTGTCCTTGGAAAGATCATATCCTTAAATGCAATCTATCAATTCAGGGGGAGATGATTAAATCTGACAAAAAGTTAAGGAGATATAAAGAATATGTGTTTATTAATTTTAAAAAAGGGTTTCTACATTTTTAATTTCTGCTTAAATTTATTTTTAGATAGAATTAATACTGTACCAAAAGTTAATAAGTTCATAGGTTACTGGAATTAGTGACAGATACTGTATATATGTTAAACTGTTAACCTGACGAACTGCTTGGAATGCAAATAAATATATATTAATAGGTTCATGGGGTCAAGATAGTGAAAGAGAAATAAAAGAGGAAGAGAGGAGGACTTGTAAGCTAATGTTCGTTCAGGTTATTGACTTTTTAAAGATAAAGCAACATAACTATCAAAGAGGATAAGAAGATATATGATAATTAGAAAGAATTAGATTTTAGCACTTCTTGTTATTCTTTAGTTGTTAAGTCGCATCCAACTCTTTGTGACCCCATGGACCAAAACACGCCAGGCCCTCCTGTCTTCCACTGCTTCCCAGAGTTTGCTGAAATTCGTGTTGGTTACTTTGATGACACTGTCTATCCATCTCGTCCTCTGCCATCCCCTTCTCCTCTTGCCTTCACACTTTCCTAACATCAGGGTCTTTTCCAGGGAGTCTTCTCTTCTCATGAGATGGCCAAAGTATTGGAGCCTCAGCTTCAGGATCTGTCCTTCCAGAGAACACTCAGGGTTGATTTCCTCTAGAATTGATAGGTTTGTTCTCCTTGCAGTCCAGGGGACTCTCAAGAGTCTCTTCCAGCACCACAATTCAAAAGCATCAGTTCTTCAGTGGTTGGCCTTCTTTATTGTCCAGTTCTCACTTCCATACATCACTACTGGAAAAACCATAGCTTTGACTATGTAGACCTTTGTCGGCAAGGTGATGTCTCTGCTTTTTATCATGCTGTCTAGGTTTGTCATTGCTTTCCTCCCAAGAAGCAGGTGTCTTTGAATTTCATGGCTGCTGTCACCATCTGCAATGATCCTTAAGCCCAAGAAAGTAAAATCTCACTGCCTCCATATCTTCCCCTTCTATTTCCCAGGAGGTGATGGGACCAGTGGCCATGATCTTAATTTTTTTGATGTTGAGTTTCAGGCCATTTTTTGCATTCTCCTCTTTCACCCTCATTACAAGGTTCTTTAATTCCTCCTCACTTTCTGCCATCAGAGTGGTATCATCTGCGTATCTGAAATCATTGATATTTCTTCCGGCAGTCTTAATTCCAGTTTGGGATTCCTCCAGTCCTGCCTTTCGCATGATGTATTCTGCATATAAGTTAAATAAGCCGGGGGACAATATACAGCCTTGTCGTACTTCTTTCCCAATTTTGAACCAATCAATTGTTCCATATCCAATTCCAACTGTTGCTTCCTGTCCCATGTGTAGGTTTCTCAGAAGACAGATAAGGTGATCAGGCACTCCCATTTCTTTAAGAACGTGCCATAATTTGCTGTGGTCCACACTATCAAAGGCTTTGGTATAGTCAATGAAGCAGACGTAGATGTTTTTCTGGAACTCTCTGGCTTTCTCCATAATCCAGCGCATGTTAGCAATTTGGTCTCTAGTTCCTCTGCCCCTTCGAAATCCAGCTTGTACTTCTGGGAGTTCTTGGTCCACATACTGCTGAAGCCTACCTTGTAGGATTTTGAGCATAACCTTGCTAGCATATGAAATGAGTGCAATTGTACGGTAGTTGGAGCATTCTTTGGCACTGTCCTTCTTTGGGATTGGGATGTAGACTGATCTTTTCCAATCCTTTTGTCACTGCTAAGTTTTCCAAACTTGCTGGCATATTGAGTGTAGCAACTTAACAGCATCATCTTTTAAGATTTTAAATAGTACAACTGGAATGCCATCTCCTCCACTGGCCTTGTTGTTAGCCATGCTTTCTAAGGCCCACTTGACTTCACTCTCCAGGATGTCTGGCTCAAGGTCAGCAATCACGCTATCTGGTATTATTCCTCTGTGTATTCTTGCCATCTCTTCTTGATATCTTATGCTTCTTGTAGGTCCCTACAATTTTTGTCCTTTATCATGTCCATCTTTGCACAAAAGGTTCCTTTAATATCTCCAGTATCCTTGAACAGATCTCTGTTTTTTCCCTTTCTATTTTTCCCCTCTATTTCTTTGCACTGTTCATTTAAGAAGGCCCTCTTGTCTCTCCTTGCTATTCTTTGGAAGTCTGCATTCCATTTTCTATAACTTTCCCTATCTCCCTTTCATTTTGTTTCCCTTCTCTTCTCTGCTATTTGTAAGGCCTCGTTGGACAGCCACTTTGCTTTCTTGTATTTCTTTTTCTTTGGGATGGTTTTCGTTGCTGCCTCCTGTACTGTGTTACAAGCCTCCATCCATAGTTCTTCAGACAATTCTCTCTCCACCAGATCTAGTTCCTTAAATCTGTTCTTTGCTTCCACTGTGTACTCATAAGGGATTTGGTTTAGATTATACCTGACTAGCCCAGTGGTTTTCCTATTCACTTCAGTTTAAGCTTGAATTTTGCTATGAGAAGCTGATGATCAGAGCCACAATCAGCTCCAGGTCTTGTTTTTGCTGACTGTATAGTGCTTCTCCATCTTTGGCTGCAGAGAACATAATCCATCTGGTTTCGGTATTGTCCATCTGGTGATGTCGATGTGTAGATTCGCCTCTTGTGTTGTTGGAAAAGAGCTTGTGATGACCATGTTGCTCTATTGACAAAGCTCTATTAGCCTTTGCCTGCTTTGTTTTGAACTCCAAGGCCAAACTTCCCTGTTGTTCCTTTTATTTCTTGACTCCCTACTTTAGCATTCCAGTCCCCTATAATGAGAACGTCTTTCTTTCGTATCAGTTCTAGAAGGTGTTGTAAGTCTTCATGGAATTGGTCAGTTTCTGCCTCTTCAGCATCGGTGGTTGGTGCATAAACTTGGATTACTGTGACGTTGAATGGTCTGCCTTGGATTCGTATTGAAATCATTCTATAATTTTTGAGATTGTATCCCAGTACAGCTTTTCCCACTCTTTTGTTGACTATTAGAGCCCATAAACTGAAGCTGATTCCAAACAATATGAAGGTTTTGTGATTTTGTGATTTTGTGATTCTAGTCACTGGGAGGTGTCTAGGTGATCTATTCTGGACAGGGTTGCGCTCCTTCCAAAGGAGTTGTGCATATCTTCAGATCACTCCTGGTTCTGTCTTATTTGTAAGTAGACTGTTCAGGTTTCTTCATGGTATGGTTTTATAATATCTGATGCTTCAGAGTCCTAATGCTGTGGGAAAATGCAGAATATGGCTGCAAAGGGGGGACAGAAAGGCTAACACTCCGATTTTACCCAAAGCAATATTCTGTCCTGTGTGGGAAATTGTTTGCCTTTTCTTCAAGGAGCAGCAATTATATGGAAGACATATGGGAGACCACGGGCTAATGAGCATTCACTTCTGGGAAAGAGAAACATCCCATCAGTCTGGAATAACTGAACAATATGATCAGTTTATTTTTAGAGATGTTTAGCATATTTCATTATGTCGAGAGGATCAAAACACACACAATTGCTTAGCAGCGGTAGCTGGTGCCTACCATGTTTGATGGGGCAGAAGATACAGTAACCAATGCTAGTGCAGCTAATGCAAAAGTAACCATACATGAATACACACAGGCCAGCAATTACATAATCTCTCTCTCTCTCTTTCTCACTCTCTCTCTCTCACACACAGAGAGAGACAGAGAGAGAAAGAGATTTATTTATTTATTTATTTATTTATTTATTTATTTATTTATTTATTTATTTATTTATTTATTTATTTATTTATTTATTTATTTATTTATTTATTTGATTTATATCCCGCCCATCTGGTATATTCTACCACTCTCCTTCCATGCATCTCTTGCACAGTTCTGGGATACCATGGTAGAGACAATTCTGTGGGAGCGTGTCAATTGAAAATTGCCTAGCAAAAGAATGGATGACTCTCACACCCAAAAATTCTCCAATGTGAAGCAACTCCTTGGAAATAACGTATGCCTGGAAAAAGGGGGTACGAAACCTGCAGTACATTTGGCTATGCATAATATGTCGTTTGGCTAGAGGACATTGTTATTAATTAAAGCAGGCATCTGCCCGCAAAGTTTGATTCCCCACAGGGCTTCCTTGACAGGGGCTGGACTCCACGACCCATAGGGTCCCTTCCAGTTCTGCATTTCAAAGATTAAGAAAGCAGAATCAGCTGCTAAGAAAACATTGCACATGACATGATCTGTGGATTAGTTTGAAAACCATGGAGTCTCCTTATCACATATTAAAGAAGGGAAAAGTGTGTGTATTTTGAATCCATGGAATACCAAAGCAGGCAGGTGAGCATAAAGGATGGAATGAGTAAGTCACTGGCCTCAGTCATTGTAATTACTCATAAGTACTATCTTCTACCGAAGTCATGCATCAAATGGCAGAATTTTTCATAATGTGTGCATAAAGGAGAAAGCTGAGCAATGGACTTTTTTTACATGAGTCAACAATACATTATTTTGCTTGGAGTAGAAAGCAGATGAGTAAGAGTTGAGAAAAGCTTTGAAACACTTTTACTACTAATAGTTAGTGAGATGATAAGCACGGACAATAAATGTGTGTAAAAGAAAGCAAATAACCTACGTCACCTGCTTTCCAATAAAGTACTTAATTACTACATCCAATGAAACCGACCTCTCAGTTACATTTTGATCTTGTTTAGTGATGCCTTGTACAAAGGTGAAGGAAGTGGAAGTGAAACATTAAAAGGTCGTTACAAGATGATTCACATTTCCACATAACAGCTATCAAATTTGTTTAAGTCATATTAGATACCAAAACTTTGTAAAAACCAGCAAAACAGGCGTGTTTAGTGGATGAAATCTACTAGTGTAACTTGAGTCATGTAAGACTCCCTTGTCATGGGAAATCCATTGTGAGCCAAGGGACTGTGTGTGTGTGTGTGCCTTTCAATTCCAAAAACCACTGCCAAGACTCTTACTGAGGAGTCTCTTAAAACTATAGCCTAAAAACATTTTAATTTTTTTCTTTCATTTTTGCCTGATAGCCTAAAACTTGTGTCCTACCAGCGATCAAAGAATATTTGTATTTTCATATATAGGTTTTGGATAGAAAGAACTAATCAGGATTTTCTTCTCCTAACAGGAGCATCTCTAATGCTTCTTGCCAAACCAATCTGTCATTATTTGTCTGGGGGATGATAAATGAATAATCCAATTAGGGTTGCTCCCAGGGAAGGCTACAAGCTGCATAATCTTTACACCAGCAGAAGTGCAGAAACCAGCTGGAGTGGATGAAGCAAACTGTGAAACCCTGAAGTCTCTCTCAAGCTGGGTTCCCACTTTATCTTATCATAGAGGGTCTCCTGTTCTCAGATCTGGCCTTTCTATCACCCAGTCAGATACCCGGTATGCTCCTTCACACTGTTGTCTCCCCACATGTGGGCTAACTGGGCTTCTACTTCCACCCCACTGCCATCCACAGTGTGCCATTTGCCAATCTTGCTACTCCATTGTGACAATATGATTGGCTAATAAGGTGCCTTTATGGGGAAATCTCCATCTTACTCTGAAGAAGATCTTTATTAAGGCTTCCTATTGAAACACACACCCTTGGCTAAAGCTGCCACGATTTTTTCTTAAGCTGGAAAGTTTTTATAAATATATATCCCCTCCTTCCCGTGTGAGTTGAGGCCAAAAAACCAAGAAAGGTGTTTATGGAGTAGCTGAAAATAAAGAAATAAAAAAAAAGAGCTGTTTAATGCTGTTTAGAAAATAATATATAAGGGCAATTAAATCTGTAAGGTGGAGATTTTAAAAGGTTTTTGCTATTAGTTTACATGGCATGCCACAAGGCCGTTCATTCCTGATATCATAGCAGTTCATGTAGCAGACAATTACAATTATTTCTACCCCTAAATATTCTGACCATCTTTTCTACAGGCTTTTGTACATAAGTCAAAGGCCAGGTTTTCAACCTATATCCAAACCTGTCTAAGCGCATGGTTACACTTAACAAAAAGAACCCAAAACATCCTGCTTTTAAATTAAGTGGGTTTGAAATCAACTTTAAAAAATCTGTTTACATGACACAGAGCTCAGTGCACTTTTATTTTTTTGCCTAGAAAGGGAGTTAATTTAAATAGGCAGGAGGGGTTGGCTTATTTTTACTCCATAGTGGATCTGATTTATTTTGAATTGTTTGCATGAATGTGTCAAGAGTATCAATTGTTTCTCAAGGATCTGCTAAAATGAATACCAAGTCCAAGAGAGGTTTACCTCTCCTTTACCCCCTCCCCAGCCAGGCAAGAATGTAGACCAGAGACTGGCAGGGTGGAGACAATGTTGGTGGCCACAAAAAAAGCAGCTCCAAGAAGCAAAACAGTGAAGCAGATGGGAAAGGGAAGGCCAAATTTCAGGAGGCACCAGGCAGGCAGGCAGGCAGATGTTTTTGTGTATGTATGCACCCACCCATGAGGAGGAGTAAGACCAAATGACTTAACAGGAGCTTGTTGGCATGCAGGCAACTCTAATTCCAGCCACCTGCCCTAATTTCCTTAGCCACCCAACCTGTGTCCGCCCCCCCAGCTGCAGAAGGCAGTGAGGGGAGGCTTTCTTTTGATCGACCAAACAAAAAAAAGTTGTTTCAGTTTAGCTCCTTCCCAGCTGACCAGGCCTTCTTGTTGCTTGAGCTTAAATACAGCCCTTGGTGCTGCCATCACCATTGCTGTGGGTGACCATGAGGATGCACGCACTGGAACAAAAACCAGATGAAGTTAACGTAATTTATAAGACCCCCAAACTAGTTTCTGACTTATTGCATCAGTGTAATCATACTCTAAGCCTAACTCTACCTGCTTCTCTCTTTCCTAAGTGCTCATAAACACTAAACTATTCTCATATACACTCTCCTCTTCCCAGGTTTGAGAAGAACAGCCAGTTGTCATGAGTTCAGCTGAAGATCCAGAACCTGAGGGGTTAACTACACCTGAGGAGAATGCTGAGCCATTAGAAGCAGAGACAGCTGAATCACCACCAGATTCTCCTCCCCCACTAGCCAGAGTAAGGGCCAAACTTCGGGAAAGACTTATGACGCAAAGTTCAGAGGATCGCCTGAATGCTGCCCGTAGAAACATCAGATCAGCTAGCCCTGAGTATTGACAGAATGAAAGGCTTCCAGCAGTTCAATGACTGTTTTGTGTGTGTATGTATAAGCAGCTCCCAGACGGCTAGGAAGCTCGTGGAAGCACCAAGTCAATTCCTCTGGCTTGTATCATGCTCCTGCTCATCTTGGACCTTGTCTTCTGGCCCCTCGGCCTTGGTCTCTGACTTCTGACTACAGTTTGTGTTTTGGCTCTGGCATTTTGTTATCTGTTATGCATCTAGTGGACTTCTGACATTGGACTGGTTTATTGGACTCTTGCCTGTTAAAACCCCTGGGAATGTGACACCAGTGAAAAAAGGCTGTGATTGTTAGCTTGTTTTATTTATAAGCTGACTTTCTCCAGATAAGGGGACCAAAGGCAACTCACAATGTTGGATAGAGTAAAATTAAAAACATATTAAGTTAAACATTAAAAAACAATTAAGCTATATACTAATTAAATACAATCAAATAATTAAATGCAAGTAAACATTAAAAACTGTCTTAATCTGTGATCAGATGGTGTTTTATCTCATGTTTTGTTCCATGTTGGAAATGGGTTGGTTTGCTACATTTTTTGGTGACCACATGATTTACAGGCAATAATGAACCATTCTGACCCTTATCCATGTCTACCTGCACTTTTTTGGGTTCCTGGTAGAGACTCCCCCCCCCTGGCCTTTTTTTAAAAATCATGGGTAGGAGTGCTCCATTTTAGTTTAGTTCCCATCATGTGTGATTGCCAGTATTGAACCAAAGTGGCACTGGTTGGTGTTTTCCCCCAAGGTTCAGGGCATTGAGTGGTGAACCAATGCAGTGATATGTCATAATTAAAGTGAGAATTTTTATGACCTAAAATGTCAGAAATATGCAAGCATTTGTGACCTTAAAATATTTTGAATATGACCAACTAAACCAAAAATCTGACTTAATTTTCCCCCTGAAATTATCACCCAATTTTAAAAAAATCTATGCTTATACACACACACACAAATTAAAAGGCGTATTCTTCTCATTTCCAGTGCAGAAGCTCTAGTACTGAAGGAATTAAATGAATATTTTGCGAGTAAAATGGTCATATCTGGATTAGTTTCCATCAACAATATTCAAACACTTCTGGGCCAACACTTCAACTTCACACAATTTACAAAACAAAATTTCACCATCATTACTGAAAATCCATTTCTCAAACTCTTGAACAAAATGCTGTAGCTTTATGCTCATCGAACATGTAGTTTTAGGCATATTAGAGTTGTCGAGAGGGTTGCCAAGAATCAAAGTATGACTGAAATATAACATTTATTACAAAATTAAGCATAAATATGTTGTAACACTTTAAAAAAGTCAAAATATTCCTCTCCAGGCAAAATAAAACCACATAATTCCCACCAGATTACCAATAAATATGTTTTAATGTACCAATAAATTCAAATAAAGGCTGCAGAAAAAATATGACATGTCATAGAAATCCTCGCCCTTGTCATTACCAATACATTTTAAAAAATCCAGCTCTCCCTGACTCTTCATGGAAGGGGAGACAAAAAAGGAGGTGGAGAGTCAGAAAAAAGATGGAGAGAGGGATCTCTTTCTCTCTCTCTCTCTCTCTCTCTCTCTCTCTCACACACACACACACACACACACACACACACACACACACACACACACAAACACACACACACAAACACACACACACACAAAATCCAGTACTGTTCCATTTGGGTGGCAAGCCAATGCAGTGACATGCCTTTTACCAATAAATAAAAAAAAATCCATCTTTCTCCACTCCCCATGGACAGGGATGCAGAAGAGTTGGGGGGGATAAGAGGAAGCAGAGGAAGAATCTCTCTTTAAAAAATAAATTATGATTGTAAAAAAAAATTATTTACAATCCAGTGCTGCTTCTCTTCAGTGCCCAGCCAACACAGTGACATGCCACTTACCGATAAATAAACGAAAAAGAATTCCAGCTTTCCTTTGCTCCCAGTGGTGAAGGAGATGGGTGAAGATGCAGGGACACAGAGCTGAGAGGGAGGGGCGGTCTAAATGGGATCGTTTTGAGGTTCGGTGAGGCTTCCTGTCCTGAAGCCACCTGCTCTTTGCAGGTGGATGCCAGGATTGTTCTAAATCTCAGACTACACTTGCAGGCGACCATGTTGTCACCTGATCCACTTCAGAATAGCCTCACTCTCTTGTCCCACCTTAGGTTTCTACAGAGGCATTCTCTCCCTGCCCCCTAGAGCCATGAAAACCTTCCTTGGCATTGATGCAGCACTCTTCTAGTGCTCAAAGCACCCCTTCCAGCAAGCAGACTTACACACCCTAATTAGAAGCTCTACGTGGGGCTACCTTTGAGGTTGATGTGGAAGCTCCAAATGGTGCAGAATGAGGTGGCCAGACTCCATCATATCTCTCCCAATCTGGCTGCTTTGCATTGGCTGCTCGTTCAGTTCTGCATTGATTTCAAAGTATTAATGCTTACATACAAAGCCCTAAACGGTTTAGGGCTTCGATATTTGGCAGAACGCCTACTCCCACCAAAACCTACCCATATCACTTGATCTAGCCAGGAGGTGAGTTTGAGGAGCCTAACGCCGAGGGAGGCCTGGAAGGAAAAAACAAGAAACCGGGCTTTCTCGGCAATGGCTCCTCACCTTTGGAATAAACTCCTTCCTGAGATTCATATGGCCCCTTCACTGGGCATTTTCAAAAGCCAATTGAAAACCTCCAGCCACCATTTGATTTATGTTTTTTCTTTCCATTTTGAACAATTGATTATTGATGTTATATATTGATGTTAAATTTAAATTGTTTTATTTTAAGCGTTGTTAGCCACCCAGAGTGGTCAATTGATCAGATGGGCGGGATATAAATACAATAAACAAAAGAATGAATGAATGAATGAATGAATGAATGAATGAATGAATGAATGAATGAATGAATGAATGATGGGACATTTCTTTCATTAAAATTATTGCACTCTCGCATGTTGCCTTTAAGAGGTTTTGACTGGGAAGGACCTTTCTGGGGAGTGGGGAATGTCGATCAATCCAATAGCAGCCCATTTTCCCCTCTCTGCCTCAGATTTTGAAGAGAGCCACTCCTCTCTACTCCAGAAGGTTTTCCCCACTTTTCCTCCCAGTTAGACAATGTGTGGGCAGTTAGAGTAACTTTTCAGTCAGCAAATTATGTTGGGAGTCTATCATGAATCTAGTTACCTAGTTAAGCTCTGTTCATGAAACAGTTAATATTTGTCTACAGATTGCTGTTTGTTTTTGATCTATGAAATCCTTTATTCTTTTGTCTTACCAATATCTCTGAGTAAATTATTGAGACATTAAATGCCAATTGAGGAGAACTTAACAATAAGGGGGTGGTCTGCTGAAGGAAGGGACGTGGTGGCGCTGTGGGCTAAACCGCAGAAGCCTGTGCTGCAGGGTCAGAAGACCAAGCAGTCATAAGATCGAATCCACGTGATGGAGTGAGTGCCTGTCGCTTGTCCCAGCTCCCGCCAACCTAGCGGTTCGAAAGGATGCAAATGCAAGTAGATAAATAGGGACCACCTCGGTGGGAAGGTAACAGCGTTCCGTGTCTAAATCGCACTGGCCATGTGACCACGGAAGATTGTCTTCGGACAAACGCTGGCTCTATGGCTTGGAAACGGGGATGAGCACCGCCCCCTAGAGTCGAACACGACTGGACAAAAATTGTCAAGGGGAACCTTTATCTGCTGAAGGAAAACTTGAAGCTAATTCTGCTCTGTAGGTCCTGAATTTTTTCCACAGCATATCTCTTCCCCCACAAACCCAATCATAGGAGGCAGGTTCTTACAATCTATGTTTGATATGCTGCATGTCCAAGGCTCTAATCCAGAATACAGTCCTGTGCTTGTGTCATTCAGGAGGACTATCATATGGAGCAGTAGCTTGGGGTCTCCATAAAACCACCAAACCATTTGGAGTACCTGTTCCCCATGGCAACCCATGTGCTCTTATGGCTCTACAACCAGGTCCTCCTTGCACTTTTGTCACAACACATCCAAGGCACATACAGATATGGCATGGCACATTGCCTGATAGGCCACCAGGGCTCACATCCCTATCTCTTTTCTCCCGGCTAGTGTCCAGCAGAAGCACCCATCCCACTTGAATACCCAGAGGGGCTTCCTCCCTAACAGCCCAAGATATTCCAGTGAGCAGCGTGGAAAGTAGTACCTTCCATCAAGCCCTCTCCCAACAGTGAGCCTCATGTTTCTACCAGATCCTGGAAAGCCCCTCAGCTGGTAGAATGCGGGTCTAGAATTACTCCCTTGCTCTGTTCATTAGTTATAATTATGGCATACAGGCAGGCACACATCTCACATCACAAGCTGATCAAATCCAGAAGTACACTATTAATCATAAAAATGCTACTGATGAAACAGTCTGTAAATCTAATAAATAGATTTACATCTAATCAATAATCAGGAGGAAGATTCTTCTTTGGGCCAAGTGTTTGGACAGCAGCTTGGTTCTTCTGAGATTCAAAGAGTCATTGGACAACCAGTGTAATAGGAAAGTGTATCTCGCTCATCCAGAATACCTGGAGGGTACCACGTCAAGGAATGGCTGACATCATTGAATACAGGCCTTCTTTAAGATGGTGAGACTGTACATACCACTTCTTGATGGAACAAAAATCTGAACTTGGAGAAACTAGGGATAACTCTTCAGATGGAGAAATGGCAAATCATAAAGGTAATCTTACTAGCCCACAGCACTTTCTAATCAAGATGATATACTTTTTCTAGACATCTTGACTCAAAGACCAGATGCTTTTGTACACCTCTCTTTGTCTAAAGACCAACATGGGTTTATCTTGAACAAGTAACTGATGGCCTATGCAAAGAGAGCATTATATGTCATCAGTTTGGCAAATGGGAGAAAAATTGTCATTTTTTGAAGAGCAGATAAAGCAGTTGGTGGGGTGACATCTAAGGCACTGCTGAGTTCTACATCATTTGCAGAGGTGGTAAATGTTGGGTTTTTGGACTACAGTTCCCAAAATGTGCCAGTCTCTACTTTTTGAATTTCTGAGCTCTGGTGATTTCCACATAGCATTCAGTATTGCACACTCAAGAATATATACATGAAATGTAAGCAACCTGTGTGAAAAGGAGGCCATTCCAGCAGAATGAAGTACTGGGTGAGCAGAATCAGATGTCTATTTTACACAATATAACACCTATACATTGTGTTGAGCCAGAGGTAGAAAGACTATGTTGTTAACATATTTATTATTGCTTTGCCACATGTCTGAGCTGACTTAGCATGCAGCCTCTTTCTTGATAACTATTATTTATTCATTTGTTTTTGTTTATTTTATTTTATTTATAGGCCACCTTTCTCCTAATAAGGGGACCCAAGGTGGCTCACAATATTAAAAATAACAGAATTTAAACATAATAAATTAAACATGTTAATAAATTAAACTATGTGCTGATTAAAATACAATTGAATAATTAAAAGCAAGTAAACATTAAAACTATTTTAACTTTAAAAAGGCATTCAGGGCCCCAATCATGATTGTCAGAAGCCTGCCTGAAAAGACAGCTCTTCAGCTGTCAGTAGAAGGATAGGAGGCCAGCCTGATCTCCAGGTGGAGAGCAGTCCATAACCTGGGAGCTGGCACAGAGAAGGCCCTCTCTTGTGTCCCCATCAGTAGGTTTATTGGGAAAAGGTATCTGTTGGGCTTGAACAGGGATGACTGCAGAATGTGGGAACATATTGGGAACATTGCTCCTTTCTAAAGAACTTGGGACTGATAAGTTAGGGTGTTTTTCTTTTCCTGTACATACCTGGTTAAGCACAGAGCTTGTTCATGGAGTCCATCTTCTGTGTCCCAGCATGAGGAGTAATATATGTTATATGGCATCAATGGGAAAGCTCTGTTGTAGAACACCCTTCATCCAGAGGTCATCAGAAAAGTGAGCTTTTCATTCCAACTTCGTAGGACTGGGGCCATATATTTGCTCTGAGCCTTTGGGTTGTGTTTTCCCCCCTTTGTTTAATTTTGTTTTGGTTTTATTGCCTGTATCTTGTTATAAGATCTGCCTATGTAGGGCAGAATGTAAACATTTTGGAAATAAGTAAATCCATCCATCCGTCCATCCATCCCTGGCTTAATCTTTCCAAGACCACAAGGCAAGCATGTTATTTATTTATTTAATTTAAGTCATTTATTTGCCACCCTTTCTCCCCCATAGGGCATCATTGATGGCAATGGGATCTGATATCTTGAAGTTTATCTCAATGGCTCAGTCAGGCTGTAGAATACCAATATCTGCTGGATTCACACAAAAATATTTTTGAAACAGTATGTTATTGCAAGATAAGGAAGAATATAGCAGGGACAATCTTATCCTGTGGTTTACTTTTCAAAAACATATCTTATTTCGTTCCAGACTCGCTTGAGTCCTGAGAGGAATGTAAATCCATACATATCAGGGTTATAAACTTCTCCCCTCCCTCAGCAATCAACTTGACTGCGATGCACAATTCAGTTCCAGCAAGATTTATTACAAGCTCTAATCTTGCAGATCCACCATTTGACATAGCACAAGAGTCCCCTTGAGCAAAGGCAGGCAAAGGGCAGTCTGGTATCTCCTGGGAAATTGTAGGGTGATTTATAGCAGATCTTGATGGGCTTCTTACTCACAACTATTTAACAGTACCAGCCAACCTTCTCTAAATTGTGCTGCTGAAGTGGAAAAAAGCTTGGTGGTCCAGGAAAAGAGGAATGAATGCTTCTGCAGTAAGAACTATGATTTTTGTTTAGACATCCAAATCGGTTTCTGGGCTATTTTCACAGAGACATTTCTGTACATCAAACTGTGCATTTCTATCTCCCTTCCTCTACCCACCTACCACTACTTCACAGCTGATTCCACTGGGTAAATCTAAGGGTTACTGTAAAAAAACACAAATTAATCAGGCTTGGGTAAAAGTCAGATCCCTGGAAAGAAAAACAGATCCTCATTAATTCATATGATTTTTACAAGACTCTCCCCAAATCAACATCAAATGATAGATCCTTTCTGTGTCTGCAGACTGAGCCATAAAAACCACAGGTCCCCTGCTGCATGATGCTGCCCCACAAACGCCTAGATCCACACAGATCCTCATGAATCTACATTATTATGTGAGATCCTCCCAAGCAACTGTTGAATAATAGATCTCATGCATTCCCACAAACTGAACCATAAAAATCAGGAGTCCTTTGCTGTATAAGATCACCATGGCACAACAATATGGATCCAAGGTTTAGATCCTCATGGAACCACATGATTTTTCCATAGGATCCTCATGAAACTCACATCATAAAATATAAATAATCTCTGCCCACAAACAGGGCAGCAAAAATTCTGGATCCCTTACTTCATGCTGCTGTCACTGCTCAACAACAGAGATCTAAAGGACAGATCCTTATGGATCCACATTATTTTTACGTAGGATTCTTCCCAAACTACCACGAATCACAACTTTTACCTGTGCTCTCAGTATGGGACAAAAACAGATTTGAAGCAGGGATCTTCATAGAGTTACTTGATTTTTAACATGGGATCCTCCCCCAACCCACCATCAAATCCTAGATCACATCTGTATCCAAAAACTGAACCAATAATTTTTCCCCATAATGGCAGTGTAGTGCAGCCAGAGATCCTTCTTATGACACAGGTATATATGACTTGAATGCATTTTAGCATGAATACCATGTCAAAGTTGTACAGATTCATGAGGATCCATGCCTGAGATCAGTGTTCTTGTACCATGGTAGCACTGTGCAATAAGGGAGGTTTTTAGCTTCAGACTGTAGGCATAGAGGGGATTTACAGTTGTTCCATGGATTAATGTAAATGTCGTGTTTAAATCTTAACAGTCATTGAGCATTTGTGCCTTGAATTCATGTTTTCATGCTCTTTTGGCATCATGCAAAAATGCATCTTTGACCTGGTTGCAGTTCAGTCTGTGGTAATACAGGGAATGTATGATTTTTCTGTGGTTTTCTAGGACTAATATGCTTTTGTACTGTGAAAGATCCACAGTTTTAAAGATGTTGTCTCTTGACAGAGATGGAGCTATAACTTGGCAGTGGTTTTGTGAGGATCCCAAGAAAAATGTACAGATCCATAAAGATCTGTGCCTCAGATCTGTGTTTTTGCCCCATGTTGGTGCTGTGCAGCAGGAAATCTGTATCTTCATGATTCCACCTGTGTGCACAGATAAATGCATAATTTCACAGTGACTGAGCAAGAATGGCATATGTCTGGCATCCATATTTTTGCACTATGGCAGTGGTATGCAGTGAGAGATTCACATTTTCAATACTTCTGTCTGTGGGCACAGATATGATTTTATAGTCATTTAATGAGGATCTAATGAAAAAGTTATATGAATCCCTGAGATCTATGCATTAGATCCATGTTTCAACACAATGGCTGCACCATATACTGTAGTGAACTATGCATTATTTTTATTATTCAGACTAGATGAAATGTAAGACTTGACAGGGACTTCGTACGGTATGTAGAAATCATTCGGGTCCATAGGGCTCCAAGCATCAGATCCACTAGTAGTTCAGCTCAAGAAAATGCTTTCAACTCTTAATGTTACGAACTGCAAGCCTAAACTATAGGGGGCTGAAGATCAGATTGAGAGGCATAGTTTGGGTAAAGGTTCTGACACAGCAAGATGGATCTTCCTTTCATTTTTGACTGAACTCTTGGCTCAAACTAGCAAATCAAAACTCTAGAGGAGTACAGCAGGTTTTCAGAAATAGTACTGTAGTAACTTTTAAGAATCTTTTGTTTATTATTAGAAAAGAAAATCACATTTGGCAGCCGAAGAGCCCTACTTTTAAAAAATTTCAAAAGTTCTCTTGCAGCCTGACTCTGTGCAGGCTCACCCTCAATACAATGACACCCTACGTTCGTACATGTCCCTGTGTAAATATGCACAGGATTGCCATGTGTGGGAATATGGCATGCCCCTGAAGTCAGGATCAATTAGGTATCAGCAAGCATGACAGTTGGACTCCCTCTTTGACTCTTCAAGAATCCATGTTTTGCTGTTTTTACAGAGATCATTCTGAGAACCCTACCTGAGTTTGTAATGCAAAACTGCAGTTTCATAATGAATTCTGAATATTTGTTCTCCAGAGTACAGCCTGTACAAACTCTGCAGATAGAGGGAGAGTTTCCATCACCTAGCTTTGAAGAAATGATATGCCTAAGAATTGGACTCAAGGACAACTCGTGTGAGATTATTAGTGGTCTTTAAGGTGCTTTAGGAACCCTGCTTTTTGAAACAACTTTCTGTTCTTTCTTTGCTTTTGTTAATAACTCTGTAAGATAGGATGCTTGAATAGTGGGGAGGATTCATGGAAGTGCAGGCACACATCTGGCGGTCTTGCCAACTACCTTCCATCCAATTGGCAAGATGCTGTTCTAGGACACTCCATTTTCTCCCACTTGCCCCCCCCAAATTCCTGAGTAGCCATAAAAAATGCCCATTCTTCACTGGGGTGTCTTAGCACGAGGGGGGGGGGATTCTTGCTTCTGTTTTATTTCTGCCTCAATTTTTTTTTTGGCGTATGCAAGTACCAAGCACCATCCTAGGATCTGCTAATTCTTTATTCCATGAAGCTGATCTGCATTTGGCCATAGTTGAACGCTGAAGACCAAAGCAGAAAGGTGGGTAAAATAAATAAATAAATAAATAAATAAATAAATAAATAAATAAATAAATAAATAAATATTAACAATGTGTTCTTAGATGAGCCAATCGCCTGGTTAAAGGATTTTAGTAGACAAGCAGCATATGATTCAAAACCTGAATGTTCAGGTTTGCAGCTTGGGTGTGCTCTTGGATCAACATTTCAGATTTCAGTTGTGGCTAATAAGGTGTATGCTTAATGTGCCCTCCTACACACAGCAGAATGAGTACTTGTTCAATGTTTGATCTGACTACAGTTACTCATGTTAGTCATATCCCACTGGGATGACTGTAACATATTCCACATGGGGCTACATTTGGAGAGTGTTCAAAAGCTTTAATTGGTCCAGAATGTTAATCACAACCACTTAGAGCGAGCATCAATCATGCTATATAAGTTCCACTGGCTACTAGTCCATTTCCAGATTCAGTTCACTGTGCTGGATATGACTTAGAGCCTATATGCCTTGGGTCTTGGCTAGCTGAAGGACCACACCTTCCCATATGAGACTCTTCATATTTTAAGGAGAGGTCCGGTCCCATCACCCTTTGAGGCACATCTGCTGAAGACTCGAGACAGGGCTTTGCCATTGGCTCTTCCTAGGCTCTGGAAACTGATTCCATGAGAAGTTAGGTTGGTCCCCTCTCTGCTGCCCTTTAGCTGGCAGGCAAAATTCTTTCTTTTCCGATAATCTTTTGTTAACTGAATAGGCTGAATAGGAAAGTGTTAGTAGTAAGAGAAGATGCAAATTTAAAAAATGTTTTAAAACATAGTTTAGTTTAATGGATTTTAATACTATTATATGTGTAACTATATTGTAATATTATAATTTAGATACATACTGTATGCCCTCTGCCCATTTTGTAAGCTACCTTGAGTTCCTGAATTGGGAAAAAGTGAAGATATGAATGGAATGAAATACATATTCCTCAATCTAGTAAAATATGAAGTAGCTCTGAGAAGACTACTTCACCATAAGCACAACCAAATTCTTGATTTTTCCAAAATCATCATCTCCACCAGATTTTATTTAATAATTCTTAAGAGATATAGTGAATCAGATTCCTTATGTAGGGGTCCAACAGCTCATGTGTAAAAACACATGATGTGTAAAAACATTTAATTAGAAATTATAGACTGCACTAAACCTTTAATTTTTTTGTAGCATTCAAGATGCTTCTAGAAGGATTGTGAAAATATTACATCCAAAGCATACATTAAAAAGCTGAATTTTACCTGAATTACTTCTCCTTCTGTAATTTATTTGTGATGTCTGTATTATTCTGTAAATCAGATACATTGTAAATTAAGCTATCTTGCACCTTTATTTCTAACAACTTCAGTGTTTAAGAGGCCCCCAAAAGTCAACTAATGACAAGCAAGAGAAGCACATTATTCTTTCATAGGGCGCCCCTTATGTCAGAGTTGTTCATTGTGTATATAACAACTTCAGTACAGCAAAAGAGGACTTTTATGTATGACTTGGAATTTGAACGTTAGTTTACTAGATTCACATAGATATACCGAGTATCTTACAACACATGTTAGTTTATGTGAGAGGCAGGAACTTTTCACAAGTTTTGTTTCCTTAGCATGCTAGTGCACATTAAAAACGTTTCCTTCTATACACCTCCATTAGATTAAGATCAGAACTGGTTTTCATGAAGCCAAATCTTGACATTTTCATAACAAAATAAAAGTTATATATTAAAGTTCAGTAGTTGCATATTATACTGATGGGCACCACAGCTCTGCTCTACAATCACCTATTCCATTTTAACAAGCAAGGATTTAAATAGCTGAAACTGCACGTGAGGACAATAGATTGTTTTGCTTAAAATACAGAGATTACCAGATTCAGCCAAATTTATTTGAGAGGAACTTCAATCTTGGAGTGAGTTGTGCTGGTAATGAGCAATATAAAAGGCAAGCAATGTTTTTCTACTTTGAATGAGATTTGAAAACAAGCAATAATTAAGGATCATGATTAGGACACACGTGCACAAAAACCCATAAAGATCTCTTAAATACATGACATACCTCATTCAGAACACTGTCGCTTAAAATAAAATTAATTTGATTTTAGTAAAACTTACTTTCAAGTATTCTTAAAGTGATAGTGCTGGTTATTCAATGCATCTTACTTACTTATGACTTTTTCTCCTTTAATTCACATATCTGTTGTCCTTCTATATGTATAAAGTGTGGGCCCATCTGTAACCAAGACTTTTTTCGGTAATTATATGGAGCACGTTCAACTACAAGGTATCTTTCTTTAGGATTTTCTCTGTGTACCACTAATATTTCTTCAGACAGCTATGAAGAGATCAACATTATGGGTGTAGGTTAAAAGAAATCTGATGTGGGAAACTATGAAGAGCAAGGCCTTTTATATTCACATTCTCGACCACAGCGGTTTTTGAAAATATTAGGCCCTCAATCCTTGTTACGGCAATTACATGAAAAGCCTTTCAAACAAAAATGTTGGAGTTCCGTGGTTTCTAACAGCATTCAGATACAGTCAAGATAATTCTCAGTTCAGGATACTGATAAAAACTAAGACACAATCTTCAGGTACAAGTCTCTTTCAGAAGAGACAAGAATTTATGGAAGAAAACTTGCCAGAAGGATTGTGGCTAAGCTCTATCAATACCAATCTGAAAATTGTACCTTCCACGTTGTAGTACAGATTTATAAAATATTTTCAAACAGTTTATTTACATTCCATGTTTTAAAAGCCCCTTATAGGCTTTCACATTTCATTTTTTCCTTTGATCAAGTAATGTGAAAATTACATCAAGAAACCTGTATATCTATTTACAGAGGAACATTCTAGGTGCCAAGAAAAGAAACCATCACTGTGGATTTGAATCTCTCAGATTTCACGCACTTATCTAGCTTCTGAAAGCATGACCTTTCAGGTGACCACTTGAAAGGAAAATAAGCCTCCATCAGCTTTTAGGGAACATTCTGAAGCAATGTAGAGTACAGAATTTTAGTGAGCTGTAGTACAGCTACATGCAATGTATACTGTACAACTACAGCCCCAAACCCTTTGTAAAATCCCAACATTCCTTCTTCACGCTTTATGGTATTGATACAGTCTCTCATTCCTTCATATTGAGTATTGATCGGAAGGACTTCATACCCAAGGTCTGTATTGTCGATGATGGTACGTGTCCCCTGAATATGAAGGCGGTGCAAAACTGTCTCCAGTGGATAGAGCATGACATCTGCACAGAGGCTGGCAGCAAAGCTGGCAATAAGTTCTGGAAAATAAGCATCCAACATGCTTTGCACAGAACTGGAATGCTCTGTTGCAAGGCCAGGGGAATTCTCTTTCTTCAGAAGGAGGAGAACTAACTTCTGTACTGTGGAACTGATTATGTAATGAAGAACTCCGTGAAGAACCGTTGGAAAGGTCAGTGCTAGAAGTGGAAGCAGTCGCTTGCTGTGTGGCACTCCAAAGCCCATTGCTCTGCCTATGCCCTCTTTTAGGCAATCCAAAATTCCAGGATTATCCCGAATGATTTCACTCTGAAAGTAAACACAGCATTGCCAATGAGTAAAAATATTTTAAACAAATAAATGTGTCTAGTTTTTAAAAATGTTCCAGCAAATATTGGTCTGCTTATTTACATTTAAATGAATTTAGAGGAACTGGCTTTCTGCAAAGGACAATAATTCACATGCAAATAAAACCTTTCAAGTCAGTAGAAAAGTTCCAGATTTTGAGTACTTTTAGAAGTAATGCTTCACTAATCAAATCAGACCTAAATTAATCTGATCAACTTAGTCCAGACTTGCATCAGATCAGCATTTTAATCAATGTGCCCTTGTTATTTTGCAGGCACTTCTGCAACACAACCTAATGTCAGTCAGGTATGCTGGTTGGCTTCTGTCTGACCAATTCCTAGGCTACGATTAAGAATCATCTATAATTCCAGGTGTTCTTTTGCTGTCTCATGAAACCAAGGAATAGAACACCCAGATGTTATCTTTTTTTAAATGGTGGGGAGGGCTGAGAGCACCCAAATGTCAGAAGTTGACATCTGACATCATTGACATCTGGCTGGGGAATATCTGTGCTGGTCAAACATTTAGATTGGCCAAAGCTGCCTTAGCTTGATGGGAGGCTACTTCCTTGCCTCTTGTAGCACTAGAGGCACTGGGCTAGATCCTATAGGAGTAGGAAGGGGTTTGTACTGTAGCAGGCCTGGGTTTACTTCTACCCCAAACAGTTTTCCCACCGTAGGAGGCTATCAGAGAACAGGATCCTTGCTGTCTCCCCCTCTCTCTTGGCTGTAACAAATACAAAGTTTCAACTCATTTCCTGAGCTTATGCAAGACTTTCTTTCACACTCCGCCTCTGCCACAGGAGGACTTAGCAACTGCTGAATACAACATACACAAGCCAAAGTTTATCACCTTTAGGACATTAACATCAGTCATATTACTAACCCGTAAACTCTATTTTCTTCCCCTCTACTCAGATATTTTAGAGTGGAAGAGAGAAACTGAAACTATGGAAGTATTCGTAACTGGGACACACTCATTGCTCATAGGAATTTTATGGAAACTTTAGATGACCTGAGAGTAGGATAAAAAACAAACTGAAATCACATTTTTCATTTTAAAAAAATCAAACAAAGTAGTGGTTGGAAGTACTTTTTCCCCAAGTTGACATTTTCCATGAAAATGCAGTAGTTCATAAATGTTAATGTACAGCACAACATTGTCCCCGTATCTAACTCGTAAGCAAATCACTTCTCCCCAGTAGCCTCCTTTGACATTTAAGATTCAATAGCCTCAAAAATGAATCAGAGGATTTCCTGAAATAATTTTGTAACATTACTGATAAGACTACAGTATATGGCTGACTTTCATGAGTATGAAGTAAAGATGTGAATTCCAGCTGTTTATTTTGCACAGTTTCCAATAAGGACTGGAGCCAAAATACATTTTCACAGTTTTCATTACAATGTTGACTGGCTTGGGGCTTATTGTTACTTAAAAACTATTGGTTCTAAGATATATCCACTGCACTTGGCTTTTCATTACATTTTATTACTATTATTTTATCCATTTATGCCTTTTATAATTGTTTGTATGTACCTGTATGAAATGCCAAATACTATTTTATGATTGGTTATTCTATGTTCTTGCATATAGTCCAACTGGCTACAAAGCAATAAAGTATTCACATTTGTATTTGTTAGTGCACTTGGATTTTTTTTTTTAAAAAAACTTTCTATGTATGTCATTCATGCATTCTTATTATTTATAACCTGGGTTTCTTCCAAAAGAGACTCAAGGTGGCTAAGTTTTATAAGGCTTTAACTATACATTGGAATAAGGAAGATCATATTTAGACAGTTCCTTAAACTTAACTGGTTTAAATGAATGGTTTTGTGCATTTAGTTGTCTAGTCCAAGTTTTAGTTCAAATTGCTTGCATGAGATATATTTCACATATTGCTACTGACAGTTTTAAATAACTACATAGTCTCTGCTGAAATTGCAACTCTTAAAGAAACAAGCAATTTCAAATATCTGGATTTTAACTGACAATTGTGACATCATTGTGACACTGCTATCATGTCATACTTTCTTAGGCATCCTTCAGTCTCGAGAGACAATGGTAACATGCTCTATATCGAGGACTTGGAACAGCGTCTAGTGTGGATGAGAAGGCCAATTCGAGAGTGATAATCCCTGAAAACAAATGCAATCTGTCCCCTCTCCAGCTCCCTGATTTTGTTGCTTTTGTGACTGCCTCTTTGCCTTGGCCTGCTGAACAAGGGTCTCTTCAAATTGGGAGAGGCCATGATGCACCATCTGCCTCCAGATATCTGAGCGCTCAGATATCAAGGTTTCCCATCTGTTGAGGTCCATTCTTAAGGCCTTCAGATCCCACTTCAGATATCCTTGTATCGCAGCTGTGGTCTCCCTCTCCCTAATCATTTACTAACTGGCAAAACACCAACCTAATATAGAAGGACACTGATCCTTAGGTTTACTCTGAGTTGTATAATACAGAATATTAAGTAAGCGTTCCTTCCTCTCAAAAATAAGCCAGGAATATTGCTTTAAGGTACAAGATGTACTTCCACTGAAGAGGCAAACATAGTAAGCGACATAGTAAATTTCCTAGGCAAAATGTCACTCAGGAATCATATGCAAGGTGGGCGAAGATAAACCACACTTTAAAAAAAATATTTATTTAACATATGTTTACAATACTGTTATCCTAAGAAAGGACCCAAGGTACAGTAACTTACATCATTAAAACACAATATTAAACTAACATTATATTAAGAATGTAACGGTTGTAATGGGGTTTATGTGACGCCTATAACCAGCCCCAGTTAACCATCTAGCTTTCGCATTTTGGACTTGCTGAAATTTTCGAGCACCTTCCAAAGGCAGACCCATGTGCAGGGTGTTATAGCAATCCAGCCGGCATGTAAACTAAGGCATGTGTCACTTTCCAGAAAACTAAGACTAATAAGAATAAAAACAGAGACTGTTATTTTATTGATGGAAAACAGCATCCTAGGAAGTGATAGTTCTACATAAGGTGCTCAAACACTGTGCCAAGCAACAGCTGAAACAGAAAGAGTGCAATACCCCAGAAAAAACGTGACAAATATGTATCCCAAAGGGAAATGAAGGGCCTTCCCAGAGGCCCCTTGACCAGACAATTTCTCAATAAGAACTTGTAAGAATTAAGTTCTTCCAGCACGGCATGAAGGAGTAAACAGATTAGATGTCGTTTGTAAGTGGCCATCACTGAATCTGAACATGCTGAACAGAAAATGCAGACTGAGGTCCAAATTAATTGGTATTAATAAAGATCCACAGTCAAGATCCCAAGAACTGTTAAATTAGTTCCATGAATTTGAAGAAGCTTTTCACATTTGCACAATACTCTGTTGTGCAACAGGCAGACTATTTTCAAAGCAATATGAATTTCAAAGCAAGTTTGCCATGTGGCATAGGCAGTTTTAATAGATCCAAACCTTCGTAGGACTTTAAACATCACAACAATGAAGAAAAAAAAACAGCCTGTGCTGTGTGTGTGGGTGGGGGAGAAGCACCTTTGAAGATATTGAGATCCATTCCGTGTTATTGAGTAGGAGGCCTATTTCCATTGCAATTTTGTTGCTATTTCCCATTGAAGAGAAATGCAAATACAAGTCTACGCTTTTATTTTTAATTTTTTCAAAATCATACAAATTATATGTGAGTGAATTTTAAAAAAAGATATGCAAGGCAAGGCTTCACAGAATATTTTAGAAGACAGACACACAGTCATTACCTAGCTGAGCCAGAACACAGAATCCCATTAGTTATGGTTGCCTGTTTAGGTCTGTTGGTGTAAATTTCAGCGATGAACTGCAAGTACTTATGAAGCCAGTATAGGTATTTGCTACCACATGTGAGTTGTGTGACTTGAAACACAACAGCAAATGTTTATGCTGACTTCTTATCCTGTGGAAAGTTGCCACCGAAATGTACGCCAACAGACTTACATCAGCAGAGTTTGTCAATGGGATTCCAGCCTGTTCTGATCAAGGCATTTTTACAGGGGTCCTTGCCATGCAGCTACCCTACTGAAGAATAACAAAACAAAACAAAAAACCCTGAAAGTGACAAGTATGCCACCAGGTGGACAGGAACAGTACAAACTGAAAAGATATGGACCAGAAAGGAAACAATTCACTGGTCATGCAAAATGCAAACTGAATTACTACAGGAGGAAGTTTTTCTAGTATAATAAGGGAGTTCTTCTGCTAGTTCACATGCCAGCTGACCTTTTCCAAATTCAGGAAAGGTATTTTTAGAAAGGAACTGAATCACCTTTTAAGAGGGCATCATTCAACTCTTCAACTGTTTCTTTATTGTGAAGAGAGCGACTCAAGAACTAGGTATGAGAAACCTGGTGAGAAACCCAATCTATTGGCATCTCTTTTCTAGGAAAAATGCAAATAAAGACAGATACCTAAGTTGGCCCAATGACCTTTCAGGAAACGAAAAGTGAAATTTCTAGGTTACTTCCAGCTCTGCTCCCCCAAGTGATAACACCAAATGGCAAGCGATAAGCATTATATACTTACCTGCACAGTTTCAATTAGGCTTGCGGAATAAAAAGGCATTGCTATCACATAGGTCAACCTAGAGGAATAAGTACAATCAATATTTTCATAATGACATCTCCTATTTCTTATGGTTTCAAACTGCCCAGACAACAATCTGGTTAAGATGAAACATCTAGATTTAATCAATATCCTTTAAAAAGAAAAGAAAACTGTTTTACATTTAAATGAGTTGGATTAGGCTTTGGGTGGTGCTTCCTGAGCACCTCACTGCTGAATTCCAATTACTGAACTACCTAGTCCCATCCAAGATTAATATAATAGTTAAATTTTCTCAATATGCATATTTGCATATTAAGCAGTTCAAAACAGATGATATTCTTATTTCTTCAAACCCAATGGCAGGGTATCATGTTTGAGTGAGTTCTGCTCAAATCTATCCTTTAGCAGAATTCCTACAGAAATGAGAGCTTAGCTTAAAGTTCCAGTTCTGGACTGAAGGCAGCAGTCTCCTTAAATGCACTATCAGGGCCAGGTGGAAATACTCTGTAGCTCTCCAGATAAAAAGAAAAATGGCTAAAGATTTAATGTTCCAATCTAGCTTAGATTGAAGCTGCTAAATTACAAGCTGCAAATAAGGGCGGGTTGCTTACCTATAACTGTAGTTCTTTGAGTGATCATCTGTGGAGTCACACATATGAAGTTCCTTTTGTACCGGTGTGAATATCCTTGGAACCTTCTAGAGTCTAAAGGAAGTGCATCACGCATGCTCCCCACCCTGTATCTAGCCCTCAGGTGCCCCAGTTTGCAGATAACATAGAAATAGTTGTTGTGTCATAGCCTGAGGGTAGGATGGGTGGGTTATGTGAACTCACAGATGACCACTCAAAGAACTACAGTTACAGATAATTAATCTGTCCTTCTTTGTGGTTTTTATGAATCATACAGTATATGGGTGACTGGCAAACTCACATACTGGCTGATGGGATGTCATGGCATATAGAGGAGGTCACAGCTCTGGAGAATGCAGCATCCCTCTTAGTCTTAACATCCAGTCTATAATGTTTGACGAACATTGAAGGCTGTGACCATGTTACACTCAGCTGAACTCCTCTGAGAAGCACTGTTGATTCAGCAACTGTTCTAGTAGAATGCCCCTTTCAAGAATTGGGCAGTGGCTTTTTTCCTATTTGGTAACATAATGTGGTTGTGCCAACTATCATTTAGATAGTCTCTGAGATGTGATATGCTCACCTTTCCTCAGTCCCTGGTAACTAATGAAAAGTCTGGTAGACGTTTAGAAACCTCTCATTCTGGACTTATAAAAGGCTATTACTCTATGAGTGTCCAAAGTGCAGATTGACTCTTCCAACTCTTAAGCAGTTTTTGAAAAAAAAGGCCCGACGCACTGAGGGAGGGCCTTAATCAGCTTTTCAAATGCTTGAAAAAACTTTTAGCACAGCTAGCATCTCTAACTTGTTTATGTGTAACCAATTTCTGGTTTGGGACCAGTGCACATGAATCTGTTGGCCCAAGCAACACAGTCCCCAGCCAGTAAGGCTTGCACTCTTGTGACTTGTACATGGAGTTGGAATTGCTTGAATGGCCTCCAAAATGACAAGAAGTAGTCTTTTTTGTTGTTTTCTGTCAGGATGTTGAATGACACCGGGTCTAAAGGGAACACATTTTCAAGCAAGGCTCCCTTCTAAGTTGGGCTTGCGCACACACAACTCCACCTCCCTCTGCACAGCTCTTTTCCTCCTTCATGCAATGACTGCGTTTGGTTCCGGTCATGAAGAAACCCTGTGCATGAGGGGGGTGGAGGTGCATATGCAGGGATGAAGTTGCACACGTGAGAGGCGGAGCCCCACCCAGTGGGGCTGAAAATTAGAGGGTACATTGTTTTCAAGTAAACATGTGGAACTAATGATGTTGTCAATGCCATGAGTCGAAGAAATTTTAGGGCCCTGTGTGCTATGACCGATGTGTTCAGCTTGACTTTTTTGTCAAGTCTAAGACCTTGTCTATTCTGTCTTGAGGTAGGCAAGCTCTTAGTTTTCTGGAATTCAGTACGGCTCCTATATATTGTATGTTTTCAACTGGTGTTAAAGCTCCTTTTTAGTCTGAGAGTCAGAAGCATTAGGCTTCTTTCTCTTTCTGTATTGAAAGTGGTAGTTTTGAGGACTGGTGTTTCTTGGCTAGGGGTTATCTGAGCATCTGAGTCCTTAGCAGTTTTACTGGCGGTTGTGTTAGTCTGGAGGGCCTCCATGAGAAGTCTGTCCAGTGGCATTTTACAGATAAAGACCGTAAAAACTGAAGCCTCCTCGACAATGGTGTCAACTGATTTTTCTCAAAAATAGAATTTCAAATGAGATTTGTGGTCCCTGATGGCTACCTTCATGAATGTATGAAGATATGGGTTTTGCAGTACTTGTTTTTCAGAGTTTCACAGATGTTCCCATCTTGGCCTAGGAGCCAGCTCTTGCGTCAATTCAGAGGAGAAGAGCTGAGATCACATCTCAAGGCTGATAAACACTGAATTCCATTCTGCTTTCCAGCCTAGGAACTAGAGACTGGATGGTGGAAAGTTACAAGATGGGTGTAAACTTGTGAACAAAGGACTATAGGCTAATTGGATACCATCACGAAGCAAAGACTGATTTAAGTTATAGAAAGGGGTTTTGGGTTCATGTGTAAGTTGAAGGAGAAGGAGGAGGATGAGGTGACAGGTTTAAAGCCTTCCTCAATTGATTAGGAGACTTAGCAATGGTTACTTAGAAAAGCATGATAATTCAGTAGTAAAATCATTAGTTAGTTAATCATTTCATTGTTTTATGGGAAAGACTTGCAAGAGCTCAATTAGATGCTTATCATTTAACAGTACAATTTGTACCTTTTGGTTTTTCTTTTGTTTTATAACTGGTAAGGCTGGTGTGCAAGGTTTAAAGTACAAAGCTAAAGAGTATTTAATCCTAGCTAAGGAAGGAATCCGCATAGTCAAAGCCATGGTTTTTCCAGTAGCGATGTATGGAAGTGAGAGCTGGACCATAAAGAAGGCTGACCCTGAAGGATTGATGCTTTTGAATTGTGTTGCTGGGGGAGACTCTTGAGAGTCCCCTGGACTGCAAAGAGAACAAACCTATCCATTTGGAAGGAAATCAATCCTGAGTGCTCACTGGAAGGACAGAGCCTGAAGCTGAGGCTCCAATACTTTGGCCATTTCATGAGAAGAGAAGACTCCCTGGAAAAGGCCCTGATGTTGGGAAAGTGTGAAGGCAAGAGGAGAAGGAGACGACAGAGGATAAGATGATTGGACAGTGTCATCAAAGACACCAACATGAATTTGACCCAACTCCGGGAGGCAGTGGAAGATGGGAGGGCCTGGCGTGCTCTGATCGTTGGGGTCATGAAAAGTCGGACATGACAACGTCTAAACAACAAGGAAGGAACTGGAACTCTAGGTGTGAGGATATAGGTTTTGTAGTACTTGTTTAACAGGGCTTGCAGGACTCCTCTAATGACTCCTGACATATGATAGAACTGACAGTTCTATGTTTGATGTCCCTCACGGAGGCAGTACAGGCACTCTGAATATCCATCAGTGATGAGGATTTTATTGTTACAACTGATACACTTTTTGAAAGGGCCTGGTGGGGCCATAAAAGGGCAGAAATGGTTGTTAACCAATGGATAAAGATGAGATAATAATAAATAAGAATTTGTTTCTTAGGAACAAAGAGATCAAGGAAGAAGTGGAGAAAGTGGACAGGTAAGGGGTAACTACATACAGTGGTGCCTCGCTTAACGATAATCATCCGTTCCAGGAAAATCGTCATTAAGTGAAAACATCATAAAGCGAAAATAAAAACCCCATTGAAACGCACTGAAACCCATTCAATGCGTTCCAATGGGGTAAAAACTCACCGTCCAGTGAAGATCCTCCATACAGTGGCCATTTTCGCTGCCTGTATAGCGAGGAATCTGTCCCTAGAAAACAGTGGGGGGGGGCATTTTGAAAGCCGGCGGCCATTTTGAAGCCACCGATCAGCTGTTTAAAAAACATCGTTTTGCAAAGAATCGGTTCCAGAAGCAGGGAACTGATCATTGCAAAGCGAAATTCCCCCATTTAGACCATCGTTTTGCAATCGCAAAGTGGATTTGTCGTAATGCGGGGCAATCGTTAAGCGAGGCACCACTGTATAGACTGTTCAGAGGGAAGCTCCTGAGGTGTTCTCTAAGTAGTGGCAGTTGATGGGGAGCATATGTGGTGGAGAGGGTGGGTCCTAAAACTTTCTTTAAGCTCTAGAAAGTTCTAAGGACATTTACACAGGTGTGAAAAGAACCCCATATGAGTGATTTGCAGAGACCATGAAGAGCAACTAAATACTCCTGCAGCACTTCTCCTTAATTGGTTATCTTGCCTCTTTTAACTCAGTGACTTTTGGTTATTATTTTCAAAACATGTTGAGATAAAATGCTTACAGTAACAAAGAAGGAGCAGGTTTACTTACCCTTTCAGCATAAGATGTCCTCCTATTTGCTTGGGACTCCATTTATATGAAAGTTCTCTGAAATACAAAAGCACTACACGTTCATCAAATGTCACTAATAGGAAATCCAAATGTTGTAATCAGTAAGTACTTAAATCAATCAGTACAATCAAGAGACCTGTACTTAACCTTAGACTGCAGAGACACCAGTGCATATAAAGCTGTGTGTAACAATTATTACTTCATATGTTTCTGTGCTGGAGAATACACTATCAAGGGAATGCCCTTGGGTATACAAAACATTTCTAGGCAAGGAAGTAAGTGAAATATTCTACTTCAAGTTAACAAGTGGAATGTCAAAGATCTCTGAGATTTTTATTGCACACTATCATGTGTATCATAACAAAAATCAAACTTACCCACATGTAATATTGATCATTATGTGATTTTTGAAAGTTGTTTGGAATACTATTGAAGCAGTTTATGCAGATGTTAACATAATGCAGATGTTTGTACCAGGATTCAGCCTATAAACAGCCATGTCAAATTCTTCCAAACTTGTTGGATAAAATGAACAACTGTACAAAATGCAAACCAATTATGATATACAGAATGCAATGCATTTTTGTATATTCTTCCCCCCTTCCTTTGTTAGCATAGTTATTTGCTCCTTGTATTTCAAACGCTTCTTACATTTTTGTTTCCTGAAATAATATAGGTCTAATTATTGATTTGTCTGAATTCTATTAGACACATCACTTATTTCAAAAGGAAGAACAGAAAGAGTGGAAGATTAGTTCTCTACTCTGGTTACTGTGTTCATCATGTGTTTTATTTTAATTTGATTCATTACTGTATTTTATTGTTGTAAACTGCCCAGAACAGTGCGCTGCACTAATGAGATGGTATATAAATTTAATTAACACAAAAACAGTAAACTCAATATACTACATCTCTTTACCACTTGATTCTAAAAGTTCCCTGGCAAGATAGCACGTATCGTAACATGGTTTCTTTTAAGAATTTGGGGAGACAATACAGTAAATCTATTTGACAGCTAACACAGCCCAAACTCTTTACAACAAATTATCTGTTCATTTGGCCAGCAGAAGATCCACCAAGCAACAAGAACTGCTAAATTATAATTGTTTTCAGTATGATGCAGAGACATTCCTACTGCTGATCTTAATTTTTAGCAGTAAAGAATCTGATGCTGTGAAGTGTCAGTATCAATATCTGAGGGAGGCAGGCATCGAATAATAGCTCAACGGGAAGACTCTATTACTGTTTATGTCATTCAAAAACCAGCACAAAGGTTGCTCCAAAAACAAAACAACCCCACACAAAACTAGCAGTCAGACAACATTTTTAGCAATCAAAATGGCATAAAAATAGCACAAGAGAATGTATACATTTCCATTCATTTGGGTTGGTCCTAATAACAAGTGTTGCCCAACTGCTGATTTTATTTATATAACTACCTCTCACTGTATATATTCCAGGCTCTTAAAGAAGTGCACAATTTGTTTAGAAAGGATGGTATCCAAAAGTGATAAACATGGATAAATTTAAGGGGATACAGTGAATAGCTACTTAGTTGGCAGACATATATATATTTGTATATATTAAAAAGGCTACTTAGGTCCACAGAGCTCCCAGCAATGTCATCTGGGTAAATTATGAGTATCACAAAGCACATTTGAGTGCATGACAGACACAACATTTCAATATGACAATGAGTGAGAAACTGACAGGACTGTTTCACACACACGAAAGAGACTGCCACCATGTCGTGGTTTCTCCTTTTTTCAACTTGTCTAAATAAAATTTGAAAGTCTCCTGAAAGCATAATAACAAATACAGATCACTTTAGAGGATGACAAAGCATGGCAATACCTTGGCAAGGGTGTGAATTCACTGATGATGCCTTCTGCTCCAAGGGTTATGCCCTGAACAATGAAAGTGCTCCCCATTCCTTTCCAAAGAGCTCGGGGCCCCTGCAATTTAAATGATAGCTTGAAGAAAATATAGCCTGAAGAAAATACATGGAAAATCAACCCAAGGCAATTTTTGATATAATGCTAACTCTGTCATCGAAGCTACCAACATGAATTTGACCCAACTCCGGGGGGCACTGGAAGACAGGAGGGCCTGGCGTGCTCTGGTCCATGGGGTCACGAAGAGTCGGACATGACTTAACGACTAAACAAACAAACAAAACATACCGATGTTATCGGGGAATGCCTAGCCTTGCCTCTCACCATTTCATTCTTCATGGGTACAGAACTGAGTGTGAGGTGGAGAGATTCCTGCTCATGTGCAGGTTCTACATGTAAACAAGCACCCTAAAAATGTTCAGTTATTCCGACATGTAGAGCTCCAGCCAAGCCTGACTTGGTACTGGAACCATGAAGAACATGACAGAAGAGATGGACCTAGGTATCCACCTCCTAGTGCGTTCCCAGTGCTGGACTGAATAATGGCTCAATAAAACTTTCTATTCTATTGCATTTTTATTATCTTTTTTTAACAGATAATTGATATGAAAAAGATCTAATTTAAAGCTTTGTACAGCCACTTTGCAGTTAAAATTATCCTAACATCTTAACAAGATACATTTTGTGTAAGAAAAAAATATTATTAGTTTGGTGTCAAATACTAACCTGCGTCTTGTTGATGCTATACATAATATTGATGATTGTAAATGGAGTGAGATGATAATTCTTGGCATGATAATTAACCTGTAAAAATAAATATACCTTATTTTAAAATATAATATATGCTACAATTAGTTAATACTTTTTATTATTATTATTATTATTTTCCTAAAGACTTACTGGATCACACTGATGCAGTTAACACTGAACTACTTTTGAAATATTACATTCAATTTACAATTTGATGCCAATACCTAATCCAACCCAATGTTTTCAATAATACTGAATTCAAAAATAGCATCACAAACCCATACATGCTACTTGCTTTCCTGAGGACTAAATTTAGCTTTGCAGCCTAAGAAAAGTGAAAGGGCTCATTTAAGATGGTAACTCAAGCCTATTTACCTGGCACTGTCGACGTAAAACGATGCATGGATGAGCAAGCACATTCTCTGTAAACAAACTTTGGGGGGGAGAAAAACAGTGGTTTTAAATATTAGCATTTCTCAAAATAGTACTATTCTTTTCTTTATGCTACATAATCTTGCTATGTTTTAGAACGTCTGTTAAAACGTTTTAGTGTTCTAAAGCTAGATGGATATTTATCAGGTATCATTTGTACGGTAGCAAGAACAAGGGTGACATTATAGAGCCTGTGGAAACCACTCAGTCTTCTTCATGTTTACACATGTTATTTTATTAGGGTTGTACACTCTTTTCAGAAAAGAATGTCCAAATGAAGTTAAACACGGATACTTGTACATTACACGAGCAGCTACAAGGCAGTTTAAGAAGCCCCCAGTTGCACTCAGTTTGATCGGTGTGTTTCTATAAAGTTCATTCTGGCCTTCTGGAGGTTAAATGCTGAAAACAGAATACAGTACAAATACTTGGATCGCTAGGCTGAAGTAAAAGGAAGATGCATCAAAGCAGGAGATGGACAGTGGAAATCACAGTGAAAGCCAAAACCACTCCTGCAAAATCTTGTCATTGAGCCCTGGGGAGGGCTCAGATTGGCCTCATCAGACTCCACTGACTTTCTTCATCCACCTCTGTAGCAACTCTGTATCCAGGCATGGCAAGGAGAGAATGGTTGTGAGGGGATCACCACCAGCGTCTTTTGCCTCACACTTTCCTGGGAGCCAGGATGAAGCAGCTGCTTGGGGCTCTCAGGAAGGCTGGAAGGAAGGAAGCCCAGGGGTCTCCAGGGAGACGGGAGATGTGGAACAGCTGGCAGGTTGGGCAGAAGACCTGTTGAGAGGGCTAAAGAGGGTGGGGATGAAAGCTCAGGGTCCTCACTGGAGCCTGGGACTTGTGGTGAGGATTCAGCTGAGGACCAGAAGACTTGGGAATCTGCAGTAGAGCTGGAAGACATGCTCTGTGCTACTGGGGAGCTGACTCGGGAGCAGATCAATGGCCCTCGGCAAGAGCTTGCCAGCAGTGGCTAGTGGCCAAGGGACATCCATCACTTCAGCCCCAGAAACCTCTTTCTGAATCTTCTGTAGCAGGACATATTTGGAAGAATGACGAGAGAAAAGCAGCTTGTAGGACAATGATTTGGAGACAAAAGGGCAGGAAGATCACACATCTTACATTATTATACGCCTGCGAAAATTCATGTCACACATGCAACAAGAACTGCAGAGTATTCAACTACGCAGATGAAGAGATGACCACCACCTAGGGTTTAAAAATCTGGTGCTACCTCGCTCTGGTTGCTAGGCAGCACATCTCTCGGGGGGGGGGGTTCTCTCCTATGCTCATGGTAGAATCTTTGAGGAGCAGCAGTTAGAATAGCTACAGGAATCCACTGGCCACCTGGAAAGGCTCACTCTGACACATACGGTAAGGTTTTCTGCTACTTCCACAATGCCCCACGAGAAAAAAAATCTGTACTGCTTCTTTGGTTGAGGAACACTGTCCTATTGTATCTTGATCAATTGGCCAAAAATCTCCAAACAGTGAAAAGATACTCCAGAAGTTTCTATGCTGTAAATGTGATATAAATGTACAGAGAGACTACCAAACATTTAATTGTAAGGTATGTTTGTCATACCATTTAAACAGTTCCTATTTATTTAATCATGCTACTCAAAATGTTAGCTTTCAATAGAATGATACTACTGTACTGAAGTAATAGTCATATGTATTATTACTGTTCTGGCCATCACATTCTGTACTAACGGTCAAGTCATCTTTCAAGGTCAGCCCCATAACGTATTATAGCAATCCAATTAGGAGGCTAACAGGATGATCTCTGTCAAAGCCAACAGTATCCCAGAACACCTCTTGTTCCAGGCATCCAGCTTCACGCTCAGATGAACAGATGAGACTGAAAGTGAGTAGTATATACTCTGTTGGGTCAACATTTCAAGGCATCGGTTTTAACCTTTAAAGCAGGAGTCTTAAACTCAAATTACCTGGGGGCTGCTGGAGGCAGAGTCTAGGTGAGGCTGGGCCGCATCAGATTTAAAAAAAAAACAACTCACAGAATCGCCTTGCCAAATGAGAAAAGCCCCCATCAGTACCCATGAAATTAAACAGAACAGGCACCCCCCCAGGTGCGTGCACATGCACACAAACACACACACACACATAGAGGTCCGGCAACCTTCCTCTGAGGGCCCCCCTCAAAAAAAGGTGGACTCAGCAGCAGCTACCCCAACCACAACAGGGGAGCAAACTTTGTGAGGCGAGCCCAGGCAGCCTCCAGAGCTGAGGCGGCTGGAGCAGGACGAAGAGGAGGAGGAGGAAGCACCGCCGGGTGCTGAGGCGGCTGCTGGCTGGGCTGGTGCTGGGGATCCCGACAGAGAAAGAGAGCAAGAGAGCCGCTTCCCTGGAAGAGGCAGAGGTAGCGCTGTTGGCGCTGTTGAAGGCGCTCTTCGAGGACAGGTTGGGAGCAAGCTCTGCTCTCTGGCATCGCTCAGCGGTGGCTCAGGCGCTGAGGGAAAAGGGTGGGCAGCGTGCCTCGCTCACCAGCTCTGCCCCAAGGCAGCGCTTCTTGCACCCTCCATCCAGAACTGCAGCCGGCAGACAGGCGGGCTGGCTGGCAGGCTGCAGTTCTGGATGGAGGGTGCAAGAGGCGCCATCTTGGGAGAGAGCCGGCAAGCGAGGCTAGGCTTTTTTTTAACTCTTGACAGCAGAATGTGTGTGAGCGCTTCAGGGGGGACAGGCAAGGCGGGGGCCACAAACTATCATCCAGCGGGTTGCAAATGGCCCCCAGGCCGCATGTTTGAGACCCCTGCTTTAAAGCCTTGCTGGAATCCTTACATCTAAAGTACTCCCTCCCACCACATGAACCTGCTTCTCTGGTTTGGCTTAGTCAACAGGTTTGTCAAATTTTTGGCAAAAATAAACACAGCCTTGAGATGCTGCCCCAAAGCTTTCTGGCTTGTCTACATTAAAAGTTCTGACAGTTAACACTTTGCTATGTTTTCATAATAACAGCAAAACCCTTCCTTTAATGTTAGCTTTTGGTTGATACGTTTTTAGACTGCTAAATTTTTCTGGTTATTGTCTTCACATTACATATCTGGTGGGGCCACTGTGAGATATAGGAAGCTGGACTAGATGGGCCCTTGGCTTGATCCAGCAGGGCTCTTCTGATGTTTGCATTTGCCTTTGTGCTGCATGCATTTGTGTGTGTGTGTGTGTGTGTGTATTCGTATACGAATATGAATACCTCATCCGTTTTATATAGACAGACAGATAGATAAAAAAGAGATGGGGTATTCATATTTGTATACAAATACCCCTGCACAGGTGGACATAAAGAGGGTCCATCCACTCACCCATCCACTGCTGCAGCTGGCTCCATGCTGCCTTCCAATTGCTCCAGAGCTCGCAGTTGACTAGCCACTCCTGGCAGAAGGAGGTAAGACAAGCCTCCCTGCCCGGCTGAAAAGTGGCTAGATGACCGCGAGCTCCAAAGCGGATGGAAGGGAGTGTAGAGCTGAGGCAGCAGCAGCAGACGGGTGAGTGGATTGTCCACCTGTGTGGGGGTATTCATATACGAGTATGAATACCCCCATATTTTACATATACACATGTATACATATATACATACACACACACATATATATATACATATACATATGTATACATATACATATACTGTATACACACTTAGTATATATATATATATATATATACACACATACATACATACACACACACATACAAACATTTATGTTTATATGTGTGTGTTTGTGTGTGTATATATATATTAGTGGTCTGAAAAGCTTGGAAAGGAATTAATACATTTTACTAAAAAAACAGATTTTTGAAAGGTGATAGCAAACTTTAGTGTTTTGCTTAAGATATCATTACAACTTTAAGCTCTTTGATTGTACAGTGGACCCTTGACTTACAGATGGCTTGACTTACTGACTTTTTGAGTTACAGACTTCTCTGGCCGCAAAATTTAGATTTGACTTGCAGACTGAGATTTGACTTACAGACCAGAAAAAAACCAAAATGGAACAAAAACGGCCTGTTACAGGATTAATCGGTTTTCAATGCACTGTAGGTCAATGGAGACTTGACTTACAGACTTTTTGACTTAAGAACCGCCTTCCAATACGGATTACGTTCTCAAGTCAAGACCCCACTGTATATGCATACTTTACAAGTGAACAACAACAAAGATTTTGGAAAAATGTGCTTATATTTTTAAATAACATTACTGATAACAGAATAAAGATCTCACCTTGCCAGGCCAATCCCAAAGCCTGCAAACCGATTCAGCTGTTCTGAAATAGACAAACCACTTGTATTTAATGAAGCAACAAAAAAGAGCAGCATAAGTTACTTTATTAATCATTAGCTTTAATAAACTATAAGACAGTGCATCAACAAAAGAAGAATATGCTCAATTTGCAAATTGCAAAAACCCAGTAGTATTGGCAAATGTAACAAAATAGTATCTAATTTCCTTATTTCTCTTAGGTGACTGGACAGTCTGTATTCTGTCTACAGACTTCAACATCTGGAGGGAAACATTTGATAACTGTCTGTACTGGGCCATGGCATTTAGTAGATGCCCTTGGAGCATTGATTGATTGATTGATTGATTGATTGATTGATTGATTGATTGATTGTATTTATACCCCGCCTATCTAATTATTTCGACCACTCTAGGCGGCTTACAACATAAAGGATAACAAGTTCAGGTTAATGTACTATTCTGACTTAGAGGAACAGTGGAATATATCAACAGGGTGAGGCTCAGGGGATGACAGCACCAAAATGTTGCCAAGGCCTCAGAAACTTAGGGGGCTAAGTGAGTGGTGCAAGCTGTTGATGTCCAACAACCCTTGGTTGTGGGGCAGTTGCTGCTCAACGTCCATCAAACTAGATGGATGTTTGTTGCAAGTAAAGGCTGCTGCTGCTTCCAACTACTGTACTACTAACATGGATTCTCCACTTTGGAGATGAAATGGTAAAAAAAGAAAAGAAAAGAAAAGAAAAAGAATGCACTGGGGTGCCCAGAAGTAAAGCACAGGTTAACAGTGGGAGGCAGGTGCTCTTGCTTCTGGTCTAATTTTTCTGTGCTTATGAGTAGCACGGTGGGAAGGACTGGAGCCAGCAGGGCTGCCTACTATATACAAGTCAGCCTTCATTGCTCCCCCCCTCGTCACTTTACTTTTACAACCATCCTGTGAGGTAGGTAAGCCTGCCAGAGAGTGCCTGGCTCAAGGTCACAGACTCAGCTCCACAACTCTTGAACCTGAGTTTCTCAAATTGCAGCAAAAACACGGAAACCAAACCCCACACTGGTTCCTTCACGTGCTCTACAATTTATAGGGCTGTTTGCAGGGCGGCTTACTTGCTTGCGCCCCTCAGAATCCTAAACCTGCTACTGAAATGTACACCAATGAAAAATTAAAGTCAGGTCAACTGTCCACAGGTATTAGAAATAGGTGTTCTCTCTCCCCCCCCCCCCCACATTAATTTTGGGAATGATCTTGCGAGTTTAGTTTCTTAGGAAGTAACTCCCAGGCGCTCCCCCGCCCTCGACAGCCCTTAATGGCCTCTCCCAGATTTAGGGCGCTCCACCGTACATGCAAAAGAGATGCCTGCTTTTCAGAAATGGGAGCCCCGGGAGGAGGTGAGATCGGTCTGTGTCCAGCAAGGCGGCAGGTGATCTCTAAAGGGGCCGCCAGCTCTCGTTGCCCCTGAGGGGCGGGCGGGCAACAGGTGCTGGGCCTTCTGCTCCCCCCTTGACAGCTCTCCAGCTCTGGGCTCTTTCTGCAACTCCACCTCGCGCCTCCAGAGACCCGGCCTGGCGCCGCTGGGCGCGTCCCCACGCCCTCCTCCTCCTCCTCCTGGTACTAACCGGAGCTGGAGGCAGCGCCTCCCGCATAAGGGTCCTCGTTAAATCCAGGCGCCCCCAACGGGGTGCCAGCGACGAACTGCGGGGTCTTCTCCCCCCAGTGAAGGTTGCGGCTGCCGGGGATGTCGGGCGGTGTACTGACCCAGTGGCCTAGGTCCGGCTTGGCCGCGAAGCCCCCCGGCTCCTCTCGGCCGCCCCGGTAGCCCAGGCCGTCGAAGCTCTCGGGGCGCCTGGGATACATCGGGCCCAGGGAAGAGAGCGAGTGAGAGTGAGAGTGAGAGTGAGAGCGCGGCCAGAAGACCCGAGGAAGAGGCAGCCTTAGGGAAGAGCCTCCCCCCCTTCTCCCCTCTTGTTAACAAACTCCACTTCCGGGTGCGGAAGGGAAGCAAACCTTGCTATCCCGAAGCCAAGGCGTCTTCTATGGTATGTCATGTGACACGGGCCGGAGGTTTCCGGACAGAGTTGGGAAGGGTTTAGACTAGAGGGGAGGGGTCAGCACTAGATATGTACGGTATTGTGGTTTCCTGACGGAGAGGTGGTGGTCGGCAAAACTACCTGTTGTCTCTCTATGGGATTTATAAATGTTTTGGAGGGGAAGCGAGCAAGCGCTGCCTTCAGAAATTTATGTCCTTAAAATACATAGGCTTTAAGGTGCCACGTGGTTTTGTTTTGTTTCTTTGGATTTTGGCTGTTAGGGAGATCAGAAACTTAACATCTTCGCACCTTGACTTTAAAGTGTAGGTACCCTTTTATACGGGCATAGTTCCTCCATACAAAGCTAAATATGTCAGTAAAGAGAGTTCCTGTGTGTAGAGTATTTAGTATGATATTACCTTTCAGCATGTAGGGTTTTTTAAAAAAAAGAAAATGAAATTTTAGATTTCAATGACAGTAGCATTCGTCCTCCCAATACTTATTGGTTGGGTGACAAAGTGCTGTATAATAGTCATCTGGCTGAATGTCTAGTGTTAGCAGTGCAGGTTGGGGAACAGGAATGAGGATAAGAATAGTTTACAACAACCATGTAGTGTAGTCTTTCCGTTACCTCTTTCCTTTTGATAAGCAAGCTGAATCTTAAATTAGTGTTATACAATGGAAAAAATACCCTCTCCCCATTATTAAATAATGTACTTCTTCTCACATGCTGAATTATAAACACTGACATATCTGGCACAAAACATTTCTCTGGCCAAGTAAAAGTCACATTGCTTGGTGCTTCGTGCCACTGACTGTATGGAAAGCAGTCATTTTAACAAAGGGTAGCAGAAGCAACACCCCCCCCCCCGCTGGCTCCCTTGATACCTCCTCCCCCCCCCTGCTGGCCTCTCTTGTCATTTCGTCCCCCCCCCCCCCCCGCCAGCAAAGTGCTCTTCAGCCAGAGTATCAGACGGGAGCGGGAAGCCCTCGAAGGGAAGCAGTCTGGCGACCAGGCCCTGTTTCCCTCTCGGGAGGTTCGGGCCTGGCTGCGTCCATAGCAACCGTTCTGAATAGCACCTCTGCCAAGGCAGCCCAGCCGGCGCTGCGGGTCGCTGAGGCGAGCTTTCCCCCACTGGCTGGCCTAGGAGGGTAAGTGTGGGAAAGTGGCCAAGCTCCTGGTGCTAGCCATTCTGAATTTTTGCTATATGTTTTATAATAGTGTGGCTCATGTGACTCGCCTTAGAAAATAATGTTCTTTCTTTCTTTGAAAGCAAGCACAGGTGGTGAACATAAAAGAACATAACTCCACAACAGCAGCATCATTCCTCAACAACAGTACCAAATAATAGAATAATATAAACAGTGGCAAACATAACAGAAATGTATGGTGGTGTCATATAAAGCTCCAAAATAAAACCAGCAAATTCCTGTCTCAGGAAGTATATTTTTAAAGGCCTCTTTATAAAGTTCTGCCTTAGCAAGCTTTCTGAAAAGAAGAAGGCCTGGGGAGGCGCCTGGGGTCTGGCGTATATCCAGTGGAAGGGCATTCCCCAGGGCTGGGGCCACCACTGAGAAGGCCCAATTCCTAGTTGATATTCTTCTCACCTCTCTTGGTGTGGCCACCCTAAGAAGCAAGGCTTGGGAGGAATGGATGACGCTGGTAGTAGTTCAGGAGAGATGGTCTGACAGATACCAAGGTCTTGAACTGTTTAGGACTTTATATGTCAACACTAACAGCAGTGCAAGTGACCCAAGTTGAGGGAGAAATAGAGTGGTCCTGAGTTGGCTAGATAGGCGGGATATAAATAAATAAAATTAAATCAATCAATCAATCAATCAGTCAATCAATCAATCTATCTATTCTGGATCTGCTTGAATTTTCATATCACCTTCAAGGATAACCCTGCATAGAGAGTATTGCAGCAAGAGATTTTTGAGACTATCAATCCATGCTGTCATGAATTTTCTGTCCAAATAACACCTGGGTTACCCAAGGTTGAGAACCACGTATACAGCTTGCTTGGTGAAGCAACTCACAATGCAATCTTATACATGTTTGATTAGAAGTAATTCCCTCTGAGTTCATTGTGTCTTACTGCTATGTAAGTGATTCTAAGATTGCAGATTTCTTACTACTTTCTTCATTTGTCTCTTCCAGATTGGCACATATTTTGTAATACAGTAGGACCCCTGTATCTGTGGGAAATTAATTTCAAGCTCCCTCACCCCATGCTGTGAAAAGGGGTTATAACAGTGAAGGTTATACTTAGCAAAAGAGGACGTGGTGGCGCTGCGGGTTAAGCCGCAGAAGCCTCTGTGCTGCAAGGTCGGAAGACCAGCAGTCGTAAGATTGAATCCACGCTACAGAGTAAGCTCCCTTCGCTTGTCCCAGCTCCTGCCAGCCTAGCAGTTCGAAAGCATGCAAATGGTGGGAAGGTAACGGTGTTCCGTGTCTAGTTGCGCTGGCCACGTGACCACGGAAACTGTCTTCGGACAAACTCTGGCTCTATGGCTTGGAGAGGGGGGATGAGCACTGCCCCCTAGAGTCAGACACGACTGGACTAAATGTCAAGGGGAACCTTTACCTTTTATATAGTGGTGCCTCGCAAGATGATTGCACCACAAAATGATGAATATGGTGACTTTTTTTTGAGCAATGTTGTGCTTCCCAAAACAATTATTCCAATGGGCAATTTTCACTGGACAATGTTTAGGTCCTTGCCTCATAATTTTCACTGGAAAATGTTTAGGTCCTTGCCAAGACAGTTTTTTTTTAACCCATTTCTCCCCAATTGGAACACATTACAGTAATTACATAAGACCTACTTTTTTATCCCGAAAAAGTGTATGCTGCTGGCTTTCCAGGGTCTGCCTCCTGGAAAAACACCAGCGTATGCTTTCTCCCCCACTTTTTTGGGATAAAAAAAAGTACTGTACTGTAGGTCTTATGTAATTAGTGTGTTCCAATTTTGGGGGGGGGGGAAGCCATCTTATAAAGCATTACCAACAGGGTTATGGTTGCAAATTGAAATGATAGGGAATGGTAAAAATAGCCAGAAACCAAAGAATAAACAGATTGTTAAAAAAAGGAATCATAAATATAACCCCCTCATTAACATAAATTATGCAGCTAAGTTCCCACATTTAGGGAAATCATAGGGATCAGCAATATACCCAAGGTACTACAGATGAGTTTATCCTCAGAAAACCACTTTTATAACATGGTACTTCCCCTGCAAGGTATGAGTTGAGATGGCCCTTGCATCTCCTACCCCATTCTGTCCCCTAACCCCCCAAGTCATGGTGACCCCCTGGCTGCAGCTCCCACTCAGTACAGGGCTGCACAGCCCCAGTCCTTCCAGAGGCCAAGAGAGCTCCTCAGTGTTTTGGGATGCCCTGCAGGACCCCCATCAGGGGCTAAGTGTTCCTCCCACAATCCTCTAGTGCACATTGTGGGCGGAACACCTTATACTAATTGTGGGTGGAACACCTAGCTACTTTATGCTAATACCTGTGCACTAGAGGACTGTGGGAGCCAGGGGGCTGCTTTGACTCCTTTTATCTTCTTTCTTTGTTGCTGGAGAGAGAAAGAGGGATGAGGCCATCTGAGTCCCCTTGAATTTTCAAAGGCAGTGCAAGTGAGGGGATTGCTTTTCCCCAAGATGGTATGGGGAACTGTGTTTGCAAGATGATGTCTTCTATGGATAATCTTTGCAAGACAGTAATTTTTTTCCCCAATTGGAACACATTACTGTATATAGATTTCAATGCATTCCAATGGAGAACTGGGTGATGTTTTCGCAAGAGTGATTTCCATGGAATGAATTAAAACCATCTTGTGAGGCACCACTGTACTTAGCATTGTCTCTGGCTTCCTCTAGTGGCCAATTCTGATAACTGCACTGTTAGAAATATATATTTATGGGATGTTTCTTTTAATATTTTAAGATTGTGGAGAAGTGGAGCAGTGGATGCATATCCTGTGGATAAGGGGGTCCTACTGTATTAATTCAGTTTTAAAACTGTCTCTTCAATATCCTTGTTTTGCTTTGTAATTTGGACCTGGAAGTCAGTTTGAAAATACCTGGTATTTGTTTTAATATTTTCATGAATGAAGAGGGATCTTAGGGCCACATTGGATGTAGTTATATTGATCTCAGTCTACTTGAGGGAACATCCTTATGGTGGAAGTACTATTTACTGTATTTCAATAGAAGCAGTGCAGGGAGACATCTTGATCAATGGCAGATAAATCCCTCTGGTAATATGTTGTCACCACGCAAACAAGAACTAACATAGTTTGTATGAAAAGATATTTGAAAAGATAATTTACTAGACGGTGTGGAATGACATGTTATACTCTGCAGTAGTTGTATCATTGATATTTCTACTGGCAATTTCTAAATCTTCTCACATTTCTTTTAAAGCTGTGTAAATAGAAATAGCCACCAGTTCTGGGTCTGCTGAACTAAATAAAGCAAACAAACAACAAGCATTCCACAGATCATTTCTGCTGCATAATGACTTGGCAGTAAAATAATTCTCTACTTCTCTGAGAACTTAGTATCATAAAATGTTCACAGAATCCATATGTACAAATATATGTACACTATAGATAGCAGTATATGCCTCTAACCTCAATGATAAGGTGCTCATGAGATATGAAGTACCAAGTTCCTGTCATTCTCTAATAAATTATGTGAGCTTCTGTTTATGAAGTCACTGACAATGCCTGTTTTATGGAGTTGAATGAGTTTTAAATTTTTATTACAACTTAAAAGATTCTACGAACCTGAGTTCAACCGAGTCAGTTAAAAAAAAATTCTGTGTCCCAGAATCTCCAAACAAAATTAGCGCTGGCTAGTGGTTTTAAAATTTTTTTTAAAGCTACAAAAACTCAGAAAAGCAATGTTTGTAATCTCTTCTACAAACTAGGACATGCACTATGGTTCACATCTTGCTTCTGCTGTGAACTCATTAGATGACTTTACAGGGTGAACTCAAATGATCTGCAACATGGAGAACGATATAGCTGATCTACTGTATTTGGTTGTTACAGAGTAAATAAAGCATAGGAAATACTTTAAATATTTGAAAATGCAAGACATATGTTAAAGGCTCTGTTGTTTTATTTTACTACCACCACAACGTAAACGGAAAGATTCTTTATATTTGCGAAGGCTTTCACGGCCGGGATCTAATGGTTGTTCTGGGTTTTTCGGGCTCTTTGGCCGTGTTCTGAAGGTTCTTTGTTGGAGTGATTCTTCTGGTGAATTACGACAGAAGAGGTACAACAGCCTGTGGTGGCAAACACTGGCATCTTCCACCTCTGGCAGTCACCAAGCCTTGCTTTTCCCCCCTGAATGTACAAGCACTTTATCATGTGCAGTTTTTCCTAATTTTACAGGGCCAGCAAAAATAGTCTCTGTTGAACATGGGTCTGGGGAAACCTCATATTCACTTTTCCATATGTGCATGTTTGCATGTGTTTGTATGTGTATGATTGACATTTCTCAGCATAGAATGCAGTGGCAAACTTTTATATGAAGGAACTACCAGACTGAAAAGTTTGCTATGAAGCAAAGACTTAAACTGAAATGTACAGTAGATGGAGCACTTTACAAAACATACTGTCTTCTCCTGAGAACAATTGAGATGAGTACTTGATATACTAAGTTGTCAGCCTGCTTGCTTTCTCCCCCTTGCTCCTTCATTAAGAGGGAATTGGATGACATGGGCATGGTTTAATTTATTATATGAGACCTGGTTCTCTTTATGGTTTCTGGATGAAAAAGGGGCTTGTAGTGCATTGCTATCTCAAACCACATGTCTAATTATCTTCCTTTTTTTAATAGTTAGCTGCCCTTTTAATATTTATATATTTTGCTTTTATCTGTCATTTAATTTTTTTAAAAAAGCATGTTCAGTATAAGTTGGAGAGGCTAACATAAGTGAGAATGTTTTTTTTAAATGGTGCTTAATCTAGAGGAGAGAGGAGTGTGGGGTCATTTGCAAAAAAACAAACAAACCCACAAACAAACCAGAAAATAGTGAATGAATGAGCTAGATAGGGTTATTTGTTAAGTGGTGTCAAGGTGCCTCCACCTTATGGTGACTCTGTGAATGTGTGGTCTACAAAATGTCCTATCCTTAACAGCTCTGCTCAGCTCTTGTAAACTCAAGGTTGTGGCTTCCTTTATAGAGTCAGTACATCTCTACAGTATTTACACATTCCTTCTCATATTCAGCCATCTTTTTTTCTTGCTACCCTCAAACTTTCCTAATATTATATTCTTTTTCAGAGAATCTTGCCTTGGTGATGTTTTTCCCACCAGTTTTCACTCTTCCTTCATTTGAATCTAGATGCAGAAGGAGTGATGCTTCTTCCACCAGTTTTCAATCCTCCATCTGAATCTAGTCTGACTTTCTATATGATGTTCTGCATAAAGATTGAACAGATAAGAGGATAAAATGTGTTTGTATTATTTGTTTTGGTGTGTGATCAATTCCCTCCTGGATGCTTGTATAAATGTGTTCAATTTCATCATCTTCAGCATTGGTGCTTGGAACATATACATGAATGATAGTTATGTTGATGTATTTTTCCGTGAGTCTGATTGACATTGCATATAAACCTTATTGTTTCTGGCCATAGACCTTTACAATGTAGTGACTACTGTAGCATATAAAATCCAATCAAAACAGGTAATTACCTTAAAACCGTTAAAAGCTGTAAAACCAATAAAGCCCAGGCTAAGAATATTGTCATAACGTATAGCGTCAATCCACTGTATTCAGCATTTATGTGGCATTATGATTCCTGACAAATTGAAGTCTCAGCTTCTTAGCTGCTAGTGCAAATTGTGCTACAGCACATGTAATGGGCAACTGTGTATCAGCAAGCAATCCTACTATTGTTTCAGTGATGGTACAGTTAAAATACATCTGAATGATGGGTGACAGAAATCTTTCTCTAGGATTTTTATAGAGAGGACAGAACAGTAGACAGTGAGTTAGATCCTCAGTCTGGTTGCAGCCAAAAACACATTTTCGTTCCTCAACTGGTCTTCCTTTATATTTCCCTTCAAGATATGCTGGGGCCATCTGTCCAAATACAAGTTCTGTAAAAGCTCTGCGACTCTGGGGAAAAGTCAATGACTCAAAATATTTTGGTTTTGTATGATTCACCTGAAGTTGGGGATACCAGGTAGAAAAACAGGACCCAACAATAGCCACCCTATCCTGACTAGCATCAAGATCAAAGATCCAGTTCCTAAGGTCACGAGAGCTTAAACTAAGGAACTTTTCCATCAGAAGGTTGTGGACCTTTAATTTTTGGTGACACTGATGTGCCCATCCACCAGACTTTAGTTGTTCTAACGAGCAGCACTTTGTCATGAAGGAGTCCTCCAAACTGTTCAGTCTATGCCAATATCTAAGATAAGTCAGATCAATTCTGGTGGCAATTGAGGGTAGGCCTAACTCAGCTCTGAGGTGAGCCGAAGGAGTTCCTGGGGGGACCCCCAGTATCAGCCTCATGAATTTGTTTTGCAGGATTTCTAGTTTGGGCTTGACTGCCTCTCCCCATAGTCCTGTCTCGTAGAGCATTTGTGCTAGAATTTTGACAACAAGCACCTTGAGAACAGGATTTACTAGCTGGCCTCCTCTGCTGTAGAAAAATATTTTTAATTGCCCTATTGATCTGGTGCTCAATAAGATGGTAGCATTTAAGTGCTGTCTGCAGGAGAGTTTCTCGCAAAATTGAAGGCCCAAATATTTAAATGAGTGTACCTGCTCAATAGCATGCCCGTCCAGTGACCAGTTATGCTTAGCTTAGGGGCTTTCTTCCCACAGACCATAATCTTTTTTTTTTTATTTTTTTTTTGGCATAGTTGATTGTTAGCCATTTCTCTTTACAGAGCTGGCCAAATTTGGACACCATTGTTTTAAGACCAATTTTATTCAAAGATAGTAAAACCAGGTCATCAGCATAAAGCAGTATTGAGATCTTCGTACAGCCAATGGTTGGGAGGAAGAATGTGGGGGAAGCCATTTGAGGGATAAGGCTGTTTATATAAAAGTTGAAGAGAAAAGGTGCTAAAATACAACCTTGTTTCACCCCTCGGCTAATGTGAACCTGTTGTGATAGAGCTCCCTGTAAGCCTATGCACACTTGCGTCGTATTTTCTTTACGTAGTTGTTGTATGAGCCACAGGAGTCTCTCTTATCAATGTTTGTTTTTCCCAATTTACTGTATACCATAGGCGTTTATCCATCAGGTCAAAGCAAAGACTGATGAGAAATCCACAAAGGCAGCTTAAAGATATTTGTTTGGAGGTTTGGTGTACAGTATTTACTAATTGCATGATGTAAAACAAAGGCTTGATCTATTGTACTTCTGCCTTTTCTGAAGCCTGCCTGTTCTTCGAAGATGATAGAATGTATGTTGTCCCAATCTAGAAGCCTATTCAGGAGGCATCTAGCATAAAGCTTAGAGGCTACATTGAGAAAACTGATAGGTCTAAAGTTACAAGGATCTAGAGGATTGCCTTTGTTAAAAATTGGCAGAACAATGCTAGTTTGCCAACCTGTGGGAAGGTTGCCTGTACTATCAATGTAGGTGAATAGGCTAGAATGGGAGACCACCATTGAATGTCAATAGCAAAGACCTCAGCGGGGATCATATCTTCACCGTGAGCCTTGCCATTCCGAAGAGTTTGAATCAGGTCCCCAATTTCTTTGGGGGAAACAGGTGGCCATGCAGGGAAATTAGAGAGGGTCTCATGTGTAATGTTTCTATGAACACTACCCCCAAAAATGCGACTGAAGTGGGAGACCCATACCTGTGGTGTGATGGAGTGGGCGATCTCAAAGGCTTTTTGTGAGAAGCCTCTTTCTATCTGCTTCCAGAATTTGGGGTCATTACCCTCAATGAGGGCCTGGCCCAAAGATTTCCAGTTCTCTTAGTAGAAAGCCTTCTTTTTTCCTCTAAGTAGAGGTTTATATTCTCTCTGTAGATGTTGCAGGAAAGCTGTAGCTTCATCAGTGCCAATATGTTTCGCCTGTCTTGTTGCTCTGCTCAGCTCTTTTTTCTTGGTCTTACATTTCCTGTTGAATCAGGACCATTTAGCTTCAGATGTTCTTTCTGGTTGTGTAATGGTTAGGTGTGGTTTAAGTGCAAGAATTATATCCTGGCAGACCTTGCAAATGTTCTGGGTCCCCAGAAGAGCATGTTGTCGTAGCTCTTGGAGTTCATTGGTGCTCAGCATCTGCCTTATACTGTCATCAGTTTTAATAGACAATTTAAGCCTTTGCTCACCTAAAACATGGCCCAGCATTTTATGGGCTGTTAATACCCATGACTGATTATGTTGGAATCTTAAAGACACTCTAAGGGGGAGATGGTCACTTTCTGGCCTGTCATCAATTGCTAGGGTGTACACATAAGGGAGAACAGCGTGTGTTTAGTCGTTTAGTCGTGTCCGACTCTTCGTGACCCCATGGACCAGAGCACGCCAGGCCCTCCTGTCTTCTACTGCCTCCCGGAGTTGTGTCAGGTTCATGTTGGTTGCTTCGCAGACACTGTCCAGCCATCTCATCCTCGGTCGTCCCCTTCTCCTCTCGCCATCACACCTTCCTAACATCAAGGTTTTTTTCCAAGGACTCTTTTCTTCTCATGAGATGGCCAAAGTACTGGAGCCTCAGCTTCAGGATCTGTCCTTCAAGTGAGCATTCAGGGTTGATTTCCTTTAGAACTGATAGGTTTGTTCTCCTTGCAGTCCAGGGGATTCTCAAGAGTCTCCTCCAGCACCACAATTCAAAGGCATCAATTCTTCGGCGGTCTGCTTTCTTTATGGTCCAGCTCTCACTTCCATACATCACGACAGGAAAAACCATAGCTTTGACTATTCGGACTTTTGTTGGCAAGGTGATGTCTCTGCTTTTCAAGATGCTGTCAAGATTTGTCATCGCTTTCCTCCCAAGAAGAAGGCGCCTTTTAATTTCAGGGCTGCTGTCTCCATCTGCAGTGATCATGGAGCCCAGGAAGATAAAATTTGACACTGCCTCCATATCTTCCCCTTCTATTTCCCAGGAGGTGATGGGACCAGTGGCCATGATCTTAGTTTTTTTGATGTTGAGTTTCAGACCGTTTTTTGCACTCTCCTCTTTCACTCTCATTACAAGGTTCTTTAATTCCTCCTCACTTTCTGCCATCAGAGTGGTATCATCTGCATATCGGAGGTTGTTGATATTTCTTCCGGCAATCTTAATTCCGGCTTGGGTTTCTTCCAGTCCAGCCTTCCGCATGATGTATTCTGCATATAAGTTAAACAAGCTGGGGGACAATATACAGCCTTGCCGTACTCCTTTCCCAATTTTGAACCACTCAGTTGTTCCATGACCAGTTCTAACTGTTGCTTCCTGTCCCACATATAGGTTTCTCAGGAGACAGATAAAGTGGTCAGGCACTCCCATTTCTTTAAGAACTTGCAATAGTTTGCTGTGGTCCACACAGTCAAAGGCTTTCGCATAGTCAATGAAGCAGAAGTAGATATTTTTCTGGAACTCTCTGGCTTTCTCCATAATCCAGCGCAAGTTAGCAATTTGGTCTCGAGTTCCTCTGCCCCTTCGGAATCCAGCTTGTACTTCTGGGAGTTCTCGGTCCACATACTGCTGAAGCCTACCTTGTAGGATTTTGAGCATAACCTTGCTAGCGTGCGAAATGAGTGCAATTGTACGGTAGTTGGAGCATTCTTTGGCACTGCCTTTCTTTGGGATTGGGATGTAGACTGATCTTTTCCAATCCTCTGGCCACTGTTGAGTTTTCCAAACTTGCTGGCATATTGAATGTAGCACCTTAACAGCATCATCTTTCAAGATTTTAAATAGTTCAACTGGAATGCCATCACCTCCACTGGCCTTGTTGTTAGCCAGGCTTTCTAAGGCCCACTTGACTTCGCTCTCCAGGATGTCTGGCTCAAGGTCAGCAACTACATTGTCTGGGTTGTCCGGGATATCCAAATCTTTCTGATATAATTCCTCTGTGTATTCTTGCCACCTCTTCTTGACGTCTTCTGCTTCTGTTAGGTCCCTTCCATTTTTGTCTTTTATCATGTTCATCTTTGCGCAAAATGTTCCTCTAATATGTCCAATTTTCCTGAACAGATCTCTGGTCTTTCCTTTTCTGTTATCTTCCTCTATTTCTTTGCATTGTTCATTTAAGAAGGCCCTCTTGTCTCTCCTTGCTATTCTTTGGAAGTCTGCATTCAAGTTTCTGTAACTTTCCCTATCTCCCTTGCGTTTTGCTTCCCTTCTCCTCTCTGCTATTTCTAAGGCCTCGTTGGACAGCCACTTTGCTTTCTTGCATTTCCTTTTATTTGGGATGGTTTTCGTTGCTGCCTCCTGGACAATGTTACGAGCCTCTATCCAAAGTTCTTCAGGCACTCTGTCCACCAAATCTAGTTCCTTAAATCTGTTCTTTACTTCCACTGTGTATTCATAAGGGATTTGGTTTAGATTATACCTGAGTGGCCCAGTGGTTTTTCCTAATCTCTTCAGTCTAAGCTTGAATTTTGCTATGAGAAGCTGATGATCAGAACCGCAGTCAGCTCCAGGTCTTGTTTTTGCTGACTGTATAGAGCTTCTCCATCTTTGGCTGCAGAGAATATAATCAATCTGATTTCGATATTGCCCATCTGGTGATTTCCATGTATAGAGTCGCCTCTTGTGTTGTTGGAAAAGAGTGTTTGTGATGACCAGCTTATTCTCCTGACAAAACTCAATTAGCCTTTGTCCTGCTTCGTTCTGAACTCCAAGGCCAAACTTCCCTGTTGTTCCTTTTATCTCTTGGCTCCCTACTTTAGCATTCCAGTCCCCTAGAATGAGAAGAACATCTTTCTTTGGTGTCAGTTCTAGAAGGTGTTGTAAATCTTCATAGAATTGTTCAATTTCAGTCTCCTCAGCAATGCTGGTTGGTGCATAAACTTGGATTATTGTGATGTTGAATGGTCTGCCTTGGATTCGTATTGACATCATTCTATCATTTTTGAGATTGTATCCCATTACAGCTTTTCCCACTCTTTTGTTGACTATGAGGGCTACTCCATTCCTTCTACGGGATTCTTGCCCACAATAGTAGATATGATAATTATCTGAGCTGAATTCGCCCATTCCTGTCCATTTTAGTTCACTGATGCCCAGGATGTCGATGTTTATTCTTGCCATCTCCTGTTTGACCACCTCCAGCTTCCCAACGTTCATAGATCTTACATTCCAGGTTCCTATGCAGTATTTTTCTTTGTAGCATTGGATTTTCCTTTCACTTCCAGGCACGTCCACAGCTGAGCGTCCTTTCGGCTTTGGCCCAACCACTTCATTAGCTCTGGAGCTACTTGTACTTGTCCTCCACTCTTCCTCAGTAGCATGTTGGACGCCTTCCGACCTGAGGGGCCCATCTTCCAGCGTCATATCTTTTAGCCTTTTGTTTCTGATCATGGGGCGTTCTTGGCAAAGATACTGGAGTGGCTTGCCATTTCCTACTCCAGGTGGATTGCGTTTAGTCGGAACTCTCCACTATGTCCTGTCCGTCTTGGGTGTCCCTGCACGGCATAGCCCATAGTTTCTCTGAGTTACTCAAGCCCCTTCGCCACGACAAGGCAGCAATCCATGAAGGGGAAGGGAGAACAGGAGATCCTATAAATAGTCTACCACACTAGCACCCTTATCTGTTAGAAAAGGGTAGTAGCCATTTGAGGTGTCCAGGTGAGAACCATTTAGGTATTACAAGATGGAATGTGTAAATCAGTTGAAAGAGGACTTTGCCATAGTTGTTGATTACCTTGTCTTGGGAGGTTTGGGAGGTGGTTTTATCCATTTCAAGCTCCAAGCCAAGGGTTTTTTCCATCATACAAACACTGTTTCCCATTCTAGCATTAAAATCACCACTAATTATAAAAATAGTTGGGATATTCAGAAAGTAATGTATCAAGAAGGTCCTCTAATTTAGCCCAAGCCTCTGAAGCAGTACCAATTGTTCTCAGTGGGAGATAGACGTTGACACAGATCAAACGATCTGGTTCGCAGCCATGTATTGTTAGGACTTGCCAATAGCTAGAGTTTAGTTCAGCTATCTCTACTGCTTTCAAGCCAGTAGTGGAGGAAATTGAAATAGCCAGGCCCCACTTCCTCAGCCTGAAGTTGATTTTTTTTTGAGCTGGGAATTCCCATGTCCTATATCCCTGTAAATTTAAAGAGTCTTTTCCCAGAAGACAAGTCTCTTGCAGGCAAATTATGTCAAATGACTGAAGGTACTGTATGAAATCTGAGTCAACCAGTTTATTCTTCCATCCTGCAATATTCCAAGATAGAAAATTCAGAGGCTGACATTGTATCTTATCTGATGTTAGTCAATCTTGGGAGAGGGCTGCTAGAGGGCCATATCTGTTGTCCAGGTGCCATTCAGAATTAGACCTACTGGACGTTCTGAAGTGAGTGGGTAGGTGGTTTGATAAGTTCTGTGACTACTGGAAGACTTGTTGACACCAATCCTTGCAGCCTCTCTTTTTTGTGTTTTCTGGTTGTTACATATGTTTACGAAACCACAGGGTTGATTAATCAAGATATTATTGGGGCAGATACAAAAGGTAGACATACTTCTTTCCCTCTATAGTTTAAGTTAAGCTCAGGGTGTGCAACACCAACGTGGTTGGGGGCATTTCCCCTGTACCTGGAGCACTCATAATTAGAAGAGGGCTCAACAGTTCTATCTGATTTTCCATGAGGTATTGGAATCCTTTTAAAATTTACATCATGTCCAAATTCATCAACCATTAACTTCCCATCAAAAGTGCCCCTGTGATTCGCAGCATACAGCTATCTTGTTTGTTTTGAATGGTCTGGAAACCTTAAACAGGGTAAGATTTTGTTACAATATTATGGTACAGCAGAGTAGTTTCTGTTGGTCTGGTTAACAAAACTATGAGTTCAAGGACTGCATTTTTCATGAAATGTTCTCTACTGTCCATCTTCACCCACTGCAGGAATAAGAAAAATGGAATTAAAGCAAGCCAATTATCTTGGGTTTTTGAAAAGATCATTCTAATTTTATTTTTATTTTTTTGCAGCTGTGAAGATGAATCATCAGGCTGCCCATGTTAATTCTAAACATTTCTAAATTCTTTATTGCTTATAAAATGCTGTAGCAGAGTGGCAATTTTCAATTTTTAATCAGGTTTGAGGTTCCCATCAGTTAAATCTTTGCACTTCTGACAAAGGGATAACGAAAGAACAATTACATTATTGTTTCTGCCTCATATTGCCACTCTCAAAATCTAAAGTCTTTCTCCCTGATGATAAGAAATTCAGCAGAATATGAATAATGTAAATATATGTTTTATTCATTCTAGCATGCAATTTTCGGTTATCATCTTAATTCAGAAAATGATTAGTAATTACAACTAATGATTACGGCCATTCCACCGTCTTTCTCCCATGGTTCTTTTCCCCACAGTAACCAACTGTAAATTGCCATTCCTCTCAACCTTCAATAAGAAAAAAAAATACTAGCACTTTAACAGGGGAAAATATCCTTAGTTTAAGCCACCTTGTGCCAGTCTCTCCCCAGATGCAAGGGGGAGGTATCTCTAGTTGTATATGAAAGAAGGGGCAGAGAAAGGCACAAGCAAAGGACGATGATTGGCTACAGAGAGAGAAAAGGGGAGGGGATGTTAAGAAGATCACCAATAAATAACTTTTATTATTTTATTTCTTCTATTTTTATACCACCCATTTAACCTAACGTTTCCTGTGAGCTGTTAACATTTTTCTTCATCCAAGACTCAAGCCTCGCTTCATTTGGCACAAGTCCTTCCAGCCTTGCTGTTTGTCCAGTCAAATTGCAAGCTACCGAGGATGTCTGGGAATTTAAAAAAAAGAGCAAAGGACACACAATTTGATTCATTCAGAGTTGACTGTAGGATCAAAGAACCCTCTTGTATACTAAACTGATAGGACTTGGACTTTAGTAGATAGAGGCTTCCTTGGTACCACCAGCAGAATGCTACAAACTGTCCTATACTACACAGGGTGTGTATGGTATATACTTTGTGTAAAATATAAAAGGGGAAGTAGACCCTGGACTTAGAAAAGCTATTTTATTGGACTACAACTGCAGGAATTTAGGCTGGGAGATTCTAGGAGCTGCAGACATCCACATTGGCGCGCACTGTCAGGGCATTTGTGCATTAACAGCCACTGAGAATGTCTAATGCCAACAGCAGTCTGTGGCCCACCATCCTGGCTAGGTTAAGGCTCAAAGTTTCTGGTAAAAGACACAAGATGTGTGATACGATCATGTCCTATGAAAAGGAATTTACACTGCCTCATTTAAGAAGCTAGGATTCCTTCCCCCTCCTTTACTCATCCAACCTTGATCTACTTCAAGACAAGCATTTCATATGGTTTATTCACTCAATCACCCATCTGTAATCCTGATGTGTTTTCCTAGAACTGCTCCTGCCTTTTTTAAAACCACAATCTAACCTTCAAAAGGCAGAAGGACACAATCTTTACTGCTATAGATGTCCTTAGCACTGTCTCTTCCATGTTTAAAATGCATGGTTTTGATGAAGGCTAAAAGTGACCTATCTGCCAGAAATTTATTATCGTTGCAGCTAGCACTATTTATGACATATTTTTAAGTATATAATCAATGTTTGAAGGAGCAGTAAAATATCTTTCCATTTCTTTTACAATACACAAATAATAGAACATTGCCACTTTAGTGTTGTACCACCATGCTTCTATCAAACTGTACAGCTGTATGTGTGCTCAGATACACATCTATATACTAATGGACAAATATGCTTTTCATTGCCCTTTTAGCAAGAGGTCTAATGGCTATGATTGGAAAAATCTTAATATTAATGATTTTTTAAAAAATTAACATTACAGAAGTATCGTGCCATAATAGTACAGCAATTTTTCTTTAAAGTAGTATTATACAGGTATGGCACATTGCTCCTGTAAAATTATAATACTGTTATAATACTTAAAAGTTTTATATATATATCAGTTTGAAAAAATAACTTTCCAATCATGGCCGTGTTCAAATGGGGAGCACTATTTGGGTTTTATTTAATACAAATCAGAAAATGATGATTGCTTTTTTTTTTTTTTTTTTTTTTTTGCAGTTTGCATCAGTTATTCAAACTGGAGGCAGATGACTTGGTAAGACTCTTACATCAGTAATTGTTTGGCAGGAGCCTCAGAATGCTCACGGGATTTCAATTGGCAACTGGCAAGTGTAAATAAAATGTGATCAGTAAAAACACAACAACGAACAAGCCCCTCTACAAAAAAAACCTAAACCCCAATCAGCCTCATCACCTGATGAATGGATTTACCTTCTGCAAAATGGGTTGGTGAATAAAAAAAAAAAATGAGAGAGCACTCCCTGGAATTTCACATATTGCATTATAAGAACAAGAGAAGGTGACCAAATGTAAAGTTAGCACCTGTATACCACATGCTTAGAAGTTCAGTCCACTGAGTAATAGAGGTCATGATCCTTCCAGGGCTGTCATATATATCTTTTAGCCACTGAAAAGATGTGGAGGATCCATTTGTTTCATGCCTGAATTTAGTATCCAAGCTGTCATGTGGAATTTAGAAGCACATGCACACTGTGAAGTCCAAAATCTGTTCAAAACAAAATTAATTCATTCAATAACCTTTATCCCAAAGGGAACTGCAGTTAAATCATATGTTTAAGAAATGCTTCTGAAAGAGCATTTGGCTGATATAGTCAGACCGTTTTTGAATAGTCATTGTTGAGTTGAAGACGTTATGTTCCTCTTTCACAATGTATAGTTTAAGATCCAGATATAAACTGGTTATAGAGGCCAAAGCTGTTGTCTGTTGTTCAAGCAAGATAAGGACATTTGATTTATCATGCAATTTATTTCTAATACTCAGTGTACCATATTTATTGGCTGTTGGTAAGATTTTTTTATAACTTACTGTTGTGGCTGCCTGTTTGTTTTTTGATTCAATAAGCAATTACACAATTGTGGGAGTCTTCGAAGCATGCAGAGCAGCAGGGCCACACCTGGATGCAAATACGCTGTGACGAAGATACTGCCATTTTGCAGAGGCAGGGAAATCATAGCTACTCTTTCCATGGGTTCCAGCCTGTAGGCCACAACCCTGAAGGGGGTTGCAAAGTGTTTTCTGGAGGGTCACTGAGGATATTTTCAGTTGCAATTATTTTCACAGGAAATTTCACCATCAAGATTTTCAACAATTATTTATTTCAATATGGTTAACACCGCAATATTCAAAATATTCCTTTTGAATATTGCAGTGTAACCATATTGAAATAGAGGGAGATGAGGACCTATGACATAAGGACCCATTAAAATGCCTTTTAATGTAAATGCGGCAGCGGGGGGGGGACAGGTTACTTGGCTATTGTAATAGGGGGTCACAACTTGGAAATGGTTGGGAAACACTGCTTTAATCTAACAAATGAAAGAAACTCATCATTCTAGACCAGTGGTTCCCAACCTTTCTTGAGTCACAACCCTGTTTTGTAACAGCCAAGTAACCTGTGACACCCCTGCCACGTTTGCATAAAAAGACATTTTAATGGGGTAAAATCATCCCTTTTTTTCTTTCTCCCAGCGAAAGGCCTGTTTCTAACTTTAACATGCTAATTTTAATATCCCACTCTGAAAGATCAAGAAAGGGCTACAAAACATATACAGTAAGGTAACGCCCCCCCCCCCCAAAAAAAACACTTTGACACCCAGGTTGGGAAATACTGTTCTAGGCCAACCAACTAATTCAAAGAAAGCCCTAACAGCCTAATGCTTCATATGAATGGCTTCCTCCCAATTTTCAAATCATGATTTCCTCACAGTATTAATTTAGCATTGGAACATAGGTCACAATGAATTGCCATACCATTACATGCCAACATTCCTTGGCTGCTAAAACTAGGAAAATGGAAAGGCATAGACATGGAGATCAGAGTTGCCTCCCACCACTCCAGCCCTTATGCCTCTCATGTGCTCTGGAAGGTTGGAATAACCTCCACGGAAAGAAGTATGCATACAGCTGCAGTGTGGAACTAGTTTCTTCTCCAATACAATGTAGCCCTAAATGCTTTTCTTAAAAGGCTATTGGAAACAACCATCAATATATGCTTGGTTGGTCAAGGTGAGGCCTTATTGCTTTTCAGTTTTACGAGGTGATGTTGAAATAGCTCTTGGCTTTCATCAGAATGGAGCAGAAGAAAAAAGAAGTATTGAGTGTCAGCTGCGGGTTGGAGTTAGGGTTTGTAGATGTTAAATTTTAAACATCATCTACTTCCTGAAGCTATTGAGACTTCCAGTGTTTTCTCTGAATACAGCCAATCAGAGTAAGGTTCCGACTACACAGTGAATTCAGATTTCCCTTGATCTTTCTGCAGTAAGCCTTTTGTTTAAAGACCAGCAGGTGGCACAGTTAAAAGGCAGCTGCTTAACACAACGAGGAGGTTTGTAATCAAGGCTTCCTAATGTAATTAGCGTTGCTATGAACTGTAAAAACACAAGAGGCTTTCCTTTACGTCTTTTTTTTAAAAGAGAGAGATAATCAAAGGGCAAAGTAGAAGGGGCCGGGTGGGCTGCAGTAGAGACCAGACTGCATGCTACATGAATGCAGCCTTCTTCAATTTAAGGCGCACAGACTTTGGGGTGCGTGTGGAGAAATCTGGCTGACTGGACTTTGCTGAATGCCTGCTGGCTTCCTCCTCTCTGTCCATGGACAGAGAAGCAAAGAGTTAAGGGGGAAGGTGTATGTGTCCATTTGTGTGTGATCACACATGCAGTTCATCCTTCCTTGGGAGGCCAAGGGGGAGGGAGAAAGGGTGTGTGTGCGTGTTGTGTGCATATGCAGATGATCTTTCTTTTGCTGACTGGTTCAAGCAATCACATGCCTGAACTTGATGCAAATTGATTTGGCTTTTCAAAAGTAGAAGCCTAGAAAAAGAAAGGAAAAATTTTGGATTTGGGTGGGGGAACTCTTGATTCACATTTCCTTTCGCATCATGTAATCATCAACAACAGCATATGAAGCAGCCCACCTGTGGAATTTCCCACATTTTTTGCCTGGGTGATCAGTTTCTAATCCATTTTTGTTTCTTTGCTTTGTGACATCAGACAACATTCACATAATTTTGCCCAGCTTTATTGTCTGTAAAACAGCAACAAATAGTGGCAAAAATTGTCTTGCAATGCTATGCAAATAGCATATGTTTTGGTGGCCAAATGTCCTCAGTTAAGGAATTGTGTTAGACATTATCAGTAGCATGCTGAGTCACAGAATTCAGTATGCAATAGATAATGTTGACAGTGATCTCTTAAGGCAATTCACCTCCAAAAGTTGCAGCATTTGTGTTAAGCTAGCAGCATAACTAGGCAAGAGGATTTGGGCCAGTACATAGCAAGTTGCTGAAACTGAGGAACAATGTCTGCAATGATTTATGTGACAGTGTCGTAGAATGCTTGTCTCATAGACCTAATTCTGTGGGAAATATGCATCAAAAATTATTTTGGGGTACGAAAATGTTGTGACCTGACCAATGAGAGTTAAACATTAAGGCTGAAATTTCACACTCTTCTGCATTTCTTGAATCAATGCAGTCTTAAAATATTTTATTTATTTTGCATTGTTGTAGCTACAGTATTACAATAATTGATAAATGTGATTTGACACATATTAGTGAAAATGTTACAGAGAAAGACACTGAAGAATAACTCTGTAAGTGCCACATCAATGCATTTTAAAGCCAAAGTTGTGGAAGGGCAATCAATGAAATAAACATGCTTGAATCCAAATACCATATTGCAATTATACTTCATTATTCCATGGTGATTTTATGTAAAGCTTATTATTCATTATCCTGGTCTTGCAAAAAGGTGATTTCCCCCAGCAAAGTTACCAAGAATGTCATATAGTATATTCCCTTGTAGATCTTCAAATAACAGTTTTATGTTTGCTTTTCCTTCTAGCATGTGTGACAGAAAACAGCAATTTGGCAAAACATTTTTAACCTGACAATTTGACTGCAAATTGTTGTTTTCTCTCTAAAGAAGAAAAATTTAAGATTGCATTTCCATATGGCTGTGATATTCTGTAATTTTTTTTAGATTGCTTTGGGAACAACATGCCCATTATCAAAGTGCCAGTTGTACGCAAATTTGGAATTGTATCCCATGATGAACATCAGAAAATTCAGCAAAGACTGCTGGCTAGATATCTCAAAGAGAACAATTTTAAATCCAAGAAGCAGAAACCCAAGTAAGTTTAAATAAAACACAGAACAGAATTGTTATATATTACAGTCCAGTGTGACATGGGCAATTCTCAGTGTTTTTAACAGAGCGTCTCAGTAGATGTTGTTGTTGTTTACTTGTTTAGTTGTGTCTGACTCTTTGTGACCCCATGGACCAGAGCATGCCAGGCCCTCCTGTCTTCCACTGCCTGCCAGAGTTCGGTTAAATTCATGTTGGTTGCTTCGATCACACTGTCCATCCATCTCATCCTCTGTCGTCCCCTTCTCCTCCTGCCTTCACACTTTCCCAACATCAGGGTCTTTTCCAGGGAGTCTTCTCATGAGATGGCCAAAGTATTGGAGGCTCAGCTTCAGGTTCTGTCCTTCCAGTGGGCACTCAGGGTTGATTTCCTTCAGAATGGATAGGTTTGTTCTCCTTGCAGGCCAGGGGACTCTCAAGAGCCTCCTCCAACACCACAATTCAAAAGCATCAATTCTTTGGCGGTCAGCCTTCTTTATGGTCCAGCTCTCACTTCCGTACATCACTACAGGAAAAACCATAGCTTTGACTATTCAGACTTTTGTTGTCAAGGTGATGTCTCTGCTTTTTAAGATGCTATCGAGGTTTGTTATCGCTTTCCTCCCAAGAACCAGGCATCTTTTAATTTCGGGGCTGCTGTCACCATCTGCAGTGATCATGGAGGCCAGGAAAGTGAAATGTGTCACTGCCTTCATGTCTTCCCCTTCTATTTGCCAGGAGGTAATGGGACCAGTGGCCATGATCTCAGTTTTTTTGATGTTGAGCTTCAGACTGTTTTTTGCACTCTCCTATTTCACCCTCATTACAAGGTCCCTTAATTCCTCCTCCCTTTCTGCCACCAGAGTGGTATCATCTGCATATCGGAGGTTGTTGATATTTCTTCCGGCAATCTTAATTCCGGCTTGGGATCCCTCCAGTCCAGCCTTCCGCATGATGTATTCTGCATATAAGTTAAATAAGCAGGGTGACAATATACAGCCTTGTCGTACTCCTTTCCCAATTTTGAAACAATCAGTGTTTCCATAGTCTACGTGCGACTTGTTTTAGCATAGTAAATCATAGTTAGAGTCCCATTTGAATCAATGGAATTTATGAAGGAAGGAGAGTCACTAAATCCACATAGATTCAGTGGACCTACTCCAGTGTGATTTACTGTGCTGTGAAGGAGGACGTTGCACAATGCTTCTATTTGGGTAAAGAATTTTCCTGGGGATGTGTACAGATAAACCTTGGAGACTATAAATAACACAAGAGCTGTAGTTATTTTGCAAACATTTATTCCCCCTTCTAATAAACTGTTAAGCATTTCCATGATTCTGAATCAACAGTATTTTGTATTAACCCTAACATGTCATAAATGGCAACATGTCATCTGCATGTAATAAAAATGTGGATTCTTGGCCATGAACAAGGATTCCTCTGACATTTTGATCTTGTCACAAAGCATGTGTCAACAGTAATAATAAATACAGGCAGCCCTGACTAATTCCTCTTGAAATGTTGAAGAGTGGAGATGTTAATCCATTGATTATTACTTGGGCCTTTGGATCTTTATGCAAGATTTTGATCCACTTTACAAAGTCAGTAGGCAAGCCCATTCTCTTTAGAACCCAGTGTAGACATCTCCAGTTTTATTTTTAGTGGCACTTTGTACACCTCTGCTTTCTTCCTCATGTTGACCAACAGATATAAATGGTTCATTTGCTGTCACTTTGGGAGAAAACCCATCAATGCTGTATGAATTATTGCAGCCAAAATGCCCCCAGGTGTGCTGTAAAGACTGTGCTGATTATTTTTGCATAATTAAAGAGCTAGATCTGTAATTATTGAACCTAAGTGTTTTCTTGCCTTTTTTCAAATTATAAATATGCAGTCCCCATACATCAAATGAGGTAGTACCCTGTCTCAGGAATTCTCGTACTTCACCCTTCACTGAATCAGTCATCTGAACATCTTCTTCTTGCAGTTTTGAGGTGTTGTGCAGAGAAATAAGGCCATACAGGATGACAAGATAAGAGGGAGTGCAGGGTATTGATTTGGCAGTTAACAATAAAACCAGTTTTAAAGGATGGATGGAGATGTATCTATACAGAGAGAGTGCATGTGTGGAAGAAGGAGGGTCTGTTGTGGGCTCCCAAATGAAACTTGACTATCTCTACAGGGCAGTTTTCCCAGTATAATGTGCAAAGGTATTTTATGCTTTTGCATTTTATGTCCTGTACTTTAACTGAAGTTAGACTCTTAAAATTAAATAAGCTTTCTATTGCTGTATTTCATACTTGGAATTTTGATTCTATGTACTACGCGTTCCAAAATTAAACTGGATTTTTTATTGGATATCTTTTTTTAGAAATCCACTTGAACTTACTGAAGAATTTATTGAGGATTTCAATGAGTCACTAAAAACAGAAAAAGAAGAAACATTCATAGAATTGGCTGAAAAGATGCTTGCCAGATGCAAGGTTTGTGTCTGCAAGAGTTACAGGATTTCTAATGCAGCATTCACAAAGACCTTCTGCCAATCTTCTGTTTCTACTGTAATGTTTAATAGCTAGGAATTATTGTAATACAAAATTTCATTATTTATATTTTAAATGATTTTGAAGTGCAGGAGATTAATATAATGTCTTATAAAATAATGTTTGACAAGAATGCTCTTCTGATCTGAATGCTATACAAGGCTTTGTTCTGAATAACTCTAACCAAGCACAAGGAAGATAATGTTTAAAAACAGAGGAGAACTGGATTGTAAAGTTGTTTTAAAAACTCGTCCAACTAAAAAGGAAAAAAGAAAAAAGAAACAACAAAAAAAGAGGCAATATTGTGGTACATTAAAGACTGTCTGGAAATTGAGCAATAAATAATCCAAATTAGATTTAATCAAAAAATTAGATTTTCTATAGCATTTGAGGGACCTGTCCTATTTTAAAGGTTCTCTAGTTCCTTCTACATGCTTAATTGAAAATAGGTCCCATTAAACATGGGAGACATTCTTCTGAGTAAAGACACAAAAGCAATTGCATTCCTTTTAATTAGTTTAATGAATGAATTGAAATATTTTGATCTATTAAAAAGCACATCTGAATTAAAACCAATAAATAAAAGAGGTCCTTACCCCTTTCACCCACTGTAGGTTCTTCTATTCCTTTATTTGGCATTCGAGAGCACAAGCAGGGGAATGAAGGAGAATTAAAATTAATTCTAGCAGGGAAGGGGGAGCTGTGGGAGGCCCGGAAACATGCTCATCATGGTTCCTTTCCGCAAATAGGAGCATAAGGAACAGCCATGCGCTGAGTTACACAGTTTGATCCATGTAGCCCACTATTCCCCATTCTGACTGGCAGGTGTAGGCATCCTTCAGTCTCGAAAGACTATGGTGACATGCTCTGTATGGAGGACTTGGAACAACGTTTGGTGTGGTTGAAGAGGCCAATTCGAGAGTGACAATCTCTTCCACACTGAAGACAAATTCAATCTGTCCCCTGTCCAACTCCCTGGTTTTGCTGCTTTTGTGACTTCCTCTTTGCCTCGGCCTGCTGGACAAGGGTCTCTTCAAATTGGGAGAGGCCGTGATGCACTGCCTGCCTCCAGGCTGAACGATCAGATGTCAGGGTTTCCCATCTGTTGAGGTCTATTCCTAAGGCCTTCAGGTCCCGCTTGCAGATATCCTTGTATCGCAGCTGTGTTCTCCCTCTGGGGCGATTTCCCTGCACTAATTCTCCATACAGGAGATCCTTTGGAATCCGACCATCAGCCATTCTCATGACATGCCCAAGCCAACGTAGACGTCGCTGTTTCAATAATGTATACATGCTGAATATTCCAGCTCGTTCTAGAACTACTCTGTTTGGAACTTTGTCCTGCCAGGTGATGCCAAAAATCCGTTGGAGGCAATGCATATGGAAGGTGTTCAGCTTCCTCTCCTGCCGTGCACAAAGGGTCCAGGATTCAGTGCAGTACAGGAGTGTGCTCAGGACACAGGCTCTATAGACCTGGATCTTGGTATGTGTTGTCAGCTTCTTATTGAGCCATACTGTCTTTGTGAGTCTAGAGAACATGGTAGCTGCTTTGCCAATGCGTTTATCCAGCTTGACATCCAGGGAGAGGGTGTCAGAGATAGTTGAACCAAGGTACACAAAGTCATGAACAACCTCCAATTCTTGTGTGGAGATGGTAATAGAAGGAGGTGAGTCCACACCCTGGCCCATGACTTGTGTTTTCTTCAGGCTGATTGTTAGTCCAAAGTCTTGGCAGGCCTTGCTGAAATGATTCATGAGTTGTTGGAGGTCTTCAGCAGAGTGGGCAACGATGGCTGCATCATCTGCAAAGAGGAAGTCCCGCATGCATTTCAGTTGGATTTTGGTCTTTGCTCTCAGTCTGGAGAGATTAAAGAGCTTTCCGTCTGATCTAGTCCGGAGATAGACACCTTTGGTTGCAGTTCCAAAGGCATGCCTCAGCATGACAGCGAAAAAGATCCCAAAAAGGGTTGGTGCGAGGACACAGCCCTGTTTCACTCCACTTCGGATGTCAAAGGGGTCTGATGTTGAGCTGTCAAAAACTACAGTTCCTTTCATTCCCTCATGGAAGGATCTGATGATGTTAAGGAGACGAGGTGGACATCCAATCTTGGGAAGTATTTTAAAAAGGCCATCCCTGCTAACCAAGTCAAATGCTTTTGTAAGGTCTATGAAGGCCACTAAGAGTGGCTGTTGTTGTTCCCTGCATTTCTCCTGCAACTGTCGGAGGGAGAATACCATGTCAGTGGTGGATCTATTAGCTCGAAATCCACACTGTGATTCTGGATAGACTCTGTCTGCAAGCACCTGGAGCCTCTTCAGCACGACACGGGCAAGCAGCTTCCCTACAACTCTAAGAAGAGAGATGCCACGGTAGTTATTGCAGTCGCCCCTGTCTCCTTTGTTCTTGTACAATGTGACGATGTTTGCATCCTTCATGTCCTGTGGTACTCCACCTTCCCTCCAGCAGAGGCAAAAGATTTCATACAGTTCGGTGGTGATGATCTCCTTACCGCATTTCAGCACTTCAACAGGGATATTGTCCCTTCCAGGTGCCTTGCCGGAGGCGAGGGAATCCAAGGCTGCATTTATTTCTGCTAGGGTTGGTTCGCTGTCCAGCTCTTCCAAGACAGGCAGGCACTCAATGTTATTTAATGCTTCTTCGGTTACTACATTCTCTCTGGAATATAGCTCGGAGTAGTGCTGCACCCAGCGTTCCATCTGCTGTGCTCGGTCCTGGATGATCACACCAGTAGCAGACTTCAAGGGAGCAGATTTCTTCTGTAATGGACCTAAGGCCTTCTTGATACCATCATACATTCCTTTGATGTTACCTGTGTCCGCCGCTATCTGTATCTTAGAGCAGAGCTGAAGCCAATAGTCATTGGAGCATCTCCTGGCAGCCTGTTGGACTTGGCTATGAGCGGCTCGAAGAGCTTGTAGGTTGTACTCGCTAGGACAGGTTTTGTATGCTGTTAGAGCTCTTCTCTTATCCTCAATGGCTGGCATTAACTCCTCCGAATGGGCTTCGAACCAGTCAGCCATCTTTCTGGTCTTCTTGCCGAAGGTGGACAAGGCGGTGTTATACACAGCGGTCTTGAAGTGTTCCCATCATTCAGGTGCATTTACATTAGCTGGACCTGGAAGGGTTTCCTCGAGTGCTTGGGCAAATTCCTTCACTTTTCTTTGATTGCGAGTCTTGCTGATGTCAATACGTGGTCTTCCTTCCTTTTTCATGTGATACAATTTCTTTGTTCACAGTTTTACTCTACTACACAGCAGGGAGTGATCAGTATCGCAATCAGCACTCTGGTAGCTGCGTGTGATCGTAACACTAGGAAGGCTAGAACGTCTAGTGAGGATCAAATCGAGCTGATGCCAATGCTTGGATCTTGGATGTCTCCAGGAAACTCTGTGTTGCAGCTTCGTATTAAAGAATGTGTTGCTGACACAGAGACCATAGTAACAGCAAAACTCCAGTAAGCGTTGGCCATTTTCATTCATCTTTCCAATGCCAAAACGGCCTAGACAAGTGGGCCAGGAATTGTGATCAGCACCAACTCTAGCATTAAAGTCTCCAAGAATGAACAGTGACTCTCTTTCAGGGACTTTTTTTGATAGTAGCTGCCAGATCATCGTAGAATTTGTCTTTCACTTTTGAAGTGGTTGACAGTGTTGGCGCATATGCACTAATGAGGGTTACTGGTCCTGCTGATGAGTGGATCTGCAGAGACAGGATTCTTTCACTCCCCACAGTAGGTGGAACAATGCATCTCAGAAGGGTGTTTCTGACTGCAAAGCCAACACCATACTCCCTGGTCTCATTCGATGGTTTTCCCTGCCAGAAGAATGAGAAGTTTTTTTCTTTGACAGATCCCGAGTCTGGCAGTCTTGTCTCTTGCAGGGCAGCAATGTCCATCTGCAGTCTACTCAGTTCCATGTCAATGACGGCTGCCTTGCGCACATCGTCTATTTCTTGCAGGTCGTTAGGAAAGCCGTAGTCAGGAAAGCCAGGGGTCATTGTCCGTACATTCCAGGTGCCCAGCTTTAGGGCAGAAGTTTTCTTACGATTGTTGCATGGTGCACGGTTATCAATCTGCTTATCGGGTTTGACCCTAAACCCCACGCACCCCGTGAAGTTAACAGACCGTGGCGAGGTAGCACCTTACTGGCTGGGGGCTGCCCAGCTTAAGGCGGGCGGTATCTACCTGGTGAGGTGCAATGACCTCTCCCACCATCAGAAGTAGCCCCTGGCATCATGCTCTGCGCCAATTGAGCATAGACTTATAACCGGTAACTGCTACTTCCCGTGTTGTTTCGACGCTGTATGCGAAGCTGGAGTGTCCTCTCCAGAGCACGAAGCCTGGGTAAAATAATGTGGAGGATAGGCTGTTACCCAAGCAGCAAATCCCCCCTCTCCACGTCGCTGAAATGGTCCAGTGGAAAGGCAAGAGCCAATACAACTGGTTCCAGCAACGTCGCAGGGTTACCAGAACGACACGAACTACCTCCGGGACTCTGGCTCCGGATTTTTCCTCGAGGTTATCTCCTGAAGCCTTTTCCATAAGTGGATATAGCCACAAGGCAGTGGAGGTTTAAAATCGGAGTTTTCCTTCTCCTAGATGGGCTGCCTTCCAGGGCTGACAAGCCCCACCTACACTGGAGAACCCTGACTGGCAGGGTTCTCCAGTGTTTCAGGCAAGATTCTCTCCTAGCCTTATCTGGAGATCCCTGATATTCCCTATTGGTCTCCCATTTAAGTCAGGCTAACCTTGCCTGACCTTGCTTATCTTTCAAAATCAGGTGAGATAGGTGTGTTCCGAGTGATACAACCGCCTAAATGAATTTGTTGCAGAATTTTATTCTTGTTTTGTTCGGAAAAGGTAATAATGGCTTGTTTATTTTCCAAAACTGAAATATAATTTTGTCCTTTTGGAGCTACTTATTTGATTCATGTTCAAATTTGATTAATCAGTTTAATTAAAATTATTCCATCAGGTAATAGCAACCCTAGTATTAACACTAAGGGTAGAAAATAAGAACAAGGAAGTGGAAACTTTTGTTGTTGTTGAGTTGTTAAGTCGTATCCAACTCTCCGTGACCCCATGGACCAGAGCACACCAGGCCCAAACTTACCAGCTGACTATTTGTTGATTCTGCTGTTATTGATTTGGCAGTCCTTACCTTAATATTGTTTACAGAAAATTTGGACTGAGATGAAAGATTCACTGAGACAGATACCTAGAACTAGATACCACTGGTTGAAATGCTATGTTGAAATACCAAACCCCCAATAAAATAGAAGCATTGCTTCAATAAAATATGTTCCGTTGCCAATACTGAGAATTGAGAACTGACAACAAATAATAAAAACAGAAGTTCCTGCACCGAATATAGTTTTTGTTTAGGTAATAGGAGCAAACATGTTAAAAGAAAATTATTTTAACGAAATCTCAACAGAACAATAATCTATAAAATTATTTGTATTTGATACCTAACATGAGGAAGATATTATCAAAATGAAAATGATTGCAGTTATTGTTTTTGTTGTTAGAATTACCAGGCTGATATAATATTTTCATAAAATAAACTAGGACGGTAAAGGAAATCCACATAGCCCCAGGATTTTTAAATACTTAGCTAACTGAAGACAAATAAGACATTTGACAAAGTATGCAAAGGAGGTTGTTGTTAATTTGTTAATTCATTAGATGCAAAATACGTGAGTAGAATAAAGACTGAAAAAAGACTTCATCCCTCAACCCTGATTGGTTAAATGTTGGTCAAATACTTGCCGTCTTGTGCACAGATAGGCATTAATGCAGAAGAATAGCAAGTATGGTGTCAACTAAATTAGGTTTAAAGAGCAAACTGGAAATATCTGTGAAAAATGAAATATATTTTGGTGGCATTTGGTGGATTTGGTTCATTTCTACTTCAGCAGTTGCTGAAGAGCCCTCTTTACACCTTGATTCAGACAGAACAAGTCATTACTGTGATATGGAGCTAGTAATTAATTGCTTTTGTTGTAAGGTACTTCATATGGTAATAACAGCATAATTTTAATTAAGCATTTGTCTTCTTACTTAAGTGTCAGTCTGAGGAATTAAACACTGCTGCCTTATTAACTCCAAGTATTTTGTTTTCCACCAGCAATCTCTTCATAATGCTTTCTTTAAATATACACAAATTCTTTTATAAATAAATAGCTTTTTGAAAGCATCTTCAAATCATAACTTTCCCTTGTACATTTGCTTCCTTCATCTTCTAACAGAGACGATCAGGTCTCAGCACCTTAGGCTGTGGAAAGTATGTGGATCTTCCATTAGCATGGACTGAGGCAATTATGTTAGCTCAGTGCAAAGGAAACATCAGTGAAGGTATGCTTCTTCCAAATTTTATCTTTATCACATATTATTTTCTTCATCTATGCAAGCACTGCAAAAATTATGAATATTTCCAGTAATATAGACTCTATTTCATCTCACAGACGGATTTTTGGCATAGTAAATGTAAAACCTTATCTTTCATTAACTTTGGTGTCAGATGTTTCATGAATTGACTTGATTTTTAGAATGGGTCTCATGGATGCAGACATATGAAAATATGTTAGATGAACAGTCTTGTCTCAAGTAGGTAGCAAAAATTTACACCTGTTCTTGACATTTGTAATAACATCTGTAATAGCTAGTACACTGAAAATCTTCTGTATATATATATATGGTGAAGGTGCCATATTGGAAAATATTGTGTGTGAGAGAGTGAGTGTGAGTGTGCGCATGCACACACATGCACACGCACACACGCGCGCACGCACACACACACAAACACTGTATTTTCCAGTATGGCACCTTCACCTAAGCTTACTTTACACACACACACACACACACACACTGTATGTGTGTGTATATAATAATCACGTGCCTCTGGGAACGCCCCGGACTGTGCAGGTCGCCCCTGGCCACACAGGCTGGCTCTGCTTGGAGGAGGCACAATGGGAAATCGAACTCCCAGCCTCTGGCTCTGCAGTCAGCGCCCTGGTTTAACCAGGACCTTCAAGCGATGAAGCGCAAGTGGAGGAAGAACCCGACGGATTATAATTGGATAGCTGTCAGGGCTGCAACTAACCTTTACCTGGCTAAGGTAAAGGCTGCCAGCCGAGCATACTTCGCTAACCGGATAAGTGAAGCTTCAAATCAACAGGCGGAATTATTCCGTATAGTGCGCGACCTATCCGGAATTGGTCTGAGTGATGGGCCTCCCCCTAGTTTTTCACTGGACCAATTTGCAGCATTTTTAAAATCTAAAGTGGAGGCCATCTGCCGGGACCTCTCTCCTATTTTAAATACAGTGAGTCGAGCTGAGATGTCCAGCGCTCCGTCTTGCCCAGTGACTCTCGATTGCTTTCAGCCTGTGACGCCGGATACTGTGGTCAAGGCGCTTGATTACTGTTGTGTCACCACCTCCTCCTTTGACCCTTGCCGGCCTGGCTAATCAAAGCAGTCAGGCCTATAACAACGGAGTGGGCCACAGCAATAATTAATGGGACTTTCCTTGAGGGCAGAGTTCCTCAAGGAGCCAATGCAAAGCAGCCAGAGTGGGAATGATATGATGGTATTTTCTCACCCCACTAAGGATATTTCTACCTAGTTTGATGGTTTTGCATCTTGCTTTATCTGTAAAATCAGTGCCTTTGCTTGCTGTTTCCAGTTAGCCGATGCATAGCCTTGACTGATGGGTTTTCGTTGAAGTACTGGAATCGAGTAGAACCCAAATGAAGAGCTCTGCAATGAAACTGGCACACTGCTAGTGCCTTACATCTTGATGGTTAATTTTTTGCAGTTACAAATCCATGTACAGTATATTTAGAATTCCTCATGATGGTTTTCTTTTCAAGTACCACTGCTTTATAAGCTCTTTCTGAAATTAGACATTAATTGGGTGTAATTTAAAATGACATTTAAATTTCTGAAGCAATTTGCTTTATATAACCACTTGTTTTAGGTTTCCCCAATTATTTCTGTGAATAAAATAGCATGATACTAAGTTAGTTGTGAGGACTGGGATGGGATGGGGGCTAAAATGTACTTTCCCCTCCTTTTAATGCAAACGAGCCAGAGAGAAGCATCAGTTTATTTCATAAAGTCAAATGAGCAGAGAAGCCTATACACCTTTTATTTAGAAATGTCACTGGAATTACAGTTACACTGTAAATACTCAGAATGTATGATAGAGCACTTAGAATGAAGGCAATATTGTAATAATAGGTACCTATCAGAACTGTCATTCTTTTGGCTTAAGTGAGTGGCAAGTGGTGCCATTAGAAATGGGAACTGGTCTACTTTTAAGTTAGGAGGACCTTTGATAAAGACACTTCTGTATTCACCAGTCAAGTTGTGTGGATGTGTTCATAGCCATGTTGAGATGTGTTTTGAGAAATAAAAAACTGCCATTAGGATTTGGCATCCACAGAATATGGGCTCGAATGATTGCGACAAAATTATGATTGGCAATCGAGGTAGCTACCTTCTCAGTGGATGAAGGTTTTGAAGAATACCTTTGTCTATTTTTCCACGCTGCTGGTAAAACACTGGGTGTAGACTTTGAGTAACTTACAACTAAGAGGAACGTCCAGCTTCTATCTCATTCCCAGATCCATATTTTGTAGTTCCCTGGTTCAGCTTCACTTAGCTTATGTGTATTTTGTCAATTGGAGATGAGGTAGCTGGAGATTGAAGATCGTTTTAAAAAAACAATGTGGAAACAAAAGGAAATCAACAAATCTCCGTTATATATCCTTCTTTAATTAGCAATATGAAAACACCAAACCATTAGTGCAGTAAGCAAAAAAGTGGCAGGAGAACAAGTGTTATAAATTTCCTCAATAAGCAACGTACATTGTGCATTCTTGGAAGCCTGTTTAATTTTATTAATTCGGATGGCTTTATTATGTAATAAGATTTGATTCACAGCCTAGCATAAACATTTCGGCAACTGCTGAACAAAATTATGAAAGAGACGAGCCTTAATTACTTTATCATCAAAGCGATAATCAAGAAAGGCAAACAATCTGGGAGAAATTGATGTAACACTTATTTTATTTGTTCATAACTTGGCAAGCATTCTGTTGCAGGTGTGACAAGAGTGTTAAGCCAACGTGGAGCAAGCTCTTTATTTGATTTTGTTTTCTATTTTATTTTTTCACTCCAGAAGCTCTTGAAATTCTCATAATTTCCTTGGACCATGCTCCTGTTGAGGCCGATCATATTCCGGTTTTATTTTTTCTCGCAGAATCTATATTGTATAAATTGTGTCATGATGTGGTACAGAAGCAATTTCTGTTCTCATGTGAAATCAAGTTGTACAAGGTATGTCATACTTCTGACAGTAAATTATAGTATCTCAGTACCCTAATATGTACAATTTGTTTCTTTACATGGGTTCCTAATGAATACTCCTTCACTGTGATTGTAGACAAGGAAAGTTTTTGCATTATTCTAGAAGTAGCATCATGTGCCATTGAAGACAGGGTTTCCCCCTGGAGCTGCAGACATCTTTCTTTGCAGAGGCCTGATGGGTTTGAGAGAGCAAGCAAAGCATAAACATTTTTGAGGATTGAACTGAGCATGTGCTTAGAGACAGAAATCTGGGTACAGAAGCAAAAAAGTGCAATTATTTTTTATAAATTGCAAGTATAAAGCCTTGGTCATGTTCTTGTGCCCAAGGCTACCATACAAGATTAGCTAATTTAGGAATTATGGTATAGCCTGTGTGGCACTGGTGATGGACAGGCAGACGACTCTGAGGTTAGTTGATGAGGGACCTCTATAAAATCTAATGATGACCTAACTTCCTAATGATAACACGAAGGTAATATTGAAAAAACAGGAGAGTCAGTGTAATATAGTGGATAGATTTTCAGATTTGGATTTGGGAGACTTAGGTTTTAATCTCCACTTTGCCATTTAGACTCACAGGGGATGAATGGTTTGCTGTCATAACGAGTCCTGAAATATCTCACATACTTTGGAAACCCATCTAAAGTTGCCATAAAGTGGAACTGACATGATGGCACATAACACACAGAAACATTGTATGATAGTTCTTACGTCCTCTTTGCTAGCTTTTTCTTTCAAACCATTTTCAGCAAAGCAACAGGTCATAAGATGCAAAGAAACAAGCTATTCCTTACATTATGCTCTGTGCTGATATCCAAGTGATATACTGTCAACAATGTGCAGCACAATCAGTACAACAATGTGTCAGTTTTAATTAATTTGCATACATCCAACAATACATCCTGTGATCACAATTATATTTAGTTCTTAAGTAATATTTTAATCCACTTCTTCCCTGTTGGTTGTTGTGGGTTTTTCGGGCTTCTTGGCCGTGTTCTGAAAGTGGTTCTTCCTAACGTTTCGCCAGTCTCTGTGGCTGGCATCTTCAGAGGACAGCAAACTGTGCTCTGGGTAGGCTTGAGAGTGGGTGGAGTATTTGTCTCAAGCCTACCCAGAGCACAGTTTGCTGTCCTCTGAAGATGCCAGCCACAGAGACTGGCGAAACGTTAGGAAGAACCACTTTCAGAACACGGCCAAGAAGCCCGAAAAACCCACAACAACCATTAGATCCTGGCCGTGAAAGCCTTCGCGAATACACTTCTTCCCTGTTTGTAATATCTCATTTTCTTGCCCGGTGGCTATGTTCTTCAGGTTTTCTGCTTAGATTCAAATGAAAGATCTGTGGGGAACTGCGACCCCTTTCTAGTGTCATCAGAAGCTCAGGAATATTGTTATGTTCATTTCCCTGCAAGCTCAGATTCCCTAGTAATGACTTCCCTGTCATTCTGTGCACCTTTTGCTGTCAGACGCTTTTGACCCAGATCTCCATCTTCTGTGGTAGATACAGTTTTCACTTTCAGCATTGGTGCTATAAAATACAAATCAGATACATTTTGAGGATGCAGAATATAGTGAAATATTTTCATTGACATTTGAATTATATTTGTATTTAATGTTGTATATTGCTTTGAATGATACATAACAGAGGAGCATTTAATAAATTTTAGTTTAAAACTTTCCACCTTAAAATATTTTGTTTTTCAGAATAGTATGGGTGGTTGAAACTCCATTATGCAGGTAGTGATGTACAGTTGTGAAAATAAAAAGGGCTGTATTTTTTCAGAATATGTATCATGATTCAGTATAAAACCACTGATATACAACCAGATGCTATACTTGATGCGGCTGCTCTTCTTCCAGACCTAACTTAAAATCTTTGCCATTGAAGTGAGTTATGAGAGCTGCAGTTTACACTGTCCAGCTTTTATTAGAGAAAACGATTCACTCTAACATGTTCAAGTAAAGGCAGGACACTTTTCTATTTTATGCTGTCATCATTATTACTAGCTTCAGCCTGACTTTGTATCTCCCTGAATTCACTGGTTTCAAGTAGTCCATAAAGAAATATGTTGTGAAATGCAGTTTCTCCTTTCAGGTGATCCTTTAATGAAATGCCCTAAAATGCATACAGAAAGCAATAGTGTTTCCCTTGTCCCAGGGGGCATGGTTAACTAATAATTTTAGCAATCTTTTTGCATAATGGGCTTCTTGCTATTTAAATGATGTGAACTCTTTATTCTCCCTTATGGATTATCATTAACTAAAATGTATTATGTTAGGTCACATCATCTTAAAGTAGCAGCAAGAGATTTATGCATTCAAGAGAGAGGATGAAATTGAAGCCATGTAAATGAAAATGTCCAGATGAGAACATTTATTTCTGAAAGCTGAATAAGACCTGTAGGGTAATTGAAGAAATGACTGCGGCATCATTGTTTAATGGTTTAGCCCTGAACTTCCATCATGTATCTCTTTTTTGTCATTCATAGGGCCCTTTAGCTGAACTGCAGTGGTTTCCCTGTTCAGTTTTGAGACTCAACAGCCATGGGATTTGTTCACTAATAATCCCAGGAACATTTGGAATAAAAACCCTAATCTCATTCCAGCCAATAAGCATGTTCTTTGCTTTGTAAATATAACCTCTATTTTCTTTGTGAATATAACCTCTGTCTATAAACCCCTATTAATTTGCTTCCCGAACTTGGTATGTGCACAAAAGTCCATCCACGTATACAGAGACAACAGCACATTGGCTATTACCAAGAGAAGAATGCGCTTATCCTGTTCTAATCTTTTGTTTCCCTAAATCAGGAGGCTCAAACTCAATTTACCTGGGGGCCGCTGGAGGCAGGGTCTGCCTGAGACTGGGCCGCATCAGATTTTCTGCCCAGCGGAGCAAGAGCCCGAGGAAGCCGCCTGGGAGTTACCTTAGCCTGGTTGGGGCTCTGAAGAGGAGGAGGGGGTGCGCGAGCCCTCACCCGGCCACGACCCCCTCCGTCTCCTTCTTCACCACCACCACCACCAGTAGCAGCAGAATGAAGAAGCAGAGAAGGGAGGGAGCGCCAGCGACCAACTAGTTGGGGGGAGGAGGGCACGACATAAAATAAAATACAAACAACCCTCACAGAATCACCTTGCCAAAGGAAAAAAGCTCCCATTGGTACCTGCGAAATTAAACAGAATGAGGCAGGCTCCCCATAGGTGTGTGTGCACGCGCGCGCGCGCGCACACACACACAGACACACACAGAGGTCCGGCAACATTCCTCTGAAGGCCCCCCTCCAAAAAAAAGGCACAGTCAGCAGTCGCAGCTACCCCCACCACGACAGGGGAGCAAACTTTATGAGGAGAGCCCAGGCAGCCTCCAGAGCCGAAGCGGCTGAAGCAGGATGGAGAGGAGGAGGAGGAAGCATCGCCGGGCACTGAAGTGGCCACTGGATGGGCTGGTGGTGGGGGTGGCAATAGAGAAAGAGAGCCAGAGAGCCACTTCCCTGGAAGAGGCGGCGGCAGCTGCTGTTGGTGGCTTGGAGGTGTTCATCTTTACAAATATATACTTCTATGATTTTTCTTTTAATATTTTTAATGTTTTCAGATTGTGGATGATTGGATACAGATCCCATGGATAAGGAGTTCCTAATATAGATCAAACCCAGCAGTTCCACCAGCAGACCAAGTTGCTATCTAATTCCCTGTGTTCTCACACCATAAGATGACAAATTATATGCTTCCTGAGGACTTGCAAGGGATCCCACCATAGAAGTGAAAATTTCCATTCTAGTCTTAAGGCTTGTCTTTTGTAGAAATCTTAACCTTCTCAAACTTCTTTGTCCTGTGATTCTCCCAGATATAGATGCTATGGTTTGAAATTGAATATGAGGTTCAGAAGATATTTGTTGTAATGGTCACAGTGGTGAACATGGTGGTCAGTATAACCATTAGATCAGTGTCAAGCAATGTGAATATCAAGGAGATATTTTTAAAGCAGCAGGCACTATCTTTGACCTCAGTGTAAGATGAAAGGGAGAGTTCAGTCCTGTCATTGATCTTGCAAATAAGCTGGCAAGAATTATTAACCCATAAAGTTAGTTAGTATCCTGTCTATCCACACTATAAGGGCATGACTACACTGAAGTTTTCCCCAGGTTGTTGCAAACGTCCCTGGTATTTAAATCACTGTTGCCGTTCACACAGAACAGCTTAATTATCCTGAGAAGGTGTATTTCATGTTTGCACATGTCACACAGCCCCTTCTCCCCCACCCCTGTTCTGTGCCATTATTGCCATCCTCTTAACTGCCCTTTCATCATCAATTATTTTGATATCTCAAGTTACAATACACTTTACAATAATTCTGTTGTCTTGTTTTAGCACTCTTTAATGGTGGCTGTAAAGAGACTATTATCTCAAGCCTTATTGGGTGCACTCACCCCTCCCTGTTACTCTGGTTTAGATGTCATTGCAATGTGTGAAATACCCTGTCATGTGCCGAATAGAATACAGTGGTGCCTCGCACAATGGGCGCCTCGTAGAGCGATGAATTCGCTCTACAAGGCCGTTTTTGCGATCGCAAATGCGATCGCAAAACTGTGCCCATATAGGCGGTAATTCACAGAGCGAAGGTCGGTAAGCTGCTTGCTTACCGACCTTCGCTTTGCAACCCGCTGATCAGCTGTCTGGCGGGTCCAAAATGGCCGCCGGAACAGCCGAAAGGGGCCAGGGCGCAGCGATTTCGCGCCCTTGGTAAGCAAGGAGAGCGCGCGAAAATGCTGCGGAAGCCCCGAAATGGCTGCGCGCAACCATTTTGGGGCTTCCGGCAGCGTTTTCGCGCGCTCCCCTTGCTTACCAAGGGTGCGAAAACGCTGCGCCCCGGCCCCTTTCGGCTGTTCCGGCGGCCATTTTGGACCCGCCGGACAGCTGATGGCAGCCATTTTGGCGCCCTCGTTGTGCGAGGGGAGGGCGCGAAAATGGCTGCCGGCCCCGGGAAACATTGCACAACGGTGAGTATTCTATGGCACTGGAACGCATTAAACGCTGTTTAATGCGTTCCAATGCCTTTTTGTGTTCCGTAGTGCGATGTTTCCCACAGCGAAGGTTAATCCAGAATGGATTAACCTCGCTGTGCGGGGCACCACTGTATTTTAAAAAATTGATTTTGAGACATTAGGCACATTATGGGATATTGTAGGCATTATTAAGATAATTAAGAAATAGAAATCTCTATAATGATTTGTTATTTGTTCTTCACTCAAAGACACTGCACCTCCTGTGATTAATTTGGTTGGCTCTTCTTCGTGGTCTCTGTGAATGCACACTAATGGATTAAGTCTGTGCCTGCACAGAGGTCTTGGAATATTCTAGAGCTAAAAGATTGCTAGGATGGCCCCCCATAGCCCACGTGGTCCACCCGTCCTAGTGATTACCTCAGTTCCTTTTTTTAATGCTGCTGAGGTCTCACCTCTAGAGATTCGCTCAGAAGATTGGTTCATTCTGAAAGAGAAAATAGATCATTATCACTAATATTCGTATTTCCCTTTTATTTTCTACTTGATTCTCCCCCCAAAAAGAATCGTTATTCATTGATTGTTTCGACTCCTCTCCAGTTTTCCCCCCTTAAGTTTTTCCTGCCTTTTATGGCCCCAATGGATCCTTTCAAAAAGTGTGTCTCCTGCACTAATAAACTTCCATTATCCAAAGACCATAACACTTGCTTATTCTGTTTGGAAGAATCACATCAGCCCTCCAGCTGCCCCAATTGCAAGAAATTTACCAACCAAACTATCAAACTGAGACAACAAAGACTTAGATCTTATTTGTGGGACCAATCCCTTCGTCTACCAGTCGTAATGGACAGTTCTCAGACTCCTCAGTTGCCTGTGTCTTTGGTCGCTGTTTCACCAGTACAATCTCCAAAAACCAAGACGTCGAAATCCAAGTTGTTGAGATCTACAGCACAATCCACCCTGACATCCAAACCTAAATCGAAATCCACTACTATCAAACCGAAAAAGCCTAAGAAACTGCTACCGGAAGAATAGCACTCAGTATAGACATCTGCGGTACAAAACCATGCTATCATCAACTTAGATACTGACAAGGAATCCATCCCTTCTGTCTCAAGGTAACCACCATCCCCCCTACTTACAAGATATCTGTCATGAGCAGATACCTCAGCTGAGGTAATTGCTGCAGAATATTCAGCCTCTTCGAGCCCCAAATCATTGGCTGGCTCAGTATCAGAGTGTGGTTCTAGTTCACTTCAGGTCCCTGTTCCAATTATGATGAAGAAAAAGAAACAGAGACATCACCACATTGGTTGATCCGATACTGCCACTTGCCAGTCTCCGCGTCGTTTGGGGCTGAAGCTATCACAAGGCTCAAGGGCTTGCAAGCATCGGCCCAGGCACGTTACACTGTTTGAGCCTCTAATTTACTTTGATCCGCCAGCTATATCATGCCGCCATCATCATCAGTATTGGCACTACAGGATGGAACAATTTGGCGACCCTCACATGCGGTATGCGTATTGGTACCCATTTGATACATGTGCCTCTGCCTCTCCTCGGTACCAGACGGAGGACCGGTATGACGATCTCTCCGATATGGACAGACCTCTCCCGGTACTGTACCAGGCATCGTAAACGACATGCAAGTACCCCACCAGCCCAACCGGTACCGAAGAAGCAAAAAACTACCAAACACTTGGTACCAGCCACATCCCAGGACTGAGCTGCCCTGGCTTCAACTTCATCTATAGACAAAGCTGCCTCTGCTCCATCTTCTTCCCAGGATAAAACCTCTTCAGTACAGGCTACAACAAGTTATGTTGGCCCACCACCCAATACCGGGCACATCTCAAAGCCAAAAAAGAAAACATTGGAGGGCACTACACTGTTGATATCACACAAACAGGGTGAGAGGTCATCTAAACATCATCGGATCGAGCATTCTCCTGACATTTCTGAGTCATCCTCCTCTCAATCATGTGACTCTGAGTCCTTAAACTCCTCATCTTTCTCAGATTCTCCTCCTAATCTAGCGATGCCTGATTCGGACATTGCAGACGCCAATCCTCCCTCTCCAGCTGAGGATTTTGCATCTTATTCCCATTTGCAAAGGCACTGGACCTCAACGTCCAGCAGCCCACCCAGTCTGAATCCGACAAAGTCTTTCAGGATATAGACGTGGACCAAGGACCACTCCTCTGTCTGGGGTTCATCCCATCATTGATGAAACTGGTGAAACAATCATGAGCCAAGCCATCTTTGGTACCACAGATCTCCCGGAGGGTGGAAAATATTTATAATACACACGATACTGACACCAGGTTCTTTTCCAAGCATCCACCACCTAACTTATCATGGATGCCACTCAATCGCGATCTCGCAACCGGTCTACCGTCACCCCGAGTAGTAAGGAGGGCAGGAAATTGGACATAATTGGCCGTAGGGTTTCTTCCCTAGCTTCATTTACTCTCAGGGCTGCAAACTATTTGGCAGCCATGGGGGCATACCATAAAACCTTTGGAACTGGTCTTTACCATCTCTACAGGCAGCTCCTGCAGAGCTCAGACCAAAGGGCCTCTCCTTCCATCAAGAGGCCATGGTTCTAGCCTGTCAAGAAAGAATCACGGCATGGCACATCACTGAGGCAGCATCAAAACATATGGACACTGCGATAGCCCTACAAAGGCACGCCTGGCTTCAGTCAGCTAACATCATGGAAGACTCCGAAATGTGTATAGAGGACTTACGTTTCGATGGTTCTGGCCTCTTTGATACTGAGACAGATGACATCCTGGAAAATCTACAAAAGATGAAAAAGACGGCACACTCTTATAATGTTCAGCCCTATTACAAAAATCAACGCCACCAATGGCGACACCAATACCCATACCAACAATACAAATCATTTCCTGACAGACAGAGATACTTACCACAGCAAACTACTTCATACCAGTCTTGACAGCATGCTCAACGTCAGCGTCCTCACCAATCATACAGGCATCCTGAGAAGAAGAACAAGCAGAGCCTTTGACTTTCCAGCCCCTTTATCTCCCATCCTGCCCACCACTTCTACCTCCCGTCTTGCACCATTCTTCCCCGTGTGGGCGCACATCACTACGGATTCTTGGGTACTATCAATCATCGCAAATGGGTATGCTATAGAATTCCTATCTCTTCTACCTCCCTGAGTTATCTTCACCCTTCTTCCACCACTCTCAAATCAGAGATCCAAACTCTACTCTCAAAATCAGCCATATCACCCGTCACTCCAAATTCATCCGATCCCTGCTTCTTCTCCAGATACTTCCCATCCTAAATCTTTGGGACCTCAACTATTTCATCGCTCAACACCATTTTCGTATGGTGACTTCGGAACACATCCTTCCATTGCTCCAACACGGAGACTGGTTTTTAGTTATCGACCTGAGTGATGCATATTTTCACATTTTCATCACATGCGACCATCGCAAATTTCTCCGTTTCTCTCTCAGATGTGCCACTTTCGAATTCAACGACTTACCATTTGGCCTGTCGACAGCACCCAGAATGTTCACAAAATGCATGACTCCGGTGGCAGCATATCTTCGTACCCTTGGGATCTCGGTGTTCCCGTACATCGAAGATTGGTTACTAGTAGCTCATTCCTGGGACCAAGCACTACAGGACATCGAGGTGACTCTATCTCTTCTAAAAGATCTTGGCCTCAAGGTCAATTTAAAAAAATCGGTGCTGACCCCCTCTCAGCAAGTAGACTAAATAGGTGCAGTGCTCGATTCTCTTCATGCCAAGGCTTTTTTTCCTCAGGAGTGTGCAATCAAAATACGAGCCCTTGTCAAGCATTTTTATCCAGAGGTGTTTGTGACTGCCCATCAAGCACAACGCCTACTTGGCCTCATGGCCTCCACTACGTCTGTTATCCAGCACACGAGGTTGAAAATGCACTCACTGCAGGCCTGGTACCTGTCTCTGTTCAACCCTCTTCTCGACGCTCCCACCATGCACCTACAGGTTACCCACAAGCTTGCCTACCAGCTCAAGTGGTGGATCACACCTTCCAATCTATTCCTCGGTTGACCCTTTGTGCTACTAGTGTTGACAGGTGTCAACTGAAGCCAGCCCTGTCATTTGGGGGGGGGGGCGCACTGCAGAGACCTTCATGTTCATGCAACATGGTTGACACGAGAAAGGCTTCTCCATATCAACAACCTGGAGTTATTAGCAATTTTCAAGGCATTCCATGCCTTCCTGCCAATCATTGTAGGCACTGCAGTCCAGGTCACCATGGACAACACTGCAGCGCTATATTACATAAGCAAACAGGGAGACACACATTCACTTCCTCTCCTCTACCTCGCTGTATAATTCTGGGAGTGGTGTCTGGACCTTCACATTTTTCCAATGGCAGTGCCCTTTGCCACACAGGACAATGCCTGGGCAGATCATCTGAGCCGACAAACTTTCCAGATGCATGAGTAGTTTCTCGATCAGGATGTGTTTCTCCAAATCTGCAAAGAGTGGAGCCAACCCATTATAGACACATTCACTACAGAGATGAACAGAAAGTGCACCAGCTATTTTTCAAGGGCGGGGAGTGGCCGAGGATCCCTAGGAGACGCCGTCATAGTATCTTGGAATACCCACCTCATCTATTTCTTCTCTCCAATACCACTCCTATTGTGAACCACTGTAAAAATAAAACAGGATCACACCAACGCAATTCTAATTGCCCCATACTAGCCGAGGCAGCCGTGGTTCACAATGTTGACCTCCATGATGTCCCAATCAATTTGGCTATCTTGTCTCCCTCACCTCCTCACACAACACTGAGGGCAGACCTTCCATCCCAACCTTCAGTCCCTACATCTGGCTGCTTGGAGAATTTTACCTCAATAAACACTATCCTTTCCTATTCCAAGAAACCTTCTACAAACCATCTCTACTTCTTCAAATGGTTGGCTTTTCAGAAATTTGCAAAGAAACATGAACTTCCATCTGCACCAGATACCCTGAGAGTGGTATTGCTTTTTCTCTCTTACTTATTTGATCATTGCTTATCCTTATCTACACTGAAGGTATATATGGCAGCTATTGTGGTACACCAACCCCAAGATTCGGATGCTGCTTTATTATTTCGGCATCCTACTTTGAAGAGATTCCTTCGAGGAGTAGCCCACCTTAACCCTCCAAGACCATCACCTACACCTCAGTGGTTGCTACACTGCGCCATCTATCTCTTCCTCCCTTCAAATCCCTTGCCAATGTGACAGAGTGTCTGCTGTCATTTAAGGTTCTATTTCTAGTGGCTATTACCTCTGCCCATAGAGCGTCAGAACTTGCAGCTCTCCGTATTGATCCTCCCTTTCTACAATTCCACCCATGTAAGGTCACCCTATATCTGGACATCTTTCCCAAAGTATCTACTGATTTTCATGTCCGTCACCCAATCATTCTGTCTACTTTCTTTCTTAAACCATCCACTGGTGTTGAAAGATCACTCCACCTCATGGACGTGCGGCGTGCTCTTGCTTTCTGTGTGAAAAGGACTGCTTCCTTTAGGAAGTCCAAGCACTTGTTTGTCTCTCCTCACCCACCTCACAGAGGAGAACAGATTTCTCCACAAACCATATCAAGATGGATTGTGCAAACCATTCGTCTAACTCACCAACAAGCCTCTTCCGGACAATGTCAAGGCTCATTCCGCCATGGCATTGGCAGTGTCTACTGCCTTTCTCAGAGGTGTCCCAGTCCACGATATTTGCAGGGCTGCCACCTGGTTGACTCCGTCTACCTTTGCATCTCATTATCGACTGGACATGCATGCCAAGGCAGATACGAGTTTTGGATGTGCAGTTCTGTATTCAGTCTTGCCGTGATGTCCCTCCACTTATAAGGTAAGCTTGTTAGTCACCCATTAGTGTGCATTCACAGAGACCATGAAGAAGAAAAAGAGGTTACTTACCTGTAACTTTGGTTCTTTGAGTGGTCATCTGTGAATTCACACTTCCCACCTGTCCTCTCCTCTGTCCATCACGTCTGTCTCACTTTTTGAGGAGCAGCGGCTTTGGGGAACTGAGGTAATTGCTAGGATGGGCAGACCATGTGGGCTACGGGGGGGGGGCAGTCCTAGTGATCTTTTAACTGTAGAATATTCCAAGACCTCTGCGCAGGCACAGACTTAACCCATTAATGTGAATTCACAGATGACCACTCAGAGAACCAGAGTTAGAGGCAAGTAACCTCTTTTTTAGGTTTTTGCTGGTTAATTTTTTAAAAAAGAAAGACCGCAGACCCATGGGATTTCCTTGGCCACTTCCTCTTGGGACTCTGACAGTTGGGCCCAGGCACCTTAAACTCTCTTGCACCTTACAAGTAGAGGCTGTTTTTGTCCTAATTTCAGCTTACTTACAGAGTCCCCAGTACAACAACTGGAGAGTTAACAGTAGCCTGAATTGGAATCAGGTAACAGAAAGAAATAAGATTCTATGTGGTCCAGTAAACCTCTTAACTTTGACCTGGGTCCTGTGTTTGAGTAACTTGTGTTTCAGGTAAAGTTCAGGATGCTTATTGTCTGTCTCTGTGCTGAATTTCCTGCTAAACATCTTTCATCATTTTCCTGAAAATTTCCTTTCTCCAAGCAATCCGCCCAGATACTTTTTAAAATCAGTTCTTATCTATTCAGATACGTTTTATCAGTTCATATCTCTTCAGATTGCAACCAGCAATTAGATTGCTTTTCCTTGTCACATGTGCAAGATGTCTACCTTTCCCTACATGGTTTCGGAGAACGTGAAATGTAAATGCTCACTTTTCATAACGAAACTGTGTTAAGTATAGCCATGTTTTAAGTTGACAGTGGTATACTCTCCTGAGACAATCATCTTGTGGAATCATCTTGCATTAGAGAAGATGAAAGAACCAATGATTAAAGCACACAGCTCGAAGGGGTCTGGTACAACTGTCCCAATTGTATTATTATTATTTTGCATATGTATTATATTGTTATTCTGTTGTTTATTTATATGTTGTAAACCACCCAGAGTGGCCCTGGCTGCCAGATGGGCAGTATATAAAGCAAGCAAGCAATCAAGCAAGCAAACAAAGAAAGAAACAATCAAACAAACAACAACAACTTGATTTTTGGAGATCACCAGTAGAAGTTTGTAGTTATAGATGAAGTGTTTATCCAGAGCAGTGATTCTGAAAGTATAAAGTTGCATAGTATGTCAGGATGCTGGTAGTAGACCTTAAGAGAAAAATTGAAAGGGAGGCGACTAATGATAAACATAAGCAACATTCCCTTAATTAGCAGCACAATTGGAACATCCAGTTTAGGGGGTACCAAGAAATGAATGAAAGCAGCACAGTTCCATTGAACATCTTTGTGTTCTTTTGACAGCTTGGATTCTTGGTCTTTTTAAGGCTTCTTTTGCTGCATTTTTTTGGTGGCCAGAATTTTTCTGCAGAATCCAAATCTAGGCTTCATATTGGTTTAAAAGGTAAGTTGTACATTCTATTTATCTCTTTTGATGTACTTAGGATACACTTGGATATCTAATAGATTTACAGCCTCACTTATCTTGTCTATCTCAGTAATGCTACCCCATTGCCCAAACACTTATCTTTAAGCTGAAAGGTTCCAACTAGATTTACTTCTTCTTGTACTCCCCTATTTACGCAAAGTTCACTGCTCAGTAATTATAACACAGGTGAGCAAACTATATCCCTCGTTCTAATTTCATGTGGCCCTTGGCCTAATTTCAATAGTCTCTGCAACTGATTAATTCAGAGTTCTGGTAAGAGATGGAAAAGCGACAGCCCTACTCCCTTTTGATCCTGATTCCACTGCTAGCAAGTAGCCTGTGGCAGATTAAGCTCCCAGTGGAATGTGGCCTCATTCCTGCACAGTAAGGTTCAACAGGATTATGTTGTGAACTGCCCGAAGTGGCCTTGGTAGCCAGATGGGTGTTGTAGAAACTGCATGCAATGTTACAGATTTCAGGACTTCTTCTTGCTTTCGAGTGCTCCTTATGCCTTACCTTCCATTCCTCTTCATCCTCAAAAACCGGTACAGTGGATATCAATAGCTATAGCAATATCGCCCTATGCCTTGCATCACCACGAGCTTTGAAATTAGAGAAGACACATTCACTACTTGAATAATGGAGAATTCTTCCAAAGATTTGGCTGAGTACCCTGTTTCCCCGAAAATAAGACCTAACCTGAAAATAAGCCCTAGTAGGATTTTTCAGGATGCTCGTAATATAAGCCCTACCCCAAAAATAAGCCCTAGTTAAGTGAAACCCTGCCCTCCACCATTGTGCAGCATTGTGCAGCAACCAGAAGATGCCATGACTGTACAGTGGTGCCCCGCATAGCGACGTTAATCCGTTCCAGGATTAACATCGCTATCCGGAAACATTGCTGTACGGAACAAAAAAGCCCATAAGAATGCATTAAACCCTGTTTAATGCGTTCTTATTGGGCAAAAACTTACCTTTCAGCGAGGATCCTCCATAGGGGCGGCCATTTTCGCTGTCTGGGTAAGGGAGGAATCCCTCCAGAAAAGAACTGGAGCCCTCTTCCCGGCTCCAGCCCCTCCCCCTCCCCACCTTACAGCTGACGGGCGGGAAGCTGCGGCTGCTCTTAGAAGCTTGCCTAGCAGCTAAATAGGCAGTGTAAAAGCACTGCCGAAGCCTCTGAAAGCGGGGCTTTGCCGGGGTGGGGGTGGGTGGGGGTGGGTGGGGGTGGGTGGGTGTCAGGGACAGGCCCACCCACCCCCCGCCACCCCCCCGCACCCCCCCTCGCGCCACCCCCATGGCAAAGCACCGCTTTCAGAGGTGCATTTTTACTGCTTAAATAGCCCCAGGGGGCTTCCAAAAGTGGGGCTTTGCCAGGGTGGGGGTGGGTGGGTGGGTGTCAGGGACAGGCCCACCACCACCCCGCCCCCCCGCCCCCCTTGCACCGCTTTTGGAAGCCCCCTGGGGCTATTTAAGCAGTAAAAATGCACCTCTGAAAGCGGTGCTTTGCCATGGGGGTGGCGTGAGGGGGGGTGCGGGGGGGTGGCGGGGGGTGGGTGGGCCTGTCCCTGACACCCACCCACCCACCCCCACCCCGGCAAAGCCCCGCTTTCAGAGGCTTCGGCAGTGCTTTTACACTGCCTATTTAGCTGCTAGGCAAGCTTCTAAGAGCAGCCGCAGCTTCCCGCCCGTCAGCTGTAAGGCGGGGAGGGGGAGGGGCTGGAGCCGGGAAGAGGGCTCCAGTTCTTTTCTGGGATGAGGGATTCCCCCCCTCATCGCAAGCTCTGCAAAAACGGAGCATTTGCGATGATGGGGGGGGAGCCATCATCGTGATGCGATTTTTCCCTATAGGAAAAATCGCAATACGATGCAAAAAGCGATGGAAAAATCTTCATCGCTATGTGGATTCTTCGCTAAACGGGGCACCCGTTAAGCGAGGCACCACTGTATTTGAATAAATGTAGATTGTTGTACATGAAAAAAAGTCCCCTGGAAATAAGCCATAATGCATTTTTGGAGCAAAAATTAATATAAGACACTGTTTTATTTTCGGGGAAACAGTGAAAAACCACAGTTTTAATGTAAAGGTACCTTGCGTTTGTTAGATTTTGCAAAATGGTAGATAGCTGAAGCATAGACATAGGCCAGAATCCTTTTGAGAGTTTACTCTGGAGTAAGTAAAATCTCATAAGTCATATCAGCATATTTGCCTGGTCATATAACTGGGTACACAACTGGCTTCTTGTCAATTAGCAGCAATTTTCCACCATAATTTAGTGGATTTCAGATGCTGCAGAATAAAATCCCAGTTGGATTCTGGCCGTAGTCTGTTGTCATTAGGAGGTCATATCATACCAATAAGGTGATGGCATTGTGCCATTTATGAAAATCAAACCTCGGGAATCTCCTCTCTCTTTGCATGACATTGTCTTGCCTGCCTTATCCTTTGGGAACTATAAAACATGAAAGGTAAGTGTGAGCTATTTGGTGAGGTTTCCTTTGTTTTCCTTTGTGAAATGGATGAGTCATATATCTTTCTGGCCAGGAATATATACTAGCCAGAAAGATATAGGGAAAATGTTCTGCTACAAAGTCTGCTTTTTCTTCGTGTTGTGAAAGACTTAATTGCTGTTAATAACTTTTAGATTATAATTAAAACTAGAGAATATTCAAAACACATACCGTATTTTTTGCACCATAAGACGCACTTTCCCCCCTCCAAAATGTGGGTGGGGAAGTCAGTGCGTCTAAATGGTGTGAATGCAGCAATTTCGTCGCTGCTGGCCCGGTGGGGGGAGCGTCGCAAGGGTCCGGGTGAGCCTTCCAGGACCCTTGCGAGGCTCCCCCACGGGGCCAGCACCGGCGAAATCGCCAGCTTCCAGGTGGGGGGGAACGTCGCAAGGGTCCTGGGAGCTCACTCAGATCCTTGCGACGCTCCTCCCACCCACGCACCGGCCAGCACTGGCAAAATCGCCAGGTTCTGGGAGTGTTTTGAGGCTTCCCAAGCCTCAAAACACTCCCAGAACCTGGCGATTTTACCCCCCCCTGGTCCCATGGGGGGGTGGGTGGAGGGTGGCAAGGGTCCAAGGGAGCCTCCCAGGACCCTTGCCACCCTCCCCCCACCCCCCACGGGGCCAGCCCTGGCGAAATCGCCAGGTTCTGGGAGTGTTTGGAAGCTTGATAAGCCTCCAAACACACTCAGAAGCTGGCGATTTTAAACCCCCCCGCTCCGTGGGGGTGGGTGGGTGGAGGGTGGCAAGGGTCCAAGGGACCCTCCCTTGGACCCATGTCACCCTCCCCCCACCCACCCCCATGGGGCCAGGGGGGGTAAAATCGCCAGCTTCTGGGAGTGTTTGGAGGCTTGGGGAGCCTCCAAACACTCCCAGAACCTGGCGATTTTACCCCCCCTGGTCCCATGGGGGGGTGGGTGGAGGGTGGCAAGGGTCCAAGGGAGCCTCCCAGGACCCTTGCCACCCTCCCCCCACCCCCCACGGGGCCAGCCCTGGCGAAATCGCCAGGTTCTGGGAGTGTTTGGAAGCTTGATAAGCCTCCAAACACACTCAGAAGCTGGCGATTTTAAACACCCCCCCGCTCCGTGGGGGGTGGGTGGACGGTGGCAAGGGTCCAAGGGACCCTCCCTTGGACCCATGCCACCCTCCCCCCACCCACCCCCACGTGGCTAGGGGGGGTAAAATCACCAGCTTCTGGGAGTGTTTGGAGGCTTGAGGAGCCTCCAAACACTCCCAGAAGCTGGCGATTTTACCCCCCCCCCGGTCCCATGGGGGGTGGTGGAGGGTGGCAAGGGTCCAAGAGAGCCTCCCAGGACCCTTGCCAGGCTCCCACCCACCCACCCCCATGGGGCCAGGGAGGTTAAATTCGCCAGCTTCTGGGAGTGTTTGGAGGCTTGGGGAGCCTCCAAACACTCCCAGAACCTGGCAATTTTACCCCCCCGGGTCCCATGGGGGGGTGGGTGGAGGGTGGCAAGGGTCCAAGGGACCCTCCCTTGGACCCATGCCACCCTCCCCCCACCCACCCCCACGTGGCCAGGGGGGGTAAAATCGGGAGCTGGCGATTTTACCCCCCCTGGTCCCATGGGGGGGTGGGAGGCTCCCTTGGACCCTTGCCAGGCTCCCACCCACCCACCCCCACGGGGACAGCGGGGGCAAAATCGGGAGCTTCCAGGACCTTTTCTGAGCCTGGAAAGGCTCAGAAAAGATCCTGGAAGCTGCCTATTTTGCCCCCTCTGTCGCCCGGGGGAGGCAGGGTGAGTCTCCAAAGGGTCCTAGGGTGTGTTCTAGGACTCTTTGGAGACTGACCCTGCCTCCCCTGGGGGCCAGAGGGGATGAAATCACCACCTTTGGGGGCTCTTCTGAGGCTTGGGAAACTTCAGAAGAGCCCCAGAAGGTGGCGATTTCACCCCCTCTCGCCCCCGAGGGAGGCAGGGGGAGGACCCTAGGGTGTGTTCCATAAGATGGACCTCTCCATAAGGCTCACCAAATTTTAGGAGAAGAAAGCAGATAATTTTTCCCTGTTTTCTTCTCCTAAAAATTTGGTGCGTCTTATGGAAAGGTGCGTCTTATGGAGCGAAAAATACGGTAGTTTTTTTTACTATGTATGAAACAGAAATTGTGCACGTGTCTGTAGTTAATTGAGATTCCAGAGGTGCAACTGGCACCCCATTGATTAGTCATGTCTGTTTTTGCAATTTTTCTTTTGTGTGCAGACAAAAAAAAAGCAACAGAATACTGGCCTTTACGTCATGCTGCTATGATGTAGCATGTGTTTCAAATAGAAAGAGTTCTGTGTTTCAAGTGGCAGGAGTTTGTTACTTCAACAATGCAAAATTCTGGCAATGCAAAATGCACCTGAAAATCTCTGCCAGCCATCAGTCTGGTCTTGCTCTTCAAAATACATGATTTCCCTGTGCAGGCTGCTTCATACATGTGTCATTGCAAAAGAAGCTAAGGGTGCTTGACAAAATCAAGTTCAGTTTTCGCTTGCCACATATTGTAATAAATGAACACAATGTCAAATACTGTACCTTCCTAGCATAAGTCATGCATCTTAGCATACATGTACAATGTATGCAATGACTCAGCAGGCAGTTGCTGTGGTGGTAAGACTGCAGAGGTATTGCTGTCTTGCTACTTTTACTGGTTGTCATGGTCACAAGTTCATACAGAGAAAGATGAGTGCAGTATCAGACATTTAAAACAATGCTGATATTATAGTTGTTTCCCCTTCATTACATGTTTGCAGTAGCCAGATATAGAAAACATACCTGGAGAAATCCCCCAAATGTAAGGTTCCTGAAAGAATTCTTAAGATCCACATACATATCCTTAAGATCCTTAAGGTGCACACATACATGTTCCACAAAAGGATTAAAAACAGTCTGATCTCCCCCCCCCTTTTTTTTTAAAAATGAATCCATTGATTTAGAAATAATCTTGGGAGACAGATCTCTCAGGTTTAGGGAGCCACTGGCAAATTATTACTGTTCTGCTGTTGGTGATAGAATATTGTTAGAAGATAAACATTATTATTTTAGAAACCTGTATATGATACAGGATACACAGTGTGTTGTAGTGGATTGAGTGAGGGACTAGGAAGCCATGGAAGCTCACTGAGGGGGTCCAACTGGCAAAACTTTCCTTAAATATCTCACATACTTTAAGAGTCCTATTAGGGTCACTATAAGTCAGTTCTGATTTAACAGCACATAACATTTATGATACAGCATTTTTCCAGTGCAAAAAAAAGATTTCCTTCCCGTTAATAGCATGAATGAACCAGTCTTCAGACATTTTTGATACCATATTAGGGTGTATAAAAGTTTCTTATTTTAAATATGTGCATTCTTTTGATGAAAACAATTGGCTTGCTGAGTGATTGCTGCCAAAATAAATTCAAATATATAGAACAATCTCTTTTCTTTCTATTGTTGGTGAACTATTTGGTTCACTGTTAGCTAGCAGCCTGAATTGTACACTTCTCCCTTGAATTGTATGAATCTTATCAGTACAGTTTTGTTTATTCATTTTTTTCAATAAATAAATAATTCAGTAAATAAATATTCAATAAATACTGTGCTACTATTTGTCTCCAGGAAGTAGTCTGAGAAGGGTGGGTCTCAAGCTTACCTTGTGCACTGTTGTTGGCAGTAGGTTAGGTTAAGTTTTATTATACGGCCATAGATCCGAAAATTCAGAGATGAAAACATAATACAAGATATACAGATTAAATAAGTTGTTATAACATATTGGCAGTATAAATCTTGAGTCAGGTGGTTGTCTTTATATAACATTTTACGAATTCTGAGAATAAAATAGCTACCAACTGTGTTATTAATTGGTTCTCTCCTGACAGTAGAAACTTCGGGTAGTCTGTGGGAGATATACTAGTACATTTACACATTATTGGGTAGTGATAGCAAATATTTTTGAACCTATATAAACTGCATTCTAGAATGGTGTGTGCCAAGGACTCAACTATTTCTTCCTCACAGGGGCATATCTTTTCTCCATAGGGAATGTTATTAAAGTGCCCTTTTAACAAGGCTGAGGGACAGCAATTAAACCTAGCCCTTGAGAAGACAAAACGATACCTTGGTACTGTGATTTGGTATAAGTAATTTGCTGATTTGGGAAGGTTAAAATTTAATCCAAAATACATTGGTGAACAGGTCTTGTCTGCACATGCTAGTGAATACTGGATTTCTATATCTTTAATATGTTGTACAAGCATTGACTTGGTACTGTCATAAGGCTGACTCAGAAAGAAGTCCATAGAGAAGCCAGAAAGATGTAATTTGTCTATAAATCCCTTATGCTATGTTGTTGGCAGTACAGTGGCCTCTGGTCTGATGCTGGTAGTCTGGCCAGCCCCCTCTCCTGTCATGATGGCCCCACGTGGCAGCCGGGGAGGTGTTGGGGCATGTTGGGGTGCAGTGTGTTTGTGTGTGTTTGTGTGTGTGTGTGTGTGTGTGTGTGTGTGTGTGTGTGTGTGTGTGTGTGTGTGTGTGTGTGTGTGTGTGTGTGTGAATCAACTATTTGTGCTTTGTAGTTACATTTTTGGAGGCATGAATTATGTGTGAACTACATAGGGGGTCTGGCACCCTAGCCCCAGTATTGTTGAAGGGGAAAGTGTACTGATCAGTTATGCTGGTGTAAATGCAGTGACATAAATTAAAATGGTACATTTCTGTTAATCACTGAGTTGCTGCTTGTATACATTATTGTGCACCACCCCATATGACTGATGTCTAGCAATGGATACAAGTGGCTACATACTAATTGGCATTGATTTCCTGCTGTGATTTATGCCATTGCACTTAGTTTTTGCTCTTCTGCAGTATTTGCGACACAATTATTTGATATTTTTTTAAAAAAATGCTTATATTTGGGAAACGGTAAATAAAAATCATTGTGTGAATTTTCCTGTAGACTTAAAAAGGGAGAGCTGCAAACTGCACAGAAATGGCAGACAACAAACCTGCTCTACAAAAAACCCTCCAGAATGTTGCATAAGTTTTTTTTAAAAGAGAGAGAGAGAGATTTGCCCATCTCTATCTGTGAGTTACATAATCTCTTTCCTAGAATCTCATCTGCACTTTTTTGTTGCACCACAAGGGGTCACAATACAATTATAAATATCTAATGGAAAATAAATCCGCTGAAGGCCTTCCACCAAAACCTAAAGATAGTGTTCACGTAACAGTAAAAGATCAACAGTAGAAAAGTTTATACATATACTGTATATATATAAAATCTGTAAGTCAAATGTCTTTTTTTTTTGTCTCACAGCAGTAGCAGCTTGTGAAACCTGCTATCAGATTTATCCAAACATCCTTTTTATGGTTCATTTTATACTGAAGGCTGGAGAAACTATCTGTGAAACAGTGGTCCTTTCTGACTCATCATTAGCAACACAAGCAGATTTGGAAGAGAGACAGGATAAGGCATTTATTGGCACAGTAGGTAACACAATTGAATGATGTACGATGCATTGAATAGCATTGCCATGTTAAAATAAGCACATTTAGTAATGCAGTACAAAAGGATGAAAACTGTGTTAACTAGACTGGCTGGCAGTACAGGTAGTTCAACAAAATAAATAGTTTTATTTATTTATTTAATTTATATACCATCCATCTAGAACGTGTCTACTCTGGGTAATTTACATAAAGCATAAAAAATAAACTAAAAGTAAAATCTGAATTAATCGCAGAATCCAAGATGGAAAAAGAAAAAGAGGAAAAAAGAAAAGAAATAGGCTAGGTGATGGCTGTAGGGAAGGCCTGTCTGCATAACCATATCTTCAGATTGGTATTGAAGGCTCTCAGCGAGGGGGCCAGGCGGATACCTACTGGTAAGTTATTCCACAGGTGAGGAACCACTGCCAAGAAGGCCCGATTGTTAGTTTTTCCCCTTCAGATCTCTCTTGGAGTTAGGCCCCTCGATCACCTGGTCTGATTGAAATGGGTGATATGGGTAGAACTAGGTGGAAGAAGGCGCTTTGCCAGGTATTGAGGGCCTAAACTGTTTAGGGCTTTATATGTAATACTTAGCACCTTGAAATTGATGTAAAAGTGGATAAGTAACCAGTGTAAGGCTGCCAGGGTGGGGGAAATATGGTGAAATCTTTTCACCCCGTTAATAACTTGGCTGCCGTGTTCTGGACCATCTGAAGCGTTCGCATCAGTCTCAAAGGAAGCCCCACATAGAGAGCATTACAATAGTCCATTCTTGAGACTATGAGGGGATGGACCAACATGGTGAGTGCCCCCACATCTAGATAGTGATGCAACTGGATGATCTGCTGAAGGTGTAAGTGGGTTGACCAAACCAAGGATGCTACTTGGGTCTCCATGGTAAGTGCTGGGTCAAGATGGACCCCCAGTTTGCAAATGCAAAAGAGAGGGAGTTCCCCAAACCACTGACATTGGGGCCATCCACCTGCAAGACCTCTGTCTTGTCCAGGTTCAACCTCAGTCCATTCAACTGCATCCAGTCAATGTATGGACATCTGAAACAAGCATCTTCAGGACTCTGTCAGCCCAGTGGATCATGTGCTGTGCAATGGAATGGACCATTCTGACAGGCCTGGGGCCAGTTTTCTTTCCCTGGGAGACTCTGTGGGCCTGATAAAGTGGCCCAAATATAAATAACATTGGGGGGAAAACCTTGAAGTCATCAGAAATATACTTATGATTTTGCCAAACAAATGTCTTTGGGTGTTTAATGGTTCAGATGGCTTCTGTGATCTTTTTAAAAAGTTTCCAGTCCAGTATTTTTTTTTTTTTTTGGTCTAGTCCAGCTTTTCTTTTGTTTTCTTTTGGGAAAATATTTTTTGCTGTGGAGATCTGGGCTGCAAAAGCAGTTTCAGTGGATCTCATGCAGGTTCTAGGATGTATTTTGCCCAGCCTTGCTATAGTGACACAGTCCATGCATTGTAGGTAATTGAATGGGAGCACTGCTGTAAAAAAAATGCAAATTAGCAAGGCGGGTGGATAAGGAAATACTCTGCGGGGCCTGTTGTCAAAGACAGGTTGACATTTTTAATGTTGCTCTAATTTATGACAAGAGGTTGGATCCAAAGGTTTCCTTTTGTTATAGCAAATGCTGGATAGCTTAGTGAGTTTGGTACAGTATGTGTTTGCGGAGGCAGAAGTTGGGAGTTGAGTTCCCTAGTGTTCCTACTATAATTGCCTTTATCAATAAGGATTGACTTCAGGCATCCAGTAATAATTCTACAACTTTCATTGAGTGCTACATCTACTTGTTTTGCAAAGGCTGAACCATACCACAGTGGACTGGTATATTCATCTGCAGAGTAGCATAGGGCCAAGGCTGCAGGTCTTAGTGTTTGTGGTTGTGTGCCCCAAGTGGTTCTCAATGGCATTTGAAGAATATTGTTCCTTGTGGAGACCTTTAGCTTTGCATTTTGACACTCTTTCTAATGGGTCAGTGTTTGACTCAAAGTAACATCTAGGTATTTGGGGGCAAACCAATTATTTAGTTGGATGCCCTTCCAGGCTTGTTTCTCAGGTGGAAGGCAGGTATTTGAGTCTTAGTAGGATTGGGTTTAAATTTATTTCTATCACGATGTGTGCCAACTTCTTCTAATGCATCTACCATCTGAAAGCTATTCTGTCATCTTAAAGTATTCCACTGACTAAACAGCAAGTACAAGATTGTCAGCATCAATAAAACTTATGTTGCCTTGAAGGAGTGGTTGATCACTGGCATGCAGAACAAAACAGAAGCCAGTACATTTCCCTGGAAGAAGCCATTCTTTTGAGTCCTCCATTGGCTGTGTTGCCCTTGAAAGTTAATGAAAAATCTTTTATTTTGCAAAAGAGTTGCTATTACTTTAGTCAGCTGATAATTCTTGTTTAGACTATAGAATTTCAGCAGGAGTACTTGATGATGAATAGATAAGGCAGCCAAGAGCTCAACAATAGCTTACCTGTGTGATCTTCCCAATTTCAAAGTTGTCCTCAATATGTTGTATTAAATGATGGCATACTCATGAAACGAATACTCAACGAATTCCTTATTTTCCTTGATTAAGGCTGCCTTGATATGACAAGACACCTGAGAAATGTTCAAGGTCTGAGTGATTCCTTGGCTCCAGCACAAGAAGGAGATAAGGAGTGTTTTCTTTCTCACTGACATTTTTGCAATTTATACAAAATGCTTCTGGGACAGTCTGTGCAAATCTAGTGCCTGTTTTCTTTAAGAAGCAAACTGAATTGAACTGAGCCAAGTTATATAACTTGTGTAAGTAATGCAGTTTACCCAAATCACACAATTTGCATAAGACTATCAAACCCTCTTGTAAGGTGAGAAGAGTAAAAATCTGTTCTGTGTCATTACCTGTGAGGACAAAACACATAAGGACTTGCATCCCTAGCCTTTTCTTTCCCAAGCACTATCCTTCTTTCCTGTCAGTTCACAAGGAAATTCTCAGACTGGTAGATTCTGAGAGGGCATGTCTCATAGGGAAGCACAAATCCTGTTGTTTCCCAAACTGCATCTCCTTGTTTAACTGCTTAATAATTAATAATAATAATAATAATAATAATAATAATAATAATAATAATAATAATAATAATAATAATAATAATAATAATAATAATAATAATAATAATAATAATAATAATAATAATTTATTGTCATTGTAAGTATATACACATACAATGAAATTCACAGACACCCAGAGATCAGACACATGCACACACATAAAATTCCCCAAACACTCCCCACCCACTAAAAGTCCCCCACTAAAAATACAAACATCTAATGATGGTAGGGCCTACTGAAAGAGCAAACAATGAAAACCAATGAGCTGGCTTATGTTGTACTGTCTTCCATTTTTCGGCCCCTTGTGTTGCCTCTTGACCCCACTGCGTTAGGGCTAATGCAGCTTATGGGCTGAAGCAATCCACATTTCAGCATGAACCTGAAAGGAAAACCCGAGGGGTAGGGCATGGCCTGGAACTGATTTTGTTTTAAATTACCCAGGACTCTTGTTAGAGATCTTTTCACTCATCTTGGATTGCTGGAGGGAGCTATAGAGATGTATTCCTCAATTTAGAGAACCTTGAGGAATAATTGATTACACAACTTAATTAAATATATTATGGAGACCAAGCCCCATTAATAGTAATTGAATCCCCACCCTGATACTTTTCGCTCTCTTCTCTATAATGCTGCTGGAATCTTTTTCTGCTCTGTTTCTTTTTATGGAGAGATTCAGAGCTATGCTAAAAAATGGCAATCATTGAAATAAGAAAAATAAAAATAGGCATGTAAGAGGAGAGATTGTAATCTGCCACTGAAAGGTGTAGGTGGTTGCTGTTTATAATTTACTTGCACCATTGCCAAGAGGACTGCTTACATATGAAATCATGCAACATAGCTGCCTTTGAGAAGACTATATGTGATATATTGGAAATCTGTTAAACCTTCTCATACTTGAAGCACACCAGCCTTTCAACTCCAGTACTTCTGTGAAGCACTTTGGTTTTTCAGGACAACAGGGAAGCTTTGCATCAGTTTGAAGGTGTGTGTTCTTACTATTACTTCTTTTCCTGTTTTCCAAAAGCATTTTCTTCCTTAGCAGACATAATTATGACAGAGGGGCTCTTTTTTGTGTGCCCTTGCTTAAAATTATTTTTTAAAAAGTAAATTAGTCAACTTAAAATGGCATCATTTTAAATCTGTATATTGGATTGTGGTAATGGCATGAGAATAGAGTCTTGGCTTTTTTTTCTGTTTTACAAAATTTCTGGAGCAGCTGCATAAGAAATGTAAAACAAGTGTAAGAATGTGCTACCAGTATTGCACTGAAAAATTGAAGATGCAGGCTTATCCAGGAAAGGTGTGACTTATATGGTGATTGCTGATCTTCTAGATTGGCTTTGTTTCATTTAAGCATTTGCATTATGTGTTTTTAGATTTCTATTACCAAAGCACTTTAAAATAAAATTTACACAAACCACTTCTGTTGCCTGATTTAAACACAACTGTGACTATATCTTCTGTCATTTGTAAAAGATATAAGAGGGTATGACCTCCATAATGAGTCCTTGAATGCCTTTAAAGTTAAGACAGTTTTTGGGGTTTGCTTGCTTTTAATTATTTAATTGTATTTTAATTGGCATATAGTTTTATTTTTTTTATTTTTAATTTATCATGTTTTTAATTGTATTCTTTTTAATACTGTGAGTTGGCGTAGGTCCCCTTATCAAGAGTAAGTTCACTTATAAATTATTTTATTTATTTATTTATTTATTTATTTATTTTATTTCTATCCCGCCTATCTGGTCATACTAGACCACTCTAGGCGGCTTACAATTAGAGCAACAATAAAATTATTAAAAACATTACAAATAGACAAAAATGGAAATCAAAGAATATAAAAGAAAAATCGTCAGGGATTATCTGTTGGGAAAGCCTGCCTATACATCAGTGTTTTCAATTGTTTCTTAAAAATGCCCAGCGAGGGAGCCGCGCGAATCTCAGGAGGTAAGTTGTTCCAGAGGCGAGGAGCCACCACCGAGAAGGCCCGATTTCTGGTCTTCTCCTTCCGGGCCTCTCTCGGTGTCAGGCTCCTCAGCCTCACCTCCTGGCTCGCACGGGTGACACGGGTAGATCTAGGTGGGAGAAGGCGTTCCACCAAATATTGAGGTCCTAAACCGTTTAGGGCTTTGTAAGTAAGCATCAACACTTTGAAGTCGATGCGGAATCGGATGGGCAGCCAATGCAATGCGGCCAGAGTGGGCGAGATATGTTGGTATCTTCTCACTCCACTGAGTAATCTGGCCGCAGCATTCTGCACCACCTGTAGTTTCCGCAGCAGCCTCAAAGGTAGCCCCACGTAGAGTGCATTGCAGTGGTCTAATCTTGAGATTACAAGCGCATGTACCAAAGTGTTGAGAGCCCCCACATCAAGGTAGGGTCGCAGCTGGGCTATCCGCCAAAGATGGAAAAATGCGGTGCGGACCACGGACGCCACCTGGGTTTCCATAGTAAGCGCCGGGTCCAGATGAATCCCCAAGCTGCGAACTCCATCCCTGGCAGGCAGGGTCACTCCCCCAAAAATGAGGAAGTTTCCCAAATCCCCAACTGTGGGAGCGCCCACCCTCAGTACCTCCGTCTTGTCCGGGTTTAGCCTCAGCCCATTCTCCTGCATCCATTCCCGAACGGTCTCCAGGCAGCGCTGAAGGGACAGAACGGCATCTCCTGTAGTTGGAGAAAAGGAGATGTAGAGCTGCGTGTCATCCGCATATTGATGGCACAGGGCTCCACACCCCCTGATGACCCTCCCCAGCGGCCTCATATAGATGTTAAACAGCATTGGGGAGATGATCGACCCCTGTGGAACCCCACAATTGAGGCTCCACGGGGCCGAGACATTCTCCCCAAGCTGTACTCTCTGGGGGCGGTCCTCCAAGAAGGAACGGAGCCAGGCAAATGCCCGGCCACCTATTCCCAACTCGGTGAGCCTCCCCAGGAGGATACCGTGGTCGATGGTATCGAAGGCCGCTGAGATATCGAGGAGGACCAGCAGAGACATTTTGCCTCTGTCGGCCTCCCTCAACAGGTCATCACACAGGGCGACCAATGCCGTCTCTGTTCCATGGCGCGGCCTGAAGCCCGATTGGAATGGATCCAGGGCATCTGTGTCATCCAGGAACGCCTGAAGCTGATCGGCCACCACCCTCTCGACTACCTTGCTTAAGAAAGAAACATTGGCGACGGGCCTATAATTGCCAATTTCGTCCGCCGCCAAACTAGGTTTCTTTCTTATGGGCCTAATGAGTGTATCCTTGAGGGCAGAGGGAAATCTGCCCTCAAGGAAAGACCCATTAATTATTACAGTAGCCCATTCCGTTGTTGAAGGCCTGGCTGCCTTGATTAGCCAGGCCGGGCAAGGGTCCAAAGAGGAGGTGGAAGCACGGCAGCGATCAAGCGTCCTGGCCACAGTGTCGGGCGAAACAGGCTGAAAGGAGTCAAAAATCACCGGACAAGACGGAGCGCTGGACATCTCAGCTCGACTCACTGTATTCAAAAAAGGGGAGAGGTCCCGGCGGATGGCCTCCACTTTAGATTTAAAAAATGCTGCAAATTGGTCCGGTGTAAAACTAGGGGGAGGCCTATCACCCGGGCCAATTCCGGATAGGTCACGTACTATACGGAATAATTCCGCCTGCTGATTAGACGCCTCGCTTATCCGGTTAGCGAGGTATGTTCGACTGGCAGCCTTTACCTTGGCCTGGTAAAGGTTAGTAGCGACCTTAACAGCTATGCGATTAAAAACCGTCGGGTCCTTTCTCCATTTGCGCTCTAGCCGTCTCCTGACCCGCTTCGACATCCGGAGATCCTGGTTAAACCAGGGCGCCGGGCGATCTCTGCGGCTGAGAGGGCGTTTAGGCGCGATCGTGTCTACGGCACTAGCCGCGGCTGTGAACCAGGCGTCAACCAGAGCCTCGACAGGAGCGCCAGCCAGGTCAGCCGTAACCCCTCTCATGGCATCCTGGAATCCGATCGGATCCAGTAGCCTTCGAGGGCGGACCATAACAATAGGTCCCTGCTCCCTGCGAGGGGGGAGAGCCATCTTGATGGTACACTTTATTAGGTGGTGATCCAACCATGACAAGGGGACCGACTCGAGGTCAGTCACCATCGGACCACTCTCGCTCCCATTGGTGGAAAAGACCAGGTCTAATGTGTGGCCGCCCACGTGTGTAGGGCCGTTGACATGCTGGGACATGTTCAAGGCGGCCATGGTCTCCAAGAACTCAAGAGCTGGTCCGGACGTTTCTGCCCCCGCATGCACGTTGAAGTCCCCCAGGACTAGTAGCCTCGGGGAACCCAGCAGTGCCGCGGAGACAAAGTCCACCAGCTCCGGTAGGGAAATGGCTGGGTCGCGGGGAGCACGGTAACCCAGCAAGATCCCAATACCGTCCCTGGCCCCAATCCACACGTGGAGAGCCTCAAGACCCGGCTTTACCACCGAGGAGCGCCTAACCACCTCCAAGGTGGACTTATAGAGGATGGCTACTCCCCCTCCCCGTCCCTCCAGTCTACCCTGGTGTTGGACAGCATAACCAGGCGGACAAATAAGAGCTAGGGGGGGACCCCCCTCTCCGCCAATCCATGTTTCCGTTATGCAGGCCAGGTCTGCATCTTCCTCCAAGATAAGATCATAAATCAGTTGGGTTTTATTAGATACAGACCTGGCGTTCAACAACACCAGGCGTAGAGTAGAGGGACGGCTGGTCTGGCTACCTCGATATTGGGGGTTGGTTTCCGTCTCAGAACAAGGAACAGCCTGTAAACATCTGTTCATAGTTCTTCTGACACGAGTAGGGACGGATCCAACACCATATCGCCCTCTACCCGTAATCACAGTGATGTTTTGTGGCCCCTCGCTGGGAGGGCAGGCACCCCATTCCATGACGAGAAGAGAAATAAAAAGAAAAGGGGAAAGAAAAAACTAATAACTTAATTCAAATATACAAAAAAGGATAGTACAATAAAAAGCTAAAGTAAGTACATCAATAAAAACATATAAACCAGCAGTACCAAACTTAATAATAATTAAATTAAGTTAAACAAAAATAGTAACTTAAAAAATAAATACTAATGAGAAAAAATCACAATAGCTATCCCCCACATATATTAAAATTGGACTTAATGCTATTAAGTCAGATGTTCTTCGTGCAAAAAGGAATAGCAGCAGCAACAGCGGTGACGGGGACCAGGCGAGAGATGAAATTTGCGCCACCATTTCCTCCTACGGGAAACGTCTCTCACTCAATGAGCTGTAGGGGCTGATGTTCTTCGGCTCCCCTGGGTGCAGGCACGCTGGTCTGGTGGGACCCTAGAAGCAGCACTGACTTAAAAGCCTTCTTACCCCTTGAGCCAGGTGGCTGATGTTGGAAAGGGGGAGGCAGCCAGAAGCAACAGGGCCCAATCCTGCAGAGCAGAGGAAGACCTAGCCGGCTCTCTTGACAAAAAAGGCTGGCAGCTACTCAGCTACAAACCCACTGTCTCTCACTCAGTGAGCTGTAGGGGCTGATGTTCTTCGGCTCCCCTGGGTGCAGGCACGCTGGTCTGGTGGGACCCTAGAAGCAGGACTGACTTAAAAGCCTTCTTACCCCTTGAGCCAGGTGGCTGATGTTGGAAAGGGGGAGGCAGCCAGAAGCAACAGGGCCCAATCCTGCAGAGCAGAGGAAGACCTAGCCGGCTCTCTTGACAAAAAAAGGCTGGCAGCTACTCAACTACAAACCCACTGTCTCTCACTCAGTGAGCTGTAGAGGCTGATGTTCTTCGGCTCCCCTGGGCGCAGGCACGCTGGTCTGGTGGGACCCTAGAAGCAGCACTGACTTAAAAGCCTTCTTACCCCTTGAGCCAGGTGGCTGATGTTGGAAAGGGGGAGGCAGCCAGAAGCAACAGGGCCCAATCCTGCAGAGCAGAGGAAGACCTAGACGGCTCTCTTGGCAAAAAAGGCTGGCAGCTACTCAACTACAAACCCACTGTCTCTCACTCAGTGAGCTGTAGGGGCTGATGTTCTGCGGCTCCCCTGGGTGCAGGCAAAAACAACCAAAAAAAAAAATAATGATAAGTGAAAGCATGGTGTTGGACTATAGTGAAAGTCAAAGGTGGTTGTAGGACTACGGAACTAGGCTGTTCTTTTTTTGATCCCTCGTGTAATCTAAGTAGATCCTTTAATGCAGGCTTGTCCAGCCCGTGGCCCGAGGGCCGCTTGCGGCCCAGGTCAGCTTGTAATGCGGCCCAGCGCAATTTTTTATTTTTAAAGAAATTCCAAAGTTTCAAGTTACACTGCCGGCACTTGCGGCCGGAATATTGCCGGGGCACGTCACAACAGTAGAGGGAGAGAGAGGGAAAGATGGAAGGAATGTGAGGGGAGGGGACAGGGGAGCTGTGTGACTGCGTTGCGCCGTCCCCGTCAATAGGCGGACCCCCTCCCGGCCCCATAAAGCTGCCGGAGTCAAAGGTGGCAGCTTCTGCTGTCTGAGATCGCAGCTGCCAGTAAGCGCACTTGTAGCGGGGCTGCGGAGGATGGCTAGGGCTGCCCCCCCATGCTTCCCAAACCAAATGTATGTGCGGCCCAAACCAAATTTTCATCTTCTAATGTGGCCCAGGGAAGGTGAAAGGTTGGACACCCCTGCTTTAATGGAAGCACTGTGTCTTAGGATCCCTTGCAACAATGTAAAGGTTCCTGGGGAAACTCTCAGAGACTGCACCAGGCAATTGTGTAACGTAGCACAAGGCTTGAGGCTATAACCTTGTGAGTAGCTGTGTGTCTCATTGACTGATTAATTCAAAGCATTTTTCTTGCCCTTGATCAAATCAGATCTCAGGGAAGTGTACAACAATGCAGATAATAAATTATTTAAAGCCTAATGCAATACAATAAAACAGTGACATCAGAGAACTATAATCAAAGACAGCAAATAAAACACATTTTATTCCTTTTCCTGTTTACTTTTAACACATTGTGAGAGTGAAATGAAAGGCACTCCGCATGAAATATTTTGAGGGGAAAACCTGGGATGCAAGTCTGTGCAGAAAATTACCAATTAACTTTGTATTCACAAGGCCTTATTAATGGATTTAACTTTTTTTTTCCCTAGTCGCTCATGAGTACTGGAACAGCAGCTGAATTAAATACTGAACAAAAGCAGTTCAAAATTAAACCATTTCTCTGGCACAGTCTTCTTGTTTGGGTTTGTGTACACAACAGCTGCTCTGAAATAGATGAAGTACTCAGACATGTCCTATTCTATAAAGAACAGCTTCATGAGAAAAACTGGTAAGGATAACCTTATAACTTGATATAATCTTTATGGCAATAACCTTTGTATTGAAATGTTAAATAACCTTTATGTCTAAATGTTAATCACCCCAAAGTTGCCTGTCAAAAAGATTTATATTTTTTGTGCCAGAAGGAAAAGCAATTTATGTCTTTTGTATTGCTTCACTTTATCAATAAATTGTTTCTGCTTTTTTGGCTGGAAGTACATAATATGTATTTTATCAGTTTACCTATATTATATTATTTCTGCTATTAACGGACTTTATTTCAGCATCCCAAGGTACTGTAATTTTCATATAACTAAACAGCTGCAGTGAAGAGCGACATCCTTCTGGGTCAGGTACTGGTCTTCAATTGTGGGTGCACTTTATTTGCAAAGTTTAATTGAAACTAATTTTGGATGCCTTTAATTAATTTTACACTGGAACTTTATTCTAGATAGCTTCTGCGAATTGAAACTTCAGCGGGTTGTGATAGTGGATTATACTGGTTAGAACTCTGTAATATACCAAATTTTAACTCACTTTGTTATGAAGAAACATTGGATAAATGTAAAAGGTCTAAAAATAAACTCTGGCTTTTTGAATTTGGCCTGAGAATCAGACTGAACTCTGCTCCAGATCATCAGACATTTGGTTGTGTAAAGTTAGCAGAGGCATGGAATGATAGAAGAAATTGATAATGTTCAGTGTTAACTTGACAATGTAGAAAGCTAATTTATTCTGAGTCAGTCCTTTGATTTGACATCAACTCTTGGTCTAAGCCTGCTTAACTTCTGAAATCAGATAAAAAGGGGTACATTCAGGATGATACACTGGTGCCCTTACCTTTCTTTTTTATGTTTGATAGTATGGAAGCACATCAATTTGGAACATGAATTTGTTGATTATCAGCTTGATAATTGCAGGTATCCATTTTTAAATCTCCTCCATGATTTCTGTAACTGCATGGAGAATCATGTGGCTTCATCACTAGTGAATTATTGAGAAAGTGTGAAATAGGGTCTTTGGATTTATCCCTTAATCTTAAATTCACAGTAAGGACAATGTAAGATGGATTTGGTAATGGCTGTCTGGCTCACATGTGTGTCCAAGCCTATGGATCTGTGCAGTCTGCTTAATTTGAAGTAGTGATTTTCACCTGGGAAAAGAGAAAGCAAACAAACATGGCAGAGTCGAACAGTTCATTCCCCATAAATTACCCTTCCTTTCTCCTATTTTCAGGTTCAGGTCAGGCAAAAAATTTCAGACGTATGAGAATACGATGTGATTTTTTTTTCTTGGAAATGTAGCAGAATTTAGCACGAAAAACGCATAACAGAAATTAAGTTTCAAATCTAAATATTTGTGTCAGTGTATTTGCGTATAGTGTTGCCAGTACCACTGTGGTATAATGCTGTACTACTAATACATGTGTACAGTCAAAAGCTTTCATATGCTGTAAGACACAGAAATGGACAGTTAACTCTGGTGTTGTAATTCCATCTGTCCTGGAATTATGGAACCTTCTGCTTGTGCAAAGCTGTCATGAAGAAGCTGTATCTAAAGCTACCATATGTAAACTGGAGGAATATATTAAAATAATGTAGTAAGATCTTAATTGTGCCTGTGCAAGGCTCTAATGTAATGGACCATGGACTCTGAAAGGAAGCTCTGAAGCCTTTATCACTATGTCGGCATCTTTGCTGCGATACCTGGTGGCCTGATCTTGTTGCATTGCCTAATCCACCACCACATTCGATAGCCAGAGGGTAAAAAGACAGCTAACAGGCTTATCAAAGGCTGTCAGAGACAGCAGAAATGGGCCCTGCCTCACTCCATAAAAGTGCTGAACCACAGGGCAGAACAAATATATATATATAATTACAACTCCCCATACTCTCCTTAGAGCAGGAATGTTTAAGGATCCACAACAGACAGTAAAAATAATTTTAAGATGACCGTATTTCTTCGTAATGGTCTCAGTGAATGCACACAAATGGGTTAATCCTGCGCCTGCGCAGGGCGTTCGGAAGATTCTAGAGCTTTAGAAAAAAGAGTCAATTAGCTCCCTCACAGAGGGTATATAGGCTCCGCCTCCTCCATCTTCCTTTCAGTTCCTCTTTTTCCACCGTTCCGTTAGGACGTTAAGAAGAGCAGAGCATCCATACTTAAGTATACTAGCTTAGCTAACCTTTTCTTCTTATTTCCTTTCTTTTATTGTTGTTTTATTGTTGTTTTATTGACAGAACCTGCCCTACTTTGAGTTCGCCATCATTCTGTCCCCCTTCCCCCTTCCCCCCTGTTCTTCAATGGATTCCTTTTGTTTTATGGCCCCTCGGGCTTCAAGCAGTGTGCCGTCTGTTTCCGCTAAATTCCTCTTTCAGACGGCCACGACATGTGCTTGTTTTGTCTGGGAGAATCACACCTCGACCAGACTTGCATTGCTTGCAAAGGTTTTTCCAAGCAAGCCATTAATCTCAGAGGCCAATGGCTTCAATCTTTTCTCTACGAGAAGACTCTTCTTCCCGCCATGGAAGACTCCTCCCTCTCTGCACCAACCCCTCCACGTTCGGAGGCCTCCAAACTTCTCCTGCTGAGCAGTTGGCTCTTACCATCTCCCTTCCTGTGAAATCCAAGGAAGCCTCAAAACCGCCAAGGCGTCGTCTCGAGTTGTCCTTCCTGTAAAAAGGAAAACCAACGATAAGCCTCCAAATCTGAAGAAGTCAGCTAAACCGTCTACTGTGCCTCCTCCAGCTCCTTCAATACTGCTCGAGGAGTCTTCGAGGGAAGGAATTGGACTTTCTGATACTGAGGAGCACATTCCTTCAGCCCAGACGGCTCAGGATATCATGTGCATATCTCCGAACTCGGGCCGATTTGAGGCTGTGCCAGATGCCAGCCAGGCCATTGCCCCTTCTAGCCCTCGATACTCAGGGCGGGCTGATACCGAGTCTCTATCCTAACAGGAGTCTGTCCACGGCACTCCTAGAAAAAGCATGGAAAAGCGTAAACATACAATTCCGTACTAACCTAGAGATGCAGGAAATGGATACCATCCACAGGGTCCGCCACAGTTTGGCCACCCTTTTTACACTCCGTACCAACCGTGTCCGTACCAAGGCTATGTTTACCCACCGGAGCTTCAAGGCACCACCATGCCTCAACCACCGTGGCACCATACCGTAGCTCCCCCCACGCTACATCAGCCACTAAACGCGCTAAATGCAGCAGCCGCCACTCTTCAGTGCGAGCTGCCACTCTATATTCCGGCCCAGGAGCTCACGATACCGAGCCCTTTTCCCCGTCCACTCAATCTGACATGGGCGTTGTACCAGAGGATGCAGTACCGCGCCGCTCTCCTTCTCTAGCCTCTCAATCCTTTCCAGATGACCACTCTATGGCATCTAGTGAATCCGATGCTCCTGATGCAGTTGGTCAAGGCTCGTCTTTCTAGCCTTCTCTAGAAGACTTCTCCTCTTATGCGCAACTTATTATGCGCATGGCAAAAACCCTTCAGCTGGATGCACAGATCCCGCAACAGGAAAGGGACCTAGTTTTCCAAGACATGGAGCAGGACAAAGCCTCCCCTCCTAGTCTAAGTCTCATCCCAGCCCTCTTCGAACTGGTCAAAACTTCATGGGACAAATCACCCGCGATGGCTCAAGTCCCTCACAAAATAGAGCATCATTACAAAACCCATGGGTCGGATTCCGATTTCCTCACTAATCATCCAACTCCATCGTGGTTGAAGCCACCCAATACAAGTCGTGTACCCGATCATCAGCTACACCCATTGACAACGAGGGAAAGAAAATGGACAATTTAGGCAATGAGCTATATGACTTTGCTGCCCTTTTGATTAAAATAGCCAACTATCAAGCGACTATGGGTGCCTACCAAAAGCATCTTTGGGACAAAATAATCCCGATGTTGCACACCTTACTTAATCCTTCTAAAACGGAAGCCCTCAACGTTTACGAAGAGGCCAATACTCAGGCAACAGAAGTTTGCTAATGATGATAGCTGTCAGACGCCATGCATGGCTCAGAACCGCCAGTATCCTTGACAACACGAAAACAAAAATCGAGGACCTGCCCTTCAATGCTATTGGACTATTTAATTCCAAGACTGACAAAATCATGGAGAATGTACACAAAATGAGAAAGACAGCGAAGTCTTATGTACCATACCAGCCGTATAGGTACCAGAAACAGGCCTACAAAAAGCCTCAATACCAATCCTCCATTCAGTACCAACCCTTTTGGTACAGTAAACAACAGCAGGACTGGACTTATGAGACCCAACAGTCCACCGCTCTGCTGTTCAGGCAGCAATGCTTTTGCAGCCCCAAGCAGTCTTTTTGCAAAACCCAACATAGGGGTAAGCACTTCTCTTAATCATTTGTATACCATCAGATTGTTCCCATTCCTTCAAGAATGGTGCAGCATCACTACCGACAAGTGGGTCCTTAATATCATTGAAAAAGGCTACCTGATTGAATTCTCAATGAACCCCATTACCATCACTTCTATCCAAAGGGCCTATAACCAGAGTACCATCCTCTGACTCCAGCGAGGGTTTTTTCTCACATTACTTTGCAGTCCCCAAGAAAGACGGCGGCATAAGGCCCATCATGGACCTTAGAGACCTCAATCAATACATCCTATACAAAAAAATCCATATGCTGACTCTTGACTCCATTCTCCCTCTTCTGTCCCAGGGAAACTGGTTCGTCACCATCGATTTACAGGACACCTACTTCCACATTTCCATCTACCCATCTCATCAAAAATCCCTCCATTTCCGGTTCCACCACGACACCTTCCAATTCACCGCTTTACTGTTCGGGCTCTCCACAGCCCCCAGGACATTCACAAAGTGCATGGCACTGGTTGTGGCATACCTTCGTACTAAGGGGATAAAAATCTTTCCCTACATTGACGACTGGCTTTTAGTGGCGAAATCCTACCACGAGGCAGTCTCTGCCACAAACTTTACCCTCTGAGTCTAAAAAGACTCAGGCTAAAAATCAACAAGAAAAAGTCAAGCCTGATACCATCCCAGACCGTCTCCTACATAGGAGCAACATTGGACTCAGTTCACATGAGAGCTTTCCTACCGTCTCAGCGAATTCGCAAGATCCAGGCGGCAGCCTTCAGGTTCACACTGTACGCAACCTTGACTGCGCACGATACCCTACACATCCTATGACTGATGGTGTCCACTACTTCGGTGGTACTCTTCACAAGACTGAAACTCAGACCACTTCAGTCTTGGTTCTTTGTCCAGTACAATCCCATGATGGACCCTCCTACAAAAAAAGTTAAGGGTCCCACCTCATGTAGCCAGACATCTCATCTGGTGGACCATTCCCAACAACCATTCCATCCTCCGTACCCATCCATACAAGTCGTGACAGATGCCAGCCCCTCAGAATGGGGAGCGCACTGCCAGGAGCTGTGGGTACACAGCCTCTGGACTGCATGTCAAAGAGCCACCCCCATCAACCAGCTAGAACTGTTGGCCATTATCAAAGCCTTTCAAGCCTTCCTGCCCTGCATAAAAGGGCATGCTGTACAACTGGTAACAGACAATACCACAGTGATGCACTACATCAACAGACAGGGCGGAACTCGATCCAGGCCCCTCCTTCGTCTGACTCTACAGTTTTGGGAATGGTGTCGCTTGCACCACATCTTTCCCCAAGCGATCCATATTGCGTCCAGGGACAACTCCCTGGCAGACCATCTGAGCAGGCTGCCCACCAGGATGCACAAGTGGGCTCTCGACCAGACGGTTTTCCTGGATCTATGCCGACGATGGGGACAGCCTACGATAGATCTTTTCACGTCCCATCTAAATGCCAGATGCAATCGGTATTGTTCCAGGGCGGGCATAGATGCCTCATCCCTCGGAAACACCTTCCTCATACCGTGGTCCAGAGAACTAACTTACATGTTCCTTCCAGTACCACTACTCTTCAGGACTGTAACCAGGATCATTCAGTACCAAACGAATGCAATCCTCATTGCTCCATGGTGGCCGCGCCAGCCCTGGTTTGCCCACCTATTGGGAATAACAGAGAAAATACTGCACTTACCTCCAATACTGTCCCTGCTCTCACAGAACGACAGGGCCCTTCTCTATCCCAAGGTCCAGTCTCTTCACCTGACGGTGTGGAGGATATGCCTAGGTTCTGTGTGGTCCTAGACCAGGCCCAAAACAGTCTACCTCCCGACTATATAATAGCAAATGGAAAGCTTTCACCAAATTTGCCCAGGTGGAAGGCATGACCACAATACCAGCATCCCTACACACGGTACTTACCTTCCTACTCCATTTCTTCAATCTTGGACTGGCTCATTCCACGCTCAAGGTCTACATTTCGGCAATAGTGGCTCACCAACCTCCTCAATCGCGCTCTGCCAGGCTTTTCTCCAACCCTACACTTAAAAGATTTTTAAAAGGCCTACAAACCATACGGCCTCCTTCACAACACATCGTACCACAATGGTCTCTACCACTCGTCTTGGAAGCTCTCACTAAGCCTCCATTTGAACCTATGGCTACCTGCTCAGAGAAATTGCTTTCCCTGAAGACTGCCTTTCTTGTGGCCATTACATCGGCCAGAAGAGCGAGTGAACTGGCTGCACTCCTGTCAGACCCTCCTTACCTCCAAATGCACCCTGACAAAGTCACCCTTTACCTAGACATACTCCTTCTGGATACAAGGTAGTATCAGACTGTCATATCAAACAGCCTATTGTGCTTCCAACATTGTTTCCTTCTCCGTCCATGCCATTAGAGCGTAAACTCCACACCCTCGATGTGAGAAGAGCCCTTGCCTTCTACCTTCATCGTACCAAACACACTAGGCGCTCCCCGCGTCTCCTCCTGTGTTATCATGGACCACACAAAGGTGCTCCTGCTTCTTCACAATCAATATCCAGATGGATTGTTCAGCTCATACAGTTGGCTTACCAGCTTGCCAATAAGCCTGTACCAGGTGGTCTGAAGGCCCACTCTACCAGAGCGGTCTCCACGTCGACAACTCTATTCAAAGGTGTTCAATTACATGCAAGGTGGTCACCTGGGCCAATCCATTGACATTCGCCAGGCACTACCGCCTAGATGTCAGAGCCAAAAATGATGGGGCATTTGGACGGGTGATACTGTCATCTCTGATATCGTGACGGCCCTCCTTCCGGTGAGTACAGCTTGTTATTTGCCCGTTTGTGTGCATTCACAGAGACCATTATGAAGAAAGTTAGATTACCTACCTGTAACTTTGGTTCTTCTAGTGGTACTCTGTGAATTCACACATCCCTCCCTTCCTCCCCTCTGTCCCTCACGATACCATGTTTGTCTACTTTTATACAGTAATGGCGGACTCAGGGAACTGAAAGGAAGATGGAGGAGGCGGAGTCTATATACCTTCTGGGGGGAGCTAATTTGACTCTTTTTTCTAAAGCTCTAGAATCTTCTGAACGTCCTGCGCAGGCGCAGGATTAACCCATTTGTGTGAATTCACAGAGTACCACTAGAAGAACCAAAGTTACAGGTAGGTAACCTAACTGTTTAAATGTCTCTCCTATGTCTTGAGGGTCAAAAGCCTGTCATTTTCTTAGTTGTTCAGCTGAGTACCAGGTAAGCAGATAGCCTTCTATTCATCCACACATATATTTGCCTATTTTATTGGTATAAATGTGTTGTATATGTTGTAAATGTGTTTACTATTGTATTTATGTTGCTAAGTGGGACCCAGCTACTATCTCAGTAAGGGTAAGAATTCACAGTTGTTTGTTCCCAGTTCTTATTTGTGGCCTTACTAGTATACATTGCCCTCAGTATTCTGTTAATACAACAGAGATGGCTCATGCTTTGATAAATTTACAGTCTAAGACAATGATCCTGAAAAAGCTATTGTTCATGCTGCATGTTAAAATCAAGCAGTCTATCCATGTTTTCTGGATCTGGCATCTAAAATCATCTGAGAAGTTATTATATTATAAACAGAGATCTTTTGATCCAAGTCAGTCAACTTAATAGTAGGCAGCAGCATAACGTAATGGAATTTTGTTAAATGTGTAAAGTGAAGCACTTCAGAAATATAGCTATTCCACTCCATGCCTTTCCTTTCTTTTTCTTCTTTCTTTCTTTTATAATTTTTACTGCCTTTCAGTAAGTGTTAAGCCCTTAGGGACAGTGTTTGAGCTTGAGTGGTGCCCTTTTTTCTTTTTCTTTTTCCCTGTCTGCAAAGCCAAACTTAAATTTGCTTTTCAGCGGTGATAGTATAGAAAAATGCTTTAATGTGAAGTTCACTAAAAATCAAGCCATACTTCTTATTTTAACTGAACTTTTAAAATGTTGTAGTCTTTGTTATTTAAAAATAGTGGTAAATGTGTGAAGAATATAAAAAGCCTACTAAATAGAACTAAAGATGATTTTAGATAACACATTTTCATTCCCCCCCCCCTATCTATCTCGAGAAAGAATAATCATGTTATGGATTGCTCCTTCACCTCAATAGGGGTTACTTTGGTGCAACCTAAAATGATTAGTGAATATTTGATAATAGAGTTCCTCTTCTTATGTTAGTTCAATAGTTTCATGAGCTCTGTATAAATCATATTCCCTAAAACATTACATTTTCAAATACAAATCAGAGGTTGTTCCACACTGTTCCATCATTAGTTCTTCATTCCCCATACACTTCACTAATGTTTTCTTTTTTTGGTGCCAAGCTCCCCAACTGACATAGCAGGCTAAAATACAGTAGGACGTATGTAGTGGAATGGAAATCAGTGCATAACAAATAGAAACATTTGGCAGATGGGGGGGGGGGGGAGAGTGTGAATGTGGGTTTTCAAGGAAGTGTATTTGTCCACTATATTGGCAGAATTACCCATACAAAAGAAATTGCAGCTGATTACAGACTTCCTTTTTCAGTTTGATGTGCATGCAACTTCATCTTATTTTTGTGCCCATTGTCAAGATTATGGCCGAGACAGAGAGGTCCTCAGAAACTACTCAGCCATACTACCCAGACTTTCCTGGTGTAGGTAAATTCCAGGAGGGTCAGTGTGTTGTTGACTGGGGGAAATCTTCTTGCCAGCATTAAGAGGGCTATGCATTGCCTACTTTCTGTTTAAAAAACAAATAATAAATATTGCAGGATTTGTTATAGAGGTCACAGGTCACAAAGATATATAGGGCTTTCTTTAATGGTATGTAGAAGAGTGGTTGCTATCTTCTGTTCAATTGGTATGCAATTTGATGAATGAAATAGGGGGGCTCAGAACTGTCCCCTGTGTATATGGGGATCCTACTGTATACAGAAAGCACTGGGAAAACCACTGCTAAAATAGTACACTTAACCTGTTAGCATATATCAAGTTTAAAAATCTAAGCCCCAAAAGAACTTACACTCTGCATCTAACTCCCTTGTGCATCCCACACCCCTTTTACATATAACTGTTACAGTGGGATACATCAAAGTGGATCAGTATTCTCTAAAAATCATTGTTTTTCTTTGCTAGTGTGGATTAGCACTCATTGAAAACATAGAGTTTATGAAGGAAACTTTTACATTAATATTTTGCATTAATAATAATAAATGTTTTATTATGGTCATTGACCAGCAAAAATAAGGTACATTATTTAAATTAGGAGACATAAAAACAATTTAAAAACATTAAAAACACTAAAAACATCTATATACACATACAGCAGTGCCTCGCAAGACGGGTGCTCAGTTTAACGATGAATCCGCATTACGACGAGTTTTTTGCGATCGCAAAAGCGATCGCAAAACGACATTTTGAATGGGGGAATTTTGCTGTGCGATGATTGGTTCCCTGTTTTGGGAACTGATTTTCGCTTCCCGACGATCAAAACAGCTGATCGTTGGGTTTTCAAAATGGCCACCGGGTGCTCAAAATGGCTCCCCGCTGTGTTTAGGAGCCATTTTTCGCTGCACAGGCACCTGAAAATGGCCGTCCCTATGGAGGATCTTCGCTGGATGGTGAGTTCTTAGCCGACTGGAATGCATTAACCATGTTTTAATGTGTTTCAATGGCTTTTTAATTTTCGCTTTACAACGTTTTTGTTCTACAGCGATTTCGTTGGAACGAATTAACGTCATAATGCGAGGCACCACTGTATATAAAACTACATTCTTACATCCTACTAAATATCTCCTTCCTCCCCATCATAGACCTTATCTATGAGCTATTGCAGCTTGCGTAAAATTACAAAATTGTTACTTTGAAGCTGATAGAGCCTGTGTGATCATTATACCAAACTGGTATACACCAATTTACAGATACTATAGCTGTGCTTTAGGTTGAACCTTTCCTTCAATTTAGCTACTTTTGTCAGCATATCAGAATTTATCCCAGTATATCTGCCAGGGCATTGCCCTGTCAGCAAAAGCAGTGTGTAATGTGCTTCTGATTGTCCAGGAAATGCCCTTATGTAAGGGTTAATAAGGACTTTTCGAATGTCAGAATAAAAAGCATAGTGAAGTAACACATGGGAGACAGATTCAATCTCACCGGAGTTACAGGGGCCCCCTTAGTGTAAGGGGTGTTGTTATACTTCCCTTCCCGGACTGCTGACGGAAGTGCATTGAAGTGGGCCAGAGTAAGAGCTTTGCGTTGTTTAGATGTTAAGGGTAATTAGAGATATTTAGCCGGTTTGGGTGGGTGCAGTGAGTTGTCAAGTGTAAACCTATTTCTGATAATACCAAGGTTCTGCTGCCTAAGATTACTCTTGGCCTTAACGTATCCCATTTGTTGGATACTTTCTACTGAATAGCCATATCTGTTGATTTTATGGTATATTGCTCTCTTCCAAGGTGACTGATGGTTATCCTGTAATACCAGTGAAGTCAGTCCAATTGGTTGAAAGGTTAGTTTCAGCCAAAAGTTAAAAATAGCCAGCCAAGCTCTGGTTTCAACTTTCAGGTAGCCCACTTCAAGCCTAAGGGCTACATTGGATACCCCTCTTGGAAGCTGTAATATAGCCCTCACGAATTTAGATTGAACTACTTCTAACTAGATAAATGAAGAATGGGGGCCCATTTGTGCCCCATACAAGAGCTGACTAAGGGATTTGGCCTGAAACAATCTTAGTGCAGCTGGAATGTACTGACCTCCCTTTGAATAGAAGAATTTTAGTATAGCAAGGCTAGATTTTTGTGCTGCTTGTACCATATTGTTAACATGGGCCTTGTGGTTTCCTTTATATTGGAAAACAACACCCAAAGATTTATACACCTTAATTTGTTCTATCTCATGCTCATCAATTAACCACTTATAGATCCTGGGCCTCTGAGCGAACACTAAAACTTTGGTCTTCGAGTAATTTATCTGTAGCATTTCCTCTTTACATCATTGTGCAAGAGCATGTAATGCTCTCTTTAGTTCCTATTGGTGTCTGTGAAATTAGGACTGCATCATCTGCGTATAACAGAAGTGATATATGTCTATTGGCTAGTTTGGGGGATGGAACTCTGGATGGCTGAGTGTTGTTACCATTGAGTTGATATATAAATTAAATAACAATGGAGCTAACATACACCCTTGCTACACACCATTATAGGTAGGAACTTTATCAGACAAGTGTCCTTCCTTGTTGCATCTAGTTCTGAGCATTGTATTTTCATGCAGCTTATACATAAGCAGCATAAGGCGTTGATCTATTGTGGAAGACTCTAACTTACTCCAGAGCCTATCTCGTGAAATTAAATCAAAAGCCAATCTAAGATCAATAAAAACGGCAAATAGGGACCCTTGGTTTCTTAGAGTACTTATCTTATGCCTTAGAATAAGGGCATGATCCTGTGGAGATCTACCAGATCTAAATCCAGCTTGTTCATCTGCCAAAACACTCTCAGAGTTCATCCAATCTATCAATTTCCAAGATAAATGTTTGGCATAAAGCTTACTAATTATGGGTTGTATACTGATTGGCCTATAGTTAGCTGGATTGTTTTTTTAACCTTTTTAATAAATGGGGATAATAATGGCTGTGCCCCATTCTGATGGCATGTGAGCATTTTGGTCTATATAAGTGAAAAGGTTTGCCAGAATTGGGGCCCACCATTCACAGTTGTTCTTAATGAGTTCAGGAGGAATACCATCACAGCCTGGGGCCTTACCAATTTTCAATTGGTTCACAAGGTCTTTTATTTCAGAGATTGATACAGGGTGCCATTCTGGTAGATTCATATATGAACGACTCACATGAAATGAGGGAATGTCTCTTTTGGCATAAAGCTCAACTATATTAACTCGAGCGTTAATATAAGAGTTCATCCTAACTGAAAGATTATTGGTAGTTAATGTTATGGATTCCCAAAATGATTTCATATCTTTCCCCCTGACTGCTTTGATAGGTTTTTCCCATTCTATCTGTTTAGCTCTCCTTTTTTTCTCTTTAATTAATTTCTTATAGCCTTTCTTAAGTTCCAGCAGTTCCTCCACTTCCATTGATGATGGGTTTTTTAAATTTTGTTTAAATTTTGAAATTACCAGTTTTTTGCATCAACACATTCCTTATCAAACCAGCTATAGGACCTGCGCTTGTTAGTATGGGTTTTTGTTGAGTTATTTGAACCAGCTAAGTCTACTATTTTATTTATTAGTGTTTCATACAGTGCAATTATGTTGCTACCTCAGCCCGCTTTGAGAAAGGTGGAATGGATCTCAGAGAGCTGATTGTTATTAAGTTGATTAGTGAAATAAATTGAGGCCTTTCCTGACCATTTGATCCTGGAGTTGGTTAATATCACCTCAGGATTCATAGGCAAGGCCTTCTCAATATGAGTATGGTGTTCTTGTAACTTCAGGTTCAATTTTAATGGCAGGTGATCACTATAAATCCTACTGTTGATCACCACATTGATGACAGTACAGTGGTGCCTCACTTAGCGACATTGATTTGTTCCAGTAAAAATGTTGCTAAGCGATTTCATCGCTAAACGGAATAAAAAAGCCCATAGAAATGCATAAAAACGTGTTTAATGCGTTCCTATGGGCTTAGAAACTGACCTTATGCAAAGATCCTCCATAGGGGCGGCCATTTTCGGTGCCTCTAAAGCGAGGCAAAACAATGGGTGGCCGTTTTGTTTTTCCGGTGGACATTTTGGAACTGCCAATCAGCTGGCCGAAAACGGGGGCTTTGCGATGATCGCTTCCCCGCTATCATCGCAAAGCGATTTTTCCCCATAGGGGCCATCGCTAAGCGATCGCTCTGGCGATGACCAAAACCCCATCGCTAAGCGATTTCATCGCTCAACGGAGCGATTGCTAAGCGAGGCACCACTGTATTCAGTATGTTACGGCTGACAATCATGTAATCTATGGTACTCATCCTTGTTCCCGACCAGAAGGAGAATTACCCTGGTATGTCACCTGAATTACTTCCATTTAATATATGTAGGTCAAGCCGATAAACTAGCTGTGCCAAATTAAGGCCTGCATAATTACTGATGGTGTCTTTAAAGAGGTTCCTAGTGACTATGGGGAAGAGTAATCCATCAGGGGGGCATAAATTATAAGCAGCATAAAGAGCCAAGTAATTTGTATCCAATCTGGCATTAAAATCACCCCCAATTATCATTTGGTCATTGTTAGTTAGCAAAAGGTTTTGAATATAGGATTCAAGGTCTTGGTAAATCCCTTCAATCTGGGCGTTCCATCTCTGTGGTGGTAAATATACATTGATGAACACTATTGCACAGTGATTACATTTGATCCTCACTGCTGCAGCATATTGACCAAGGGAGGGAAGTTTGGTCATTGTAATATTGAGCTTAGTTGAATCCAATATAAGAAGGCTGCCCTTAGCTCTGCCCCTCTTTTCACTGGGAGTGGCCAAGGTGTAGCCATGTCGGTCATACCAGGGTGATGCATGTCTGCAGATTGAATTGTGTTGTGTTGCGGTAGAATGGGTTGAGATAGAGTTTTTAGATGGCTAATTTGAGTAGTCGTGACCTTCTCCAGAGTTGCTAATGGTCGAAGTTCAGAATCAAATGATTCTCGTGAACTAGTTCCATGCATGAGATGCCCTTCGTTGTTTTCAGTTTCTTCACTATCTCAGAAAATCAGAATTGGAATATCCTGATGAGGTACCATCTGATGCTTAAGATCTCGCTTAGGTTCTAGTATCAAACTGATATCATTACTTGCTGCTGGATATTGGTTAAGGGGTGCAGCTTTGGCTTGTAAGCCCAAGTCATCCGTTATTAGGTAACTTCTCAGTGATATGGTCTTATTACATACGGAAGGAACACTAGTTTTTATTTCCTTCCATTTATTGTTAAGGTCAATCAAGGGAGCTTGAGTTTCTTCTCTATTACAAAGGGAAGACCTGTGATCAGATAAGGGGGAGATTGTTAAGTTCTTTGCCTGTACCCTTATTGATTTCCCAGCATTAGAATCAGATCAAAAGTTGAAATCTTCTCTGGTTACTCTTTGAGGATTGCTCCCAGGGATCAAAGAAGTAGGCCTGCTCCATAAAGGGGGCAAAGTCGTCGGTTCAGAAAAAACTCTTGAGGGAGCAATTTGAAATTTGCCCAGATAAGTTCTCATTTTTAGGAGAATGAGACGGATCACAGCATGTTCAAAGGTGAAACAAACTCTTTTATGACCATACTTGTGCGGGAGCCATCAAATATTCTTGAGGTCTATCTTCCGCACTTCTATATTTAACAGTTGATTCAAGGAGATTATCACTGATCTGTGTGTCTCCCATCTCTTTCTGTTGATGTCAATTGGAGCAATTTGTAATATCACCTGAGTGCTCTGAAAGATCTTTGAGGACTTTGTCTCCCTTTTCAATTGGGAAGCCAATTGTTGTGGAGCTGGTTGTTGTATGCTGTCTTTACTGCTAAATCTACCATCTGTCCTTTCTTTGAACCCCCTGGTTTGTGTATTATCCTTTGATTGAAGAAGGATCTCAGTAAGTTTCCCCAGGGAACTTTCAACTGAGTTCATTTGATTGCAGACCCGTTGTAAGTTTTCAAAGATGGCTATTACTGTTTGAGCTGTTAAGAGACATTGTTCAGCTAGAAAGTTTGGATGGCTTTTTTCAGAGGGGAACTGTACTTTTGGGGGGTGGGGGGGGAGTGGAAGGGGTAAAAATTGCAGATAAGTCACAAGGACCCGGTGGGGACGAGAGGGTTTCATTTCTCAGCAAAGCAAATCTGTTGTTAGTGATAATGCTGGAAGCTATAGGTAATGTACAGTAGCAAGGTTACTCACAGGGCAGTTGGAAGTTACAAACTCATCAATCTTCAGTTGTTTCACTGCCCTTGCAAGCGGCTGCTCCAGACTGGATCTGCATCGTTTACCCCCCGTACAGTTCAGCCTTCTCTTTTCAACGACTAGCTACAAAAAATCCAACTCAGAGCTACAAGTGTAGCAAAAACTCCTTGCTACAATTAATCTTGAACGGAAGAGTGGGAGCAACAAAGCCAGAGATAACAGCGTCTTGTTAACATAGCAGTAGCTTCAAGGTTTGTAAATAAGTACCTTAAACTCCCAACCAGGAAGAGAGAGAGCTTGACTTCAGAGACAGTATTGGATGTGTCCTGGAGAGGGTCACTTGAGCAGCTGAGTACTTTGTAAATATTAAAAATAAAGATTAAAAAGGGAGCAGAGCTAGATAGAAACACTGTTCCTCCCTCAGACCGGAACTGGAAATCTTTTGCATTAAAAACAAAATAAAAATAAGGAAGGCAAAAACATTGAGATACCCTAAAGACTGTGTGAATAAGGTCTCAGCACAAAGACCCTTGTGGCCAAGGCTTTGTTGACTGAAGTGCCCATGGAGAACCAGGAGAATGCAGGCATTTGGGAGCCGGAAAGAGGGCAGTGTTGGAGGCTGGCTTAGGGAGTAGATAGTGCTGCTGCTATTCAGCCCTCTGCCACAAACTGAGGTGATTGTCTCCAACTTGGGTGGCAGTGGACAGAGCTCTGGAAATGACCATTATGTTATTATATTGCCAACAGGAACAATTTTATTAATTAGAGAAGTGTGTTATTTTAGCTCTGTATTGACACTTTCAACAAAATCTGTTGCAGCAGTTCACATATTAGAAAGCCAGAGCATCAAATTAAGTTTTACTGAAGACATTACGTTTATGCATGTTGAGGGTATGTGGGTGTTTCTTGTTGGGTTTGAAAGCTTTTGCAAGGGGGGAGCAGTGTGCAAGACTTTGTTTTTGGTCATTTGTTACTTTTTCTCCAGATCTTTGCTAAAGCTGAACCATGCATCCACATTGCCTTTCATGGTTGTTGGTGAACCGTCCTGGAATCATTTGTCATTTCTTCACACAGTCTGAGTTTGTTCTGTTACTTCTAAAAACGTCCCTTTCCTTTGTAAATCTATATGTGTCTTAATGACTTCTGTTCACTTTTTCTGAAAGGCACTTTCTTTTCTGGAATCTCAGCCGTATGAATGAAAACAAAATGTTGCCATAGTGCCATTAGCTTTGCCATAGGTTGCTGACATTGATGAATCATTTTTATTTATATATCACAGAGGATGCCTTCGGGTTGAGATGGGCAGTGGAACTGAAAGACTTTTTGAAAGAGGCCATGTTAGGGTTGCAGATAAACAATCATAGATATAAAGACGATCATTTGCATTTTCTCAGAGCTGAAGAGATTGTTTGAAGGCAGCTGTCATGAGAATGAATGTGCAAATTAGATATTTAAGCAGCAGCATTGTTCTGTGACGGAAACACTTCTTCATTAGAAATCTTGACTTCTGTTGAGGCCAAAATTTGTCCTTGTAGAAAGGTTTCATAAAGATCCTTTGGAACTTAATGTTGTTTTGAACTAAAATTCTATTTAATGTTGTATACTGTATTTCTGGTTGTAACTGATTCTGTACTTAACACCATGTATAGGCTGAACACTTGTTTGCATAGGTATGCTGCATAAGGCATATGAATAATCAGCTATGATGATTTTTCCTTTAAAAAAATTGTTTTCCCCCCCCAAGATCCTGAGGCTTCCATGGAATCCATTTCATCATGGGGAAGCCATTGGGGCCTCAGGATAGAGGAAAATCTTTAATGTCTATAATTTAAAAATTAAGGTGTTACTTAAATTGAAAAAATCATTTTCATACATTCCTAGATATGAGTCATGGAGGATGTGTTCATTATGTGAAGATACCTTGTTTCCCCGAAAATAAGACAGGGTCTTACATTAATTTTTGCTTCAAAAAAACCATTAGGGCTTATTTTCAGGGGATGATTTATTTTTTTCATGTACGACAAACTTTGTTGTTGTAGTTTAGTTGTTAAGCCATGTCCAATGCTTTGTGACCCCTGGCCCTCCTGTCTTCCACTGCCTCCTGGAGTTTTGTCAAATTCATATTGATAGCTTTGATGACACCGTCCAAACATCTTGTCCTCTGTCGTCCCCTTTTCCTCTTGCCTTCACACTTTCCCAACATCAGGGTCTTTTCCAGGGAGTCTTCTTTTCTCATGAGATGGCCAAAGTACTGGAGCCTCAGCTTCAGGATTTGTCCTTCCAGTGAGCACTCAGGTTTGATTTCCTTTAGAATTGATAGGTTTGTTTTCTTTGCAGTCCAGGGGACTCTCAAGAGCCTTCTCCAGCACCACAATTCAAAAGCATCAATTCTTTGGCGGACAGCCTTCTTTATGGGCCAGCTCTCATTTCCATACATCACTACTGGAAAAACCATAGCTTTGACTATGCAGACCTTTGTCGGCAAGGTGATGTCTGTTTTTTAAGATGCTGTTGAGGTTTGTCGTCACTTTCCTCTCAAGAAGCAGGGATCTTTTAATTTCGTGGCTGCTGTTACTATCTGCAGTGATCATGGAGCCCAAGAAAGTAAAATCTGTCACTGCCTCCATATCTTCCCCTTCTATTTGCCAGGAGGTGATGGGACCAGTGGCCATGACCTTAGCTTTTTTGATGTTGAGCTTCAGACCATTTTTTGCGCTCTCCTCTTATTAAGAGGTTCTTTAATTATTCCTCACTTTCTGCCATCAAAGTGGTATCATCTGCATATCTGAGGCTGTTGATATTTCTTCCGGCAGTCTTAATTCCGGCTCAGGATTTTTCCAGTCCAGCCTTTTGCATGATGTTTTCTGCATATAAGTTAAATAAGCAGGGAGACAATATACAGCCTTGTCGTACTCCTTTCCAAATTTTAAACCAATCAGTTGTTCCATATCTAGTTCTAACTGTTGCTTCCTGTCCCACATATAGATTTCTCAGGAGATAGATAAGGTGGTCAGACATTCCCATTTCTTTAAGAACTTGCCATAGTTTGCTGTGGTCCACACAGTCAAAGGCAAGAACAATCTACATTTATTCAAATACAGTCATGTCATCTTCTTCTGGTTGCCGCACAATTGTGGAGGGTGAGGTTTCACTTAACTGGGGCTTATATTTGGGGTAGGGCTTATATTATGAGCATCCTGAAAAAAATTACTAGGGCTTATTTTCAGGTTATGTCTTATTTTCGAGGAAACACGGTATGTCTTAGGGCCAAGCAAAACATTTTAAGTTTTACCAAGCTGTTGGTGGTCCTGCAAAGAAGTATGATGTAATGTAATTGGGCTCTGTTGAGAATGGCTGACCTATATGATCCTTCACTGAAATACAGGAAAGCTTTACTTCCTATATAATTAGATAGGTAATTCCTCCTCGTCACATAAATATTGGTACTAGGCCTTATGGATATACAACCTCATGCTTTTTAATGGTTGCAGTAAGTATATAATTACCATCCGTCCCTCCTTTTAATTGGAAAAGAACATTATGCACAGATTAGGTAAAACAGAGTAATTCATACATTGAGTAAATAAGATAATCATTAAAATATATTAAGAGTGCTGCTGAATCTGATTAAAGATTCATCTATTCTTCCATTCTGTTTCCAGCAGTGACCAGATGCCAGCTCCATACTAGGGCAATTTAGTTTCATCAAGTTGTATCCATCTGCTAGTGAAATGGCCACTGTTGTTGGAATAGATTTCTTCCCATCTCTCTTCAGCTCTCCCATATAGAGATTTTGGAAAATACTATAAGTGGGAAGATATTTATGTAGAGAGCAAGAGAGGAAGGAGAGGCCCTGCCATATGTGTGGAAGTCTGCTTGCCAGATATTGGATATCACACTTTTATTTTAATCATACAGCTTGCTATACCAGCAATATTACTTGCAGTGGGAAACAAGGTTCCCTCTAAGTCAGGCATGTTTGTGGGCAGGCATGACTCCACTTCCTTCCGAGCAGCTCTCTTCCTCCTCTGGGCAGCTATCACATTCAATTGCATTCAACCCCTTTGGTTCTGTTTGCAACAGAACCCTGCACGTGGGGGTGTGTGTGGAGTCATGCTTGCATGCAGGGATGAAGTTGTGTGCAAGAGAGATGGGGCCTCGCCCAGTGAGGCTGAAAATTAGAGGGTACATTGGTGGGGAAATCTTTTACCAGGAAAGTATTACAAAACATTATCCTATTCACTGGTCTTACAGTGAGGGTATCCCAATGTGGCATGAACATGCACTGGCACAAATGGTAGTCAATTTTGGGCTTGTCTACAAGACTCATTTGGAGTGAGCTGGATGGGGCTAAATAATGTTGCTTAAGGTCAGGTAAAGGTCCAGTGTGCTGTTTGGTGTGAATCTTGCATGCAAATGGCAGGCACATCTCAAACAATCCTATTGACCTGGTCTCTTTAAGAAAACAAAAGGACAAGGGGGAAAACATTCTTGCCCCCTCCTATTTCCTCCCACTTCTGGGAGGAAGATGTAATTTTTAAAAAACTTTTCTCTAAATAGTGTAGGGCATCACTGCTGCCCTAGTAGAGGAAGGAAATTTGTAATGTGCCAATTTAATTTTCCAGTTCCTTCATATCAATAAGCGGTTACAATGTCTGTTTAATCTTCTAATGATATGGGGATATTAAAACCAATTGGGAAATTAAAGCTCACTTTGGTGTGATCCTAGCGATTGCATACACTGAAAATAAACCAGAATGGATTGACACTACCCATACCAAAAACAAACAAACAAACACACAAACAAACAAACAATAAACAAACAAAATAGAAAAACCCAAGCAAAAACCAGAGGTCCCTGACAAGGATCTAGAAAAATGTGGGTAGGAATGCTCTCAGGCTGGTTTGCTTCAGCAATTATGTTGTCTGATCACCAGAAAAAGGAGCAAACTGCCTTGTTTCCACTGCAGAGCAAACAGCAGAACAAATGTACATCTGATCAAACCCTTAGACTTGCAATCAGTGCTGGGGTTATGGTAACAGGTGATGCTGTTCTTTCCCTTCAGCGTTGCCTGGGGGCCGTACTGCAATGGATGCAGGAGAATGGAATGAGGCTGAATCCGGATAAGATGAAAGTTCTGAGGGTGGGTGCCCCCGTGGTAGGTGGCTTGGGTGGCTCTCTCACATTTGGGGGGACCACCTTGGCTGCGAAGAGTGGGGTCTGCAGCCTCGGCATATATTTGGACCCGACGCCCACCATGGAAACTCAAGTGGCGTCGGTAGTCCACACCGCATTTTTCCATCTTTGGCGGATTGCCCGGCTGCGACCCTATCTCGACATGGGGGTGCTCACTACCTTGGTGCATGCGCTTGTAATCTCAAGATTAGATCACTGTAACGCGCTCTACGTGGGGCTGCCTTTGAGGCTGACACGGAAACTTCAGGTGGTGCAGAATGCGGCGGCCAGGCTCCTTACAGGAGTGAGAAAATATCAACACATCTCTCCAACGCTGGCCGCATTGCATTGGCTGCCCATCTGTTTCCGTGTCAACTTCAAAGTTTTAATGCTTACTTATAACGCCCTAAACGGTTTAGGACCTCGATATTTGGCGGAACGCCTCCTCCCACCAAGGTCTACCCGGATCACCCGCGCGAGTCAGGAGGTGAGGCTGAGGAGCCTGACGTCGAGAGAGGCCCGGAAGGAGAAGGAACGAAACCAGGCCTTCTCGGCGGTGGCTCCTCGCCTCTGGAACAATCTCCCTCCGGCGATTCGCGCGGCCCCCACGCTGGGCACCTTTAAAACCCAATAAAAAACATGGCTGTTTATTCAGGCCTTCCCTCCAGCCAACTCTTGATTTTTTTCTTACTTTTCCTTTTTATCTTTACTGCTGTTCTTGTTTGATTATTATGTATTTGTCTATGTTTTATTATTTGATTTTTTATTTGGAAGCCGCCTAGAGTGGTCCGGTGGGCCAGATAGGCGGGGTATAAATTAAATAAATAAATAAATAAATAAATAAAATAAACTTCACCTGCCTTGTGCTTTCTACCAGGGACAGCACAAGGCAAGCAAAGCTTCTTTCTATGATCTCTGATCAAAGATAACCAGGATTCTTCCATAGGTCACTGGCCTTCCCAAGTGGTATTGGTGGAGGATCCCTATCATTCTTTTGCATTTGGTTGGAAATTACCAACCCTAACCCTTTCCCAGTTCAGAAGATGAATAGGGTGATGAGGAATAAACAAGAGACAGGGCTTTGTGGAGAGAATACCTGGACCATTCATAGGGTAGTTTGCATTAATTGTGCACCAGATTAGGCCTGCAGACTAGAGGTCCCCCTTCCCTGATATAAACTTGAATTGTTGCCTCCTGACAGTTTTTTCAATTACAGCGTTAAAGTCATGCTCATGGCCAGCTTTTTAACTTTCTGGGGAAAGAAACAAATGGTTGAGATACAGCAATGTCCTAGCATTCAAATCTTAATTCATGAACAATATCAGAGTTAAATAGAGCCTCTGGATGCTGGTGAATGAAGGAATGTTTCTGTTTGTTTGAGTGGAAATCTGATCTATTTTAGTGGTTTGGTAAAATACTAACAATGAGATTCCTTGATAATACTAAAAGGTGTAGAGTAAAAAAGACGCTTGAATTTAAGCTGTCCAGTAAAATTGAGTTTCTTAAGTGTGTTCTCCAGATGTTGTCTTTTCTCATTGAGATATCACAGCTATTGCTTTTCTAGCTAGCAACTTCACCCTGCATGAAAGTCTCATTATATGTGGATTGCTATTTACCTGTGCTCAAGCTGTTAACTGGGAAAGACTGGGGCTACCCCAACTACTGTTTTACATCTTTTAATGGCTGAAATCTGTAAGTTCCTCTGATTCAATTGGGCCTAATCTAGAGGAATTTTACTGTGCAAAAATAACTCACAACTAGAGTAGGCCCTGCTGAATCAGTGGAATTTATGGAGTTGAGTCACCAAATCCTCAATCACTTAATGGACCTATGCTACTGTTACCTTTGAAATTAATGTTCGGAATCTCCGGCAAGAACAACAGGCTAAGACACACACAGCTGATACTGAAGCCAATTTATTAAAGAAGTACAGCTGGACTCTTCATCTTAAAAGCAGAGAAGAGTCCCGATTAGAAATTGCATAGGCATTTTATAGGGTTTTACACAAAAAGCAATAAAGCAAAACATTCCCTTATTGGTTCCCTGAACCCCAAGTTTGGATCCTGCTTCTAATTGGATTAACAGTGCCAATTAACTCCAAGCATTGGTTATGTGTAAATATGCATTGTGCCCCCGTGTTCCCTTGACCTAAAGTCAGAATGTACCCAGGGTGTGCAAAAATATTGCCTGAATGTCTGAAGAAATATTTTCCTTTTCCCTCTTATCTCATTATAATGTTGATTTCTCTTATTGCTGGTCTGACAAGAATCAAGGTAATTGTGGTGCAGAAATGTGGGAAGATGTTCTAAGACTACAAGGGCAGGAAATGTAATCTTATAGCATGGAAAGTTACACAAGTTCTGTTACAAAGTTTACAAGGTATTTTGATTACAGACTACATAACCCATACAGTGCTTAAAACTCATTACAGAAAAATCTATCATAGAAAATATACATCAAGCATTAACTATGAATAAAGCATAAAGCATAAAAGAACAAAGCATAATATTGCTTGTTAAAATAAGGTTTCATCTTGGCTCACTCACACTACTGTCACTTACTTTGCTATGCAATGGGATTTCAACCACTGTGTGAATAGTAGGGGTGGATAAAATATATCAGTTTCGATTTCTGTCACATTCAAGACAGACTTCTAAAAAAACCAATATTCTCTCCACCCTGTTTTTGAAGAAGGTTGTTTGTATTGATAAGTTCTCATCAAAAAGTGAACTGAATAAAATGTTCATGACTGCGCAGTAGCCCAAACTCAAATAGAACAGCTATTCCCAGCATAGAGAGGACCATACTGTGCCGGCCATGTAGCTGTTGAAGATGACTTGCCTTATTTACCTTGAGTCAGGGTATGCTTACCGTTTATTGACTGGGGGTCAAATCAGATTTTACAGATAGTTAGAGGGTACAGTTCCACCATGCTGTGTGCCTAGGATTCAGACTTGAAGACCAAGCTTGTGATGAGTCAATAAATTTGCAAGACAAGGTGGTGGTGGGGTAGAAAGCTAGTTCTATGACAGATAGGCATCTTTCAAGCACTTAAGAAATTCACATATCTGACACATGCTGTCTGCTGTGTGTAGTCTGACCCTCAGGTTTTACCATGTAGTGAAAACCACTTTTCCTGATTGATTCTGTGGAGAATTTTCATGCCTAGAGGAGGACTTGTTCTTCTAAGGTTGCCCTTTATATGTGAAGTGACAAAAATTAGAAGAGAGAGAGCAAAACTACCCTGCCTCACCTTCTCGCATGTTTATCTCATCCAGGTTTTGGAATACCTGAAGATGGCATAAATGTTGAAATGAATCGCTTCTAAATGGCTATATAAATGTCAATTTGAATACACACACAGTCACACCCATACACATATGAACATGTGCCCTTTCTGTCCTAAATATTTAGGTTGGAATCAATATTGAGCTTGATGGTCCTTGGAGAGACAGCCAAATTAAACATGTCCTGCTTGAATGTTTTAATGGACCTAGTGAGAGATTTTATTGCAAGCTCTGTGCCTCTTCCGAAGCAGGTAACAGCCAGACTAATTTAGATGTGGGAAGGAAATGTGCTCGTTGAAAACACTAAATTAGATAAAAACAAACCATTTATTTTCTTTACTATTTGTCCCTGGAGTTTATGTTGATCTTAGTACTGCAAACTGGAATACAGAAGAAACAGACTGGTTATTTCCACTGAATAAATTTGGAATGTATGCATGTATGTGTTTAATTTATATCCCAAATATCTTCTGCAGCCCCAAATCTTATAAGTGTCCGAGGGACAATATTTTGCTCAACTGAGCAAATCGTTTGTTCTTATAGTATTTACCTGGAAGCAAGGGTGTCCCAAGGACTGGAATGGGGCAGTCCTTGGGACACCCTTGCTTCCAGGTAAATACTATAAGAGTATTTTTTGGGGGGGGATGTTGCTCTCACTTGGAAATAAGCCCCACCAAACAGAGCAGAAAGAGTGTGTGAATCTGCTTACCGTGTAATAATTGTTTAAATAAACAATTGGGTACCAACAATCTGTAATTCAGTTTGTTTGAAATACTGAACTTACTGCTCTTCTGCTTTGACTCCACTCTTTTTTTAGATGGTAATGTTTATTACTTCACTTTCCTCAAAACATGGTAAGCCAAGCATGCTGTGTTTGGGGACTCCTCCTGCTACATGCTGTGCTCTGCTGAGGTTGATTCTCAACCTCATTTCCTGATAAACAGTTCTTTTCTTGGAAATGTGATCTTCCCATTGACTTGGTACATAGGCAACTAAATGTTATCTTTCTTCCTATAGGAAAAGAATAGCAAGGAAAACATTTCCTGTTGGTGCTGGGAAATAGTATACATATATACAAATATACTCCGAGAAATCTGTTTGCATAGCATTAATGCAGATTTGCAAAAAACTGCTTTTCTTGGATTCTGTGCCTGTGTTACGGAACTCAAAGATGATAAAGAATTAAAAGGAGCAAGTTTTCTTGATCTTTTGTGCTACTATCCTTTATCCAATGACTGTAAGTAAACAAAATTTCTTTCCACATGTTTATTTGTAGACATGGAATATACGGTACAGTGGGGTCTTGACTTGAGAACTTAATCTGTATTGGAAGGCGGTTCTCAAGTCAAAAAGTCTGTAAGTCAAGTCTCCATTGACCTACAGTGCATTGAAAACCGATTAATCCCGTAACAGGCCGTTTTTGTTCCATTTTGGTTTTTTTCTGGTCTGTAAGTCAAATCTCAGTCTGCAAGTCAAACCTAAATTTTGTGGCCAGAGAAGTCTGTAACTCAAAAAGTCTGTAAGTCAAGCCGTCTGTAAGTCAAGGGTCCACTGTATTTTGAAAGCACAATTTTTCCTATCTGCCTTGTGTTTTATAGTCTGTCCATCCATACACACAGAGAGAGCTTCAGTGAAGCTGTGTGTTTCTTACTGCATCTGTACTGAAAAAATTATCTAGTCTTCTCCATATTTTATTATGGCAAATTCCTCCTTCAGAAAATTTCAACAGATATTGGTGACTTTCTCTGAAACTAACATTACGATCCTAAACATATTTGCTAGTTAATTAGTGAGGCTTATTTCGAAACACACATGCTTTGCACTAAAGGCACAAAATTACCAGCCATTCTATTGTCTGTAAGAGCACTGACACTACTAATTAATGAACCAAGTCTTAAAATGCATTGAAGAATGATATTAAAAATGAGAGAACAGAAAACATGTGCCATTGACGCAGGCACAGGCTTAGTAAATTTCAACTTGAGCAGGAACTAGGGTTACATTATCAGGCACCACCAGGCAAAGAAAAAGTTTGAGTATTTTCATAATTAGGTAACAAGAAGAAAAATTTCAGAAGATGCTTAATCTCACCACACAAAGTTAAATTGGCTTTTAAAAAGACACATCTAAGTAAAGCATATGAAGAATGCTCCTGGATCAGACCAGAGAGCTGTTTGATTATATAGTTTATGTTCATGGAAATGTTCTGGCTATCCAGTTGCTTTTTAAGGCCTTAGACCTAAGAGAAGAGCAGGTCCCAAATACTGTTGCTGGTTCTGGAAACTGTGTCTGCTTTGTGGAGCTCTCCTTATGCTTAAAGATATTCTGCTTGTCAATGGGAAAAAAGCTAGCTCATTTATACTTCCTCCAGTTACCTGGGAATGAGAACTGGAATCCCAACAGCTACATTCATGAGGCCAGAATACTATTCATGAGAGAGTTTTATGTTGTTGCCTCTAAAATGTGAGTCTATTTGTGTTCTCAGGTTATTTAAATGTCATCAACAAGCATGGTGATGATTTTTTATCTAGTTCCAACGATGACTGAAGACCAGGCTTCCAGATATATATCCCAGCCATCACAAGATGACTTTTCTGTGACATCTTGTAATGCTTAGGAAGACATTGCAAGGACTGACTGCATTTCAGCCAACGTTTCTTGCCCCAGAAGGAGATGATACCCCCTCTCCCTTACCCTGTAGCTATCTCTCACATGAATGCACTTTGCTGTGAGAATCCAGGGCCCCTTCGGATGCTGGCCAAAAGGCAAAGTGCTTGATGGTGTGATTACTGGCAGCCCCAGGCACTCTTGGATTAAACTGATTTCTAGATCCATTTCAAACTAGTTTCAGACCTGGATTTGTAACAAAAACTGGTACTTGGGGAAATATTGTTCTGTTTAGAGATGGGGGTATTCGTATACAAATACGAATATCCATGTGCAGCTGGACTTAATGAGGGGCCAGCCACTCACGCATCCTTCGGCAGCAGCAGCCTCGCTCATCCGCCTCGTTCATCCTTCTAATTGCTCTCAGAGCGCCGCTCTCTTCCTGCTCAGCTAGCAGCTCAGCAGCCATGCAGGGAGACCCATCCTCCCTCCCACTGCCTGGAGTGGCCAGGTGAGCAAGAAGAGAATGGAGCTGCGGGAGCAATTGGAAGGATGAGCAAGGTTGCTACTGCCACTGGACACGTGAGTGTATTTGTATACAAATATGAATACCCCATCTCTAGTTCTGTTTCATGTTGGCCATACTAGGTAATTTTTCAGAGTTCTGTTTTATCTCCTTTGTTTTGTAACATTAGCATAAAACCAATGAGAGAGGTTATTCATCAATGCAGGTTAAAATGTCACAGGTATGTAGTTGTCAGCTGCTCTACATTTCATTTTTTTTTTTTTTTGCAATATATGCGGTTTGAAATAGTTAAACCAGTACTGGTAATAGATAGAATCAGGATCGATACATTACAACTTGGTTTTGGATGAGGGTGTCATAGTTCTCTAAGGCAAGGGTGAGTCATCTTGAGATATGCAAGAGGTTGGGACCATGGTGGGCCACACCTGTTCCTCACAACCACTACCCCCAATTTTTCCCTTACAGTTTTTTTAAATCAAAAAAGCGCCGTCTGTTAGCTTTAAAAGTAAGCAAGCAAACAAATAACACGTTGGGGGTTCCTCAAAATTTAGCAAGATTGGCCCCGTCATTCCCTAGATGAAACAAGGAGACTTTCTGAACTCAATATTTGGAATCTTTGGGGAGGAGCAAAGGATCATCTTCTGCCTATCCTAAAGGAATAGTTTTGTAGGTTATTAGAAAGATTTAATGTTAGGGTTAGGCAGTAAGGATGTGACATTCTGGGGTTGGGGGTTGGGACTTTTAACTTCTCAAATTTTCCAAGAATTTCTAAGACAGAACGTTGGGTGTTACAGCCCACAGGCAGACATCTAAATTTCACTCTTCTGGACTGAGGCCTACTTCTGGGGTGGTTCTTTAAGAGGATCCTTCTGTGCAGCTTAATGGGCAGCAAGATTACAGTTTCCACAAAGACCTAGGCTTCCCAGGAAGCACTGGAGTAGTTTCTTTTTTAACAGGAATCAAAGCCTGAGGTAGATCTCAGTCCAGGTGAGTGAAATAGAGATGCTTGTAGGTATCTGCTATGGGTTGGACCTGCCAGAATTCTGCATGGGGAATTCTTGGAGAACTCTGGGAACTGGAATTTTTTTTAAAAGGCACAACCCTATGGGATAGCAGGGATGGGGTTGCATGTGGCTCTTAAGTCTTTCTTGGTCCTTTCTTTTTCTGAAGAAAAAAAGGTGAACTGCCACATCTGGAAAACTTCAAGAGTTTGCTTTTTACCCATTTCCAAAACTGAAAGTGTATTTCTGGTTTCTTTTGTTTTCTTTTGAGTTTTGGGTGGTCTGTAGAGGGCCTCCAGATGATCCCAGGGAAGAAAATTAGCTCCTGGACATGATTAAGTTCCTTGTCCATAGTTTAGTGGCATGGGATGCTTTTTAAAAAAGCACCTCTGATTCATGTACTGTATCACATATGACTGTACCTAGACCAAGAGAGCCTTGAGTAGTATACATGCTCTGGTAAACTCCCATAGGGATTATTGCGATGTGCTATATAGAGAGATGACTGCAAAAACACTGAAAACTTCAGGTTGCTACACAGTCAGCCAGGATTGGTTCATAAAATGTATCATTTAAAGAAGCTTCAAAGAAGAACAAGCTCACAATAGCTTTCAAAATATAGAAAACTTAAAAAGTCTAGACCACTATCTATTGAACAATCAATGTGATATTGACTGCATAGATAAAGAAACCATGATGGTTTGAAAGTCCTGATGGGATATGACAACTAAAGCAGGTTCCTTAGCATCTATGGTTTCGAAGCCAAATGATCACATCAGGTGATTCTTATCCTTATTTTCATTGTTAAGACATAAGAAATACTGGCATTTGGCTTTTTTTAAAAAAACCTTGAAGCTAAAAATAATATCAGATGTCAGCAAGCAAAATGAAAATGTGCATGTTGCAAAATAACTTTGAAAATTACAAGGTTTTGCCTGGGTTTACTACAATATGATGTGCAGTGATATATGGGAGTCAAAATTTGGCTCAATCAATGATTAGGCAATACTGACATGTTCATTATTAAAATGCAGTGATATGTTTGTTCTTTTATATTGTTCAAATGAATATTTCCTATTGTTTAAAGAGATGCTGTAAGCGCTTAAAAGCATAATGGCCAATGGAAATGTAATGAGGACATGCTGAAAACCTCTCTGAACATTTTTGTAATATTCTGTCAAATAAGAGGAAGCAATATGGTGGCCATGTTAAGTGGTGGTGTTTGTTTCCTTAAGGGTCCTTGAAATCTGATTCTGTCATGAATACAAGGTGAGGTTTCCCGTAGCTCTCTTAATAACTGGCTGGCTTTAGGCAGGTTTTGCATACTTCAGTGCTCATAGCTTGAGGCCCTTCATGTAATTGCATGTCAGCACACTTGTGGGATGCTCCTGGAATTTTAAATGTTCTTCCGAGCTTTTTGCTATGCAGAAATGCTGATCAACAAGTGGAATATTTGTCTCTGTATGTGAAGTCTTCAAAGAAAATTGCTCCTTTGCCTTGCTTTTGTGTAGAGGAACTTTAGACATTTATTTAGCATCCTTAGTACAGTGGTGCCTCGCATAGCGAGGTTAATCCGTTCCGGATTAACCTTCGCTATAGCGAAACATCGCTAAACGGAATAAAAAAAGCCATAGTTCCTATGGCTTGAAAACTCACCGTTCAGCGATGTTTCTTCATAGCGCCGCCATTTTCGCGCCCTCGTTAAGCGAGGGCAGGGCGCGAAAATGCGGCGCTGACCTTCCGGCGGCCATTTTGGAACCGCCGATCAGCTGTTCTCCCCGGCTTCGTTATGCGAAGATCGCTAAGCGAATCGCTTAGCGATCTTCGCAAAGCGAAAAAACCCCATAGGGGCCATCGCTGAGCGAATGCTCCAGCAATGGCCCAGAGTGCCTCGTTAAGCGATTTCATCGCTCAGCGAGGCACTCGTTAAGCGAGGCACCACTGTATATGTGCTGCTTTGCTGAGTAAAATATCCACACACACCAGTCAAAAGGAGAAGCTAGTTCCTCATCCCAGGAGCTTGCATACTGTTTTGACAATGAAAAAAAAAAGAGGAAGGGGAAGGAAAAGAAAAGAAAAGTAGAATAACGAAGAGGAGGAATGAGAGAGCCAAGTGTAACTTAGGATGGCGATAGTTAAATGCAGGAGTATTTTAAAGCATTTGTTTTTTTTTTCCAAGTAGAAATATGGATGGAAGTGTTAAGCCAGACATTTGTGGAAGAGGCAGGGTTGAGGAGGAGTGCTGCCAGAGAAGACTGAGAAGAGGCTTCTAGGTTCAAAAGGGAAAGGGAGAATTAAGGGTACAAACAGACAGCTGCAAAGGTGCATATCTGATCACACTGGAAAGAGTCACTTTAACAGGAACAATCACCTCAAAACTGACCATTCTATCTCCTGGAGAATTGCCCCAGATTGCCTCCAAAACATATAAGCCATATAGATGGACTAAAAAGGTCCAGCTTGGGCATTGGTTGGGATCAGGCTGGAACTTATTTTGCTTTACATCATGCAATGATATCAGGCAATAGATTGCACTGGACTTCTCCACATGTGTTCCTGATTGCAATCTATTTCCCCATTTGATCACATCCTAATTTTTTCAATTAAGAGAGAAAGAACCCTTCAGATTTCACCTAACTTTTCCAGGAACAACTTAAGCACGTATCCTTGGACAGAAACACGGCCATTCTAACAAAAAATGGTGCTAAATAGTATGTGCTAAAGTCAAGATCATTTTTTCCAGTGAGCTCTGCAGTGTGTGATTTAACAAAGTAATTAGGAGGCACAGTGTAGCCTGCCACCATTTCTCCTAAGTGCAAATATCCTGGCATCTCTTAAGACATACTCTGGTTATATGCAAATAGTGAGTAATGGAAATTCGTTGGACAAACACAATATCTATGTGTCTTGTAAACATGAAAAGTATAATCAGTACAGTGGTATCTCGACTTATGAACTTAATCCATATTGGAGCGACATTCGTACGTCAAAAAGTTTGTAAGTCGAAGTACCATTTCCCATTGAAATGCATGGGAATGGAATTAGGCCATTCCAGCATTTCAGAAGGCAAAAAAACAGGGGGAAAGGGCCGGAAATTCCAATTTCCCACCCTTTCTCCCTGCCTTTTTGGCTTTGGAGGTCTCAAATGGTTTCCTCCAATGTCGGGGGAAAGGCCCTTTGAGACCTCCGAAGGTGCCGATCCCAGGGCTTGCCCGGAAACCAGTGTACCCTGTTTGTTCTCAGCTCTTAGTTTCATATGCTAGTATTGCCCCAGGAATGGAGGCAGCATTGTGTCCAGGTGAAATCCAAAGCCCAATCAATTCCAAAGATGTTGAACTCATTTGATAACAGCAGATCTTCCATCTATGGGCCCTACTTCTAAATAAGAAATTGGTCTCATGTATCAAGGCCCTAGTTGCATTCTAAGAAGGAAGGTGGGGCAGCAGAATCGAAATCAATTGAGTCCTCAGGCAGTTTTTTCACTCTTCTGACAGGGCAGAATTTTCAGACCACGGTGCAGGCATGAGAATCATTGCTTCAGTCAAATTGGCAGCCTCTTTCAGCTGCCTTTCATTCTATAAAGAAAATATTGGAAGTTCTAGTCATGGACCTCTTCATTTGGGACACCATGAAGATGGCAGATAAATTCTTAAAATACAGTTAAAACAACAACAATGTATACTTTACCCCTGAAGCCAGGATTTCCTGAAATAAGTGGAACAATTGTTTCTAGCTCAATGTGGAAAAACAGATCAAATCTCATTTGTTTCTTGACTATGTCTTGGGCCAATTTTTATTAGTTGGTTGGTAAAATAAACTTTATAAAGTGAAAAGTGATTCAAATGAGTGTTCTCATAAATACTGCACCAGAGCACTCAATTAGCTATATGTACTATATTTCATTTAGGGCAAAAAGAAAGAATGTACTATTATTTGTTAATTCTTTTCAAAATTTTGTTTGAATTCATACAATCCCTAGAGAATCCAGCCAAAAGTCTTGGTATAGCCTGTTTCTCATTCCCTGCTTTGTCTCCTTCTCTCTCAATTTTCCTCTCTTTTCTTTTGGTAAGGTAATGGGGCCTTGATCTCCCTGTCAAATCCGAAATGAACTTTCATCCTTTTTCTCTGCATCTTAACATGTGCTATACCAGACAAAAAGCCTATTATTAACCTCCTTCCCTTTCCCTCTAATAATAGTCATAAGCATCTTTAAATGATCTTCCCACATATCACTATCAATGACATCTGTCATAGAAGCAAAGACAAATATCTGCATATTTGGTTTTGAAAGCTGCTTCTTAAAAGGTTCACCATCACCATTTTCAGACATTAAAAATATACCCCCAAATTGACTTCTTATCAGTGTATCTGACCTCGATAAACAGACAGTTCTTATCTTTTTGAAGCAGGAAGCAGGAAGGAAGCTAAGTCAGGAGATTTACTGTGGGATAGAAGAGTTTGGGTATTTATCCAAACATACCAGCAAAATATTTCTACTTGATTGTTTTCACTGAATGGTGCCACTGAATGTTCTTCAATGGTGGTAAATGTACTCTGCCTACACCTTAGAACAGCGGTCCCCAACCTTTTTGGGATTACAGACTAGTTGGGGGATGCGGGCCCTGTGTGCGGGGGCACCCCGCGCTTGCGGAGGGGTGTGTTGTGCTTGCGGAGGGGTGTGTTGCGCTTGCGGGTGGGTGTGTTGCGCTTGCAGGTTGGGTGTGTTGCACTTGCGTGTGCGTGTGTCGCGCTTGCACGCATATGCATGCATGCGGGGGGGCAGAGATCCGTGTCCACGGCCCAGTTCAAGGAAGCCCAAGGACCAGCGCCGGGCTGCGGACTGGGTGTTGGGAACCCCTGTGTTAGAAGATGAGTTGAAAAATGTAATGCTGTGGAAAAGTTAGCTTTGACTTTTTTTTCAGGAGGAAGGCCATCCAGCTGCACACCCCTATAACCACTTTTTAACTTGCAGAGGGCTGTATATATCTCTATAAAAATGTTTTTGGTCCTAAAGGGCCTTTCAAATAGCTGAAGATTAACTTGGTCAATTTCATTTCTACTGCTATGAAAGAGTTGGAGAGGCACAATTGACTAAATTGGTTCAGGCTACTGTCTGGGAGAGAGAAAAGAATATGATGCTTCAGAAGTGAATTAAGACAGAAATACAGAACTGGTTTTGTGGAATGGCAGGTACCGTCCTGTTGTTCAGTACAACTTGTGCCATTATTTTAGAAAAAAGGATCAGAGCTAACCGTGTTGGCAGAGGGAAATCTGGAAGTTGTCATCCAATAAAGTAGCAGATGCATCTGAATAAGTGAACTGTAATTAGGAAAAGCTTAAGCCAAGCAAACGCTCAAGTTGCCACAACACCCTTTTTGCAGCGATAGACTAATATAGCTACTCCACTCAGAAAGGGAGTGTTTCCAGTCTTGAGATAATTCGTGAAAATGGTTACTGATTCCTAGTGGGAGTATCCATTCACATCTTACCTGCACAATGCCACACATGTAAATCTTGCAAAAAGCCCTCAGTCTGTGCTAATGAGTGATTTATAACCAAGAGTAACTGACTTACTAGTATGTTCTTAATTTCCCCTAACCATCTCCTAGCCAATTATCCATTGGTCCTGACCTTAATTCACTAATTGGTTCTGGCAAGTTCACAGCTCAGGACACCATGGCTATGGCTCACTGCTCCCTATAGATCCCCTCCCTCACCCTTTGTGTCTGTTTACCAATTATCACACAAATGTATGTTTGGAAACAGAAATATAACCTGTCAGAATTTTCATCATCCAATCCCCTTCCCTATCCTTGTCTCGCCACTACATTGAAGAGTTCAGTTTTCAAATTTTACTAAGATGACAGCTCTCTCATCCATTTTTACTGTCTCATCAATCATAGCAACAACATCAGGGCTCCTGTGGAGAGGTTATTAAAGTCTGGCGTCATGATTTTTCTGATGTATTTATGTCAATATCTTTGCACATGTATGGTGTGTATGTGTGTGTGTGAGTGTGAGTGTCAGTGTGTATGTGTGTGTGTGTGTGAGAGAGAGAGAGAGAGAGAAAGAGAGATCACAATCAAGACATAAAATGTAGCTATGATTCCCAATTCTTTTTGTAATTTTTGAAAGCTATTCAGATAAAATGAACTCATTAAATCTGAATTTAGAATGTTATAATAATCTTAGGCACAACTGTTAGATGCATTGAATGTATTATGCTCAGTATATTTAAATCACTTGTGTAAATAGGAAACCTAAAATAACTAGAGCCAGTTTTCGCCCATGAATACTCTGATCAAGTTATACTGTTTTTGTTGAGTCACATGAGGTACTATTAAATATCTCCTAAATTCTGTTTTACCATCTAGTAACTTATTGCCTTTCTGTTTTTATAAATAACGAATTAAAGCTAGATGTCAAAAAATACTTAAGGAGATAAAAGTGTTACACCTAACTACTATAGAAGATGACATATCTTTCTGTTATGATGTGATCAACATTCCCCATTTGTCTATACAGGAGGACCTACCGTATCCGTGGGGGATTGGTTCCACAATCTACTGTGGATATCTGAAATCATGGATATATGAATCCTATATATATGACATACAAAGCAGTGGGACAAAAGCACAAGGAGGGGGTTCTTCTATGTTGTATATAGGGCTTCAGTAAACTGCAGAAAAATGAAATCATGGGTTCTCTTCTCACAGATACAGGGGCCTTCCCGACCTAATCTCCAGAGGGATAACATTCTGCAATCTGAGAGCAGCTATAGAGAAGGCTCTTGTCCCTGTCAGTGTACCTGTGAGGACAACAAAACTTAGAGAAGGGGCCTCCTCTGAAGAACTTAAGTGGAAGAAAGACTCATATGGGGAGTTATGGTCCTTCATCTGTTCTGGACTCAATCTGTTTAGGGCTTTATAGATCATAACCAGTACTTTGATTCGGAAACAGACTGTACCAGGCGAGTATATGCTCCCTGTAATTGGCTTCAGTCAGCAGTCTAGCAGCTGCAGTTTGAACTAGCTGAAGTTTCCAAAATGTCTTCAGAGGCAACTCCAGTCTGTAGTGAAAGTTCAACAGTTATGTTCACTTCAAAGGATGCTTTCTCATGCAGAAATCAAGGACAATGTTAGCAAACTGGCCAGCTTTGTACAACATCCCTACAAAGTCTCATTTTTCTCAAGACACACCACAGACTGTTACAGCAGCTCCACTGACTGCCAATCCATTTCTAGGCACAATTCAGAATACTGATTCTAATTTATGTAGCCCTAAATGGCTTGGGCCCAAGCTATCTCAAGGACCACATTTCCCTTTAAGAGCCTGCTTGGATGTTAAGATCATCAGGGGAAGCCTTTCTCATGGTCCCACCACCTTCACAGGTGCGTCTAGTGGGGACCCAGGAGAGGGCCTTCTCTGTTGCTGCTCCCAGACCTTGGAACTCCCTCCCACAGGAGGCCAGGCTGGTCCAACTCTGCTGTCCTTTTGCAAGCAAGCAAAAGACCTTTCTCTTCAGGTAGGCTTTTCTTTAACGACTAGCTGCCTGAGTGGGTTTTTTAAATGGATGGTTGTGCCTTACTGCTTTGAATGTGTTTTCTTTTACTGTTTTTTTAGTGTGGCATTTGTTTGATCCTTTTCAGTGTTTGTATACTTACCATTTTTAGCTTTTATGTTGTCTTTTAATGATGTAAGCGGACTATCGCCTTTTTTAAGGAGAGAAGCAGGGTAAAATATTGTAAATAAATAAATACATTTCTCATTTGAATAAGGACGAATGCCATGTCATTGCTGTCATTAAGCGAAGTGATCAGTGGAATGAACACAAGGGAAACTAACAAAGGAGCAAAACGGTTGTAACCCAGAACTGCAGTAATTATGTGATGTAAGCAATCATACAAACAAACAAACAAAAACAAAACAAAACACTTTTTTGGAGGACAGACCAGAGAGCTTTCTTGGAGGGAGGTGTGTGTTCCCACTGGAGACATTGCATTCAATGGAAATAATATCAACTGTGGATCCTGATGGCAATTTTTAGGGTATATATTTTAATTGTATTTTAATTGTTTTATCTTTTTTTACTGTATTTTAATTGTTGCAAGCCACCCAGAGACCTTTATAATTTAAATAAATAAAAATAAAATAGATACCACTCTAGGACATGCCAGCTATGGCTATTTTATGCCTGTGCATAAATCACAGACACCAGGAAGTGATGCAAATTGAATCACTTAAAAAGAACACACCTCTGCTGGTAGAGCAAAAAAAGAAAAGAAAAGAAAGAAAGAAAGAAAGAAAATGAAAAAAGAATCATTAAGAAAAAAGGCTGGCCTTACACATGGTTAGCTGTATGGTGTGTAGGAAAATATATTGAATGTAACCATGCCAACTCTGGTGCAATACACATAGCATTTTGCAAGGTTGTTAACCCCTTTAGAGGTCATATATGCCTTGTGCATTTTGCTAGTTGAGATGCAGAAACCAAGTGTTGTATTTCATCCTTTTAAATTTTAAAATGGGTTGGTATGTGAAAATAATCCTGTTTGTGTAAAAACGTATATAGTACCTTCCGTATCCTGGAGATCATGGGATAGGTAAAGCATAGTATGTTTTTGATTCTGGGTGATTACTTAATTAGTAAGGAGAAGAATGACAGAGAAGAGAAGGGGAAGAATTAGAATATGAAAAGAAGCGTTTTTCTTTTCAGGTTCTCTGAATATTTAATGGGCCCTTCCTCATTAATTTCAGTTCTTTTTAAGGAGCTTTTGTTGCAGAGGCTTTTTACACCCCACCCTCCACTACTAGCCTATTCCAGGTGCTGAGCTGTCAGGGACATATTTCTTTCAATATATTTGAAGCAACATGTTTGATAGTTGCCAGTACACCATGTAAAGCAAAGCAGAAGAGAGCCTTGCAACGAGTATCTTTATAAAAAATCATGTGGGACAGGGAAGCCAAAGAGTATCTTAAAAGACATGGCACTTCTCATGAACAGTAAGCAAGCGCAAAAGCCTGTATTTCTAAATTAGAGAGGATGCAGAGTGGGGAATCCATTTATCTGCAGGTGACCAATAGTGTCAGATAGAGCATTTGTTCTGTCCCCACCTTTCTTGCTTGGTTCCCAAAGAGCCCAGGATTTAGTGGGATATGCTTTCAAATTGTTAAGTTTGATATCCATATGACCCCCGATGAGACACCTCTCCATGTCTCTCTTCCTCTCCATTACCTTTTTTTTTTTAATTGGGGGAAGCTGAGCAACCCATCTACCTGCTTGTCAAATTAAAGTAAAAAGGGAAGGAAGAAGGAGAGAAGTTATGTCAGCATACTTTGTTGATTGATATATCTGTGAAGATTCTCAGTCATCCAGGTGAGATTATCTGGAAGTTGAGTTAGGGCAACTGGATTTCTTCCTTATTAGGCTGAAATGTTTTGCTACTCATCCAAGTAGCTTCTACAGTCTGAGGAGAGTTGGTAGGAGACCCCTGATATATCCTTCACATTAATTTCACTTCCCCCTGGTCTGAATAGGCTTGTTAGAAGGACAAAGGACTGGGAGTGACTGAAAATTCCACTTCTGCAGTTCTTTTCCACCTATTGTCGAGGGTTGCTAATAGTAGCTAACAGCGGTCTTTCTGGTGTGTGTGGTCGGCAGCATAATAAATGGGAGACAGATTTTATCTAAGGCCTCCACCCCTGTTGAGTGAGTGATTTTCTATATGCACATGCATGGCATCCCTGATCCCTCTCCCAAATCACCTATCTTCTTGGTCCAAATGAGTACATCTTGGTCATCAAATGAGTATCCTTTGTCCTTCAAATGAAGGAACACTGCTGATTGTGGTCCTGAGCCATTGCCCCTCCTGTGCTGGGCCATTCTCCTGTTTAGTGGCTGTTTGGTTTCTCCAATATAAAGTTCTGAACACTCCTCTTTGCATTGGACTGCATATACTATATTGCTTGTGATGTGTTTTGGTGTCTGGTCTTTTGGGTGGACGACTCTCTGCCTTAGTGTGTTTGTGGGTTTGAAGTGCACAGGTATGTGGTATTTACCAAAAATCCTTTTGAGCTTTTCAGACACACCTGCCATGTAAGTTATGACCAGGATCTTCTACCGGCTCTGGGTCTCAGACTGTTCCATTGTCCTGCAGGGTTGGGACGTCGCCTTGTTAAAGGCCCATTTTGGATATCCATAGGCTTTAAGGGCTGTCTTCAGATGTCTGTCTTCCTTCTTCTTGGCTTTTCTGGAGGTGGGGATGTTTCTTGCTCTGTGGTTTAGCGTCCTGTTGACCCCTAGTTTGTGTTGCAATGGGCGATGAGAGTCAAACTGCAGGTATTGATCAGTGTGTGTAGGTTTTCTGTAGATTTCTATTCCCAAGCTGCTGCTGGATCCTATGATGACTGCACAGTCCAGAAAAGCCAGCTGGTTGTCTTTGGTGTTTTCCCTGGTGAACTTGATATTTGGGTCCAATGCGTTTATGTAGTCTGTAAAGGCCTGTACTACTTCAATCTTGAACGTCACCCAGGTGTTGTCCACATCCTGGACCAACTTTGTCATCCCCCTGGAAGGTGTTTAGTGTCCTCTTTTCCACTTCTTCCATCTATAAATTGGCAACAATGGGTGACACAAGAGATCTCATGGTATAGCAATGTTTCGGTCTGTAAAAGTCACCTCTGTAGGTGAAGTAAGTGATGCTCAGACAGGTCCAGGAGCAGACATATCTGGTCTGGTTTGAGGCTACTTCTGGTGGAGAGGATGTTGTCTTCTTCCAGTCTCCCTTTTACAGTTGTCAGGGCATTGGGAATTAATGTGTTAGCAGTAATGCAAGGAAGACTCACTGCTTTAAATCTCCTGATCTGGTGGTGGCTGTTGTTGTTCCATGCTGTCAAGTAACCTCCAACTTATGGTGACCTTATGAATATGTGACCTCCAAAATGTCCTGTCCTAAGCAACCTTGCTCAGGTCTTGTAGACTAGCTTCCCTTATCTTCTTTAAAAACAAATGTAAGCATTGCCACTCACTGAATATTTAGCTGGAGAAAGATAGCTATTGTATTTTTCCGTGTATAAGATGCCCCCATGTATAAGAATCCTCCATTTTTTAAACTCCAAATTTCTTTCTTTGCAAGAAAGTGGAGGGGGAAAGCGATTCCTGCTTTCCCCCTACATTTTTGTTACAAAAAGCAGCTTTCCCCCTCCACATTTTGCAAAGAAGATGGAGGGGGAAAGTGATTTCTGTAACAAAAATGGATGGAGAAAGCAGGAATTGCTTTCCTCCTCCATTTTATTTGCAAAGAAAGAAATTTGGGGTTTAAAAAAATGGAGGGCTCTTATACATGGGGGCATCTTATACATGGAAAAATATAATAGTTATCTTTCTCCAGCTAAATATTCAGTGAGTGGCTATGCTTACATTTTGTATTGAAGACTGAGGGGCTTTGTATGCCTGTTATACAACTGTTTGTACTTTACAAGATACCTTGCCCTATGTTGTAAAATCTGTCACAGGCTTGAGTTATGTGGCAAAAACAGTTGTGTAACTTATTTCACAACACTGTGAACCAGCATAATTTCTATGTAACTCAAGTGTCGATATTTATGTCACTGAGTTGCCAAACATACTGGACTATATGTGGTCTCTTGTTACATATTTTATGCATTACTTTGGCAAATGTAGGTTTGGGCACATGGATTTGCCAGTGGCATGTATTTTTTGCCTTCTGTGATAATGGATAAAGACCGTTTCCCATCGCTTTTTGCCCTTCATATAAATTCTAATTTGAATCCCTTTTTGTACTATAGATAATTAGACAGAAAAGTCTACTTTTCTTGTTTTAGTTTTCTAGCAAGATCATTCTTTTATTCAGGGTAGAATATTACTTGGTTACTTGTAAGAAGAAATAAGAGGTAAGAAGATATACCATATTTGCCTGCGTACAAGATGACTTTTTTGGCCCCAAAAACATGCCCCCAAGTGGGGGGTCGTCTTGTACGCCAGGTGCACTTAATATGGGCCAGGAAGGAGGTGCCGCCGCTGCCGCCGCCACTGAGTAAGTGACGCGGGGCCGTGCCGGCTAGAGAGGAAGGCAGGCGGGCAGGCAGGCAGTCGATCCAGAGGGAGGAAGGGAAGCTGTGGGGAAATTGTATGCTTTTACAATGTATATATCTGTGGCAATAGCAGACATTGTGCTAAGCGCGCAAATCACGTATACAATGTGCTAGCTTTCCTAAAGGAAATTGGTAAATTGTATTAACTTACTTGTGTATTAAGGTGTTATCTGTCTATGTTTACCCTGCTCTGTATTAGGGATGTTTACCCTGCTTGTGTATTTAGGATTTACGTGCCTCTGTTTACCGGCCCCTCTGTTTACCATACTTGTGTATTCAGGATATTACCTGCCTGTGTTTAGAATGGTCACTGGTTAACTAGTGCAAAGGTAGTAGAGAACAATAAAAGGGGGGTGCGGCGACGGATAGGGGGGGAATTTCCCACTGAACAGTGTTGCACAGCATGCTGTTTAGTTCATCCGGATCCCGCCCTGAAACACACACTCGAGTGCTCGCCTCTTCCTTTCTCCTTGCTGGTCAAGGGAGGGGGAAGGCTTCATCTGCAGATCCCTACAACTAGGCTTCATCTGCAGATCCCTAAAGGTTTCATCTGCAGATCCCGACAATTAGGTTTCATCTGCAGATCCCTACAACAAGGCTTCATCTGCAGATCCCGACAGGAAGCAAAGCCGGCAATGCCTGAGCGACCAGAGCCCACTGCCCCACGCCGCTGAGCCCGCTCGACCGCACGCAGCTGGAGAGCTGCTTCTCCTTCCCCTCCTCCTCCGCCGCCGCCTGCTTCCCTTCCCTTTTCGCCCTTGCCCCCAAAACATGCCTCCGAGTAGGGGGGGTTGTCTAATACACCCAGTCGCCTTGTACAGTGGCAAATACGGTAGCTGATGTTCAAGATGAAATAAAGGAGAAAAGTACTTCAGGATGAAGAACTTCATATCTGGAAACCTTTACAGAATGGTTGCTGTGGGTTTTTCAAGCTCTTTGGCCATGTTCTGAAGGTTGTTCTTCCTAATGTTTCACCAACCTCTGTGGCTGGCATCTTCAGAGGACAGGAGTCAGAACACTGTCTGTGCTCTGTTGCAGGTTGTTGGATAGTTGAGTATTTATTTAGAAGAGCCTCGTGGCACAGTGGTTAAACCACTGTACTGCAGCCAAAACTGTGCTCACGACCTGGGGTTCAATCCCAGGTAGCTGGCTCAAGGTTGACTCAGCCTTCTATCCTTCTGAGGTTGGTAAAATGAATACCCAGCTGGCTTGGGGGGCAATGTGTAGCCTGCATAATTAACTTGTAAACTGCCCAGAGAGTGCTTGAAACACTATGGGGCGGTATATAAGCAGCACACTTTGCTTTGCTTTATAACTGTGGGAACAGCTTTTGTCCTTTTTAGAAGATTGGGTGATTATGGTGATCAGCGTGTTTTTGTTGTGGATGTATTGTTGTGATAAGGGGGAGAGATTATCTGTCACTGTGATTGATGGGTGCCGTTAGCTGGTCTTTTGTGCACAGTAATCACTGGTCCTTGTGGCTGGAATTGGGTTGTTGTCTTTGAAGATTCTAGAGCTTAAACACACATGAGTAGTGGGATGTTCCCCTGTGGAGTGCATGCTCTGCTCATTGTAGATCCCCTCAGTTCCTTTTTCCCGCTATGTCGTTCTGACCTGTTTTGGAGAAATAGAGCATTTTTTCAATCAGAGTATTCTAATCAATCATTTTAATCAATCTTACTTTATTTTGACAAGCATTGTTTTACAATCAACATTCCCCTGTGAGTTCTTTCTGTTTTTTTTTTATCTATCCTCATTTTGCCTCCCCCCCCCCCACCATTTTTCCTTCCTATTCTCCATGCTCTTTATGGCTACTCCAGGCTCTTTCAAGCAGTGCGTGATTTGTTCCAACAAAATCCCACTAACCAATGGGCACAATCAATACCCTTTTTTGCCTCAGGAAACAACACTCTACTCATTCTTGTGCTGCATGTTGGGGCACTCCTACTATTGATGTTTTTGCCTCATGAGCAAATACCAAATGCCAACATTACTGCTCCCAAGCTGGTGCCAACAGGAATTCGATCGGGGACGCATTCATGATAGACTGAGACGCAGATCTACTTTATTTCCTCCCTTACCACTCATACAGAGGACTATCATTCGACTTCGACAGTTCCAGTCTAATGCAGTCCTCCTTGCACCGTGGTGACCTTCCCTCCAATTCCACCTGGATAAGGTTACATTGTATTTTGATGTTTCCTTCTTACTCAAAGTGATATCTGAATTCCATCTTAATCAACCTCTCATGTTACCAACTCTCTTTCCATCACCATCAACACCTCTCGAGCACATGCTCCATTCACTTGACGTAAAACACTCTCTCACCTTCTACATTGACAGGACCAAGCCCTTCAGAAAATCAAACAGACTTTTTCTGTGTTTTCATTGTCCTCACAAGGGAGCACCAGCTTCCACACAATTTATTTCTAGATGGATTGTCCATACTATATCTTTGATGTAATGAGCTATCAGGCAAACCACCTCCTGAACACTTAGCGGCACATTCCACCAGAGCGCTGTCAACGTCCACTGCCTTCCAATGTGGGATTGAACTCCCTCATGTCTGCCGTGCAGCCACATGGTCTGCTCCGATGGCCTTCATCAGATATTACCATCTAGATGTCAGAGCATGGAGTGACACTAGTTTTGGTAGAGCTGTCTTGGCATTCTTTTTACTGTGACATCCCACCATCGGGTAAGTGAGCTTGCTAGTCACCCAATTGTGTGCATTCACAGAGGCCACAAAGAAGAAAAAGAGGTTACTTACTTGTAATCATAGTTCTTCGAGTGGTCCTCCATGAATCCACACACCCCACCCATCCTTCCCTCTGTCTGTCACGCTTGATCTTAGATAGTTCTCTTGCCCGGCGGACACTTACCAGGAGCTGAGGAGACCTAGGATGGACGGAGAATGTGTTCCATAGAGGAACATCCTACTAATCATGTGTCTTTAAGCTCTAGAATCTTTTGAGACATTCAGTGCAGGCACAGAACAACTCAATTGTGTGGATTCACAGAGGACCACTTGAAGAACTATGGTTACAGGTAGGTAACCTCTTTTTTTCTGACCATTTGCATTGCTACTGCGTACGGAGATGCTAGAAGATAGACTTGGATTTGGAGTTTGAGGATGATTAAATGGGTTAATATTATATTGGGCTATTCATTTGCTGTTCTTATTGTGGAAAGGAAGAGCTGTCGTCTCTATATTACTGGTACAAGCTGGGACTAATAATCTAATGTGGGCTGAGCTGCAAAGCAGGTGTATCTCAAACTTCTTTATATCTCACACTCTGCATTCCTCTTTCTGTGTAATTAGCAGCATCCCAGCTTGGTCCCGTAAATTGTTCTGATATGGTTTTAAAAATCACTACTTGAATTTTTCAAGAAGTCTTTCAAATGCACTTGATTGCATCTTTGTATTAGCAATTTGTTTATGTGACTCACCCTTATACTGTGGATATAAATGTGCCTCTGTCTCTGTTTGTTCATTGAAGTAATCTGGCAACCTGTTATATGCATACTGGCTGTGCAACCTGCAGAAATTTGGCATTGCTTCCAAAAGGCTCCAATCGTGTGAAAATTATACCCAGACTACTATATTGTTCCTCCCTTCATCATCTTACTTTCCTCATTGTTAAGATGTAATTCTAGCACTTTAATTGCCATCTCTCAGAATCTAAAAGTATTTCAAGATTTAAGCTTTATGAAAGTAATTTAGGTTGCCTGCAAAACCTGTGTGGTGCCAATTGGTCATTCATATGCTCAACACGCTCTTATCAGTTTTTGTCTAATTAATCTTTCACATTTTAAAAGAAAGTTTCTAAAATGCTCATGATTTTTAGTGTTTTTCTCTGTATCCTCTCTCCTATACATCTTTTAAAAGTAAAATACACGTTTGAAATATATATTTCCAAGACATGCGTCTTTTAAAAGGTAAAATGTTACCTGTTTAAGGTAAAGGTAAAGGATCCCCTTGACATTTAGTCCACTCATGTCCAATTCTAGGGACAGTGCTCATCCCCATGTCCAAGCCCTTTTTCTTTGTTTGTTTAGTCATTTAGTCGTGTCCGACTCTTCGTGACCCCATGGACCAGAGCACGCCAGGCCCTCCTATCTTCCACCGCCTCCCGGAGTTGTGTCAAATTCATGTTGGTTGCTTCGATGACACTGTCCAACCATCTCATCCTCGGTCGTCCCCTTCTCCTCTTGCCTTCACACTTTCCCAACATCAAAGTCTTTTCCAAGGAGTCTTCTCTTCTCATGAGATGGCCAAAGTACTGGAGCCTCAGCTTCAGGATCTGTCCTTCCAATGAGCACTCGGGGTTGATTTCCTTTAGAATTGATAGGTTTGTTCTCTTTGCAATCCAGGGAACTCTCAAGAGTCTCCTCCAGCACCACAATTCAAAGGCATCAATTCTTCGGCGGTCAGCTTTCTTTATGGTCCAGCTCTCACTTCCATACAACACTACAGGAAAAACCATAGCTTTGACTATTCGGACTTTTGTTGGCAAGGTGATGTCTCTGCTTTTTAAGATGCTGTCTACGTTTGTCATTGCTTTCCTCCCAAGAAGCAGGCGTCTTTTAATTTAGTGGCTGCTGTCTCCATCTGCAGTGATCATGCAGCCCAAGAAAGTAAAATCTGTCACTGCCTCCATATCTTCCCCTTCTATTTCCCAGGAGGTGATGGCACCAGTGGCCATGATCTTAGTTTTTTTGATGTTGAGTTTCAGACCGTTTTTTGCACTCTCGTCTTTCACCCTCATTACAAGGTTCTTTAGTTCCTCCTCACTTTCCGCCATCAGAGTGGTATCATCTGCATATCGGAGGTTGTTGATATTTCTCCCTGCAATCTTAATTCCAGTTTGGGATTCCTCCAGTCCAGCCTTCCGCATGATGTATTCTGCATATAAGTTAAATAAGCTGGGGGACAATATACAGCCTTGTCGTACTCCTTTCCCAATTTTGAACCAATCCGTTGTTCCATATCCAGTTCTAACTGTTGCTTCCTGTCCCACATATAGGTTTCTCAGGAGATGGATAAGGTGGTCAGGCACGCCCATTTCTTTTAGGATTTGCCATAGTTTGCTGTGGTCCACACAGTCAAAGGCTTTTGCATAGTGAATGAAGCAGAAGTAGATGTTTTTCTGGAACTCTCTGGCTTTCTCCATAATCCAGTGCATGTTGGCAATTTGGTCTCGAGTTCCTCTGCCCCTTCGGAATCCAGCTTGTACTTCTGGGAGTTCTCGGTCCACATACTGCTGAAGCCTACCTTGTATGATTTTGAGCATAACCTTGCTGGCGTGTGAGATGAGTGCAATTGTCCGGTAGTTGGAGCATTCTTTGGCACTGCCCTTCTTTGGTATTGGGATGTAGACTGATCTTTTCCAGTCCTCTGGCCACTGTTGAGTTTTCCAAACTTGTTGGCATATTGAATGTAGCACCTTAACAGCATCATCCTTTAAGATTTTAAATAGTTCAACTGGAATGCCATCACCTCCACTGGCCTTGTTGTTAGCCAGGCTTTCTAAGGCCCACTTGACCTCACTCTCCAGGATGTCTGGCTCTAGGTCAGCAACTATATTGTCTGGGTTGTCCGGGATATCCAAAACTTTCTGTCCAAGCCGTAGAACCAGTGTTTGTCCGTAGACAGTTTCCATGGTCATGTGGCCAACGCTACTAGATACGGAACGCTGTTAACCTTCCCACTGTAGTGGTAACTATTTATCTACTTGCATTTTTACATGCTTTCGAACTGCTAGGTTGGCAGGAGATTACCTGTTTACCCAAAACTAATTGATTTCCATCTCTTAATAGCACATGGATTTTAGCCTGAGGTTATCCATGTTTACTTAGTAGTAAGGTCTATTTAGTTTGTGATTACTTACTTTCAAACTGGTAAGTATAGGATTGCATCCTTACAGTTTGACCTGATATACAGTTACTTAGAAGTAATGCAATGAGATTTATTCTGTAGGGAGTCTACATATAATTCCAGCCAGGCAGTATGGTACAACAATGTATGTTTACTGAATTTCTTTGACCAATATTGGATGGGGGAGGGATCAGCTAGATCAGCTAAATGGGAAATATTACCAACACAATAATTAAGGATTGCACTCCTTGTGCAAGCATTGCTGTTGGAAAGTGAAATGCAGATTTTTTTTCACAGACAGCACAATTTGTACAATAGCAATGCTTCTGCTCATGGTATGGTCCTGTACTATTACCCTGATGTGAGGTATTGCTCGATGGAAGCTCAGTAGGGTACTGGCTATTGAGTTTAGCTGGGTGAATACAGGTGATAAGAGTTGGAAGCTTGATGTCTTCTGCCATTAGCTATAAGCAAGGATATGCTTGCATAAGATAAAATACATGTTCCCACCAGGCCTTTTCAGAGTTGGTTTTAAACCACAAAGAGCTCCCAACTGGAAGCAGATGTGATTGATAAATGAGTGCATTATTGAGAGTTCCTGCATTGAAAACAATGAATACTGTAGACATTGTATATCTTGACTTCAGCAAAGCTTTTGACAAAGCACACCATGGTATTCTCATTAGCAAGCTAACTAGGTATGGCTGGACAGAACAACTTTGCGGTAGATAGACATCTGGCTACAGAATTGTACTCAGAGGGTGAAAAATGGCTCTTTTCAAACGGGGTGGAAGTAACAAGTCGGGTATCCCAGGGCTCACTCCTGGGGCCAGTGCTCTTCAACATTTTTATTAATGACATGGATCAGGGCGTGTAGGGAATGCTGATCAGATTTGCAAATGACACAACATTGGGTGGAATAGCTAATACCCTGGAAGATAGAAACAAGATTCAAAATGATCTGGATAGGCTTGAGCAGTGGGCTGAACATCAGGATGAAATTTAACAGGGAGAAGTGCAAAGCACTGCACTGAGAAAAAAGAAACTGAACACACAGTTACAAGATGGGGGATACCTGGCTGATCAATACTAGGAGCAGGAAAGACATTGGAATTGTCACAGATAATAAGCTGAATATGAGCCAACAGTGTGATGTGGCTACAAAAAAAGGCAAATGCTATTTTAGGCTGCATTAACAGAAGGACATGGTGGTGTTGCGGGTTAAACCGCAGAAGCCTCTGTGCTGCAAGGCCAGAAGACCAGCAGTCATAAAATCGAATCCACATGACGGAGTGAGCTCCCGTCACTTTTCCCAGCTTCTGCCAACCTAGCAGTTTGAAAGTATGTAAATGTGAGTAGATAAATAGGTACCACCTCGGTGGGAAGGTAACGGCATTCTGTGTCTAGTTGTGCTGGCCATGTGACCACGGAAACTGTCTACGGATAAATGTTGGCTCTATGGCTTGGAGACAGAGATGAGCACCGTGCCCTAGAGTCAGACACAACTGGACTAAATGTTAAGAGGAAGTATAGTCTCCAAATCCCATGAGGTACTCATTATCCTCTATTTGGTACTGGTACTGCCTCATCTTAAGTTCTGTTTCTAGTTCAGGATACTGCACTTCAAAAGATTAGAACAGTTGAGAGGAGGACAACAAGGATGATCAGGGGTCTGGAAACTAAGCCTTATGAGGAAAGACTGAAAGAATTGGGCATATTTAGCCTTGAGAAAAGAAGAATGAGGGGAGATATAATAGCACTTTTCAAATACCTGAAAGGTTTCCAATCAGAGGAGGGGCAGCATCTGTTCTCAGTCATCCCAGAGTGCAGGACACCCAACAATGGACTCAAGTTACAGGAAGACAGATTTGGGTTGAATAGCAGGAAAAACTTCCTAGCTGTTAGAACAGTACAGCAGTGAACTCAATTACTTCAAGAGGTGGTGAGTGCTCCAACACTGGAGGAATTCGAGAAAAATTTAGAGAATGACTTGGCACATTTCCTTTGATTTGTATTCCTGCATTGAGGAGGGGTTTGGACTCGATAGCCATATAGGCCCCTTCCAACTTCATGATTCTATGAAACTTTGAGAAAAAAAGAACAAAGATATCATTAATGGAGTTTGCTGCCATAAAATGTGATAACTGCTTGATTAAAAGACTTTGAAAAGAGATGAATAAATACATATAGGCTAAATTGGAAAATACAACTTCAGTTCTCCTGAAAGAGGAAGTCTAGAGCAGCGAAAAGCTTGCCCAAACAACCAAACCGCAAATAAGCAAGCAAACGAAATCCCACTATTGCTAGGTGGCAAGAATGGGAGGACCATCACCTCCTTGCTAATTGTGAAGTGGGAATCTTGGTACAGTCCAGTCTGTGCTTAAAAGATTCTTAAATGCAATTTATTTTAACTCTCACTTGGGTTGACCCTTCCATTCACACTGGGGATCATGCTACAGGTTCACACAAAGCAAAGTTTACCCAGTTTAGCAGCAAGCAAGATTTGCACAGTTTATTTGTGGGTAAATTTAGCTGATTTACTTTCGAGTAAGGAGGCAGCCACAATAGTAAATGAGGACAGCTACAGCACGATGGGGAAACATTGGGTTAAGTTTGAGGAGACTGAAGGGAGGTACCAGCCACTTTTCCAACCTTTGTCCTCCGGCTCTGCTGGGGTGTGCTTCCTTGTGGGCACAACCCATGGAGTCAATATAGCTCCCTTCCCTGCCTCTTCTCTCAGCTGTTATTCAGGGGGCTAGGGTGAATTTCTTTTGTGTGTATGTGTTAAATAAAGTGGCATACCAAAATGGCAATACATCAACCTAACATGGTTCTAGAATTTCACAATGTTCGTTGGGCAAAATTTTTGAAAAGAAGATAAAATTGAGGAGGAGGTTTCTCCACCCTCCCTTTTAATGCCACAACTCATCTAATGTGTCACATGGTTGTCAAGGCAGTTAACACCGCCCCCAGTGACATTTTATTGAAAGATATCCATCCACTCAGCGTAACAAAGAGTTATTTTGGATTGTGCTGAATTGTTTACAGTGGTGAATCCATAGAACCATCTGTATGCCAGTGTGGATGGGCTGTCTGTTCCCTGGCCCAGTTGGCATGATCAAGAACTTTTCAGTTCTTTGGAGTAAGGTTCCCTTTACTTCTACATATTATTAGCTGAAAGCAACTACCCTGTGCATATAAGGGATGTTTTCATACCTGTATAATTAGTCCCTAATAATTTGAATAGTTGTGATATTTCTGCATATTAAAGCAAAAGCCCCCCCACAATTAGCATCTTTAAATGCTCTAGATGTAGATGCTTTAAGAAAAACTAAGGCAAAACACCATCACCCTTTTATTTTGTTTGTTTGTCTTGAACATCTTATAAGATGTTCAAGACAAACAAACAAAATATAACAATCCTATATATGTCTTCTCAGAAGTAAGCAGTACTGAATTCAGTGGGCCTAAGTTTTAGGTTAGTGCTAATAGGATTTTTTTTAAAAAAAACTTTCTAAAAGCTTATCTTGATATTGTAAAGAGAACAATATTGTTTAGTGATGGGTTATGCTAAATTGCCATTGCTATTTGTAAGAATGAAGGATGTAAAACTTTATTTCAGGAGACACTCAGCACATTAGTAGCAGAAGTCTCTAAAGAGATTAATATTTCACTGCTATTTGTCATAGTCTTTTTTCTAATTAGGAGGGCACAAAGGGAGTGTGGCTAATAACAAAGTAGTATGGTAAAGGCAAGAGGGGAAAAACTCTCCTGAGGATGGTGTGGTGTTCTCTTTTTCTGTTCTATTTTGTTTCAAATATAATAATGTTGGTAAGTATTTTTGAACCAGGTTTCTTCTCAGCTGTAATGGGATCACCCATGTATTTTGTCTAAAAATTGAAGAACTGTATGCTGAAATGGCCTGGGATCAAAACACTTTTACAAATCTAACCACCTCCTTACATGTAATATAGCTGCATAAACATGTACAATGGTGCCTCGCTTAGCGACGTTAATCCGTGCAGGAAAAAACGTTGCTAAGCGATTTCATCACTAAACGGATTTAAAAGCCCATAGAAACGCATTAAAACGCCATTAATGCGTTCCTATGGGCTTAAAAACTAACTTTAATCGAAAATCCTCCATGGGGTGGCCATTTTCGGTGCCTCTAAAGTGAGGGAACGCAGCGGGCGGTCATTTTGTTTTTCCGGTGGCCATTTTGAAACCACTGATCAGCTGGCTGAAAAAGGGGGCTTTGCGATGATCGCTTCCCCGCGATCATCACAAAGCAAATTTCCCCCATAGGGACCATCACTAAGCGATCGCTTAAACCCCATCGCTAAGCGATTTCTTCGCTATGCTGAGCGATCGCTAAGCGAGGCACCACTGTACTGTATATTATAAAGAAACAGATTGAAAAAATGAGCATAGACAGCTATTTTTATGCTTTCTCAATTTTCTCTGCTTTCTTAGTGATCTTTCACAACATTTGTGTTACATTCAGTGAACCAATATACAGTGGTGCCTCGCATAGCGACATTTTCGTTCTGCAGCGATTTTTGCGGAACGAATTAACATCGCAATGCGAGGCACCACTGTATATATTTTTCTTCCATTTTTTATTGTTAGCCACTCAGAATAGACTTCGGTCTAGATGGGCAGGGTATAAATCAAATAAAGAAAAAGAAGAAAAGAAAGAAAAAGAACATAACACTTCTTAAAATCTGGCAGTGCTTCTTCCTGTGGGCAAGATACTTCCACCAAAACATATTCAGAAGTCTCATTCATCAAATGTCTGCTGTAATGGAAAATTTAAAACCTTTTGCTTTGCAGAGGTCAGGATAATTCAGAGCAACGTAAAACTACAAAATACATTGTGAACGTTAACAGTACTGTACAATTATTAGATGCCTCCTTGCTGTTTCAGTTCCTTTATTGCTTCTTGGTCAGCACAGCAGCAGCATTACTAATGAATTGCCTCTTAATTGCACCTTTATTAGTGTAGATTAGTGAAGCAGTGCTATTTTGCAATGAAATAAAAAGGGGGAAAAGGGGGAGGAAATTAATAATTAACCTCCTTCTCTTCCCCTGGGTAGAAAAAAGAACTGAGAGAGTAAGATGCAATCAAACAACTATTAATGCTGTCACACTGAACTAAAAGCAGTAAACGTGGCAGAAGCAACAAGGAGGAAGCTACTTATTAAAAGCACAGTAATACTAAAAAGCCCTCACATGAGTTGGCAATTTCCCTGCAGTTTTATTCTATGTTTTTAAAAGTAACTACACGTCTTGATGAACAAAACGCAAGAGGCCAACATAGAAAAGATCAGGGTGCACTTTGGTAACAGTGTTCTCTGTCCCTCTCTAAAAAAGGAAGGAAATATGTTGGTTCTACACTAATCTTCTAATGTGGATACCTCCAGATCCTGAGGCTATAGCTATGCCTTAAAAAAGGCATGGTGTCGCTTACCTCTGTAGATTTTGGCATCTCTTTTAAAAGCTATCTGCTACATACTGTATATTGGGGAACTGGCATTTAGCATTACCAGTGGCATACTCTGATTTTTGTGGTCCAGTAGGAAGTGATGCTTAACAGTGCATGCGGATGCACACACTAGTAAGTGCTTTTTTAAAAGGTGACCGCTGTGTTGGATACTCTTCTGAGTAAGTGCTTGCCACCCTTTGTTGAAATTGCCTTGCCATTTTTAACTTGTGCCTGAGTTTGCAAAAGCATCAGCTGACTGCTCTCTGAAGCAGGTTGGACTTCATACATCTCTATGTGTGATTTTACAAAACATTCCCTATCTGATAGCAAAGTCAAAATATTCACACTCTAGTATCGTTATTTGCAGGTGACGATCCATTCTGGATGATTCGTTATGGTGTGATCTATAATCTAGTTATCCTACATCGTCAACTCTCTAGGGATGCAAATCGGGAGGGTTTAAGAAATGCAGTGTGGAGAGCTTTGCAGAAACAAAAGGAAATTGAGAAAGATACCAGAGTCCTGAATGCTTCCAAAGTAGCAGAGGTAAGTGGTTGTTTTAAATCAGTACATAAGTAAGAGTACCATAACTTCATCAACCAATTATTTTTAAACATAAAACAAAAGTAACTTTCAGTCATGATTAATCTCATAAATAGAAACAAAGATCCAGTTACTTTTTGTGGTTTTCTTTAAATACTTTGTTATCTCCTGAAATTGAAAATATATTCTCTCCAATCCATTTCTAAAATTATCCTATTAAACAAAATAATGTTTATTTGGGATTCTATGCATGCTTGCAAGAGAGCAAGAACCACTGAACTCAGTGGAATTTCCATCTGATGTTTAGAGTTAGTGCTGCACAATTTTCATTCACAAACAATGGTTGAAATGCCGTGCTTAGTGGAGTAAATTGCACTACAGTAGGATATTAAATCAGTGAGGTTTTGGTGACTCAGCTCTTCCATAAATTCCATTTATTTAAATAAGCTTACTCTAGTTATAACTTGCTATGCAAAAATAAGTCACAATTAGAGTTGATTCATTTCAATCATTGTAATTGATAGAGGAGATGATTCATGAAATCTCCACTGATTCAAGTGGCCTACTTTGGTGCAGCTTACTGCACTAAGCAACAGGATTTCAGCCAACATGTTCAGCAATGCTATTTTGCTAAAGTTGGAATAGTAAGCATTTTAAAGAGTGGCATTATCCAGGTAAGTGTATAAAATGTTGGGAAAATTACAGTCTTGCATTCTTTAACGCTGGAGGGCAGTGAGTGGGGACAGGACCTATTGTTATTTATAAATATAAATAAATAAATAAATAAATAAATAAATAAATAAATAAATAAATAAATAAATAAATAAATAAACAAATAAACAAACAAATAAATAAATAAATAAATAAAATTATTTACACGTTGCTACTAAATTGATTTGTAACATTTTCCCCACCTCTGGCCTTGGGCCAGGCCTTTCCTGTTTATTCATGGCCTTTTGTTAGCTGTTTGCTTCCTTTTCTTTCCTGACCGAGCTTCAGGAATGAAGCATGGAGTCCTGCTCCACATGAAAAATTCCATTTTACCCCCTTTCTTCTGATTTTAATGATAAGGTGATAACAGTAACTAAACATTTCTTTCTTCTAAAGATGCATCTAGAGTGACTTCTTACTATAGAAAGGACTAGATTTGTGTGATAAGGGAGGGCTGGTGGGCTAAATCACTCCACGTTCCCCCCCCCTCGCCTTGTGCTCTGCTAACCCGAGGAATAACCAAATTCCTAATATAAATTGTTTTTAATCAAACAGTCAACTCCAGTACCATGCCAGATGGATTTTTATTCAAGTCAACAAGTAATGAATATTATTACTTGTTGTTTAAGTATAGTGGATTTTTACTCCTGAAACACAAACAGGCATCTCAAGGAAACACTTTGCTAATTTGTCTGAAGACTAGATTGGGTGGGTGGGGGAAGATGTTATTTTCCTGAGAGGTCTTTCCAATATCCATCAACTGTCAGTATTGAAGTGTCCCTTAATCACTGTTATCCTGTTGAGTAATTATAATATAAATTGAGTTGGCTCCACTTTGCAATAGAATTCCAGCAGTTAAGTGTGTATTCAGATTTCTTAATTGAGATGGTATGTAGAGGTAATCCATTTTCCAGTGAAGTCAGTAAGAAAGCGTCCATTGATTTTAATAGTTCTGGGCTGTCAAATACAGGCAAATAAGAGCATATTACATGTCATACATTTTGAATTAAGTAAGCCTCAGTGTGTTGTGCATGCCCACTGTTCCGTAATATTTCTGTTTCATACCCCTTCACTGCCTACCACCCACTAGCACTGCTTTCAAATGTATGGCTATGATACCTAGAATCATACAATATGAAGTTGGAAGGGGCCTATATGGCCATCAAGTCCAAACCCCTCCTCAATAGAGGAATACAAATCAAAAGATATCTGCCAGGTGGTTGTCTAAATTTCTCTTCACTGCCTTCAGTGTTGGAACACTCACCACCTCTTGAGATAATTGACTCTACTGCTGTACTCTCTAACAGTTAGGAAAATATTCCTGATATTCCACCAAAATCTGTCTTCCTGTAACTTGAGTCCTACACTCTGGGATGATTGATAATTGATCCTGCCCCTCCTCTGCATGATAGCCTTTCAGGTATTTGAAAAGTGCTTCTCAAGGCTAAACATGCCCAGTTCTTTCAGTCTTTCATAGGACTTGGTTTCCAGACCCCCTGATCATCCTTGTTGCCCTCCTCTGAGCTTCTTCCACTTTGTCAGCATTCTTTTTGAAGTGCAATGTCCAGAACTAGAGACAGTATTGAAGATGAACCCTAACCAGTGCCAAATAGAGGGAAATGAGTACCTCATGAGATTTGAATACTATACCTCTGTTAATGCAGCCTAAAATACCATTAGCCTTTTTTGTAGCCACATCACACTGTTGGCTCATGTTCAGCTTGTGATCTATGACGATCCCAAGATCCATTTCACTCACAGTATTGCTGAGCCAGGAATCCCCCATCCTGTAAATGTGTGTTTGGTTTCTTTTTCCTAGGTGCAGTACTTTGCACTTATCTCTGTTGAATGTCATTCTGTTGTTCTCAGCTCAGAACTGAAAACACATCCAGATCATTTTGAATCTTGTTTCTCTTTTCCAGGATATTAGCTATTCCACCCAATTTTATGTCATTGCAAATTTGATTAACATTACTTGTATCCCCTGATCTTTAATAAAAATGTTGAAGAACATTGGGCCCAGGAGTGAGCCTTGAGGTACCGCACATGTTATCTCCACGCAGTTTGAGGAGTCATTAATCATCACCCTCTGAGTACAATTCTATAGCCAACTGTGTATCCACCTGACAGTTGTATTATCCAGCCCATACCTAGTTAGCTTGCTAATCAGAATACCATAGGGCACTTTACCAAAAGCTTTGTCAAAGTCAAGATATACTATGTCTACAGTATTCCCACTGTCTATCAGGGAGGTGACCTGATCAAAAGATGAGATCAGATTACTTTGGTAGGATTTGTTCTTGGCAAATCCGTGTTTGCTTCTAGTTATTACTGCATTGTTTTCTAGGAGCTTGCATAGTGATTGATCTATAATCTGTTCCACAATTTTCCCTGGGATTGATGTCAGGCTAACCAGTCTGTGGTTCCCAGGTTCCTCCTTTTTGCTCTTTTTGAAGATAGGAACAACATTAGCTATCATCCAATCATCTGGCACCTCACCCATTTCCCATGATTTCTAGAAAATAATGGACAGTGGTTCTGAGAGTTCTTCAGAGAGTTCTTTCAATACTCTTGAATACAGTTCATCTGGCCCTGAATATTTGAACTTCTTCAAGGTCGTAAGGTATTCCTTGACTATTTAACAATCTCCAGCTGCAATCTTGTCCCCTCCACCTGCACTTCACACTTGTCTGGAGGGTCATAGTTTGTCCTTTGGAAAAAGACTGAGCTAAAATAGGAATTGAGTACTTCTTCATTTTCTTTGTCATCTGTTATCATTTCCCCATCTCTATTGAGTTGCTGAACCATTGTTACTTTTCTTTATGTTTTTCTTTATGCACAAAACCGAAGAATGCTTTTGTGTTGCTTTTAGTGTTTCTAGCTAACCTCAGTTGCTAGCCTTTCCCCTTGTGATGCGCCCCTGCGTGTCCCCAGATTATTTCACTAGCCTGAGCCCCACAATGTGTCCCCTTCTTTACGCTGCCACCAGTTGACTTCTGTCAAAAAACTTTAATTAGAAAGATGGAGGTCCAAGCTAAGAGTAACATTGAACAAAGGTTTATTAGTAACAGATCACATAAACAGGCTCTTCAAAGACTTAATGTATTAAGTAGTTAAATAGTAAATTGTTTCACTCTTAACTCTCTTTAACTCTTAACTCTGCCACTCTCCTAACTCTCACAGACATCTACTTCATTCTTATCTCTGACTCAAACTGACTTCTCAAGTCAGACTCTCATGATCTTCCTCTAACTGTCTTGCTCTCACAAACTCCTCACTGCTCTTCTCTGACTCACTCCTCCCTTCTGGTTTCTCTGTCTCCACCTCCTAACAGCTTTCATTGGTGTATGCAAATAACCTGCTACATGAGCCAAAGCAGGGTGATCGCCACAGCCCTCCTAATGCCATCCCTGCAATTCTTTGCTGCTTGTCTGTACTTTTCCTCTGTGGTCTGGCCTCCTCTCCACTTCTTACATGTGTCCTTTTTTGTTTTCAGTTCTCTCTGAGCTTTGTCCCACACTGGCCTTTCTTTCTTTCTTTCTTTCTTTCTTTCTTTCTTTCTTTCTTTCTTTCTTTCTTTCTTTCTTGCTTGCTTGCTTGCTTGCTTGCTTGCTTGCTTGCTTGCTTGCTTGCTTGCTTGCTTGCTTGCTTGCTTGCTTGCTTGCTTGCTTTTATTTCTTTTATTAATTCATTTTGCTGTTTCCCACCTTTTTTTCTTGTTGGAATTGTTTGCCTTTAAATTTTTCTTTTTTATAAATTCCAGCCCTTCTTGGATGCCGTTTCTTGTTAGGATCTCCTGCCATGGGACCTTACTTATTGCTGTCCTGAGTTTATTAAAACTGGCCTTTAAAAAATCCAGCATATATGTGTGACTACACTCTGCTTTGGTTTCCTTTGAAATCAAGAATTCTAGTAGGACATGGTCACTCTCGCCCAGAGTTCCCCTTACTGCCACTTCCTACACCCAATCATCTCTATTGGTTAGAATCAAGTCAAGGATAGCTAGCCCTTTAATTTATTTCTCCCCTTTTTGTAGAAGAAAATTTTCAGCCACACAAGTCAGGAGTTTCTTGGAAAGGCCACATTTGGCAAAATTTGCCTCCTAACATATATCAGGATAAGTGAAATCTCCCGTCAATACTACATTGTGTCTCTTCGAAATCCCTAGAATCAAAAGTTTCCTCGATTGGGCGGTTGATAGTAAACACCAACTACCATGTTCTTTTTGTTTTTCGCCACAACTACATTGATCCAGGTGCTCTCAATGGGACAGCCAGTGTCCCCCTCCTGTATTTCTGTCCAGGAATGTGTATTGTTGACTCCACCTCCCTCTCATGTACTCCTACAAGGTCTGCTCTTTGACTTGGTCTGCTTTCTGTCTGCCAGATTCCTCATCAAGAACCTGAAACCGTTTTTGCAGTTACACCAGTGAAGATTATATTTTCCTTCTTTTGCTACTATGACACAAAGTGTGTGTTTTGTTTGTGATGAATCTCGCCTATCGCCTATCCATCCAGTGGATCCCAACTGATTGTCCAAAAGCATTAGTAGGCAGAAGAAGTTAGAGGACACTCAACACTTTCTTCCTTCTTGAGCCTGCTCTGTTTTGATAAATAGGACAAATAGCCCATTGCTTTCAGTATTGTCAGGCATTGTTCTCAGGCTACAGTCATTACTTCTGACTAAGGAGTTGTTTCTATCCTGCAAGTGGCTGCTCTTTTTGCCCTGGGTCAGAAATATATGGTGGTCATCACTCCAGGACCCTGGTACAGGGAAGATGGGAGTCCTCAAGCCCCCACGGCAGTAGGGTGGGGGAGGCTCAGTATGAAACAATTGGGCAAAATTGAATCAAGGCTCCTGTATAATTGAACCCTATCAAAAAGTATTAATCAGAAGTAAAAAATGGTTAGGCACAAAAGATTGAATCTGTGGCTGCAGTTGATCCTCACTGGAGTTACTGAGGCCACATGCAGATGGAGGAATTAAAGAACCTCATAATGAGGGTGAAATAGGAGAGTGCAAGAAATATTGGGTTTCAATGCATGGAAGTGAAGTCTAGATAGACATTGTGGTTTTCATAGGTTTTTACAAGGAAGGTTGATTGAACTGAGAGAGAAAAGCAATTTCTACTTCCTCGGCTGTGCCCTTAGGCAGGATATATGTCGACAATTTCTGCACTTAGAGGCTGAAAGCCAGCAGCATAATTCATGCAGTGTAAGGCCAATGATGTCATCAGCCACATTGATTTGTTAGAAATAGAACATATTCCAATTCTCACACTAAAGGTTCTGAGACTCCCATGGAATCCCTTTATCAGCAGGAAACAACTGGGGGCTGAGGGACATGACTGGAGGGGAGTCTTTAATTACTGAAAATTGCAGCTGGAATGATTTTATCAGCGGTGCTGGTGATGTTGGTGATATCTGGAATTTGCAGTTTTGCAAAATAGTTGCTATCACTTTAGTTAATTTATGATTCTGGGTTAGATAATAGAATTTTTGCAGTAGTTGTTGTTGTTTAGTTGTTAAGTCCTGTCCGACTCTTTGTGACCCCATGGACCAGAGAACACCAGGCCCTCCTGTTTTCCACTGCTTCCCGGAGTTTGGTCAAATTCATGTTGGTAGCTTCGATGACACTGTCCAACCATCTCGTCCATTGTTGTCCCCTTCTCCTCTTGCCTTCACATTTTCCCAACATCAGGGGAGTCTACTCTTCTCATGAGATGGCCAAAGTATTGGAGCCTCAGTTTCAGGATCTGTCCTTCCAGTGAACACTCAAGGTTGATTTCCTTCCAAACGGATAGGTTTATCTCCTTGCAGTCCAGGGGACTCTCAAGAGTCTCCTCCAGCACCACAATTCAAAAGCATCCATTCTTTGGCGGTCAGTCTTCTTTATCTCTCACTTCCATACATCACTATTGGAAAAACCATAGCTTTGACTATGCGGACCTTTGTTGGCAAGGTGATGTCTCTGCTTTTTAAGATGCTGTCTACGTTTGTCATCGCGTTCCTCCCAAGAAGCAGGCGTCTTTTAATTTCGTGGCTGCTGTCAACATCTGCAGTGATCACGGAGCCCAGGAAAGTAAAATCTGTCACTTCCTCCATATCTTCCCCTTCTATTTGCCAGGAGGTGATGGGACCAGTGGCCATGATCTTAGTTTTTTTTATGTTGAGCTTCAGACCATTTTTTTGTGCTCTCCTCTTTCACCCTCATTACGAGGTTCTTTAATTCCTCCTCACTTTCTGCCATCAGAGCGGTATCATCTGCATATCTGAGGTTATTGATATTTCTTCCGGCAATCTTAATTCTGGTTTGGGATTCATCCAGTCCAGCCTTTCGCATGATGTATTCTGCATATAAGTTAAATAAGCTGGGGGACAATATACATCCTTGTTGTACTCCTTTCCCAATTTTGAGCCAATCAGTTGTTGCATATCCAGTTCTAACTGTTGCTTCCTGTCCACATATAGATTTCTCAGGAGATAGATAAGGTGGTCAGGCACTCCCATTTCTTTAAGAACTTGCCATAGTTTGCTGTGGTCAACACAATCAAAGGCTTTTGCATAGTGAATGAAGCAGAAGTAGATGTGTTTTCTGGAACTCTCTGGCTTTCTCCATAATCTAGCGCATGTTATTTGCAATAGTACTTGATGGTAAACAGCGTCATAGGGTAGTGGTAGGGTAAGAAGACAGCAAAAATGAGCTGCAAATTCTATATGTTTCTTTTAATGCAGTGACATCATAAAGAGTAATCATTGGAAGTCACAAATAATGTAATAGTACTATAAAAGAGCCTCGTGGCGCAGTGGTTAAAACGCTGTACTGCAGCTAAAACTGTGCTCACGACCTGGGGTTCAAATCCCAGGTAGCCGGCTCAAGGTTCACTCAGCCTTCCATCCTTCCGAGGACGGTAAAATGAGTACCCAGCTTGCTGGGGGGGCAATGTGTAGCCTGTATAATTAAAAAATTGTAAACCGCCCGGAGAGTGCTTGTAGCACTATGGGGCAGTATATAAGTCCAATAAATAAAAATAAATAAATAAATAAAAAGGTATGGAACTGCCTGTAATTTCTCCCTTGAATCCAAACTCCTCTCTCTCAAGTGGTGCACCAGAAGAACAGTATCTGTAGGTCTTGACAGCACTTTGGAAACGTATGAAAATTCTTTTTAAAATATGGTCCATTTTTCATTACAGAAATAGGCTTTGTAATTCTGACAGGTAAAGAAGATAAATTTGTTATAAGTACTTTCTACAGTGAAGTTAAATTATACATTAAACACTCTGCCTGTTCTTATCATCTTAGGAAATTAGATAAGTATGTTTGATTTATTGAAATAAGAGGGAAATGGGCATAGAGGATTTAAAATGCAGCACTTTGATAGCCAACTGCTCAAAGGGGAATTAGGCTAGTGAACATCCTAGGTATTCTTGTGTAGCTATCCTGGCTTGTTTGCCTTTGGTCCATTGAATAAGTGTAAATTAGGACCTGAACTATAACTTATGTCTTAATGGAATGCTAATCTTAGAATAATAATAATTTTAGATCTGCAGAGCTGGAAGGGACTCTATGGATCATAAAGTCCAACCCCTGCCAAGGAAGCAAAGTGGGGAATTGAACTACTAATTTCTGGCTCTACAGCCGGATATCTAAACCACTGAGCTATCCATGGAAAAAGGGGATAGGGTGATGATAGTGAGTAGAGTAGATATTCTGCTATATTAACACTTTGTGCATCAGTTTCAAGGGACTACTATACCGGGAGTCAGTTATAATGTAGCTGGCCCTAGCAGATAGTCAGAGATACTATAGAACAATCTACTAAAGCTAAGCAGGCATGGATTTGGGTGAAACCTGGTAAAGCTAAAGAAGTATGAATCTGCCAGACCATAAACCATCACATATGACATCCTCTGAATTCCACTGAGAAGGTGGGATATGAAATATAAATACTGTTGTGTGTTCATCAATGTAATTTAAAGGAAACTCATAAATACTTGGGCTGGTAATTTTTCTGAGTTGGTCTGAGTAGGACTTTAGGTTTCTCTTTGATGCTTTTTACAACGTGTCTCTGGAACACCCTGCATTTTTCTTTGTCTTATTTCTTTTATGTTTTGGGCATGGAATCCCCACACGTAGCAGGGAGGAACAATCAATTCTGCATACTCAGGAGCCTGAAGGGAGCCCCAGGAAGTTGAACCCCCAAGAAAAGATGGCTCAGTGGCTAAGTCAGAGGAAGGGGATGGGGTGCTGTCCAGCTCACAAGAACACAAAGGCCCCTAGGCAAAATCCTATCTTTGTAAGCTTTTTACTATTTATGTTGCTTTATGTATGTTTATTTTTATTATTTGCTGACTGTTAGCCGCCTAGAGTGGTCCGAGTTGACTAGATAGGCGGGATATAAAATAAATAAATAAATAAATAAATACTCAGCGACATGGAAATGCTTTTTGGGGGAAGAGCCCTCCACAAGAGTGGGAAGCCTTTTTGAGGGAAAGCTTTTCCTCACACACAGACCAGTGAGCCAAATGTTTGCAGATGAATTCTTTTTCTAGCTAGCCAGGTCATTGCAACTGAGCACCTCAGGTACATAATCTTTGGTCAGTGGTTGGATTTTTAAAAAAGAGACAGCCTCTCTTTTTTGCTCCAGACTCTGCATGCCATGAATCCTCACCCTTGCTATGTATAACTTTTGGACGGCCTGACTGTGACTCTCCCTATTCATCTTCTCCTGCAACTAGATTAGCTTGCTCTGGGACTCTGCCTTTGGATCTCCATAGTATTCTGTTTGCTAGATCTTTGCATTGCCTTTACCCCAATTCTGGACTTCCCTGACTGAGCTTTTTTTGTGCCTCAGCTGGCCAGAATCTTGGCTCTGGGGCCAGCCCACTTGAGAGCATGCTGTTTCTGATGTTGTGGTAGAACTTTTCTTTACAACTTGGGGATCAATAGCACATACCTGGTCAATAATTTGGAGCTTTGCCTTTGTGGCTGCAATTCTGATGATTATCTAGACTAATGCAATCTGAATGAAAATTAGGATATAAATTAAAATATCACATAAATGGCTCATTTAGTAGTAAATGTAGTTCCCTCACTACTTCTCTAGGAAATTTAGTGATAATCATATATTACTAGTTACTACAGATGAAAAGAAGTCAGTCTTCAAATTCTATGTAGCTGAAGTATTTTTTGATAATTGATCTGAAGTTATAAATTATACCTATGGTAATGATGACGGACCAGCTAATTTAATATTTGAGGCTGAATAACCAATTGCTGGTAGGTAAGTAAAAATCACCTGAATCAGAAAAAAGGAGGGCAGAATTTCTAAAAACCATGGAAAATAATGGTATTAAGATGATGACAAAGTTGTTTAATGTGATTATAATGAAGGGAAAATTCCTACAGAAAGGTTGTGGTCAACATTTGTGACAATTCTGGAAAAGGTTAATTAAAAATGCAACAAATGTAGAATAATTAGTTTACTGAGTCATGTTTTAAAGATCTTTCTTTCAATTATATACAGAGGAATTAAAATAAAATGCAAAGATAACATGAGCAATACACTGTTTGATTTAGGTCAGGGATGGATATTAGAGAAGCACTCATAAGTTTAATAGTTCTAGCAGAAACCTACTTGGATGTATGACAAGTTGTATAAAATATGCTTCATTGACTTTGAAAAAACATTTCAGAGAGTTTAAGATTGTGAAGTATTTCATCACCTACGAGTCAATGGAAAGGATATAAGTATAATAAAAAAAATTATACTGAGAACAAACAGCTGAGGTAAAATAGAAAATTTACTAATGAAGTAGAAATTAGAAGAGGAGTCTGTTAAGGATGTACCTTGTCACCAGTATTGTTTAATATTTATTCAGAAAAGGTTATGGAAAATGCTTTTGCAGATAGATCTGAAAGCATTAAAGTAAATGGTAAAGCAAATTAAATAATATAAGATACACTGATGACACAGTCCTGATAGCCAGTAGCTCAGAGGACTTTCAAATAGTGTTAGGTTTGTCACAGATGAAAGTAACAACATGGGAATTTCTGTCTATGCCCAAATTCACAAAATCAATGGTGATAAGTAGAAAGATGATCAAATACAAATATTATGGGTAGCTACTAATGTATTGACCAAGTGTTCAAATATGTGTATATGGATAGCTTAATTAATAATCATGTAGGCTGCAATATAGAAATAATACTAGGAGTCAAGATAGTTAGAACAACCTTTATGAAGAAAATGTTTTGTAGTAAACAACTTAATATATCTTTGAGACCAAGGAAGATAAAGTATTGCATACTGTATGGTCGGCCCTGCCAAATGGTTGTATGTTTTGAACTATTAAGAAGGAGATCCTCAAAAGAATAAATGCTTTTGAAATGTGAATGTACAGAAGAATCCTTCACATCCCATGGATAGATAGAATAAAGAATGAAGAGGTAATGGTTGTTGTGAGTTTTTCGGGCTAGTGGTACTTTATTGAAGAGGTCCCCAACCACTGGTCCGCAGCCCGGTGCCGGTCCATGGCCTGAGCTGGACCAGGCTGCCGAGACAGACCTCCCCACCCCCACCCCTGCACACACTTCCCCCCGCACAGCCTGTTTGCACCTGCACCCACGTGAGCACTCCCACCCCTTCACACATGTGCACGAGTGCCCCTGAGCACCATACCTTTGCACATGCGCACGAGAGCACATGCACCTGCACAAGTGCTGCACTGCCCTTTGTGCATGCGCACAAGTGTGAGCACACACGAGCGCTGCACCACCCTTTGCGCATGTGCATGAGCACGGGGGGGGTGCTCCGCCTTCCCCAGCCGATCCGCAGGGCTAAAAAGATTGGGGACCACTGCTTTATTGGATAGGAAAAGGAAAAGAAAATTGACTATTAAGAAATGCAAGTTCTCATATCTTGGACACATAATTCATAATGAGAAATATACTGTGATACATCATTGAAAGGAAGATCAAGGATAAATGGAGAAGAGGTAGAAAACAGATTTCTTGGATAAGTAGCATAAGAGACTCACTGGACTTTAGTAAAGAATGACTAATCCGCACAGCAAGGGATAGGTGGAGATACTCCGTTGATGGTAGCCAAGCTGAGCAGCTGAGACAGCATCAAGAGGAATCGAGTTGGCTGTTGTAAGATACCATATCTTTTACCAATTTTTTAAACAGAATATTTGAGATGGATGGAGACCGATAAAAAAAGACCCATAGGTTCTGGGGATTGGTATCTAAAAAGTAATTATTCAAAACTCTGGTATCATCCATATGAAATTAGGATAAATCACAATTTACACATACACAATCTTTGTCTCTGTATGTAAGTGTGGCTACATGTTGCTTTTCAGATGAGACATTAGAAACCTTGCAATGTCTTGAGCAAGGAATCTTATCAACTGTTTTATCTCTTCATAATAACTGGGAAGATGCTGAAACTTGTCAAAGCACTTCTCCTGTGCCACTCTTTCCATTCAAATCATGACTTTGTGGGCCACCCTATGAACCAGGCCTTCTCAGTGGTGGTTGCTACATTATGAAACACCCTGCCAGTGGAGGTGCACCAGGCCCCTTCCCTCCTAGCATTTAGAAATTCAGTTTAAAAACATCTTTTCAGAGAACCTTTTCAAGATATTCTCCTTGCACAATAGCTTATCATGTAATATTTTCTTTTTTTCCCTGACTGCTATTACTGCTAAGGGATTTGGGTTTCTTTCTTTATCTGATGAGAGGTTTGTCTGGTGGTGGGTTATTTTTATGTTTACGTTTTACGTATACAAGCTGCCCAGAATAGTGACATTCCACTAGATGGGTGAGGTAAAAGACAAATACAGACAGACAGACATAGAGAAAATGCAAATTAATGTACACATTTCATGCAGGAAATCAATGTTATAGTAGATGGGGTGGGAGGATGATCTAAAAATAACATTTTTGTTTGTCCTTTCCTTCCACTGTCATATCAAGGGTTCCTCAAGAATCCAATATTTGATGTGATGTCATATCCCTGTGAGTTTTCCTAATCTCTATTCCATCTTCTTCATTGTTGTTTGTAGAGCAACAAGTCACATGTTGAGCATCTCTAGAGAGATGGAAGATAATGAGATATGGGGTAGTCATGTCATTAGTAGTCCTATTTTGGAATATTCCAGATGAAAAGAAGAATTTCCAAACTCTGATCCTAAGGTAATTATTGGAAGTCATTGCAGAGAGAAAGGAAGTACAGTGGTGCCTCACTTAGTGATGTTAATCCGTGCAGAAAAAATCGCTGCTAAGTGATAACATCGCAAGCGAAAATAAGCCCATAGAGACGCATTAAAAAGTGATTAATGCGTTCCTATGGGCTAAAAACTCATCTTTAAGCGAAGATCCTCCATAGGGGTGGCCATTTTCGGTGCCTCTTAAGCGAGGAAACACAGTGGGTGGCCATTTTGTTTACCCAGTGGCCATTTTGAAACCGCCGACCAGCTGGCCGAAAATGAAGGCTTTGTGATGATCGCTTCCCTGCGATCATCGCAAAGCGAAATTTCCCCATAGGGACCATCGCAAAGCGATTGCTTTTGCGATGGCAAAAAGTCCATCACAAAGCGATTTCATCGCTATACGGAGCAATTGCTATGCGAGGCACCACTGCAAGCCAAAGCTTTGCTAAAACTGTAAAACAGTAACTCTGAACCTGTTCACACGGGTATTTGTCCTGCTATTTTGTGTGCTGATGAGTCAGTTGATTGTTCCCTTTTCTCATATTCACACATAGATATTGCTGGAATGGGCCAATTTGCTCCAACTCACACATGTTTGAACCCTTGTGTGTGAGTTCAGGTGCTCCAATTTCATCATTTCCCATGGAGTGTTATTGCTTGGAATGGACTCATCTAGAGTTTTGGTATCTATTTCAGATACTGGAAATGGAACACTGATCATCTGTGGAGGGTTGGGGAAGTGAAATCATTTTTATTGTATCTGCTAGATCATTGCTGATGTGATGAATCACTTCAATTAATTTTTTTAAAAATTATTTGCTTGTCTTCCTATTGCCAATCAAAACTGCAGCGGCAGGCAGTTTCTCGATCAGCAATATACAGAGAAGCAAAGAAAAATATTTTTTTAAAAAATAATTGGAGTGATTCATCACATCAGCAATGATTTAGCATAATAATTTCACTTCCCCAGCCCTCCACAAATTATCAGAAGAAGCATTTAATTGACACAGAGATTGCTATGCCATTTGGATGGAATGAGTGCACCAAATGCCTTATCATTCCTCCCCTCAGTCTTAACTGACCCTTTGCAATCTGATCCAGCCTGCATCAAAATGGCAGTTTGGACAGGTCCTCTGGTGCAATGGTCCCCAACCTTGGGCCTCCAGATGTTCTTGGACTACAACTCCCAGAAGCCTTCATCATCACATCTGCTGGCCAGGATTTCTGGGAGTTGAAGTCCAAGAACATCTGGAGGCCCAAGGTTGGGGACCACTGCTCTGGTGTACCCCTATCCACACTGGAGAAAGTCTCGTTGCAACATGCCTTTCAATAGAGAAGTGCCTATAGAGAAATTCACAGATGATCACATTCCCCTTTCTCATTTTATTCTTCAGAGGCGTGCTACAATATTTATTGCAGAATTACATTTTAAGCTCATTTATACAAACGCTCCTGTTAAATCAGTGTGCCTTATTTTCCTGGTACCTTTGTTATCACTGGATGAATGTGGAACAAGAAAGTCCTAACATGTATGATGCTATCTTATTTCTTTAAAATTCTGCACAGAAATCTAACTTCACTCCTTGATTGCTGCTTGATTTTCTTTATAACCTCTTGATCAGAAGTGTAAGATGAATAGGAAGGATTCATGAAAGGTGAAAAAGCTGATAACATAACCACTTCACTTAGGGCCTTTTTCAACAATCCATTTATAGTGCAATAAAATAGCATTTGTGACTCATTTCCTGCAGGGGACTATAGCCGTATCTTTCCTCAAGGAAGAGTTTCTCTTGTAGCAGACTCATTTTCCCAGCATCCAAAAACACAGGCTTTGGAAGGGCCCTCAAAGTGCTAAGAATCCCTTTTTGAATCTTCTTAACTCACTCTCGCTTGGTGTGTTCTACATTTTAATAAGTTCTTTCCTCTGAGCACACTGGAGAACATTTCTCCAACCCTCTCAGTGTAAAGAAATATGACTTCTTGCTGGTCAGTGCACCTTAGACACGTGCTGAGGATGGTTACCAGGCCTGCTTTTCCTTTGACATTATGCAGGGAAATTAAGCTGTTCTCAGTCGTTACATTTTGTGGATACGAGGCAATGGTAACACAGAGTTTTAGACATAATTTGTTTAATGAAACAGAAAGCTGATCCCCCCCACTTAATTTCATTGGTGATTGTTTATTTTTGTGATTGATTTTCCAGTTGTTTCAAAGATTTTTGTTCTGATTTATCAATGCATGGTAAATTGAATCTGTGACTCCATCATACCTGGAAACTTTGAAGTGAATGTTTGTGTCAGAATATTTTGCCTGTGCAGGGGGCATACTGTATTTGTATAAAAGTGCTTTTTTCCTCAGAAAAATACACATAATATCTTACTGGAGAAGTATATGTCTCCAGAGAATTTTGGTCCCAACAAGCAGCATTTTCAATGCATGTACATGATAAGAAGCATATGTTGTGTTTTTCTAAACTCTGTACCTAAGAATAAAAAAACCTTGTGATAACCAGGTCTGACACAGTAATCAAAAGGACCTTATTACCACATTATCAGATAATTCTTTAACATGAAATTATGTAGCCTAACTAAACTTTGGGTTTTGGCTGAAAGAATCTGGCTAGGTCTTTACTCATTCCTTAAATGCTATGGCCATTTTAGTATTCTTGCCCTATTAATAGGAACACTGATTTACTATGACAGGGTTGAATGACCCAGAGACTACATGATGCTAGCTAAAATCCCAGAGACTGTTAATTAGTGCCACAAAGTAGGTGGAATGCATAAGGCCTTGGCTTATAACAAATGTGTCTTCCTTTAGATACTGTCAATATTTGTTGTTCTTACCTGTGGTCAAGATGCCTCAGACTTATGGTGACCCTATGAATGAACAATCTTCAAAATGTCCTATCATCAACAGTTCTTGTAAACTCAAGACTGTTGTTTCCTTTAGGGAGTTAATCCATCTTATATTTAGTCTTCCTCTTGTCTTGCTGCCTTCAACCTTCCCCAGCATTATTGTCTTTTAAAGAGGATCTTGCAATGTGCCCAAAGTAGGACAACTTCAATTTCATCAATTTTGCCTCCAGAGACAGTTCAGGCTTGATTTGCTGTATGACCCACTTGTTCATCTTTGGCAGTCCAGTTATAGGCTTCTGCATTTTATTGTTGTTAATTTTGCTTTGTAAGATGCTCTACAAAAATGATTTTCTCAAAAAAGATATGCCTGAAATAATCTATAGCTTTTGCACACTGTTCAAAAACATGGACCACTGGGATTGTTCTCATGATGCAACTACTGTATTTGCTGGTGTATAAGACTACTTTTTTGCTCTGAAAAACATGCCTCCAAGTGGCGGGGTCGTCTTATACACCGTGTGCACTTCAGTTGGGATAGACATAGCTGCCCATAGTGGCCTTCTGATGCTCGCCTGGTGCCCATAGTAGCCTCCTGATGCCTGCCCACCTCATTCTACATACCGTCCAGTATCACGTGGCATCCAGCGCAGCCGCGGCGAGCAGCAGCAGTGAGACAGGTATGCCAGCCTTTTTGATGTGACCGGCCCGTTCTGCTCGGTGGGGAGCAGCGGCGCTCCGGCCTGCCCCTTGTCTACGCAGAGCTCACACATGCGCACATGTGCACTAGTGCCGGTCACAGGGAGATGCAGGGGCGGGCCAGAGGCGCTGCAGTTGCACTGCGGCCATACAATGGTGACAATGAATAGCACCTTTTATTTGATGTGTGGAAGGTGTGCAGAAGAGGGGGTAGTCTTATACGGTGAGTATGTAACAAACTCTATATTTTGAGTGGAAATGTTGGGGGATCGTGTTATACGCCCAGTCGTCTTATACGCCGGCAAATACTTTCTTCAAATGAACAGAGATGGGGCATTTCCCCCAATGTCTGCAGCTCCCCATACACCCTTAAAATCTACCCTGGCAGTTGGGAATTTACTGTATCTAGCACGGCAGTTCTTAACCTTTTCTTTATCACAGACCCCCTTTAAATATCATTTGTTGCTGTGGACCACCAAGACTTAACTGAAGATTTAAAACCTTAAAGTGCATTAAATATTTATTTAATTTTCTCATGAAGGGTCTCATCGACAGATATTCCTTGCTATAATGGTAACACTTTTTACGATGACTAGAAGAAGCTTCATTTTGCTTTGAACAGGATGCGCCATCAGCAACAGCATCCATTCTTTGACGTTTCAGATTCAGCCAGTGATCTATTCTGAGGCTCAGCCAAAATGTATTGTTATGAAATTCACTGCAATAATATCGAAAAGTCACTTTATCCAACAATACCCAAATGGTTCTAGTATCAGAAATTGAAGAAAAAACATGATCATGAAGCCCATCCGAATACATACACTGACACTGACTCCAACTTTCTCTTTCTTCATGACTATCTGCTCAGTAGCAAGAAATGTCACATACTGTCTCTCAATCACTCAATGTCATTTGCTTGCATGTTCTCACTGTGTGCTGGAATATTAAACAGTTATTTGTTATCAAATAATTACTTCCATAAGAGATTTTTATTTTTGTGTGTTTTTAATGGAGGTAGTAGGTTAGAAAAGCCAAGTTTGACATAAATAAGCAAGGGAAATAAAGATTTTGTTTAATGTTTCCTTTTCTTTCTTGTTTTCTTTCATTCATTAATTCTTTCATTCTTTCTATTTTAACTGCAAATTATCATAATATTTCATCAAGCCTTCACAGACCCCCTGTGAGGACATCGCAGCCCCCAAGGCTTCGCAAACCACAGGTTAAGAACCTATGATCTAACATGCAGGGCTTCAGTAAATAAGTAGAAAAGAGGAAGACCTAACATCAGGTGTATTTACTCAATAAAAGAGCTTTTAATGTAAAAGACGTAAGCAGGGCTGTTAATAGTAAATAGGAGTTTTTGAAAATGGCTGCATGAACAAGGTTGCTTTGAGAGTAATGTGGGTATAGCTAAGGGCTGAGTCCAAACTAGTCATGATGCTGAAAGCCACGTGAGCAGGCAATAGGTCGCCTGAAGTTGTGCTGAATCCATACTCCTTCTAGCCTAGGGCTATTGAAAATTATTTATGACTATCCTCATTTGGGCTAAATTCTGTTGCTACAATGGCTGTGTATCTAGGCTAGAAGATGTTTGGTCCTGCTGTAATCAGCTGTTCCCTTAACCCTTCTCCTTTCTTCCCTTTCTTAGTTTTTCTGTTAGCTGATCTTAGAACAGCAGATCCTTCTGTGATCACCCGGCACAAGGGGGTTCTGCTGGCAGAAGGGTAGCTGTGCAGGTACAAGAGGCGTCTGCCATTCCAAACCATTACAACTGACTCATCTTACTATTGCATTGCAAGTTGCATTTCCAAAGTAACTTAAGAAGTCATAAAGGAATTTTTGTGTCGTAATATTTTCTAGCCACTTTAAAAAGTCATTTTTAAAAGGGCACTTTAGGTAGGAATTCATTTTGACAGGTATTCCTCAAATTTTAGGTCATTCTCTTACACTCTGAAGTGGCAAAGAATATTGTTTTGCCTTCAATATGGTTGTTAGAGATATTCAAGGTGTAATACCAGAACTGGACACTAGACAGAACGGGAGTATTTCACTGAAGAATGGCAATGTATCACACACAACTGTATTTAGCCATTTCGGCATCTGGGCAAATAGCACTGTCTTTTGCCAACTTTGCCATGAGGTGTGGATGTGAGGAGAAGAAAAAGAAGGATATAGTGTGCCTCCAAAAGAAAAAGGTTGAGCTTGCACAAAAAGGAAGTAAATAGATGGTGTTGCTGTTTGTTTCCTAACACTCTCCTATAGATTCATCTCTAGATTTTGGTGCTCTCTAAATGTTGGTGCCCTGAGGGCGAAACCCCAGTTTCTCCACCCTTGTTACAATGCTGCTGATCCATTAATACAGTGGTCCCCAACCTTGGGCCTCCAGATGTTCTTGGACTTCAACTCCCAGAAATCCCAGGCAGCAGAGGTGGTGGTGAAGCCTTCTGGGAGTTGTAGTCCAAGAACATCTGGAGGCCCAAGGTTGGGGAGCACTGCATTAATACATGCAAGTGAGGGTGGGCAACTTCAGAGGTCCAGGGATTGTACAAGCCTACACCGGGACTTTGTAAGGCTGCACCAACCCTTGTACCCTCCACAGATGTAACAGTTTACTTTTTTTAAAAATAATAATAATTTTTTGTATTTTAAGAAAGCTCATTGTTCCCAATATAGTGTATTGGATGCAGTGCCACCAGTCTTTTTCTTGCATTTGAACTGTTCAGGTCCATCACTGGTCTCTTCACAAGCCAGAAGTGATTTGAAATAATTTCCAACTTTCAAAAAAAATGCTTCTCTAAACAAAGAAACAAACAAATACCTTATGGGAAGCAAACAAATACCTTATGGGTGGACTTCAACCCATAGAGAAAGTCTTACTTGAGTAAACGACAGCGATAACAACAAAAGAAAAAAGGGGCTGGGTAGGGGCTGGGCAGGGCTTTGCCTTTGGGGGGGTTAGGGTAAAATTGGGCCCCTGAGGGGGGCTGCATGGAGATTATGGACTGCACTTGGTCCACCCTAGAGAAATGTTGTCGTTTTTAGAGAGGGAGCAACAACTGTCTGCCTACCTGTAAAGCAATGAGTTAACTCAGTGAGTCTCTGTAAAAAATAATAATGTTCCAAGCTCTGCTGAGAATGCTAAAAGAAATCCTGGGATCATTAAGGGAGTGTTTTCATGTAATATCGGCAGCCTATCTTTTTAAAGCTAGTCAGAATGGAGAGGAGGGGGGGGGAACACAAATCAGACAGTTGCCATCTAATCCTGATAGACTAATAAACTTGCCTGATTAGTGATGGTTCCTGAGAGATAAAGAATAAGAATGACACTCTGTGGGCAATCTTAAAGCATATGCAGACACACTGAAGAAGAAAAATCATTTCTAAGTGCTCTCTGCCATCTGCCTCACAAAACATGAAATGCTGACCGATTTTAAAAGAGATCTCAGATTTCTCCTCAAGTGTGAAAGTTCACCTTAGCACCTGACCTCCTGTTGTTCTTCTTATGTTGAATCTCCTTTTTAAATACACATTTTCACTCATCTCTCTCTTTTTAAATAAGTATTTTGGGCCATGGTTGAATTCTGTATGGAAGCATCTGATACAGATTGCAATGGTGTGAACCTTAATGGCTTTTCTAATCTTTACCTCAGTTTCATGGAGAACTCCTATATCACCTGTACTATTCTTTGTGAAAGACCTATACTATTATTTTGTTGTTATTTTTTCCATATTCTTTCAATAAACTTTGAAAATGTTTAAAAAGAAATTATGGAAGCTAATGCTAAAAAGAAAAAAATAGGGGATGTATAATTTTTGTGCTTGTTGTATGTGGTTCTTCTCTAGTATGGCATAATGGTCCTTTTCCAAGAGAAATCCTGTCAGCTACTTTGATGTTCATATTATGTTTATTGATTTCATTTGATTTGATTTTTTTTACTACCCCTTTAGTGGAAACACTACTTTGGGCAGCTTACAAATTAAAACTCAGAATTCACACACCCTATAAAAGTATAGTACTTTTGTTTTTTAATCAATGTTATTTCTATGCTATAAGGACATACTCAAAGACAGAGGCCACAGTGGTCAATAAGCATGCAAGTCTATTGCACATCATATTCTGTACTTTTTTTATTCCTGCATTAGGGGCTGACAATTGGATTTCATCTTATGCCAAAGAAGACCTCAAACAGAGCAGTCATGATACTAGATTTACTGGAGCCACCTTGGGGTTTTTCCAGAACTCCCTTACTTTCCAACAGAGGTTCTCAGGCCAGAACACCCCCTTGTTGTTTTTCTACCAGCAGATGAAGGCTTTACTATAATTTAATAACTTTAATAAAGCTTGAATATAATTTAATAACTTTAATATAACGTTATCCAAAACAGATGTTTTGGCAACAGACTAGTTGCTGAGAAAAGGGCTTTCAGCGCAGTACTGTATGTTTGTTTTTGTTTTTTTAATCAATGTTATTTCACATTGCATTAAATCATATTGTATTAACATTGGTTTCAGTGTGTTTCAACATATAAATTTTATGTTTTTATTTGTGCCTTTTAAAATCTTATTGAGAGCTGTGTTGAATTGTAGAAGATAGTGAGAATTAAATCAAATGATGAATGAACAAATAAAATACGCTGCTATAATGAAAGGCTGTAATAAAAGTAGCACATTGTGCTACTGAGTCCTTGTAGACTTTTGGAGTTGATTTAGTTTATATTTTTGGAATAAATAAATGTTCACACCAAGAACATTAGAGAAGAAACTCCAAATATCTTGTTCTCCATATGTCAAGTATTTGATATCCCATAAATTGGTGGGGGGGAGGGCAGACATTAAATGATACTCTTTCTGGTGGACATGGGCCAAAAAAAGGAAACATGTGAACAATTCTTTAGTAGAGATAGGTATGAACTTCTATTCGGAGGTTTGTGCCAGTTTGTATGCATGACATCACAGATGCTGTGCTTTCCCTTCCCCCACCTCCCTGGCCAATTGCTCACTCACCAGCTGACATGCACTCTCCTCCTCCTCCTGTTCAGCTGCTCAACCTGTACCTGGCAGGAGCACAGGGTTGCCTGTCCTGCCTTCTTGTCTGAGTGGGGAATCAGCCAAGGAGGTGGGGCAAGGAAGCCTGTGCTCCTGCCAGAGACTGTCTGAACAGCCAAAGAGGAGGAGGAGAGAAGCATACACCAGCCGGTGAGTGGGGGAACCATCCAGGGAGGCAGGTGCCATGTGTATGAACCAGCACGAACCTTTGAACAGAGGTTTGTGCCCATCTCTATTGTTTCGGGTAGACAGTTCTTACAAGTATTGCACTATTTTGCAATTCCATCTTTATAGAGGCTAGTAAGATGACCGATTTTGCATTATTTTACCTGGGGTAGTCTATTTGGATAAGCTGTTCAGAATTGTGGAAGTTCTCCAAACTATTGTGGGATGCTTATGTGTTTTAATCCCACTGTTGTGGACAGGCTCAGATCTGATGCAGTTCTTGAATCTGCATCCTTTCTCCCTTGTCCTGATCTACTAGAAGACTCACCTTCTACTTGAAATGCTTCTCAGAACTTTTCTCAAGAGCTCTTCTCCATCTTCGGAGGATCTCCCTTTTATTCTCAGCTGGCTCTTAATGTGGCATCCAAAATGGACATGTCTGAATCCATAATTTAAACTTTGCAGTGTGTTCTAAAAAGTGGTGAAATGTGAAATTTCGTTTTGAGCATATGTATGTGGAGTGCATGGGGTTTTTCCTCTCTTGCATTTTTAAAAAAACATATAAATTATGCTGTGGAAATGAAAAGCTGAACATATAAGAATGAGTTTTTTTAAAAAAATGGCAGGTTTCACTTAATATCCTAAAAAGAAGGGTTTAAATGGAACATACAGTAGCACAGCCATAATTGAGTGGAAGCCCTACAACAATGATTTTAAATGGCTAGGTATTGGAAACATCTGGCCAATTAAAAAGTGGGTGTCTACACTATCTGCATAATGACATTAATAAACATGCTACAAAATTGATGAATAAGATCTCATCAATAGTAAAAATATGTTTGACATTCAGTTTTTTTCCTGGTAGCATTTCTTCTTCCATCTGTGTGCTGTTACAAGGACTAATAGGCATATAAAATGGAGTCTGACTGACTTGCAATGGGTTCCTTAAAGGTTCAGTGTATGCATCAGTTGTCACTGATATTCTAAAACCAAATTGACAGGATTCAACATCCAATTTACTTTGGGAAATAACAGTTGCATAATAGGAATAAACATGTGTTTGATCATGACACTACATGACACTTGGAAGTTAATACCCTGTTTCCCCGAAGAAAAGACCTAACCTGAAAATAAGCCCTAGTATTTCAGGATGCTCGTAATATAAGCCCTACCCCAAATATAAACCCCAGTTATGTAAAACTCCGCCCTCCACCATTGTGCAGCATTGTGCAGCAACTAGAAGAAGATGACATGACTGTAAAACAAAACATCCCCTGAAAATAAGCCCTAATGCATTTTTGGAGCAAAAATTAATATAAAACCCTGTCTTATTTTTGGGGAAACACGGTAGCTTCAATTACTGTGCACAAGATTTTGGTCAAGGGGGAAAAAATCCCTTGGCCATCTCGGGATGTCTTGTTTTTAAACAGAGAAAAATTAATTAAAAACATGCAGTAATTAAATGAAGAGATAACCATAAGAGTGGTGGATTTACAAGTTTTACTATGGATCAGTGTATGTAATGCAATATTAAACACTTTACTTCCATTGTGCAAAATACTAACCATTGCCTGGTCTTGATTACAGCCCTGTACTGAGGTTTGAGGTTTCTATGTAAAGGCTTCAGAAAAGGGAATAGCTGAGTGATCTTTCATGCCCACAGAGTTGTGCTGAAGAATCAAATAGATGAAGAAGATTGTGATCTCTCTCCATGATATGTCCCTTGTTTGCAAGAGAAACCTGAGATCAGATGAAAATCCTCCCTTTAATCCATCATGTCTAACATGATTATGGCATCAGGACTATGGGTCATTTTTATGATGTATGCATGTGTTGATGCACCTTAAGGAACACACTTAGAACCATAGAACCATTACAGCTGGAATGGGACCCTGTGGATCAACCTGCCCCTTGTCAGGGAGGCACAGTGGGGAACTGAGCTTCCAACCTCTGACTCCGCACTGATTATCCAGTGAAACCCATTTTTCTTAAAAAAGAATTATCTGAATTATTTTTCAATTCAGAAATGGAAATCAAATGCTCAGCCAATGCCTCACCCACTTGTTTCATAAAATTTCCTCTTTTTGTGGGTATGCTCTTATTGATCACAGTTATATTTTATCTTATATCTCTAAAAATAAAATCAAAGTAATGTACATGGACTTTTCCTGTGGTTGGAGGGGATGGCCCTTTACATATCATCAAAAAAGAAAAAGAAATCCCCAAAACAAGGCAAAAGAGGGTGCAATTATGTATTAAAATTAGACATGGAATATTCGATATGTCCACTTACTGCTTGCTGCACAGTGCACACAGCCAACTTTGTTCTCAACGCATCAATCTCTTCAACATAAACATAATTAAATTTGATTTTTAAAGTATATTAATTATTAACTTAAAACAAGACACTTTTTTGCTGACTTTCCAATTTTTGGTGAAGTCACTCTGTTGTAACAGCTAAGCTTGGTTTATTTTTGAGTTGTTGTTATACCAAACATCTTCAGAAGACCCCCAGATTAGAGGCCCAGGAGAGTTGCACCTCTGATATTGTGTTGCAGAGCAAATCAACATTCTTTAAGGCTGTCCTTAAAATGAGGGCAGCTGAAAGAAAAAGTTATAATTTGTAAACTAGTCTGTGGATTGACACCAAATTCAGAACAATCACAGCAGGCTGTCTGCTCTTTTTCTGGGCCTAATTTAGGGACATTTGGACAAAATTTCTTCCAGCTGTGGGTTTACCTCTTGTTCAGAAATTTATGCCCCCTCAGTTACCCCAGATTTAAAATAGGTCACATAAACAGAAAACACCAGTCTCACTTACTGTATCTTGAAAGAGAATTGTTGGCCCCACCTGCTTTTCTTTATTTGGAGAGAATCAGCTGTAGAGGCTGAAATATTGTTACTCAGAAAAGGCCTTCCAAATGGAAGAAACAGCTGTTGGGATTCAGTTAAATGAATGGTATAAAGAGTTTGGGAATATAGCTGTTAATGATAAGTTAATATTTGTTGCTGTTGTTTATTCGTTAAATTGTGTCCAGCTCTTCATGACCCCATGGACCAGAGCACACCAGGCACTCCTGTCTTCCTTCCACTGCTTCCCGGAGTTGAGTCAAACTCATGTTGGTAGCTTCAGTGGCATTGTCCAACCATCTCGTCCTCTGTCATCCCCTTCTCCTCCTGCCTTCACACTTTCCCAACATCAGGGTCTCTTCCAGGGAGTTTTCTCTTCTCATGAGATGGCCAAAGTATTGGAGCCTCAGCTTCAGGATCTGCCCTTCCAGTGAGCACTCAGGGTTGATTTCCTTCCGAACGGATAGGTTTGATCTCCTTGAAGTCCAGGGGACTCTCAAGAGTCTCCTCCAGCATCACAATTCAAAAACGTCAATTCTTCAGCGGTCAGCTTTCTTTATGGTCCTGCTCTCACTTCGATACATCACTACAGGAAAAACCATAGCTTTGACTATTTGTACTTTTGTTAGCAAGGTGATGTCTCTGCTTTTTATGATGCTGTCGAGGTTTGTCATCGCTTTCCTCCCAAGAAGCAGATGTCTTTTAATTTCGGGGCTGCTGTCATCATCTACATTGATCATGGAGCCCAGGAAAGTAAAATCTGTCACTACCTCCATATCTTCCCCTTCTATTTGTCAGGAGGTGATGGGACCAGTATCCATGATCTTTTTTTTTATGTTGAGCTACAGACCATTTTTTGCACTCTCCCCTTTCACCCTCATTAGAAGGTTCCTTAATTCCTCCCCACTTTCTGCCATCAGAGTGGTATCATCTGCATATCGGAGGTTGTTGATGTTTCTTCCGGCAATCTTAATTCCGGCTTGGGTTTCATCCAGTCTGGCCTTTTGCATGATGTATTCTGCATATAAGTTAAATAAGCATGAGGACAATATACTCCTTTCCCAATTTTGAACCAGTCAGTCGTTCCATATCCAATTCTAACTGTTGCTTCCTGTCCCACATATAGGTTTCTCAGGAGATAGATAAGGTGGTCAGGCACTCCCATTTCCTTAAGGACTTGCCATAGTTTGCTGTGGTCCACACAGTCAAAGGCTTTTGCATAGTCAATGAAGCAGAAATAGATGTTTTTCTGGAATTCTCTGGCTTTCTCCATAATGCAATGCATGTTAGCAATTTGATCTCTAGTTCTTCTGCTCCTTTTAAATCGAGCTTGTACTTCTGGGAGTTCTTGGTCCACATATTGCTGAAGCCTGCCTTGGAGGATTTTGAGCATAACCTTGTTAGTGTGTGAAATGAGTGCCATTGTATCATAGTTGGAGCATTCTTTGGCACTGCCTTTCTTTGGGATTGGGATGTAAACTGATTTTTACCAATCCTTTGGCCACTGCTGACTTTTTCAAATTTGTGGGCATATTGAGTGTAGCACCTTAACAGCATCATCTTTTAAGATTTTAAATAGCTGAACTGGAATGCCATCACCTCCACTGGCCTTGTTGTTAGCCATGCTTTCTAAGGCCCACTTGACTTCACTCTCCAGGATGTCTGCCTCAAGGTCAGCAACCACATTATCTGGGTTCTCTGGGACATCCAGATCTTTCTGGTATAGTTCCTCTGTGTGTTTTTGCCACCTCTTCTTGATGTGTTTGACTTCTGTTAGGTCCCTCCCATTTTTGTCTTTTATCATGTCTGTCTCTGCACTGTTCATTTAAGAAGACCCTCTTGTCTCTCCATGCTATTCTTTGGAAGTCTGCATTCCATTTTCTGTAACTTTCCCTATCTCCCTTGCATTTTGTTTCCCTTCTCTTCTCTGCTATTTGTAAGGCCTTGTTGGGCAACCACTTTGCTTTCTTGCATTTCCTTTTCTTTGGGATGGTTTTTGTTGCTGCCTCTTGTACAATGTTACGAGCCTCTATCCAAAGTTCTTCAGGCACTCTGTCCATCAAATCTAGTTCCTTAAATCTGTTCTTTACTTCCACTGTGTATTCATAAGGGATTTGGTTTAGATTATACCTGACTAGCCAAGTGGTTTTTCCTACTCTTTTCAATTTAAGCTTGAGTTTTGCTATAAGAAGCTGATGAGCAGAGCCACAATCAGCTCCAGGTCTTGTTTTTGCTGACTGTATACAGCCTCTCCATCTTTGGTTGCAGAGAACATAATCAATCTGATTTTGGTATTGCCCATCTGTTGATGTCCATGTGTAGAGTCGCCTCTTGTGTTGTTGTAAAAGAGTGTTTGTGATGACCAGCTTGTTTTCTTGACAAATCTCTATTAGCCTTTGCCCTGCTTTGTTTTGAACTCCAAGGCCAAACTTACCTGTTGTTCCTTTTATCGCTTGACTCCCTACTTTAGTATTCCCGTCCCCTATAATGAAAAGAACATCTTTCTTTGGTGTCAGTTCTAGAAGTTGTTGTAAGTCTTCATAGAATTGGTCAATTTCAGCCTCTTCAGCACCGGTAGTTGGTGGATAAACATGGATTACTGTGATGTTGAAAGGTCTGCCTTAGGTTTGTATTCAAATCATTCTATCATTTTTGAGATTGTATCCCAATACAGCATTTCTCACTCTTTTGTTGACTATGAGGGATACCACATTTCTTCTACAGGATTCTTGCCCACAATAGTAGATATGATAATTATCTGAATTGAGTTTGCTCATTCCCATCCATTGGATGTCAATGTTTATTCTTGCCATCTCTTGTTTGACCACATCCAGCTTACCAAGGTTCATAGATCTTCAAGGTTTCTATGCAGTATTTTTCTTTGCAGCATCGGACTTTCACTTCAAGGCGTGTGCGCAGCTGATCGTCTTTTTGACTTTGGCCCAATCACTTCATTAGCTCTGGAGCTACTCATACTTTTCCTCTGCTCTTCCTCAGTAGCATATTGGACGCCTTCCGATCTGAAGGGCTCATCTTCCAGCATCATATCTTTTAGCCTTTTGTTTCTGTCCATGGAGTTTTCTTGGCAAAGATACTGGAGTGGCTTGTCAGTTCCTGCTCCAGGTGGATCACGTTTAGTCAGAACTCTCCACTACGACCTGTCCGTCTTGGGTGTCCCTGCACGGCATAGCCCATAGCTTCTCTGAATTACTCGGGCCCCTTCGGCACGACAAGGCAGAAATCCATGAAGGGGAAGTTAATATTAAAAAGGGAGTTATAAATGAGGATATTTTGTAAATATTGGGAGAATTTATAGATTTTGTCTTAATAAAGGGGAAGGGATGTGTACCTTCACAAGAGTTAATGCAAGTTTGGAAAAGGAACGGACCTTCACAAAGGGAGGGAAATCAGTTATATCTACAAATGGCCCAGGTGAGGTGGGAGGAGCACATTTTGTATAACTGTTTGTTTGTTTTATTGTGTTACTTGGTTTTTTGGGGGGTTGTATGTTTCTCAGTGGTTTAGCTATTTGGCTATGGAGCCAGAGGTTGCAAGTTTGATTCACTCCTGTGAGTAGAGCCAGCCTGTGTAATCATGGGCAAACTGCACAGTCCCAGGACAGCCCCAGAAGAAGGGAAGAGTAAACCACTTCTGAGTTTTTTCTACCTGTAAAACCCTGAAAAGGGTCGGCATAAGTCAGATTTGACTTGATGGCACTAGATGATGATGATGATGATTTTGCTTATGCTTTTTATATATAATTATTTAATTAAAAAATGATTCAGAGCATCTCTCTCTCTCTCTCTCCCAGCAATAAATACCTCAATAACTTGTTGAAAAACAGCTCTGACAATTGCTTTGTGTTTGGATGAGAAGTGCTTAACTGATGAAAAAAGGAGTCCGATTCTGGGATTTCCCCTTTCTTGGTGTCTCTTTGTGAATGGTAGTGAGCACAAGAGTGTACTCTGTAGACTATCTTGACTGCTGACATTGGTATATCAACATTTAGGCTGCCCTTTGCCAGGTAAAGTTTGGAATCCTTTTTCCTACTGGCAAAGCAGGCATGAAATTGCACATCATTATTTTGCCATTTCCTAGTATTCTGAATTGTGAATACAGAAGCACAATATCCCACATTCATAAAGTTTTTTTTTAAAAGAAATTGAAAATAACGATAAAATAGAATGTTGGATTTAGCTGTTAGCACACATGTGAATTAAGCTAAAGACTTAGTACTAGCCAATCATCTCCCAACTTCCCTTCCCCAACTCCCACAAGGAACAGGAACTCTGCTACAGACGTGGTCTTACATATTCCCAATGACATCCTCATTCATTATAATCACTGTGGAGCAAGTAGACCTACTTGTGCATTTTTTTTACATTCAGCTCATCTTTCTTTTGAATAAATCAAGTAGCCTCCTGCCTAGAGTGGTCTTAATTGACTAGATAGGCAGGATATAAATAAAATAAATAATAAATAATAATAATATGTGTTCACAAATCTGCGTGAACATAGATTTCAGTGAGAGCGGTCATAGTTCACCAACATGGAAAGAAGGAAAAGATAGACTGACTCTGCAATGCAAGATTTTAGGTAGAATATATTTATTTATTTCAAACAAATAAAATAATACTACTAAAAAAATGATAGCCTGCCCCTAGTACATACTGTGCCAACACGAAACTGTATTGGATGGGAAGTACAAATTATTGCACAAGCACAACACCAGCAAACATGACATTTTGCCATTGCTGCGTGCAAATCCTTTGGCACAAACTGTTATTAAGGTGCCATATAATTATGCAAAATTATTAAAGTCAAAATTACACCTGGCGTTTGATGGCATATATATCAGATCTGGCCTAATTGCTTTGAAAATGCCTGTTTGTGAAAGTGTTGAATTGTTCCAAATCCCTTAACATTTCCACCAATTTTGAAAACAATGCATGATACGATTAGCATTTCAATTATCAGTGCTTGAAATCGAGAAAGGGTCTGTTTGTGCTTCAGAGATAGACATGCCAAAGTCACCTTATTTTTATCCACCTTATTAACAACCTTCTTTGCAGATTTCCTGACTATAGCAGGATTAGTAAATCAAAGTGAAGTATGGAGAGTGGAAATAAACATGAGATTGCCATATTTATAATTCCCTCTGAAGATGGATTATAACCAAGCTTGCTTCTGTCCTTACCTTGTTTTAGGCTGTGCATTGTGAAATGCTTGTTTTTGTCTCTCCTCGTTCTCCCATTCCTTAGGTTGAGGCCCAAGGGCCAACAGATCCCTTCCTCGTATCCAAAGACAAAAGCTTACTAAGTCCTAGAGATTTCCATTCTACTCAATACATTGGATGGAGAGTTGCCACTTCCATGTGCCATCACTTCTTGCCACCCATCATTCCAGATATCCCCTTGCCACGCCATCCTGTACAAAAGAAGGCACCGTTGATGCCACACGAAGAGTCAGTACTAACTTTAAAGGAGAAGAAAACTAAACGTCTGTCTTTAAGGTACTGTGTCTCCATATAGTGTTGCTATGTGATTTACTTTGATATTCTTTTAATACTTCCAGCTTCTATTATTCCTATGTCAAATAAGATTTGGAAAAAACTATATGGAAGGAAAGTAATCTTTCTGCATCAAATCTTTGGGTGGTCTGCTGTGCATCAGGGCACCCTTCTCACTCTGTCATTTCCCCCTGGCACCAGAGTTTCAGAGTTTGAAAATAAGCCTTATGATAAGGAAAAATCTGGCATGCCAATGTCATAAGAGTAACACTTATTGAATTCCTTTTGAGTTAAGCTCCCCCCCCAAAAGCAAAATACAATCAAAATAAAATAAAAAGAGTACAGTGGATGTAAATGAATCCTTCGTAGCCCAGCTGAGAGGTTTTTTCTTTTCAGAAAAGGAGTTTTAACACACCATGGTATGGTTTTGGCGAGAAATTCTAGGGGGTACTCTGTGTTAGTGACTTTGCCTATTCTCTCTTGTGTATGCTAGATTTTAAACACCCTCCCCCAGATCACCTGTGATGCCATCTCTCTCTCTCTCTCTCTCTCTCTCTCTCTCTCTCTCTCTCTCTTTTAAAAAGGCCATCTTAGAACCCACAACTTTTTATGAAGTCTTGGGCATCATGTTGAACCTCAACCAAATTTAAGTGCTTGTGCATCATTCTACTCCCCCCCGCCCCATTTGTTCATTTGATTACCTGCCTTTCTTACATCTTTGCTGCTTTATTACCGTTTGCTTCTCTATTTTGCTGCACTGTTGTATTCCTACCACACAGTATTTAAATTTACACTGCAGTTTCCTCAGGATAGGGATCATTCGCTTATGCTAGTTTGTTATCTGAAGTGTATAATGTTAGCATTATGGACCCTAATCATAATCATGTAGCTATTAAATTTGGTGTCCTACTGTAGGCACATGACTAGATTACCATACATCAAAATATTGCTAAATCATATTGAGAATTCTCCTATCATATGCAAATCAAGATGAATTCACATTGTCACATTATTCATAGTACATACCGTGTTTTCCCAAAAATAAGACAGGGTCTTATATTAATTTGTGCTCCCAAAACACATTAGGGCTTATTTGCAGGGGATGTTTTATTGTTTTCATGTACAACAATCGACATTTAGTGAAATACAGTCATGTCATCTTCTTCTGGTTGCTGCACAATGGTGGAGGGCAAGGTTTCACTTAACCAGGGCTTAATTTTGGGGTAGGGCTTATATTATGAGCATCCTGAAAAATCCTACTAGGGCTTAATTTCAGGTTAGGTCTTATTTTCAGGGTATGTGGGGGAAATGGTCAGAATTTATTAAATTATATCTGTCAGCATAACGGAATTGGATAAATTCCATTACGCTGATTGGATTATATCAGTGTTAAAAAAATAGAATTCTGGCCAATGTATCCAAATGGAGTTTTGTCTTTAGAAAAGTGGCTGCCTTACCATGATCCTAAATCAATTTGGTTTCTATTAACCAATATTCCTCAAAGTTGGTTGTGCTGTGGTATTGTAAACATGGATTGAGTCTGTCTCAGTGTCAGTGTATAACGTGGGTGGGTCTCCAGTATGTTCATGGTTCAACAGCTCTCATCAGTCCTAACAAAAATAGTCATCGGTGAGGGAAAACAGGAGTTATGATCCAACAACATATTGAGGGACACGCATTTCTCATCCGAGCTCTAGAAATCAGTACTGTTTGGGATCAGAGAATATATATCTGTAGAAGGTTTTGTTTTCTATTCTGCTGTCCCTCCAGCTGAGTTTAAGAGCCAACATACATGTGGTACTAAGCCATTTCTGGTTTTGCTTCCGATTTTGTTTGATCTCATCAAATGCCACTGCAGAGGCTCTAAGGGAGGGTAGATGGAAGGGCTTTTTCATTTCCATTGTTGTTGTTTCTTTACTGAAGACTACCCAGAACTGTTTTTTCCTGGAGATGGGAATACACTGCTTTTCATAAAGTGATTGAAGACAGATGGTATCAGGGGTGGGATTCAGTTCCCACAAGACAGAGGTTTTCTGCTTCAAATTATTGACACTGTAACTGGATTTTTGTTGGGAGAGTAAAAGGAAGAGGGAAACTCACTCAGGAAAGCTACACATGACTGAGCATCACCCACAGTTCTCAGGCAACTTTTTAGGGTCTGTTTCATTTGGGTGAGAAACTGGTAGTGAAGATTAGCATTTTTGTAATATCTGTTCATTTACTGATGTGAAACGAAGCACATTTTAAAGTAGTGCAAAATCAAGCACACAGCAAGAAGTAATTAATCCGAAACACAAAACAACAGGATATCTAGAGCACAGTGATTCAGCCAGAAGCCTCCTGCCTGTTTTTTTCTATATTCAGATTTTGAATGCTACTCTCTTTTCTCTCTCTCTCTCCCATTTTTTTCTCTTCCCCCCACCCCCATAATCAGGTAGTCAGAATAGTCTCCTATGGCTGTGCTGGCAAGACTGGGTTTAGTCCACATTTTAGCCACTCAGTGAGCTTAATGGTCGTGAGCTTAATGTGGGATTTAAATATCTACTTGTTTCACCCTTATCCACAAAGATGAGGAACCACAAAAATATTTCAGGGGGGCAGGGCATTTTGTGGAGCTCTGAGTGAGAGAAGAAAATGAGAACTCTTTGTGTGTTTGCGTGTGTGCGTGCGCATGTGTGTGGAAATAAAGCAAAATTGTGTAAATAGCAAACATAAATAGCACTTTAACAAGAATAAAACAAATTACAGTACACAAATGACAGTGGTAGCTGCTTTGTTACATAACACTTTAAAGATTAGAAGCATTTAAGGATGATGTGTTTGTGTTTCATGAACAACCAGGTGATCGCTCTGTGTTTGCTGTTAGGGTATGCTTTGCTCTTTAAAGGAAAGGACACTAGTTTTACAGAGTGACGGTTTGCGCAGGTTGCAGAGACCCTGAAGGAAGAAAACAGTGATCTTTGTTTCAATCTTGGCTGGAGGTGAAGAATCTTGTGGGGCTTGAAAATTCTTCGAGATGCCTCTTCGAGTTGAGGCAGCCTAAATCACTGAGAACAAAGAATTAAGCAAGTAGTCTTCATAATTGTAGTGTAACAGGTGCTTTAAGAGGTGCTGTATGTAGATATTGCAGAATATGTAGCAATAACACCTGCCATTTCTAGAGCCTTTTAGAATGTTTCAGAACATTTCACATACATTATTTCAGTAATTCTTTCAGTAACTCTGTGAAAGCAGGTCAGCTATTATTCCCATTTTAAAGGTAGAAGGTTGAGGCTGAGAGATTATGACCTGCCTAAAGCCACATTGGTAGATTAGGTCAGAAATATTTGAACCAGGTACTTCTTGGTTTACCTTTTACTTCCTCTATTTTGTCATCTCTGAAATCCACCCATTGTTGGTGCTGTTGTTTTATGATATTTAGCTCATGAATGAATGGAGTGAAAAACAGATGCAGAGTGTGATATCAAAGAGAAAAGGGGAGTATGGCTCAAGGACTTAATTTTTTTTTCCCCTTGCAGCTATAAATAGTTTTGGTAGCCTGTGCTTCTCCAGCACACGGGAGATGTCTGATAGAGAAAAAAGTGAAATATGATTTCTTACAGTCAGATAAATAATACATACAAACAGGCAAAACATATAGTATGTGCACATTTATTCATGGAGTACCCAGTGTGGTGTAGTGGACTAGGACTCAGAAGACTTGGGCTCGATTCCCTGGTTCTGCAATGGAAACTCACTGGGTGCTGGAACTGGCAAAATCACTCATTAAATTCCTCACGGGTCACCATAAGTCAGTTCTGACTTGACAGCACATAATAGCAACCACATGTACAGTATAGTCATAATCTATTATGCTTCTTGGGGAAGCTCCTTTTTAAGGGGCTGAATCCTTGGGGGTTTGGAGTGTTCTGGTCCATAAAAATAATTCTCCCAATCTTTATTCACCCACAGCCATCCAACCACACATACTCACCTTATTGTTTTTTCCAATAAAGCAGGAATGGTGAATTTCTGGTCCTGTGAGAGTTTACTGGTTGGCCTACCATGCTTCTCTTCTAGGACCCGCACAAGCACAGAGAGAACCCCAAGGGTCTCTTTCTGCTCTGCTGCAGAGCCATCTCTGGAGATAAGAATGGTTCTTCTTTTCAGCAGTGAAGCAGGGAAAACAGCTTCGTCCTACTTCTCCATAATAAACTCCCAGGTCCTGTTGCCACAGAACTTTGCTCTTTTCTTTTCTTTTTTTGGCTGTCGTGATTTTTAGTTGCCATCGGAAAATTACACCAGCTGTGCAAATAAACTGAGCAAAACCTAGAAGAAGTCCATAACTTTATACTTATTTTCAGCAAATGAGGATCTGGACCAATGGTTTACCTATTGTAAGAACTCCAGTAATGACTTAACAAAGAAGTGACATACATTTAAAAATAGACCTCTGATTAGCTCTTCTGGCAGCGAGTATTGAAAATAATAGAAATTGCCTTTATGAAATGGGAGATGAAATTGCTGCATTTCATGGTCTTTGACTGGCTTCTCAGTGAAGTGAAAGACTTGTTAACTTCCAGGAGTTTTTCTCACTCCCTGATGAATTGTATTGTAGCCTAGGAGGAACAATAAATCACTGCCAGAGAATGGAAGTGTGATATTCTGTGCGTGTGGTATCCCAGAAGCTGTAAATGTTGCAGTGCACACCTTTTCTTTAGGTCTATTATTATTATCTTCAAAACCCCTGCTCGTTAATGCTTTACTTTTGACCATCATTCGCCTTACATTCTCCATTACATCATATATCTAGAAATCCCATTTCTTCCTTCTTGTCAGTACTGACATGGTACATTTCTGTGCAGGCACAATTTTGTGCCAGCTAAACTATCAAGGGGTCAAGCTTCTTTGAATTCTCATTTTCTCCAGACTCCTCTTCTCTGCCAGCCTTCTAGGTAATAAGCTGTTAATGCAAAATAAATAAATAAAAAAAAATAAAAAAAAATTGCAGTGATGACTCAGTGAGCTGTCAGGATCCCATTGTCTTTTCTTAAGAAGTGCTTCTGTAAATGGAATATCACATTTTCTGTGCAGTGGTGGCACAGTGGTTTAGTTCTTGTGAACTCTGAGGGGAAGGATCCTTGATGAAGAGGTTTTTCGTCTCCTATTTATACTACATGCCTCTGCCTTTCAAGAGAGTTAACCACAGTGGGAAGGAGAGAATTGTCCAAAATCAGCTGGAGGTGCTTGGCCCAAGGGACTCCTTGCCATTACGACCAATTTGCCTGTCATCCAGTAGGGTGCCATGACTTTTCTTTACTGGACTCTTCAGCAGGTCTCCTGTTTTTTTCTAGAGAGACTTCTGGTAAGCAGACACCGGAGAGGGTGATGGTGGAATTGTCGGGAGGGACAAGTGCCCTGAGTTGTTATTCCTTCCAGATTTTAGTTTCAGGATTCAGGTCCACTTGATAGTAGGTATAATACAACAAGAGTCTGAAAAACTGACCTATTTTGGACTACAACTCACAGAATCATCCAGCCAGCATGAAAACAGTCCAAAACAGAGCTTTTCTAAACTCTACATCTGACATACCTTCCTCTCAACCACACATTTATTCCATTTGTCACACAATACTTACATTCTCCTACTCTTCTTTTTCTTTGCTAAATGCTATGTAGCTGTAGCATGGGAGAGCCACTCTAGTAATATACATGACACTGTTTTTTTCCTCTCTCCTTTGCTTTACTTTGTTTTTTGCTTTTAAAATGGTGATAGACCATGAGTAAAATATGGTTTTGTGATTGTTATTCTGGAAAGGTTCTCATACTTACTCAGATTTTAGTTCAGTGAATTCTTTTCTGTAATTATGTTCACAATTTTCCCTGCTTTTCAAACCCCAGGACTAGATTACTGGCAGTTGTAATCTGTGACTCCTGCAAGCAACCTAAGGTGGAATGAGAGGCATTCACTAAAGTAAAATGCACTATCTGTATCCAACAGTGCCTCATCTCTGGGTCAAAAGTATCACCTGCTGCTTTGAACTATTACCTGTTCTGTCGCTTTTGTGAGTTTTCCAAGTGCAGACCCTGAGCTTTATTTATGGAATTATTATGCCTTTAGTCCTTTACTGGGCTAATTATATACCTGTCCAGTCCTTAAGATCTGATGGGGCATCCTCCATGGGCAAAACAAACATTATAGTGAGTCTGTTTTTAGAAATGGAGCTCCCTTAAGATATTGCCGTATGTTTGTTTGTTTGTTTAGTTTATTAGGTTTATGTATTTATTCTATTTCTATAGCACACTGTCTAGTGGCAAGCCACTATCCTGGGCATTTTCCAATAGTGAAAGAAAACATAAAAGACAATTATTTCCCATCCAACTCATAAATTTGAAAAATAGAAAAATAGAAAAGAAATTCAACACTCCTAAGAACCCAAGATGGTGGCAACAGACAAACAACAAACTGTAATAACCATAAACAAGACAAAATTACAAACAAGTTATAAAGAGAGGATATCCTGGAATGCCTCCCTGAAAAGCAATGTTTTTATTTGTTTTCTGAATATTAGGAGGGAAGAGGTCTGGTGCACCTCTACAAGTAGAGCATTCCATCAAGAGGTGGCCACCACAAAGCAGGCCTGGCTCCTAATCATGAACTTCCTGGCCTCCCTTGGGGTGGCCACCCACAGTATCAAAGCCCGAGAGGTGGGAGTGGCATGGGTAGTTGATGTCAGGGAGAGGCTGTTGGGGTCACGAAATGAGAAGGCTGATGGGCTTTGTGATCGCAAGTAATTAAGATAGCAAATAGTGTCTTAGAGGTAGAATTTAAAGAAGTCAGCCACACACAGGGATGTCTGCCAGCAGTGCTCCTGATGGGCAACTAGTCTGAGGAAGCAGAATGAGAAGTCTTCTGCCCTGCCCCCAGGAGGACTGTGATTTTATTAACCTTAAAAGCTTACAGATAGTGGACAGTATACAGATAGGTTACAGAGTTCATATAGGACAACGGTTACATCATGCCATTATGATTGACCTAGGAAGAGACCTTTAAGCCAGCTCTCTGTTACCTATGAGAAAGAAGAAGAATGGGTAGTCACGCCCCCTCAGAAGCAGCTGTGATGTCATCCAGAGGGTTTGCCCCACTACTGTAGATTAAGCCAACAGTTTAGCAACCTTGGGAATGGCACCCACACAAGAGGCGCTCCACTGGGTAAGTTGTCTCAGCTTTACAAGCAGTGTATTAGTGTGCTTTTATTTGGTGATTTGCAGGGTGATCATGACAGCTTGGAAGAATTGCATCTTAGATGGAAAACATCTTGTCCAATTGTGAAAGTAGTGTCTTATCTAGTTCAGTCCTGGATCTCCTACTGTTGGGAGTGGTTCACCATATGGAGACGAGATCTTATGAGCCATGACAGCATAGCTATGGAATCCCATTCCCTTGTAAGACTGTGGGTACAGATGTTAAGATGTAATTTGGATACCAAATTTTAAAAGTTAAAATTTTGATAACTTGTTGCTCGTAGTTTGATTCTGTAGTTTTAATTCTCCAGTCTCGACTACTATATGTCAGTCTGTTTGTAATATTATTATTATTTATTGTATATGTTCTTTTTATTGGAAGCTGCTCAGAGTGGTCTATTTGATCAGATGGGAGGGATACAAATCAAACAAACAAACAAATAAATACATAAATACATAAATCCATAAATATTAGCTTGTTGTGCAATACTGGCCTTTCTCCGGCTGACATGCAATCCAGCCAGGCCTCGGCCTATAGCTCTGCTTCATCAGGGTGGGCAATTGTAATAGAGCTCTCGGGTTCAGAGTCATCTCACCTTTCTCCCAGGAAGCACCGAGAGAAACGCAAACACCTTTCACCTCCTTGGTACGATCCTCCACATTGGGGGTACTATTACTACCCGCAATCTTCATGATATCAATATCGAGATGAAGAGAGAGAGATATATACTATCAGTGACGGATGGAAGACCCTCAAGAACAATTTTATCATGAGGAACCCAAGAGGGTCAGGTATACACTACACTACCTTTCTTGTTATTTGCCATCACCTTCTCCATCCCCACCTTGACACCGGTACCAATCTCTACATTCCATGTCCACCTGTCCTACTGTTCCAGTAAAACCAACTTTGAAATGCACTTTGTTAACTGTCCAACACTCACACTGCAAATGATCTCCTCCAAATGTCAGACATAATTACAGGTCACCACTATGTATAAAGGTCCACCACCTCCTACCGAAATGGAAAGACATTCCACATGTCCTACTGTTCAACTTCAGGCTCCTTCTGCACAACCACTGATACCAAGATCTCGAGACTTATCTCCATCTTCATTGTCATCATCCATCCAAGAATTAGGTTCAGACATGTCTCAAGAATCACCATTGAACCTCCCAACACCTACCTCTGATGTTAACGAGAACCACCCACCGTCCCTGTCCGAAGACTTTACTTCGTACTCCCAATTAGTTACCAGAATGGCCAAGTCCCTGCAGCTCGACATCGAGGAGCCACCACCACCCAAAATTGACTTGATTTTCGATGACATCAATCAAGATAAAACGCGTCCACTTAGTCTCACTTTCATCCCGGCTATGCTAGAATTAATTAAAGAATCTTGGGACAAGCCTCCATCATCATTGCAAATTTCGAGATGCACAGAAAATCATTACAAAACACACAGACCCAACACTGGTTTCCTCAGTAAGCATCCAACACCCGACTCAACAATAAAAAGGTAAAGGTTCCCCTTGACAATTTTTGTCCAGTCGTGTTCGACTCTAGGGGGCGGTGCTCATCCTCGTTTCCAAGCCATAGAGCCAGCGTTTTGTCCGAAGACAATCTTCTGTGGTCACATGGCCAGTGCGACTTAGTCACGGAATGCTGTTACCTTCCCATTGAGGTGGTCCCTATTAATCTACTTGCATTTACATGCTTTCGAACCACTAGGTTGGCAGGAGCTGGGACAAGCGACGTGGATTCGATCTTACGACTGCTGGTCTTCTTACCCTGCAGCACAGGCTTCTGCAGTTTAGCCCACAGTGCCACCATGTCCCTTACTCTATAATAGTTGAATGCAATCAATCCAGAGCCTGAAATAAATCTTCCATTGCTCCCACCAACAGGGAAGGAAGAAAGCTTGACATAATTGGCAGATGCATTTACTCCCTCACTTCATTCATATTGCGAGTGGCAAATTATCAAGCGGCAATGGGAGCATACCAGAGACAGTTGTGGAATAAGATCCTCCCTATACTAGAGTCAGCTCCCGAATCGGTTAAATCAGAAGCCATCGACATTCACACAGAAGCTACTACACTGGCCAAACAGCAGAGAATTGCATGTTGCCACACTGCAGATGCTGCATCCAAATCTTTAGCCACTTCCATCGCATTATGTCATCATGCATGGCTTCGGTCTACTGGTCTCTCAGATGATGCCAAATCGAGAATAGAGGACCTTCTACTTCATCTGCTTCATCTGTTCAACTTTGGACTGCCATACTCCACCTTGAAAGTTTATATTTCAGCCATCATAGCTCATCAACCTACCAACTCTAAGTCAGCTAAACTCTTTTCTCACCCAACTGTAAAAAAGTTTCTCAAGGGACTTAATAATATTCGCCCATTGTGACAATGTATTGTCCCTCAATGGTCTTTACAACTGGTCCTCAGTGTTCTTATGCATCCATCCTTTGAACCGATGGGGTCTTCCAATTTCAAATTATTATCATTTAAAACTTCCTTTCTTGTAGCGATAACATCGTTTAGCAATAACATCAGCTAAACGAGCCAGTGAACTTGCTGTCCTCCGTTCCAATCTACCTTTCCTCCAATTTCATCTGGAAAAGGTCACACTGTACTTTGATGTTTCCTTTTTACCAAAGATCGTTTCTGAATTTCACCTTAATCAACCAATTATCCTACCAACTCTTTTTCCTTCACCATCAACATCTCTTGAACGTAAGACAACATTCACTCGACGTAAGACACTCTCATGCCTTCTATATTGAAAGGACCAAGCCTTTCAGAAAATCAAATAGACTTTTTCTATGTTTCCATGGTCCTTGCAAAGGAGCACCAGCTTCCCCACAATCTATCTCTAGATGAATCATCCAAACTATCTCACTAGCTTATGAGTTATCAGGCAAATCACCTCCTGAACACCTAACAGCACATTCTACAAGAGCACTGTCAACATCTACTGCCATCCAGCGTGGAATTGAACTACCTCACAACTGCTGTGCGGCCACATGGTCTCCTCCATCGATCTTTATCAGGCATTACCATCTAGATGTCGCAGCACGGAGTGACTCTGGTTTTGGCGGAGCTATCCTAGAATCCTTTTTACTGTAATGGCTCACCTTCTAGTAAGTGAGCTTGCTAGTCACCCAATTGTGTGCATTCACAGAGGCCACAAAGAAGAAAAAGAGGTTGCCTGCCTGTAACCATAGTTCTTTGAGTGGTCTTCTGTGAATCCAGACATCCCATCCATCCTCCCTTCTGTCTGTCACGTTCTATCTTAAATAATTCTTTTACCTGGCAGACAAATGTCAGGAACTGAGGGAATCTAGGATGGGCGGAGCATGAGCTCCATGGGGGAACGTCCCACTAATCATGTGTCCTTAAACTCTAGAATCTTCCAAGACATTCAGTGCAGGCGCAGAACAACCCAATTGTGTGGATTCACAGAGGACCACTCAAAGAACTATGGTTACAGGTAGGTAACCTCTTTTTTTCCGATCAGATTTTAGCTTTTTGACCAATAATGTAATGAGGAGCTACTTTAATATGCTTTTATGATTAAGATGTGTTTTGTTAAGTAATAAGATGGGCCTATGGTTTGGTTGACTTTCCCCTGTGTCACACACCTCTGTGTGCCCTGAGCACCTGCTATACAGAACAGGTAGGCAATCCCAAGTAGTGCTGGTTGGCAAGTAGGGCCAGAAGTGGGAGAAGAAAGAATGATAAAGTCTTGTCAGGCAATGTATTCGCAAAGGCTTTCACAGCCGGGATCTAATGTTGTTGTGGGTTTTTTGGGCTCTTTGGCTGTGTTCTGAAGGTTGTTCTTCCTAACGTTTCGCCAGTCTCTGTGGCCGGCATCTTCAGAGGACAGCACTCTGTGCTCTGGTGCAGTTTGCTTGGGAGTTGGGTATCTATGGCTGTGAGATCAGCTTTTGTCCTTTTCAGGAGATAGGTGCTTATCGTGTCTTGTTGTGGGTGTATTGTTGTGATGAGGAGAGATTATCTGTCACTGTGATTGATGAGTGTCATTAGGTGGTCTTTTGTGTGTAGTGATCCCCAGTCCTTGTGCCTGGGTAGAGTTCGTTGACCTTTTGTATGCTGTACTTTTCAGAGCTGGGAGCCAAGTTTTGTTGAGTTTCAAACTCTGCTCTTTTTTGTTGAAGTTCTGTTGATGTTTGTGGATTTCAATGGCTTCCAATGGCAGTCTAACGTAATGATTGCTAGTGTTGCCGTGTATTTCAGTATTTTGAAACAGAATTTCATGTCCAGCTTGTTTTAGGGCATGTTCAGCTGGGTGCTCTTGTCAGGCACCCAGGCGCTATGTGAGGAGGGATATAACTTTTTTCCTAGACTGGTGGTGAATTAGCAGATGTTTTCAGTTGCATCTTGGACCTTGACTATGACATCTGGGCAGGAAGTGATGATAACAGATAGGTGTGTGACAGCAGCCATGGATGATGACCGTGCAAAGGTAAGCATTCAACACATGCATACAAGTCACATGCGTATATCATGGGAATTGGGCAATTTGCACATAGCATGCCAGTGATCAATGAACTTGATCTGGATGTTACTGCTATATTTTTCTATATGTGAATGGGCAGACTAATGCAGTAGATGAGTATGCATATAATGGAGCACATGTGGAAAACCTATTCAAACAGACTTCTTATCCGTACCATCTGTTAACATCAGTTTTAGCTCTGAGGAGGCAAAGTAGCAGCAAACTAATCATCCCATTGAAAAATAGTGGGACTAAAAGGAATTCCCTTTCCAGCAATGCCTTATTATCCATTTTAATAGAGTGGTCCGAGCTGACTAGATAGGCGGGATATAAATAAAATAAATAAAAAAATAAATAATAATTTAACTTTTCATCTTATTTTCTTCTATTCGTTTATCCATTGTTGCCAAATCAAGTGAAAGTTTATGGCTGTTTATAGTATGAACCATATAGCACACATGTGAATATGGTAGGAGTGTAAATATTATTGATCAAATGCTCTTTTAGTTATCCAAAACTCATTCAAGAGCATCCTTTTCAAAGCCAGCTGTGAACTGCTAACCAGAGTTTTAATCGGAACAAACAAGTATCATTCAAGGTTTGCTGACTGATACACAGAAACCTATCACTTGTTACTGGATACAATCCAAACCTTCTTATGTCAATGGAAAAAAATAATTTAGTTTAGAGAGACTAAGAGTGGTTTGCAGCCTACCTTCTGTTAAGCCACTTGTGCTGAGGGGAAAGTGTCAAATCGGAGAGATGCACAAAATAGATTAAGAATACTATTGAACACACCAAAATCCTTCAGTGTGCCTGATGTAGATCTATTGATTTCAGACAGTAAGTGCAGGAGAGACGGGCGGCTCCTGTATCAGTGGGGCAGTGAATCCACATGTTTAGTCTAAACATCAAAGGGACTTAACCTATTTTTGGAATAGGACTCCGTATCTTGAATAGCTCCCATAAAGTTCAGATTAAAGCACAGACTGGATTCAATACCCACTGATGTAAGAGCCACCTGCCTCTAATAACCCAGAAAAGCTGCAACGTGATGCCCATGTCTGTGTCTATTGGAGGTGAATCTTCTGAGTGCTCTTGGTCATTTCTGCTAAGAGATTCTGCTCTCCCTTTCTCCCAGCATCCCTGCTTGTCCAGCGCAGTTGTTGATTTGTTACAACAGAGCTTGCATGGAACTGTACAACTGGAAGGGACCCTTTCTTTCTGGGTGATCAAGTCCAACCCACTACTAAAGCATAAAATCCATAACAAAAGCATTCCTGATGGACCTCCATCTAACCTCTGTTTAAAAACCTCTGATGAAGGTTTTTAAACAGAGTTTAAAAAGTTTATGGCTGTTCATAGTATGAACCGTTGGAAACAGGTGGAGCGATATATGGCTTCTTTTAAAATGTTTGGTCATTCATCTCTTCAGATCTATATGGTTTATAACTACTGCAGTCCTCAAGAAAAACGATTAATAAAAGAGATGTTTGGAGGCAGTTGCTCATATGACACATGTTCTTGCAAGATTTGCCTTTACTGAATCTGGCTTCCATTCCTTGACATTAGAATGCCTAATAGGCAATTTGTTTAATTGGATGACTATGCTTGGAATACACTTTTCCTTGAAATGCTGATACAGTAATTGAATATGTCTCCTGAAGAGAAACCACAATAGAATTTAGAAATCCAATGTTATGTTACTTTCACTAAATGGGAATGATTTACCTAGATTCCCTTTCCCCCTCCCTCTCTGATATTTTCATCATATTTTTCTACTGTGAATACAGGCAAGTATTCTGTCAAAATTATACCTAAAACCTGCATTTTCAGAGATATTCAGCTTCCATTCTGCCTAATGAATTGTTGCTCAGAAAATCTGTCTGCATGTGAACTGATGTGAAAGTCTTGATGCTGAAACATTTCAAAAATGGGTCCTAATTTGGGAGATTGCAGAACTGACCTCTGTGGAACTTCTTTTCTGGCATATTTGAAAACAGAAGCTATATATATTGCACCTTCCTAGTTGTGACGCTAACCTTTCCTTAGGAATGGACGAAGGGTGTCCCCAGAGCTGCATGTTTTCCTGACAGCTATTTTTGTAGCTCACAGCTATATTCTGGTTCCTCTATTTGCTACCAAAAGAACATACACTGCAGCTCTATCAAGTCAATTTGACTTACGGCAACTCTTTTCAGAGTTTCCCAGGTACTGAGCACTCAGAAGTGGTTTATCATTCCCTTCTTTTGGGGGCATCCTGAGACTGCAGCTTGCCCAATGCCACACAAGCTGGTTCTTGTAAGATGCCCAATGGGGGACTGCATTTCCAACCTTTGGCTCCACAGCCAAATACCTAACTCACTGAACTATCCAGCCACCTAGAAAGCCATGGGAACTGGCAAGTCACTTTTAAAGTAGGTCAGAGCACCCTCTGCAACTTTTAAAACCCCCAAATGCCTATTTTTCAAAACAGGAAGTTAGCTTCTTGCCATTTCCATGTGGATTTTTCATGTTTTCTCTAGTCTCCTGACCCCTAGCCTTTATTCAAATTTAAATCAAAAACAAAACAAGTTTGCTCAGAAAGTCCCCTTTTCCCCCCTAAGAGGGCATGAGTGGGGTTTGACCCACAACATCTATGCTTTTTGGAGTCTTGACTTCATCCGTTTGCTGAAGAGTGTTCCTTTTATTATATGCCTAGATCGTTACGGGCTATTTGGTATCAGAAAAGCAAAGAACTGTGATTTGCTGCTGCTGCTGCTTCACCTCCCGCTACTCAGTGCTGCCTTGCTTTAAAAAAAGCGACAGTGGTCTCAATAATGCTAACACGTATACATGTACTGTACATTTAAAAAGGAACGATTCTGCTCTGTTTCATAAATTAGCTTATAGAAGTAAATTTCATCTTCAGAGAAGGAGCAATAGTTAATGAATTTAGAAAAGTTTTAAACATTTAAATCTTGTATTTACCATGTCTTAATTAAGTATGCTTCCCAATGTTTGATATGGAGAGTTTGTAATTTTTATTTTATTTAAGGAGATAAATAAACACTTTCATTGTTAATTGATAAATGATTTCATTAGTTAATTGTAATTCATTTCTTAAGAATAAAGGTACATTATAAAAAGCTAATTAGTGCTTTAGCCATGCGCCTTCCAACTTTGGCCACAGCCTCCTGAAAACACAGCCTACTTGAACTTCTGTCTAATCTGGAAAATGCTCACACAAACTTATCCAAACTTATCCAGATCTTAGACTTAGATCTTTTATGAGTAGGAACACTGGATTGCACACATTTATATTGGAAAATGTTATCATATTATTTACTTGCTTAGTATCAGACTGAACATTGTTAACATATATTGTTTGACGGTTTGATATAAGTTCTTGATACAGTTTTGTTGGTATTTTTGCATATTATACACTAATGCTCTAAGTTTTGTTTAGCTGCAATATGGAGTTTCCTATGTTTGTTTCTAATCTGGAAAATGGCCATCGTGACACATACACACCCCATGCCCCATCTCTGCCTCAGAGCACTGCTTTCGTGTGGCTTCCATTATAATCAACTGGAGTTTTACCACTGACTTTGTCTTCTTCTGGGGGACAGAACATACAATGTCTTCCAAAAGCTTCCATAGAAGGAGGATTACATGGTAATCATGTTCATACTTTTCTTTGTAGAAGTAAATCTCCCTGCATTCAGCGGGGTCTTCTTCCAGAGTCTAGGGCTGTAGGTTTGTTTCTTCACAAAGACTTCACTTCTTTTGCTTGTGTTTAAGCATGAGCCAGCGCTTGTCCAAAGACACTTTCCATTGTCACGTGGCCAGCGTGACTAGGGAACGCCATTTTACCTTCCCACCGAGGTGGTACCTATTTATCTACTAGCATTTGCATGCTTTCGAACTGCTAGGTTGGCGAGGAGCTGGGACAAAGCGACGGGAGCTCACTCCGTCGCATGGATTCGATCTTACGACTGCTGGTCTTCAGACCCTGCAGCACAGGCTTCTGCGGTTTAGCCCACAGCGCCACCACATCCCTGAGGGTGATCTCTTAAACACTGGCAAATAGGAGGACAAAAGAAGGACCAATTTGTGTAAAACTGCACATGCTCATACACATGCAGGGAAGATTTTTTAACATACATAATTTAAAGCAGAATTAGAGTGCATCTCCATTGAAAGGGAAACTGGTGGCTGGATGACTTTTGTGCCTGATGAATTTGCTGTCCAGATGCTCCGCTTGAATGGGCAACTTCAAGACTCCTTCCTCCTTTGAGGTTCTTCATTTTTGTATAAGACATGAATAAGACTTGGCCATCTTAACTCAATGTGGTGTATATGCAATCAGGGGTAGGGGGGCAAGGTAGATGCAGGAATCGTGCCTATCCCCAGAAAGGTAGGAAGAGGCGTGCTTTCCCCCATTTGAATCACAATCCCTGCTGTAGTGCTATCCATTATGGGTCCCCCCCCCACTTTCCTTTTTGAAGTAAGAATAGAATTTTAGCCTAAATGTCTCCAAGCTTTATCCTTGTCCTTTGCTGAACTCTTTTTCTTGTTCTCTCTCTGAAACTCAGCTATTTTAAAAAAAGGAGAAACAACAGTCACCTTCTTCATTTCTAAAGTGAAGTAGCTTTTCAAAGCATTTCTTCATTCCAATGACATGTCAGCATTACCCATTTCCAGCTGAAATGCTCAGTATATTGTAGCCCCTCTGCTGCACTTTGGCACTCTATTACTTGTCTCCCCTTTTCAAAGTCACGACAATCCATTGCTTTTTGCTAAAAGAGCAGAGCAGCATCAAGCACTAACCATGTATCTTTAATAAATTGTCATACTCATTTATCTTCCTGAACAGCCTCCGCATCCCTCTCCAGCTGTGCCGCTGCAATTTAAGATTAGTAATTGTTTAACATCCATCATACATAAAAAGAATTGTCCTTACACACTTAACTCTTGACCGGAGAGCAGTAGCCAGAGCTTGTCACTTTTTTTTTTTTTTGGTCTCTCATTCAGTGTTTGTCGATGTGGGGGAGTAGATAAAAGGGTTCAGATAGAGGAGCCTGTGTGTGTCTTTCTCTCTGTGTGTTTCAATTTGCTGAAGAAGGAATCAAGCCCTACATGATAGCAGAGAATCAAATATCCTGGCAGAATTTGGGGAAATCGCAGGGGTCAGCACACCCGGAGTAGAATGGATGAGCTTCACCCTAGAAAACCTCCTTCATGATCAAGACACAGAGATAAGGACATCCATTATACATACTGTAGCCTGAAAACAGACATGGCAACTGTATTCCTTAGTCACTGTAATATTGCCAAGTGACTTGAATAAGGCACACAAGTCAATATTACTTTCATTCCAAGTGCTTAATAAATGCTAATACCTGAGAAGTGTCTTATGGTACATTAAAGAGCAACCAGCATGATTTAGTTAGTATAACTTTGCATGAACTGAAACTTTGTTCAGATGTGGAGAAATGTTTCTTCAGATGTGAAGTATAGCCCATGAAAGCTTATGCCAAATAAAAGATGTCATCCTTTAAGATGCCAGAAGACTCTTGGCTGTTCCTGGTCAACAGGCTAACCCCTTGGAAGATTCTGCTAATGTGTAAAATTATGTAGCACTTCCTCTAAGTGGGTGACAGGCGTATAGACACACATTAACCATTTCAAATCATTTCCCCAACAACCTTTAAGAAAAATAGGCTGTTCAATGCAGTCAGGTCCATTGTAATTGGAGACTTCTGTGATAAACATTAGGTTTTGACTTTTACGTCATGTTAGCAACATGCATAGTACAATATAGTGCTAATCTTTAGGTATAGATCAGGGCTGGCAAAATGTGGCTTTCTAGACATAATTAAAATGCAGTTCCCATCAGCTTTAGCAAACAATGAAGAACTGCAGTCCAATAACGTCTGGAGGGCTGCACTTTCATAGAATCATGAAGTTGAAAGGGGCTTATAAGACCACTGAGTCCAACCGCCTGCTCAATCAAAGGACATCTGCCAGGTGGATATCTGCCTAAATTTCTCTTGAATGCCTCCACCGTTGGAGCACTCATCACCTCTTGAGAGACTTGGTTCCATTGCCATAATGCATATTAGGAAGTTTTTTCTGAATTTTAACCAAAATCTGGCTTCCTATAATTTGAGCCCATTGTTGCACGTCCTGCACTCTGGAATGATCAAGAACAGATCCTGCCCCTCCTCTGTATGGCAGCCTTTCAGATATTTGAAAAGTGTTATCATATCACCCCTTGATCTTCTTTTCTCAAGGCTAAAGATGCCTAATTCTTTCAGTCATAGGGCTTGGCTTCCAGACCCCCTGACCATCCTTGTTGCCCTTTTCTGAACTTGTTCCAGTTTGTCAGCATCCTTCTTGAAGTGAACTGTCCATAACTGAACACAATACTCAAGGTGAGGTCTAACCAGTGCTGAAGAGAAGGGAACTATCACCTCGTGGGATTTGGAAATTATACTTCTGTTAATGCAACCTAAAATAGCATTTGCCTTTTTTGTAGCCACATCACACGGTTGGCTCATATCCTTCTCACTCGTAGTATTGTTGAGCCAGGAATCCCCCATCTTGTAGTTGTGTGTTTGTTTTCTTTTTCCTAGGTGCAGTACTTTGCACTTATCCCTGTTGAATTTCATTCTGTTGTTTTCAGCCCAGTGCTGAAAACCCATCCAGATCATTTTGAATCTTGCTTCTGTCTTCCAGGGTATTAGCTATTCCACCCAATTTTGTATCATCTGCTAATCTGATTAGCATTCCCTGTGCGCCCCCTGATCCTGGTCGTTAATAAAAATGTTGAAGAACATTGGGATCCCTGGGATACCCTACTTGTTTCCTTCTCCCAGTTTGAGAAGGAGCCATTAATCATCACCCTCTGAGTTCTGTAGCCGACTGTGTATCCATCTGACAGTTGTTGTATCCAGCCCATACCTAGTTAGCTTGCTAATCAGAATATCATCCTGCACTTTGTCAAAAGCTTTGCTGAAATCAAGATGTACAGTGTCCCTTCTTCATGCTGATGCAATGTAAATTGACAGATGCAGGAGCTCATCATGATATTCCATATAGCCAGATCTTGCAGATTAGCCAAAATTGTCATCAGTTGAATCAGTCCACATCAACAAATAAGGAAAAGATATTTTGTAAAGCAAATAACTCTTAATTGTCTTTTTAAGACCAAACCACCTTCATTGCAACAGGGATGGCTTGCAAGAATGTGATGTCCCTGGGAAAATATATTTCTTCCCAGCTAATATGAGGACTGCGGCTCAGAGGGAACTGAGGAGCCTGAAGGGGGTGTCAGATGATATCATAGTCCCTGTTACTCCAAAAGTTCAATGACTGAACTGCAAGCCCTGGCACCATTATACAATTATCACTAAATCTAGCTGCTTCATTAGGTCCTTTCCAGCTCAGTAATTCTAAAATGCACATGATAAGGAAACATGTGCCAGAGTTTTGGATAATGGATGCACTTGATATCTGAAAAGTGAATCTATTCTTGTCCCTAGGTAATGTCAGGGAAAGATGACAACAGTGTGCTTGCTATTGGACTGCAATGGGGGAAGTGTAGATTATCTCTCAGCTTCATTTTTGTATTGGCTTATCCTGCTGGATTCTTGCTTTGTGTGAAATTCAGATCACAGCCAAAAGGTAGTTTCCTCCCTGGCTATTTCTCTTTTTTATAGCAAAGAGAAAGAAATACTGTGACGGACAGCTCACACGTCACTTCTGTCCATCAGGTTAGAACTCTGGTGTGGAAGCCTATGACAGGACAGGAGGGGCGGAACCAATGGAACTAGGGGAGAAAAAAAAGACAGTTTGGGGTAGTTGGAAAGTTAAAGAGAGAAGAAGAGACAGTTATATAGAGGGATTGAAAGTGTTGAAATAGAGAGTTAGGTTAGGATTAGGATTAAGGACTTGGAAAGTTGGTGTATTTCAGAACTGAAGGAGTTAAAAGTAATAAGAAATAAAATAAACTGTTTGAATATTGTAACACCATGATTAAAGTAAATCTATATAAGTAAACATATTTAAAGTCGAAAGCACATTTAATGAATGAATAATACAAGACCATCCATGATTTTCCTTATGTGATTTACCTATTAACCTATAAATAAACATCGTTATATTTGACAGCATTGATCCATTATTCATATTTGGTACAGGGAGGAAAATATCCTCTGGTGGCAGCATAAAAAGGAAGAAAAGAAAAAGTCGTGCCCAAAGGCGAACCTGGGTGTTAGGGAAAACAAAAAGGGGAGCTGGGGGTGTGCGACAAATACCACCTAGCATGGATTTTAATACAGTAATTGCTGTTATATATTGTGCCACCACAATATTGATCCTGCTACCACTCAGATTGCAACTTGGAATAGTGAGAATCAGCATGAAGATCCTGTTTTATGTCTCATAATGGCTACAGCTCTCCTCTACCATGATAAGTAGTGACAATGCATTGCCCCTCATTCTCCTACCCAACATGGTTACATAACAAAATGCAATACTATCTGCTTCATAGAGAACTTGCTTCTGCCACTGACACCAGTTCTGGCTTGTTCATAGTATGTTCAGTAAGCTATGTTGTAGGGATAAATGAGTTGCTAGTTCCAAATAAAGCAGAACCCAAATGAATTAATAGGATTAATATTAAGAAGTCCCATTTATTTGGTAGGTCAATTCTGGTTGGGAGTAGAGCTTGGATTCAGGTCATTAAGTCCAGTTCCTCCTTCCCTGGCATCCTCTTGCACCATATTCCACATTATTCAGATGGGCTTTCTGACATTTTTGAGGGATTTGGGAAGGGCCACAGGTGTCTGCAAGGGGAGAAGGAGGTGGAAAACCTTTCATCCAAGGTCTTCTTCCTATTTGCTTACCTAGGAATCCAGTCATTGGCCAAAATCCTCTTGCATAGCTATGCAAATGGCACAACCTCTGGAGGCAAATAGCCCCAAGATGCGAAATCACCATAGACATTATCCACTGCATACGGAGTCATACAATTCAGTATGTCTACCTTTGAATTCTTCACTTGAGGCAACTTGCCTCCAAAAGTTACGCTGTTTGTGCTGTGCCAGCATAACAAGATAAGAGGATTTGTGCACCATTGCCTGTAAATTACACACGCTCAGAGGACATTAGTATTAAACACAACCACTAACATATTATGCTACGTTTGACCTACTATTTTGAAGTAACCCACAAATTATAAAATAGCCATAGGAATATAAGAGGACAAACGTGTAGGGGTATGGAATGTATTATAAGTAATTGGGACTGCTGTATATAAGGAGATGATTGGATGGGATAAAAGTAGATGCAGCAATGGAAATTTAGCTTGGTTACCAGTAGCAGACCATGATGAAAGAAGTTAGCCTGAGGAGTATCCTGACCCAGAGACATTGTGGAAATAATAGATGTGAAAGAAGATCTTGGATGAACTGATGTGTAGGTGAAGTTTAGGAAATGTAACAAATTTTTTTTCTGTGTTCCTGGCTAACTGGTGGACGTTGACTATATTGGGCTGTTATTGGTATTGTCTAATGGTGAAGCCTGCTTGCAATCTGTACTTTCACACAGACAGAACTGAACGGTGTATTATATGAAGTATGTCACTGATATTTCTTGAGCAGCTGATTAAAATATAAACCCATTCATGTAAGACCACATTTACAGGAAAGCTTTCCTACTGGGAATGGCAGGGCAAAGTATGTTTATGATGATCTCTTTTCTTAAATAATCTAATAATTCTAATGAATGAATGAATTAAAATATTACCCAACTGTCAAATGAGCTCAGGGCAGTTTGCAAGCATAAAAAGCACAAAACAACCAGTAACTAGAAACAACCAAAACGAATAGTTTAATTAGTTGGGTATCAAAACATTGCAATATTTAAATACTGATATCCAGCAATAAAAATTTGTAGTGAAAGTTAAAAAATGAACACGAAACCTGGAAACAGAAAATCTTAGACTAGTATCTAAATGTATCTCATGAGGACAGCAGGCAAATTTTCTTAAGGAGACCATTTTGCAAATTGGTACAGGCACTGCTGGGAAAACTGTTTTTCTTGTAGCCACTTACTCTCCTCATTATGACTGGCAGCAACCAGAAAATGCCCTCCACAGATTTTATTTAGTGATTTAACAATCCAGTGAATTGTTTTTGATAATAAAAAATATCCCCTTGGGAATGGAGTCCTGCAAATGCTGTTGTGCCATGGTTTCCATGATTTTCACTTGGACCTACATAGCTCTCCTATTGAAGGCTGGAAGTTTTGCAACTGCATTTGGTAGATTATGCCCCGAATAACAGGTTTGTTCACAAGATGAAGCTACCTAAAATTAAAGGGTCCCTTATAGTGCCTAAACACCACCTTAGGTATCAAGGCATAGGAGACCAGACATTTTCATTTTGGGGGATATATGGCAGAAAGACCTTGAGGCCGTATCACCAGTTTCTGTACTTGTAACTAGAACTGAGTTGTCACTTTGGATGGGGTGGTGACCTTTTTTAGGCATCCTTCAGTCTCGAGATACTATGGTAACGTGCTCTGTATAGAGGACTTGGAACAATGGCTGGTGTGGCTGAGAAGGCCATTTCGAGAGTGACAATTCCTTCTACACTGAAGACAAATACAGTCTGTCCCCTGTCCGGTTCCCTGATTTTGCTGGTTTCGGTACTGCCTCTTTGCCTTGGCCTGCTGGAGAGACGTCTCTTCAAAATGTGAGAGGCCATGGTGCTGTGCCTGCCTCCAGGCTGAATGCTTAGATGTCAACGTTTCCCATCTGTTGAGGTCCATTCCTAAGGCCTTCAGATCCCCCTTGCAGATATCCTTGTATCGCAGCTGTGTTCTCCCTCTGGGGCGATTTCCCTGCACTAATTCTCCATGCAGGAGATCTTTTGGAATCCGACCATCAGCCATTCTCACAACATGCCCAAGCCAACGTAGACATCGCTGTTTTAGTAATGTGTGCATGTTAAAAATTCCAGCTTGTTCTAGGACTACTCTATTTGGAACTTTGTCCTGTCAGGTGATACCAAAAATGCGTCGTAGGCAACGCATATGGAAGGTGTTCAGCTTTCTCTCCTGCTGTGCACAAAGGGTCCAGGACTCACTGCAGTACAGGAGTGTGCTCAGGACACAGGCTCTATGGACCTGGATCTTGGTGTATGCCGTCAGCTTTCTTATTGAGCCATACTCTCTTTGTGAGTTTAGAGAACATGGTAGCTGTTTTGCCAATGCGTTTATCCAGCTCGACATCTAGGGTGAGAGTGTCAGAAGTCTTCCCTTGCACTATCATTAGTGTTCTATTCCTTTTAGACATAACTTTTATAGTAAAGGAACTGAGGATGCAATCAGATGTTGAGGTTTATGTCCAATCACACTGGAAAGGATTACTTTGGTAGTAGTGATAAAATCACTCTTCAGTTTGTCAGCAAATCACTCCAGCTGGGCTTCAAAAAGTAGTAGCCCTGTACCTGGAAAGATCATGGATTCAGGTCTGGCCAGAGTGCTAATGTCTTTACATTGTGTGATCATCGGGAAATAGCTTGCACTGGACTATGCCACAAGCAGTCCAAAATTTGAGCTATATGAATGTGATCACACCCTCAGAAAGAGGTAATGATACAATCCCTTGGGAGCCCAGGATTAGTAACAATCCTGATGTAAGGGTTAGCTAAGAATGTAAATATGTGCTTGTCTCACCCTTACATGTGTAGAACCATAAATCTTTATGGAGTTCTGAGCAGGAGAAGAAATCAAGAGCAAGAACATTATCACTGCAGAAGAGTATAGTGATATTATTGTGCAGTAGAGGAAATCAACATTCTACAAGGCAATTCTAAAAATGGGGGCAGCCAAAACAAAAAATTATAACTTTGAAGCTGCTCTTGCTCTGTGCAAATCTGAGGAAATTTGGGCCAAGGGTTTTCTAGTTATCATATTTTAAAAGTAGAACTATTTTACCCTACCTCCATGCTTCAACAAGCAACTCTAGCCTTCCCAAGATTTAAAACAGATCAAATAAATTGAAAAGATCAGTGTTATCTTGAAAGAAAATGGTTGGGCCCACTTGCTTTTTTCTATTGGGAAGGAATCCAGGCTGCAGGGGCTGAAATATTGATCCTCAAAAAGGCCTTTCAAAAGGGAAAAACAACCACTGACCATGTGTGGAGCAGGCTTACTAACAAGAGCATTCCAAAGTTCAAAGCACTGAGAAGTGCACTAAGGGTGAGCATGTGTGAGCAGGAAGTCAGGTGCAGTAGCACTAATTTCTTTGTTTCCAGACAATTTTCTTTATAAAGGGTATTGAGCAGCAGTATGTGCATATGTGTTTTATGGCAAGATCTTGTACTTCCAAAGTTAACACTACATCACTGAATAAATGTGTACCTTTTCTTATCATATTTTAATCATAATTTACATCATCTTCTCTTATCATATCTTACTTTAAACTGTAAGACTTCCTATAAAGTAGAGAACATTATAAAGATAAAAATTCCAAGCTAAATAAGAGTGCGTGTCTGGAGGAAGGGATTGTCATCTGTGTGTGTTCATATATATTTATTCTCTTAAATGTGAGGGCAAGAGACTAGCAATCTTCTTGTCACCAAAAGGTTCTGTGGAACTGTAGAAGGTATTTCTTCTGTTCTTCTCATTCTGGAAGAAGATGTTAAATATTTCTCCCCACCCACCCCCTTCGCTTGCTGCCTATAGGCATGCTTGTAATAGCTTTGTAGTCTTCAGTGTATTTCTTTTGGGGAACCTGGACTGGTATCCAAAACGCAGGTGGAAATATTTGCTTAGATTGTACAGTAGTTCTCAGTAGATCAATACTGAATGTTTTCATAAAGTCCCAAGAAGACATATACAATACAATCAGTCCTGTGGGCAGTTGCTTGCAGTTGAGCCTGCTGCTGCCTAGAACTGTTGTAGATCTGTTCAGGTGATAATAGTAGCTGGTGAACTCAATCAAACTGAGTAGCACCACTGCAGAAGTGCAGAAGTGAGCAGAAGATTGCATTTTTCCAGACTGTTGTGTAAAGGTGGTTGATTTGGAAGTGCACACACAGCTCAATGTTTTTGTAAAGATGGACACAATTGTTAAGTACAGAATAATTATATCTTGTATGCAGTACTTCAGTTAACCAACCATTCTAAAGCTGAAAATGGCAGTCACAATACATATTTGCTTCCCAGTAACTCATCAGAATTGTTTCAATTGTACTCTCCATAATGTTTCGGTGGGTTTGTTGCTGTTATTGGAATACACATTTGTCAAGGGATCAGTGTGTATGTTTATACGTGGTCTGTCGTCTGTAGTGCTTTTGATAAGGGAAATAATCTGGGAGGTGTGGTTCTTCTTTGGGGTGCATAGTTTAATTCCTTGGGAATGTACTGTAATTTCGGTTGTACATGTCAAATTATATCTTAAAGTATAGATTTGTTTGGGGGGTATTTAATCCCAAGTGTATGAGTTTTGCAGATATTGCTGGTTCATTTTACCTTCAATTTCTGTGGCTCATTTTATCCTTAGCCCCTTTCTCCAGCTCCCATTAGCTGTTCCGCTCTTTACTCCAGTAGTCACCACTGATTACTTAGACTAGGATCCTTGGCATTGCTGTTGTTGTCATGTACCACTGTCACATCCAATTTGTGGCAACTCTAATAGGGTTTTCAAGGTATGTGACATATTTAAGGAGTGGTTTTATGAATTCCACACATACCCACAGTAAGTTTCCATGAGGATTGGAACCGAGGTCTCCTGAGTCTTAGTCTGTCGCTCTGTTCATTACACCACACTCGAAGCTTGGCACAGGTGTAACTCCCATTATGTTCAATAGAACTTATTCTGAGGTAAAGATTTATAGGACTGCAGCCTAGACGTCATCAGTATAGGAACTTCTCATAACTTGGAAACCAATCAGTCACTGGAATCCTTATAAAGAAGTAACACATAACAGCAGGGAGCCAAACAATTGTGTGGTGTTCACAGAAGACAATAGTGTGAGAGGTAATCACTGTCAGCTTTATAATTATTGTGTTTTTTAAATAAAAAACAAGAGTTTTTTGTTTCTCTTATACGAGAGGTAGAACCTTCCATAATCTTAAATTCCCATGCGCAAGCCCAAATTATTTTCTCTCTTAAGTATAGTAATTTTATCTGAAGTAACCTGAGGTCATCTGCTGGTTTGGTCGCTGTAAAGGCTTTAATGTTAAGGAGGCGATAACATTCACTGCAGGCTGAAAACATTGTATACCAAACATTTCCCAGGAAAAGAGACTGATTGCTCTCATTTCCTAGCATTTTTCAGTTAACATTCATGTGGCACGTTTGGAGCCTTAAGAATATATAGCCATTAGATGTAATTTGAGATTGTTACTTTTTCTTCTTTCCATTATGTCAATAGCAGCTTAGTAAATGATATTTCAGTGTGAGTCAGATACATTTCTCTGATGCACTTAATGTTTCCTATTCTATTTACATTTATCTTTGGTACAGGAAAGAGAACGAGTATGAACAAAAAAAAATCCCCTGCTTAAATTAGTGGGGTGTCAGGGAGTGGAGAAGGCGACCTTGAATAAATGAAACACTGATGATGATTTATGCTAGTTTTATGGTGACTAAGGGTTCAATCAGATGGGCATGTGTTCCTCCGTTTGGTCCAGTTTAGGGATGGGTTGATTCACTTCTTTTCCCAGTGACCATGTAACATACATATCATTGTGAACCTGCCTGGCCATGATTTGATGTGTGCTCACCCCTTTTTGGGTCCCTGTCAGGGGCTATTGTGATCTCTTTGGTTTGGTTCCAGAACGTGTGATTGCTGTGATCAAACCAATGCAACTGACTTAATCTGCATCTTTGCTGAAGTCACCTAACAGTCGTGAGAAATGAGAAGCTTCCGTGCCATTTTTTTTAAAAAGCCCTTTCAAACCGTTGCTGATGGAATAATTTAAAAGAAATGGAAATAATTTAAAAGAAATGGAAAATTTCCTCTCTTTCCCCCTCCACAGGCAAGCAGGAAGGAAAATTTCCATTTCTAAAGATAATTAGGCAGTTTAAGCAAAATACAATGGAGACAGGAGGGGGATTTTTGTTGGTTTTTTTTTCCTTTAAAGGGAAAAAGGATTGGTCTAGATGGTGTTAAACAGGATTGCCTGAGGTGCGATGTAATCAATTCTTGCATATAGATGCAAGGACAGCCCAAAATCTCATACTGCACCTCAAAGCAACCCTGTTTAGCATGATCTATCCTGTTTCCCTGAAAATAAGACCTAACCTGAAAATAAGCCCTAGTATGATTTTTCAGGATGCTTGTAAGTAAGCCCCAGTTGTGTGAAACACTGCCCTCCACCATTGTGTAGCAACTAGAAGAAGACTCTAAATAAAACATCCCCTGAAAATAGACCCTAATGTGTTTTTTGGAGCAAAAATTAATATAAGACTTAATATAAGATTTTCAGGGAAACATGGTAGACTAATCCAGGCCAGGATAATTGGGCCATCTAGTCACACTTAAAGAAAAACATTTAATGCCACTTAGCAAATGTTTTTTTTTCCTTTTGAGTGAGTAACATAGCTGGAACAACATTTGGGGAGAAGAAGGAAATTGCAGTGGGTGCTGTTCATAAGATACCAGGAGTCACTCTTCTAATAAATTGAGATGGCAGAAAGACACCAAATACAGTGGTGCCCCGCATAGCGACGTTAATCCGTTCCGGATTAATCATCGCTATGCAAAAACATCGCTAAACGGATCGAAAAACCCCATAGGAACGCATTAAACTTAGTTTAATGCATTCCTATGGGGCCCAAACTCACCGTTCTGCGAAGTTCCTCCATAGCGCTGCCATTTTCGCGCCCTCGGTAAGCGAGGGCAGGGCGCGAAAACACTTGCGGTGGCCATTTTGGGCACTTGGTGGCCATTTTGGAACCACCGATCAGCTGTTGTAAAAACATCGCAATGCGAAGATCGGTAAGCGAAACGCTTACCGATCATCGCAATGCGAGTTTTTGCCTATCTAAACGTCGCAATGCGATCGCTTTTGCGATCACAAAAGTGACATTGCTATGCGGATTCGTCGTTAAATGGTGCACTCGTTAAGCGAGGCACCACTGTAGTGGTTTTCATTTCAATTAGTTCATGAAGATAATTAAGAACTAGCTCAGGGGTTGATTCCTTTCAGACATATAGCCAACAAATAGATGGCTCATGGTCATACCTAGGCTCCATAGAAAGTGTCCTGCTTTCCTTACTGAACAATACTGATCACCTGCAGGAGAAGAAGGTCAAGAATTGGGTTGAGGGGGCTTTACTCCCACAGTAGCAAGTTCATAATCAGAAGCTGTTTGCACATTTCTGGAGCTGGTTAGCAGTGTCAGGATGTTACATACAAGTCATGTTGTTGAAAGTAGAGGGATGACAGGTTTCCCCACTTTATTCAGTTGCTGTCTGCATACATGGACTATATTGTTTATGAAGGGTTGACAGTTGGGCCTGATGATCTAGACCAGGGGTCTCAAACTGAATTCACCTGGGGGCTGCTGGAGGCAGAGTCTGGGTGAGGCAGGGCCGCATCAAGATTTTCCACCAAGCAGAGCAAGAGCCCAAGGAAGCCGCCCAGGAGTTTCCTTAGCCTGGCTGGGGCTCCGAGGAGGAGGAGGGGCGCACGAGCCCTCGTCGTTGGCCACGACCCCCTCCAGCTCCTTCTTCACTGCCCCCACCACCAGCAACAGCAGGATGAAGAAGCAGAGAAGGGAGGGAGCGCCGGCGACCGCCTAGCTGAGGGGTGGGGAGGAAGGCTCAACATAAAAATTTTTAAAAACCCTCAAAGAATTCTCCTTGCCAAAGGAGAAAAGCTCCCACCGGTACCTGTGAAATTAAACAGAACAGGGCGGGGCCCCCACAGGTGCATGCATGCATGCACTCACACAAACACACACACACACATGGAGGTCCAGCAACCTGCCTCTGAGGGCCCCCTAAAAAAAGGCGCACTCAGCAGCAGCAGCTACCCCCACCATGACAGAGGAGCAAACTTTGCAAGGCAAGCCCAGGCAGCCTCCAGAGCCGAGGCAGCTGAAGCAGGACGAAGAGGAGGAGGAGGAGGAAGCACTGCTAGGCACTGAGACGGCCGCTGGCCGGGCTGGTGCTGGGGGTGCTGAGAGAGAAAGAGAGCCAGAGAGCCACTTCCCTGGAAGAGGCAGTGGCAGCTGCTATTGGCAGTGCTGTTGGAGATGCTCTTTGAGGACGGGCTGGGAGCGAGCTCCGCTCTCAGGTGTCACTCGGTGGCAGCTCGGGGAAAAGGGCCAGCAGCACACCTCGCTCGCCAGCTGTCCCCCAAGACAGTGCCTCTTGCGCCCTCCATCCAGAACTGCAGCCTGCCAGCCGGTAGACAGGCGGGCTGGCTGGCAGGCTGCATTTCCGGATGGAGGGTGCAGGAGGCACTGTCTTGGGAGACAGCCGGTGAGCAAGGCAATGCCTTTTTTGACCCTTGACAACAGAGAACGTGTGGGCATTTCAGGGGGGCAGGCAAGGCGGGGGCCACAAACTCTCATCCGGCGGGCCACAAATGGCCCCCAGGCCACATGTTTGAGACACCTGATCTAGACAGTATTAATTGAAGGAAGATGCTTATTTTAAACATTCCTCTAATAACTGGATTTTTCTGCTGCATTGGAAAACAATGCATGTACATGACATGGAACATTATTTGTGATACCAGCCTTAACAGAGCTCAGCATTATAAAATGCTAAATGGATAATAAAGCAGGGCAGAATGTGACTTACATGTGGGATTGCAGGATGTCCATATCAGTAGCATATCCAGGAATGCCTGATAACTCATGTCCCCCAACTTTTGGCTTCTGTGCTCCCTTTCAAGTGTAGACCAATTAATAATAAAATTTTCTTGTCAATTAATGTCAGTGTAGGTTTATATCTGTCATTGTGTGAGAGAAGGCATGAATCTGACATGGAGTTGGCCAAGAAAGTTGTTGAATCTCAGTGTTAAAAATAGAAACAGTAAGCCTTACCCTGGCTTTAGGATCACTCTAAGCCTCTTTCCAATAATAAGAAATGGTAGACATTTCAATATCTGGAAGACAATATATGGACTGGGCCATGTATTACAGCTGTTGATAAGAACCAAAAATGTTATGTTGCTCTGTTAATCCAGATACTTAGAGAAAAATAGAATGCCTGAGCATTCAGTTTTTATTTATTTGTTGTGGTCTGCCAGTAAACTGTTTAAGAGTGCCAGAGATACCAATATATTAATACTGACAATTTTCTTATCTACAAACTATGTAATAGTCCTACGAAAATAACTGAGAGAGGCTTTTCTTATGGAATAGTCTTCTTGCATTTAGTTTTCTATTTTGAGTTAAGGTGTTATCTCTCCATTATCTCTAGGCAGAATCATATTTCTGGGGCTCAAAAATAACTGGTTATAAATGAAAATTACGTTAATTCATTATTGTAACTTAACAAGAGATAACTCCATTCCTTTTACAATGCAAGAGCATATGTTTTACTTTTATAGTTAACTGATTGTGACCTCACTAAATAGTAGAGAACATTATAATAAAAGTTTAAGCACTGACTTGTGTTGCTCCTTTATGTTTTGTTCCTGGCGTTTAGGGCACCTTAATATGGATGAGAGGGGAATATTTTGTACTGTATGTACTGTATGTAGGACAGTGATTTCTGGAGCTCAGTTATTTTAAAGGAAGTAACTAAAAGTAGTTATGTTAGTTATTTTGAGTTATTTTGAGTTATTTTAAAGGCTGCAATAATAAAAATAACCAAATGCTTTAGGAAGCCATGGGACTATATCTCATTTCTTTTAAAGATAAAGTTCCAAACCCTGTATATTTTACTGGAGAAGTTACTAACACATGATATACCAGACACTAAAGTCCATTAAAGAGTTACTGTTGTTCATTAGAACTGCTGGATAGCTCAGTGACATGGGTCTGTAGCTGCAGAGCCAAAGGTTGTGAGTTCAATTCCCTACTGTGACTCCTTAACAGGGGCTGGCTGGAGTTGATGATCCAAAGGGTCCCTTCCAGTTGCACAGTTCTAAGATTATTATATCAAAACTAGAAGAGTGCTCTTATGTTCTGCTGATCATGTGAAATAATCTGGAGAGATACGAAATAAGGCAGAATCAAACATATGATGGGTTGCTCAGATATGACTAGGAAATTGGTTCCTGGTCACTATGTTTCTGATCCACCAATTTTGATGATGTGTCCCAAATAATAAGGAGAGCAGTTCATATATTTTATTAATATTTTATTTTAACTTCTTGTCATGTCTAACACTCTGTGCAGGTTTCACTTCAAAAGTTGGTTTAGAAATATCTTAAATAAATAAACAACTACACAAAAGATTTTACCAATCTGAACAGCATGTGTGATTTGTCTGAGATTTATATGTGGTAAATATTTGCTTTCATTGATCAAGCAAACAATGAAGATGCATAATCCAGAGAACATGATAAAAGCATATAAAAGAGGAGCAGACAGCAGCTCTATTCTGTGGAAATGCATTGGTTTTTAAGAAATAATTATCTGTAAGTTGACAGTTCTGTAGCTCCAGCATATAAGGATTTATCCTAAGTACAGTTATACAGAGTAAGGTCTCACTGAATTAAAGAGGAATAAATTTTCCTAGGATAGTAGCCTTAATAGGTCAGAAGATTTTTTAAAAATTCCTTTTTTTTTTATAATGGCAACTTTCTTTGAGGCCTTGATTAGCTGCTCTATTATGTAAAAAATAAAAATTGAATAGGATTCTTTCACTTCTTACCCCGCACATTAATCAGGATTTGATGGTGTTTAAATTATCTTTGGCATAGATTCATACCACACTCCCATTGTCTTCACATAAAGTTCTGTAAGAAAGATTCCATCACTTTAAGCAGAAATGAAGAATGTCATTTACAGCTCTTTTGTGTACTGTAAAGTGTGTTGTGCAGCTTTGCGCCATGTAAGGTTAATGACATCATCAGGTGTGGCAATTTAATTTCCAAAGCGTGTTGTAAATTAAAAATTTCTGTCCCCTTTCTCCATGTAAGGTTCTAAGGCTCCTTTGGGTTTTCTTTAATCATAGGAAAGCAGTTGGTAACCCCATGATTGTCAGGGATGGAGGTGGGGGTATGAGTCAGTCTCTAATTTCTGAAGATTGCAACTACCAGCAAAATAATCAAGTGTTCAAATTTTTAATTAATTTGCAGAAAACTGCCATAACTGATGACATCATCAGCTTTACATAGCATAAAGTTGCACAACAGGATTTCAGCCACTGGAAAAAGACCAGCGTTTAGCAGAGCTTGAGAAAGTAAATGGTTAGGCTACCTTTCTTAGGACCCTCCATTGTATGTTTCTGGTGGCTGTTCTGACTGGTGGGTTCTGGGTCTTCAAGTTCAAACAACGAACATTCCCAAGCTCTGCAGAGCTAGAGTTTGGGAGGTCGATTCCCTGCTGTGTCTCCTGAAAGAAGAGCCAGCCCTGTGTAGCCATGGGCAAGCTACACAGTCACTGGATGCCCCCAGAAGAAAGGAATAGGGAAACTACTTCTGAATATTGTCTGCCTAGAAAACCCTGGAAAGTGTCGCCATAAGTCAGAATTGACTTGTTGGGACAGTTATTATTTATTCACATTTTAGCAGATGTACCTCACACAAACATTCTAGATTTGCCGATTTAAACTTTAATTAAACTGACTGCACTCAACAGAGCAAAAAACAGGATAAAAAATTAATGCCTTTTCTTCCCTTGATGGTCAAGTTTCACTGGTCATTTCATAATGTCAGAAGAGATGGCTGAGTTACCGTTAAATGAATCTTTCCTCAGGTACTTCCAGCTTGTGTTTATTGTGAAATTGCCCTGCCACATTCACAGAACTTCGCAGGAGGTTCAGACTTTATATCCTCCATCTCACACATGCTCCTTCTTTCTTCTATCTTTTTTATTTCCATAGAAAAATCTCTTGAAGGTGGTGAGAAGCTATGATAGCTGCACATTGTCTTTTAACTGTGTTAGAAAGCTTTCATCTGGAAATGCCCTAGCTTAGATTCCTTCTCTGTCTTGAGTCACTGGGATATATCCCACCTTGCTTTGATCAATTTGCTCCATTCTAAAGACATAGAACATTTAAAATAACAGCCATTTAATAAAGGACACTACTTTAAATGCACAGATTGATTCAGGAGCATGAATCACTTATCAAGCTTTTGAATCTCAGCACTTAAAGTAATATACAATGGCATCGATCTTTTCTGTAACAAGATCCATTTGTTCCAAAGGCTTTTGGCCACTGTGGGGAGTCTGTAGCTCTAGTGAGCCACACCTTTAAATCTTCTGGTTTAGAATAAAATTCAGCCCAGCAGCCGTCATATTTCATTTGCTGACACTCAAGAGATTTTCATTCCGCGAACCATCAGATACAGTACAATTCCTGCAGTTATTTTAATCAGTAAGTTTATTTTATGTCACATACCCTAAGGGATATAAATCTTTGCTTATTTTATTTTAGTAAATGAGAAGAAAAATTGCCAAGGCTTTGTAGAAGTCATGCAAAAATTTCTCTTAGCTGTAAGATAGTGTCACTCTTCATCTCAGAGAAAATTTGTAAGATGACTTTTTACACATTTCTGTTTCCCAAAAGATGAAAAATACGATAATGGCTGCACTGTTGCATTGACTATTAAAAGCAGGCACACCACAAGATCTTTGTGTGTGTTTCTGAGCAGTTAATCTATCCACTTGTATTTGTGACGTGCATGAACTTAGTTATACAAAGGGAAAATATATGTGAGAGATTTTGCACAAATTGTGTAAAACATGATGATGGCATAGAGTCATTGAGTGCCTTACGTTTGTACTGGAGGCAGGATTTCCTGCAGGGTCTTGAGAATCCATGACAAGCTGTCTTGCCATATCATGCAAGTTGAGTTGAAATGTGAGTGAAGTTTCTTCACATTCCTGGATAAAACATACATTGGATTGGACTGCAAAAACAGCTGTGTCTGGATTCAATTAACAATAGGCTCATCCTGGGAAAGTCTACTTGAAAGTAAGCCTGAATATGTGAACTTAAGCTCTCTGTTGCTTGAGTGTGGGATCTGCAGCTAAGCTGCTATGAAAACAAAATTTCCACTGACTTGTCCACACATGCTGCGGTCTGTACTGCTTTTTTGGTCCTGCTATGTTTTATCTGTTCAGTGATTACAACAATAATAAATGGAGAACTTTGTGCCTTTCTTTTTCCTTCCTCTTGTTCTCACCGTTCTTGAGTCTCCTGATATACAGAAGTAGTTTTAGAAGAGTCTGAGCTAGTATATCAGGCAAACAAAAAAAATATTTGCCTTGTGGTCTCACTCTTACGTCTGAGGAAGTGGGCTTGTTCATGAAAGCTCACATTAAAATATAGCAGTCAATTTTTAAGATGCCACAACATTTTTGTCTTATTTCTTTTTTACTTTTCTTTCATTTTTGTCTGATATGATATCCAGAAGCAGGTGTTTAGCTCTCATTCTTCATACATGTGTGTTTCTGTGCCTCTGTGTTTAGCTTTTTAAAAAATATTCCTGTAGCAGAGGACAGCCATATATTTGAATAAGCATGGTTACTGCTGGACTAACCCCCTCCATTCTTCCCAGTTTCACAAGACAGCTAGCAAATTCAACACTTGCTTTTTGTAATCAATTTCAAATTAATCTTTTAATTTTTCTGTGTCACTCACAATCAGGCTAAAAAACTGTAAAGGCACTGACATTTGCAAAACCTGTTCTTTTCCTCCCACTTCAAAATATTCCAAAAGATTCTTTAGACTAAAGCAAGCAAAATGCTTGCTTTAAGGGTTCCCCCCCACCCACAGTGAACACCGAAATTCAGTGATAGTTCACCGCCACCAATTTTGTGGCATCATTTTAGGAGTGCTTGGAGGGGACAAAATCAGATGGGGACATATGTTCCCCTCTTCTGCTATACAAGGATTGCATGCTTATAGACAGATTCTAGACAGATTTACTCTGAAGTAAACACTGTTATTTCCAGTGGAATATCTCCTCACTTTGTATGTTTGGAAAAGCCTAAGGATCAGAAGTAGTTACTCTGCAGGATGCTGAACAACTCTGCAGCAGGAAATGAAAATGACAAAGAAAACAGAATCCTAGGTGTCTGACATGTCATCCATATTCCCAAGAACAATTTCTCCTAACCTGCCTCACTTGCACATTTTCCTGTTCAGGCCTCAGAGAAAATGTGCTTTTTTATTCCTTACTGGCTTTGTTTGCAGCCAAAGGGAAAATGTAGCAATGGGAAAACATGGGCTACTTACAAATGTATTGTATCTGGGCCCTCTGTATAATTCCACAAATAACAATTTGCCACAGTAGGAGGGAATATTGTGATTGCACAATAAAAGCCTTAGCTGGAAGCACTGATTTGTCAGCTGTAAGGTTCCTTTTCACCTATGCCTTGCCCTTCAAAAAAAAAGTATCCACTTACCACAAGATGGCAATCTGAATCAGCCTTCCTCAAAAATGGCATTAGTCACGATTTTTAAAACCTACCAATTGCATTGAGGAAGTGAGTAGGCTCATGTCTCTGTATCTTGATTTTGTATTTTTTTATTTGCAAAATCTTAAATAGAACAGCCTTGTATTTCATAATTGTCAAAAAGTCAGCATTTTAGTAGGTGAGGGGTAATAGACTTCAGCTGACATTTTACGTTGGGGGAAAAAGGAACTATCCTACAACCATAGGAGTGTTGCTGAAGAAATTTAGCAAACTAAATAGAATCCCAAAGAAGGGCAGTGACAAAGAATGCTCCAATTATTGTACAATTGCACTCATTTTACACACTATTAATGTTATGCTCAAAATTCTCCAAGGTAGGCTTCAGCAGTATGTGGACCGAGAACTCCCAGAAGTACAAGCTGGATTCCAAAGGGGCAGAGGAACAAGAGACCAAATTGCTAACATGTGCTGGATTATGGCGAAAGCCAGGGAGTTCCAGAAAAAAGTCTACTTCTGCTTCATTGACTATGCAAAAGCCTTTGGCTGTGTGGACCACAGCAAACTATGGCAAGTCCTTAAAGAAATGGGAGTGCCTGACCACCTTATCTATCTCCTGAGAAACCTATATGTGGGACAGGAAGCAACAGTTAGAACTGGATATGGAACACCTGATTGGTTCAAAATTGGGAAAGGAGTATGACAAGGCTGTATATTGTCCCCCGCTTATTTAACTTATATGCAGAATACATCATGCGAAAGGCTGGACTGGAGGAATCCCAAGACGGAATTAAGATTGCCGGAAGAAATATCAACAACCTCTGATATGCGGAAGATACCACTCTGATGGCAGAAAGTGAGGAGGAATTAAAGAACTTCGTAATGAGGGTGAAAGAGGAGAGCGCAAAAAAAAAAAAGGTCTGAAACTCAACATCAAAAAAACTAAGATCATGGTCACTGGTCCCATCACCTCCTGGTAAATGGAAGGGGAAGATATGGAGGCAGTGACAGATTTTACTTTCTTGGGCTCCATGATCACTGCAGATGGTGACAGCAGCCACAAAATTAAAAGACACCTGCTTCTTGGGAGGAAAGCGATGACAAACCTTGACAGCATCTTAAAAAACAGAGACATCACCTTGCCGACAAAAGTCTGAATAGTCAAAGCTATGGTTTTTCCTGTAGTGATGTATGGAAGTGAGAACTGGCCCATAAAGAAAGCTGACCGCCGAAGAATAGATGCTTTTGGATTGTGGTGCTAGAGGAGACTCTTGAGAGTCCCCTGGACTGCAAGGAGAACAAGCCTATCCATTCTAAAGGAAATCAAACCTGAGTGCTCACTGGAAGGACAGATCCTGAAGCTGAGGCTCCAGTACTTTGGCCATCTCATGAGAAGAGAAGACTCTTTGGGAAACACCCTGATGTTAGGAAAGTGTGAAGGCAAGAGGAGAAGGGGAGGACAAAGGATGAGATGATTGGATAGTGTCATCGAAGCAACAAACATGCAGTGGAAGATAGGAGGGCCTGGCGTGCTGTGATCCATGGGGTCACAAAGATTCGGACGTGACTAAACAACTAAACAACAACAAATAGAAATTATCAAGTAAGTTACCCTTTACTTTGTGACTGCCATACCATTGGGCTGCAGCATCACAACAAGTAGAGCGCTTTCATAGTTCACTGGTAACAGAGGGAGGCTCAAGATGGTCAGATGCTTATCAAGAAAACTGTCATGCACCTTTCCTTCCTCTAACTGGCAGAAATGGCAGTCTGCTCTTGCTTGTCTCATTGCTTGTCTCACTGCTGGCTGGAATTCAGAACTAGAGATGTGCACTAGCAACAAAATTTGGATTTTGGTTCAGAATTACAGGGCTATCATCTCCCCTTCAGATGTGGCATTCAAATTCAGAATTTAAAAAATTTTGAATTTCTGGATATCTGGAACTCTGTTACAGTCAATATGAATACTATGTAGTCATTATTTCCCCCTTTTTAAAAATGTCAAACAGGCAAGATGTTTTTCAAGGATTTCTCTGTGGTCTCTGACACCCTCCCAGGGATTATGCCAAACAAAAAGAATGCGCACCGACAGCCAGCAGTGCCTAGATATTAGGAAATGATTGCAATTTGCATATTGATTAAACTCTAAGCAGTGGGAATGCCAACAGGAAATGCCAGCAGCACTCAGGAAACAGAGGACGGGTTGCACTGGGGGATGGGCAAATGCCCTTGGCAGCACTGGCAGGCAGATGGGAGCAGTGGATTGCCTGTGGCAGAAGGGAACTGTGCCAAGAGAAGGGGGCACAGCACAGTTGAGTGAGTGAGCACAACCTTGGAGTAGCAGTTGGAGGAAAGAAAAAGGCCGAAAGAGGGGCCAGCAGACTGAAGCATGGCATATTTAGTACTGTGAGTACAGTGTGCCATGGAAAGTTGCCCTTAAGGAAAATAGGTTTTTCTATAGATTGAGGTTCCAGGTGTGAGTGTTGTGGTCTGAGAGTGTCCCCAGCCTGAGAGAACAGTCCCTCACTGGGCACATTACTTGGTGGCCAAGGCAGTGGTCCCACTGCCCACCTTGGCCAGACCTCCCCGAACAGACCTCTTCCAAAGGGATTGGTCTCTTTTGGTTTGCAAGGCTCCTGCATATATGTCTCTGCCTCTGCCATGTCCCTCCTCTGGAGTGCTGTCTCTGAAAGACAGGTCCCTACCACACTTGTCAAGAAAGTCTCCCAGAAAACTTGCCCTGTTCTTGCAGGGGTGAGGGACTTGGACTCTAGCTATGGAGTGCTAGTCAGACCTGCTTCACTAGCTGCTGCTACATGCAATGGAAAATTGGCTGGCATTGTCCCCTCTCTTGTCGCTGTCTAATTTGGGAGTCCAAGAGGGTTGCTGGAATTTATAGCTCCTTCTTCCACCAGGAGACAAACCTGCAGTGGAGCAGGTCATTTAGCTTGCTTTAGACCAGAAAAAAAATGCTGTTCTCCCTCTATGGAATCACTCATCCACCTATACCCTCATTATGACCTCCATCATGCCAACAAAGCTTCTGCAGCAAGAACAGCATTGTGGCCCAGACATTGTGATGAAAATGTTGTGCCACCTTTCTAGCCCACTTGATTATAATAGGCATGCATATGTCTTCCATATCTTGCAAAGCACCCCAAGCTACTAGGTTGAGAATATGAGCCATAGACCACATCCCTTTTCTTTTTCCCAGCTTGCAATGCTGCCACCATGTTTGCCCCATTGTCTGTGACAAGCAGATCTTGCCTTTCTGTAACCCAACTCCACTACTGCAGCATGTCCCTCCATTGAATGTTGTGAGCTGTGTGTCTGCCCTCCACCACAGCCACATTCAACAGGGCCCATTTGCCTTCTGCCCTTTTGTATTGCCCTATGCCTGATGCCTCCACCTCCCACCAGTGTCCTATGAGGGAGAGACAGGCATGTTTTGCATTCTGCCTGCCCCAAATGTCACTTGTAAACATCCCATCTGTGCCTTTGCCAACTGCTCTTGTACCGGTTTCTTGACATCCCAAAATAAATCTGGCACCACCCTGTGGTTAAGGGTCATTCAGGATAGCAATTGGTGATGGAGTGCCAGTTCTGCCACAACTCTATGGAAAGTGATTTTCTCCACCAGAGAGAATGACTGATCATCCAGGGCTATCATCTCCCCTAGGTAATGAGTAATCTTGGCATTTTACATTTGCAGAAAGCCTTTTCCTGGACACCTCCTAGCTTCTCCAGAGTAGGTTCAAACTTATTCTTGAGATGTGGGTCTGGCGTTTGCTGCCTCCTACCTCTTGTTATTTGCTCATCTACCTCCCTGCTTCCTTGGGCTGGTGGCTCAATCTCTGTCCTCCTGATGACTTGCCCTTCTCTATAAGGAGGCCACTTGCCCCCACAGTACCCACTTCATTTGCCAGCAGCAGTGCCCTGTGCTGAGTCTCCAGGAGGCTGAGCAGGCTCCTAGTGAAGCGGTGGCCAAAGTCCTGCCTACACTTGAGCACCTTCTTGCAATGCATGCACTCAGCCATGCCAGCAACTGTTGCACAATGATGAAAATGCTTCCAGATTGTTGACTTCTTGAGAGCTCCATTTTTTGAGTGCAAGCTCCCAATAAGGATTGCTAACTTGCCATCAGTACTTGTTCTGGCAAGTGGTGGGGCAATAACTCAGACAGATTGTACTAAGAGAATTGTGAACAAGTGCTTTATACTTTTTGTTTTTGTTTGTTTTTTGGCTTATGTATTTCATGCCTTCTGTCTCAGGTTCTCTTTGGCTGTCATGATGGTCTCCTCCAAGTTGGTTTGGCTTTCAGGCAAAATTAATTAAGAGGTATGTCAACAAAGTTGCAAAACTCATCCCACAAAACCAGCCTGGCAGTTCATAGTCTTGTCATAGGGGCAGAGAAAGAACAAAAATGCATTTGAGGCAGCAGGAAAAATAAGTGGGAGGAAAGCTGAGAGGCAGGGTGTCTAGTGAAATCCAGCTACACGTGGCTGACATTCTGGGAATGGTTTCCTCCAATGCAGATGAAGGTCAATATTTTCTCCTGTCTTTACTGTTTTACTACCCTGCCAGCTTCCTTCTTTGGCTGAATGTTTTGTACAGTTTGGAATAATTATTGTTTTATTATTTTATATTATAGCCTCCAGCCAGTATGATCACCTGGCTGAAGGAGTCTGAAAGTTGCAGTCCAAAATAATGGCTTTTTGAGGTTCATCTTCTGAAAAACTCAGACTTTTGAAAGATTTGAAAGCAAGACAGTGAGGCAAATGTGTACATCATGGACAGGGTAAAGTTATGGTTTATGTAATAACTTTATGAAATCACTAAACTTACAAACACATTGAGCTTTGAAATTTGTCCAAACCTGTCTGTCAGGCAGAGATGGTATAAAACATGGTGGTAGGAAGGAAGCATTTAGTCCAAAAGATTGGGCCAGATGCTTTGTCCATTGCTCTTAAGTGAAGACTACTGCCAAACCAATTGGAGGTTGCTATTTCTGTTGAGGCAGTGGTGCCAAGGTTTCTTTTTACAGTCTCTCCACATAGACAAATGCCTGTCTTGGACCTCCTGTGGATCTATCCATTAACTTCGATAAGGATCACAGTTCCCCTTGTTGGCTTGGAGCAGAAATATATGGAATAAGATAGCAGTCTTAGCATCAGCAAACCAGGAAATGAAATTTAGGTGTTCTGCTAGTTCAAAATCCAATTAAAGCTCAACATTTCTCTCTGTGTCTATTTATCTATTATTTTATTTATTGCATTTATACCCTGCCTTTCCACTACCAAGTAGCACTTAAAGACAACTTACATTTTCTATACAATAATAAAAGCAAATAAAACGAAATGTAGTCATTAAATCTTTAAAATCAAATACAGCCAAGCCCACCATAAAATCTTGTAAAAACTGGTAATCATATCTAGTGGTTGGAAGAGATGGTATCTTCACTGAAGTAGTCTTGTGAGCAGAGTAATTAGTTATTGCAAGATGTGTACAGAATGAAATATTGTTTTGAGATTAATTGAATGCAGTTTGGCTGTAATATTTC